>NC_139225.1:162957913-163620930 GCF_055691185.1 Crinia signifera
TGCAGCATTACATGCACATGGGTAGTATGACTGGCGAGTCCCTGAGCGCCCATACACGTGTGTGTATAGCAGCATTACATGCACATGGGAAGTATGACTGGTGAGTCCCTGAGCGCCCATATACGTGTGTGTATAACAGAATTACATGCACATGGGCAGTATGACTGGTGAGTCCCTGAGCGCCCATACACATGTGTATAGCAGCATTACATGCACATGGGCAGTATGACTGGTGAGTCCCTGAGCGCCCATACACGTGTGTTTAGCAGCATTACATGCACATGGGCAGTATGACTGGTGAGTCCCTGAGCGCCCATACACGTGTGTATAGCAGCATTACATGCACATGGGCAGTAGGACTGGTGAGTCCCTGAGCGCCCATACACGTGTGTATAGCAGCATTACATGCACACGGGCAGTAGGACTGGCGAGTCCCTGAGTGCCCATACACGTGTGTATAGCAGCATTACATGCAAATGGGCAGTATGACTGGTGAGTCCCTGAGCACACATACACGTGTGTATAGCAGTATTACATGCACATGGGCAGTATGACTGGTGAGTCCCTGAGCACCCATACACATGTGTATAGCAGCATTACATGCACATGGGCAGTATGACTGGGGAGTCCCTGAGCGCCCATACAGGTGTGTATAGCAGCATTACATGCACATGGGCAGTATGACTGGCGAGTCCCTGAGCGCCCATACACGTGTGTATAACAGCATTACATGCACATGGGCAGTATGACTGGCGAGTCCCTGAGCGCCCATACACATGTGTATAGCAGCATTACATGCACATGGGCAGTATGACTGGGGAGTCCCTGAGCGCCCAAACACGTGTGTATAGCAGCATTACATGCACATGGGCAGTATGACTGGCGAGTCCCTGAGTGCCCATACACGTGTGTATAGCAGCATTACATGCACATGGGCAGTATGACTGGCGAGTCCCTGAGCGCCCATACACGTGTGTATAGCAGCATTACATGCACATGGGCAGTATGACTGGGGAGTCCCTGAGCGCCCAAACACGTGTGTATAACAGCATTACATGCACATGGGCAGTATGACTGGGGAGTCCCTGAGCGCCCATACACGTGTGTATAGCAGCATTACATGCACATGGGCAGTATGACTGGCGAGTCCCTGAGCGCCCATACACATGTGTATAGCAGCATAACATGCACATGGGCAGTATGACTGGTGAGTCCCTGAGCGCCCATACACGTGTGTATAGCAGCATTACATGCACATGGGCAGTATGACTGGTGAGTCCCTGAGCGCCCATATACGTGTATGTATAGCAGCATTACATGCACATGGGCAGTATGACTGGTGAGTCCCTGAGCACACATACACGTGTGTATAGCAGCATTATATGCACATGGGCAGTATGACTGGGGAGTCCCTGAGCGCACATACACGTGTGTATAGCAGTATTACATGCACATGGGCAGTATGACTGGGGAGTCCCTGAGCGCCCAAACACGTGTGTATAACAGCATTACATGCACATGGGCAGTATGACTGGTGAGTCCCTGAGCGCCCATACACGTGTGTATAGCAGCATTACATGCACATGGGCAGTATGACTGGCGAGTCCCTGAGTGCCCATACACGTGTGTATAGCAGCATTACATGCACATGGGCAGTATGACTGGCGAGTCCCTGAGCGCCCATACACGTGTGTATAGCAGCATTACATGCACATGGGCAGTATGACTGGGTAGTCCCTGAGCGCCCAAACACGTGTGTATAACAGCATTACATGCACATGGGCAGTATGACTGGTGAGTCCCTGAGCGCCCATACACGTGTGTATAGCAGCATTACATGCACATGGGCAGTATGACTGGGGAGTCCCTGAGCGCCCAAACACGTGTGTATAACAGCATTACATGCACATGGGCAGTATGACTGGGGAGTCCCTGAGCGCCCATACACGTGTGTATAGCAGCATTACATGCACATGGGCAGTATGACTGGCGAGTCCCTGAGCGCCCATACACATGTGTATAGCAGCATAACATGCACATGGGCAGTATGACTGGTGAGTCCCTGAGCGCCCATACACGTGTGTATAGCAGCATTACATGCACATGGGCAGTATGACTGGCAAGTCCCTGAGCGCCCATACACGTGTGTGTATAGCAGCATTACATGCACATGGGCAGTATGACTGGTGAGTCCCTGAGCTCCCATACACGTGTGTATAGCAGCATTACATTCACATGGGAAGTATGACTGGTGAGTCCCTGAGCACCCATACACATGTGTATACCAGCATTACATGTACATAGGCAGTATGGCTGGTGAGTCCCTCAGCGCCCATACACGTGTGTATAGCAGCATTACATGCACATGGTCAGTATGAGTGGCGAGTCCCTGAGCGCCCATACACATGTGTATAGCAGCATTACATGCACATGGGCAGTATGACTGGTGAGTCCCTGAACGCCCAAACACGTGTGTATAACAGCATTACATGTACATGGGCAGTATGACTGGAAGGTCCCTGAGCGCCCATACACGTGTGTATAGCAGCATTACATGCACATGGGCAGTATGACTGGCGAGTCCCTGAGCGCCCATTCACGTGTGTATAGCAGCATTACATGCACATGGGCAGTATGACTGGTGAGTCCCTGAGCGTCCATACACGTGTGTATACCAGCATTACATGCACATGGGAAGTATGACTGGTGAGTCCCTGAGCGCCCATACACATGTGTGTATAGCAGCATTACATGCACATGGGCAGTATGACTGGTGAGTCCCTGAGCTCCCATACACGTGTGTATAGCAGCATTACATTCACATGGGAAGTATGACTGGCGAGTCCCTGAGCGCCCATACACGTGTGTATAGCACCATTACATGCATTTGGGCAATATGACTGGCGAGTCCCTGAGCGCCCATACACGTGTGTATAGCAGCATTACATGCACATGGGCAGTATGACTGGCGAGTCCCTGAGCCCCCATACATGTGTGTATAGCAGCATTACATGCACATGGGCAGTATGACTGGTGAGTCCCTGAGCGTCCATACATGTGTGTATACCAGCATTACATGCACATGGGCAGTATGACTGGCGAGTCCCTGAGCGCCCATACACGTGTGTATAGCAGCATTACATGTACATGGGTAGTATGACTAGCGAGTCCCTGAGCGCCCATACACGTGTGTATAGCAGCATTACATGCACATGGGCAGTATGACTGACGAGTCCCTGAGCGCCCATACATGTGTGTATTGCAGCATTACATGCACATGGGCAGTATGACTGGTGAGTCCCTGAGCGCCCATACACGTGTGTATAGCAGCATTACATGCACATGGGAAGTATGACTGGTGAGTCCCTGAGCGCCCATATGCCTATGTATAGCAGCATTACATGCACATGGGCAGTATGACTGGCGAGTCCCTGAGCGCCCATACACGTGTGTATAACAGCATTACATGCTCATGGGCAGTATGACTGGTGAGTCCCTGAGCGCCCATACACGTGTGTATAGCACCATTACATGCATTTGGGCAGTATGACTGGCGAGTCCCTGAGCGCCCATACACGTGTGTATAGCAGCATTACATGCACATGGGCAGTATGACTGGCGAGTCCCTGAGCCCCCATACATGTGTGTATAGCAGCATTACATGCACATGGGCAGTATGACTGGTGAGTCCCTGAGCGTCCATACATGTGTGTATACCAGCATTACATGCACATGGGCAGTATGACTGGCGAGTCCCTGAGCGCCCATACACGTGTGTATAGCAGCATTACATGTACATGGGCAGTATGACTAGCGAGTCCCTGAGCGCCCATACACGTGTGTATAGCAGCATTACATGCACATGGGCAGTATGACTGACGAGTCCCTGAGCGCCCATACATGTGTGTATTGCAGCATTACATGCACATGGGCAGTATGACTGGTGAGTCCCTGAGCGCCCATACACGTGTGTATAGCAGCATTACATGCACATGGGAAGTATGACTGGTGAGTCCCTGAGCGCCCATATGCCTATGTATAGCAGCATTACATGCACATGGGCAGTATGACTGGCGAGTCCCTGTGCGCCCATACACGTGTGTATAACTGCATTACATGCTCATAGGCAGTATGACTGGTGAGTCCCTGAGCGCCCATACACGTGTGTATAACAGCATTACATGCACATGGGCAGTATTACTGGCGAGTCCCTGAGCGCCCATACACGTGTGTATAGCAGCATTACATGCACATGGGCAGTATGACTGGCGAGTCCCTGAGCGCCCATACACGTGTGTATAGCAGCATTACATGCACATGGGCAGTATGACTGGCGAGTCCCTGAGCGCCCATACATGTGTGTATAGCAGCATTACATGCACATGGGCAGTATGACTGGTGAGTCCCTGAGCGTCCATACATGTGTGTATACCAGCATTACATGCACATGGGCAGTATGACTGGCGAGTCCCTGAGCGCCCATACACGTGTGTATAACAGCATTACATGCACATGGGCAGTATGACTGGCGAGTCCCTGAGCGCCCATACACGTGTGTATAGCAGCATTACATGCACATGGGCAGTATGACTGGCGAGTCCCTGAGCGCCCATACACGTGTGTAAAGCAGCATTACATGCACATGGGCAGTATGACTGGCGACTCCCTGAGCGCCCATACACGTGTGTATAGCAGCATTACATGCACATGGGCAGTATGACTGGTGAATCCCTGAGCGTCCATACATGTGTGTATACCAGCATTACATGCACATGGGCAGTATGACTGGCGAGTCCCTGAGCGCCCATACACGTGTGTATAACAGCATTACATGCACATGGGCAGTATGACTGGCGAGTCCCTGAGCGCCCATACACGTGTGTATAGCAGCATTACATGCACATGGGCAGTATGACTGGCGAGTCCCTGAGCACCCATACACGTGTGTATAGCAGCATTACATGCACATGGGCAGTATGACTGGCGAGTCCCTGAGCGCCCATACACGTGTGTATAGCAGCATTACATATACATGGGCAGTATGACTGGCGAGTCCCTGAGCGCCCATACACGTGTGTATAGCAGCATTACATGCACATGGGCAGTATGACTGGCGAGTCCCTGAGCGCCCATACATGTGTGTATAGCAGCATTACATGCACATGGGCAGTATGACTGGTGAGTCCCTGAGCGCCCATACACGTGTGTATAGCAGCATTACATGCACATGGGAAGTATGACTGGTGAGTCCCTGAGCGCCCATACAAGTGTGTATAGCAGCATTACATTCACATGGAAAGTATGACTGGTGAGTCCCTGAGCGCCCATAAACGTGTGTATAGCAGCATTACATGCACATGGGAAGTATGACTGGGGAGCCCCTGAGCGCCCATACACGTGTGTATAACAGCATTACATGCACATGGGAAGTATAACTGGTGAGTCACTGAGCGCCCATACACGTGTGTATAGCAGCATTACATGCACATGGGCAGTATGACTGGTGAGTCCCTGAGTGCCCATACACGTGTGTATAGCAGCATTACATGCACATGGGCAGTATGACTGGGCAGTCCCTGAGCGCCCATACACTTGTGTATAGCAGCATTACATGCACATGGGCAGTATGAATGGCGAGTCCCTGAGCGCCCATACACGTGTGTATAGCAGCATTACATGCACATGGGCAGTATGACTGGTGAGTCCCTGAGCTCCCATACACGTGTGTATAACAGCATTACATGCACATGGGCAGTATGACTGGTGAGTCCCTGAGCGCCCGTACACGTGTGTATAGCAGCATTACATGCACATGGGCAGTATGACTGGCGAGTCCCTGAGCGCACATACACGTGTGTATAGCAGCATTACATGCACATGGGCAGTATGACTGGTGAGTCCCTGAGCGCCCATACACGTGTGTATAACAGCATTACATGCACATGGGCAGTATGACTGGTGAGTCTCTGAGCGCCCATACACGTGTGTATAGCAGCATTACATGCACATGGGAAGTATGACTGGTGAGTCCCTGAGCGCCCATACACGTGTGTGTGTGTGTGTAGCAGCATTACATGCACATGGGCAGTATGACTGGTGAGTCCCTGAGCCCCCATACACGTGTGTATAGCAGCATTACATGCACATGGGCAGCATGACTGGCGAGTCCCTGAGCGCCCATACACGTGTGTATAGCAGCATTACATGCACATGGGCAGTATGACTGGCGAGTCCCTGAGCTCCCATACACGTGTGTATAGCAGCATTACATTCACATGGGAAGTATGACTGGGGAGTTCCTGAGCGCCCATACACGTGTGTATAGCAGCATTACATGCACATGGGCAGTATGACTGGCGAGTCCCTGAGCGCCCATGCACGTGTGTATAGCAGCATTACATGCACATGGGCAGTATGACTGGTGAGTCCCTGAGCTCCCATACACGTGTGTATAGCAGCATGACATGCACATAGGAAGTATGACTGGTGAGTCCCTGAGCGCCCATACACGTGTGTGTATAGCAGCATTACATGCACATGGGCAGTATGACTGGTGAGTCCCTGAGCTCCCATACACTTGTGTACAGCAGCATTACATTCACATGGGAAGTATGACTGGCGAGTCCCTGAGCACCCATACACGTGTGTATACCAGCATTACATGTACATGGGCAGTATGGCTGGTGAGTCCCTCAGCGCCCATACACGTGTGTATAGCAGCATTACATGCACATGGTCAGTATGAGTGGCGAGTCCCTGAGCGCCCATACACATGTGTATAGCAGCATTACATGCACATGGTCAGTATGAGTAGCGAGTCCCTGAGCGCCCATACACGTGTGTATAACAGCATTACATGTACATGGGCAGTATGACTGGAAGGTCCCTGAGCGCCCATACACGTGTGTATAGCAGCATTACATGCACATGGGAAGTATGACTGGTGAGTCCCTGAGCGCCCATACACGTGTGTGTATAGCAGCATTACATGCACATGGGCAGTATGACTGGTGAGTCCCTGAGCTCCCATACACGTGTGTATAGCAGCATTACATTCACATGGGAAGTATGACTGGCGAGTCCCTGAGCGCCCATACACGTGTGTATAGCAGCATTACATGCATTTGGGCAGTATGACTGGCGAGTCCCTGAGCGCCCATACACGTGTGTATAGCAGCATTACATGCACATGGGCAGTATGACTGGTGAGTCCCTGAGCGTCCATACACGTGTGTATACCAGCATTACATGCACATGGGCAGTATGACTGGCGAGTCCCTGAGCGCCCATACACGTGTGTATAGCAGCATTACATGCACATGGGCAGTATGACTGGCGATTCCCTGAGCGCCCATACACGTGTGTATAGCAGCATTACATGCACATGGGCAGTATGACTGGCGAGTCCCTGAGCTCCCATACACGTGTGTATAGCAGCATTACATGCACATGGGAAGTATGACTGGTGAGTCCCTGAGCGCCCATACACGTGTGTATAGCAGCATTACATGCACATGGGCAGTATGACTGGTGAGTCCCTGAGCTCCCATACCTGTGTGTATAGCAGCATTACATGCACATGGGAAGTATGACTGGTGAGTCCCTGAGCGCCCATACACGTGTGTATAGCAGCATTACATGCACATGGGCAGTATGACTGGTGAGTCCCTGAGCTCCCATACCTGTGTGTATAGCAGCATTACATGCACATGGGCAGTATGACTGGCGAGTCCCTGAGCTCCCATACCTGTGTGTATAGCAGCATTACATGCACATGGGAAGTATGACTGGTGAGTCACTGAGCGCCCATACACGTGTGTGTATACCAGCATTACATGCACATGGGCATTGTGACTGGTGAGTCCCTGAGCATCCATACACATATGTATAGCAGCATTACATGCACATGGGCAGTATGACTGGCGAGTCCTTGAGCGCCCATACACGTGTGTATAGCAGCATTACATGCACATGGGCAGTATGACTGGCGAGTCCCTGAGCGCCCATACACGTGTGTATAGCAGCATTACATGCACATGGGCAGTATGACTGGTGAGTCCCTGAGCGTTCATACACGTGTGTATACCAGCATTACATGCACATGGGAAGTATGACTGGTGAGTCCCTGAGTGCCCATACACGTGTGTGTATAGCAGCATTACATGCACATGGGCAGTATGACTGGTGAGTCCCTGAGCTCCCATACACGTGTATATAGCAGCATTACATTAACATGGGAAGTATGACTGGTGAGTCCCTGAGCGCCCATACACGTGTGTATAGCAGCATTACATGCATTTGGGCAGTATGTCTGGCGAGTCCCTGAGCGCCCATACACGTGTGTATAGCAGCATTACATGCACATGGGCAGTATGACTGGTGAGTCCCTGAGCGTCCATACACGTGTGTATACCAGCATTACAAGCACATGGGCAGTATGACTGGCGAGTCCCTGAGCGCCCATACACGTGTGTATAGCAGCATTATATGCACATAGGCAGTATGACTGGCGAGTCCCTGAGCGCCCATACACGTGTGTATAGCAGCATTACATGCACATGGGCAGTATGACTGGCGAGTCCCTGAGCTCCCATACACGTGTGTATAGCAGTATTACATGCACATGGGAAGTATGACTGGCGAGTCCCTGAGCGCCCATACACGTGTGTGTATAGCAGCATTACATGCACATGGGCAGTATGACTGGCGAATCCCTGAGCTCCCATACACGTGTGTATAACAGCATTACATTCACATGGGCAGTATGACTGGTGAGTCCCTGAGCACCCATACACGTGTGTATAGCAGCATTACATGCACATGGGAAGTATAACTGGTGAGTCCCTGAGCGCCCATACACGTGTGTATAGCAGCATTACATACACATGGGCAGTATGACTGGTGAGTCCCTGAGCTCCCATACACGTGTGTATAGCAGCATTACATGTACATGGGCAGTATGACTGGCGAGTCCCTGAGCGCCCATATACGTGTATATAGCAGCATTACATGTACATGGGCAGTATGACTGGTGAGTCCCTGAGCACCCATACACGTGTGTATAGCAGCGTTACATGCACATGGGCAGTGTGACTGGTGAGTCCCTGAGCGTCCATACACGTATGTATAGCAGCATTACATGCACATGGGCAGTGTGACTGGTGAGGCCCTGAGCATCCATACACGTGTGTATAGCAGCATTACATGCACATGGGCAGTATGACTGGTGAGTCCCTGAGCGCCCATACACGTGTGTATAGCAGCATTACATGCACATGGGCAGTATTACTGGCGAGTCCCTGAGCGCCCATACACGTGTGTATAGCAGCATTACATGCACATGGGCAGTATGACTGGGGAGTCCCTGAGCGCCCATACACGTGTGTATAGCAGCATTACATGCACATGGGCAGTATGACTGGTGAGTCCCTGAGCGCCCATACACGTGTGTATAGCAGCATTACATGCACATGGGCAGTATGACTGGCGAGTCCCTGAGTGCCCATACATGTAAGTATAGCAGCATTACATGCACATGGGTAGTATGACTGGCGAGTCCCTGAGCGCCCATACACGTGTGTGTATAGCAGCATTACATGCACATGGGAAGTATGACTGGTGAGTCCCTGAGCGCCCATATACGTGTGTGTATAACAGAATTACATGCACATGGGCAGTATGACTGGTGAGTCCCTGAGCGCCCATACACATGTGTATAGCAGCATTACATGCACATGGGCAGTATGACTGGTGAGTCCCTGAGCGCCCATACACGTGTGTTTAGCAGCATTACATGCACATGGGCAGTATGACTGGTGAGTCCCTGAGTGCCCATACACGTGTGTATAACAGCATTACATGCACATGGGCAGTATGAATGGTGGGTCCCTGAGCGCCCGTACACGTGTGTATAGCAGTATTACATGCACATGGGCAGTATGACTGGAAAGTCCCTGAGTGCCCATACATGCGTGTATAGCAGTATTACATGCACATGGGCAGTATGACTGGTGAGTCCCTGAGCGCCCATACACGTGTGTATAACAGCATTACATGCACATGGGCAGTATGACTGGTGAGTCCCTGAGCGCCCATACACGTGTGTATAACAGCATTACATGCACATGGGCAGTATGACTGGGGAGTCCCTGAGCGCCCATACACGTGTGTATAGCAGCATTACATGCACATGGGTAGTATGACTGGCGAGTCCCTGAGCGCCCATACACGTGTGTGTATAGCAGCATTACATGCACATGGGAAGTATGACTGGTGAGTCCCTGAGCGCCCATATACGTGTGTGTATAACAGAATTACATGCACATGGGCAGTATGACTGGTGAGTCCCTGAGCGCCCATACACATGTGTATAGCAGCATTACATGCACATGGGCAGTATGACTGGTGAGTCCCTGAGCGCCCATACACGTGTGTTTAGCAGCATTACATGCACATGGGCAGTATGACTGGTGAGTCCCTGAGCGCCCATACACGTGTGTATAGCAGCATTACATGCACATGGGCAGTAGGACTGGTGAGTCCCTGAGCGCCCATACACGTGTGTATAGCAGCATTACATGCACACGGGCAGTAGGACTGGCGAGTCCCTGAGTGCCCATACACGTGTGTATAGCAGCATTACATGCAAATGGGCAGTATGACTGGTGAGTCCCTGAGCACACATACACGTGTGTATAGCAGTATTACATGCACATGGGCAGTATGACTGGTGAGTCCCTGAGCACCCATACACATGTGTATAGCAGCATTACATGCACATGGGCAGTATGACTGGGGAGTCCCTGAGCGCCCATACAGGTGTGTATAGCAGCATTACATGCACATGGGCAGTATGACTGGCGAGTCCCTGAGCGCCCATACACGTGTGTATAACAGCATTACATGCACATGGGCAGTATGACTGGCGAGTCCCTGAGCGCCCATACACATGTGTATAGCAGCATTACATGCACATGGGCAGTATGACTGGGGAGTCCCTGAGCGCCCAAACACGTGTGTATAGCAGCATTACATGCACATGGGCAGTATGACTGGCGAGTCCCTGAGTGCCCATACACGTGTGTATAGCAGCATTACATGCACATGGGCAGTATGACTGGCGAGTCCCTGAGCGCCCATACACGTGTGTATAGCAGCATTACATGCACATGGGCAGTATGACTGGGGAGTCCCTGAGCGCCCAAACACGTGTGTATAACAGCATTACATGCACATGGGCAGTATGACTGGGGAGTCCCTGAGCGCCCATACACGTGTGTATAGCAGCATTACATGCACATGGGCAGTATGACTGGCGAGTCCCTGAGCGCCCATACACATGTGTATAGCAGCATAACATGCACATGGGCAGTATGACTGGTGAGTCCCTGAGCGCCCATACACGTGTGTATAGCAGCATTACATGCACATGGGCAGTATGACTGGTGAGTCCCTGAGCGCCCATATACGTGTATGTATAGCAGCATTACATGCACATGGGCAGTATGACTGGTGAGTCCCTGAGCACACATACACGTGTGTATAGCAGCATTATATGCACATGGGCAGTATGACTGGGGAGTCCCTGAGCGCACATACACGTGTGTATAGCAGTATTACATGCACATGGGCAGTATGACTGGGGAGTCCCTGAGCGCCCAAACACGTGTGTATAACAGCATTACATGCACATGGGCAGTATGACTGGTGAGTCCCTGAGCGCCCATACACGTGTGTATAGCAGCATTACATGCACATGGGCAGTATGACTGGCGAGTCCCTGAGTGCCCATACACGTGTGTATAGCAGCATTACATGCACATGGGCAGTATGACTGGCGAGTCCCTGAGCGCCCATACACGTGTGTATAGCAGCATTACATGCACATGGGCAGTATGACTGGGTAGTCCCTGAGCGCCCAAACACGTGTGTATAACAGCATTACATGCACATGGGCAGTATGACTGGTGAGTCCCTGAGCGCCCATACACGTGTGTATAGCAGCATTACATGCACATGGGCAGTATGACTGGGGAGTCCCTGAGCGCCCAAACACGTGTGTATAACAGCATTACATGCACATGGGCAGTATGACTGGGGAGTCCCTGAGCGCCCATACACGTGTGTATAGCAGCATTACATGCACATGGGCAGTATGACTGGCGAGTCCCTGAGCGCCCATACACATGTGTATAGCAGCATAACATGCACATGGGCAGTATGACTGGTGAGTCCCTGAGCGCCCATACACGTGTGTATAGCAGCATTACATGCACATGGGCAGTATGACTGGCAAGTCCCTGAGCGCCCATACACGTGTGTGTATAGCAGCATTACATGCACATGGGCAGTATGACTGGTGAGTCCCTGAGCTCCCATACACGTGTGTATAGCAGCATTACATTCACATGGGAAGTATGACTGGTGAGTCCCTGAGCACCCATACACATGTGTATACCAGCATTACATGTACATAGGCAGTATGGCTGGTGAGTCCCTCAGCGCCCATACACGTGTGTATAGCAGCATTACATGCACATGGTCAGTATGAGTGGCGAGTCCCTGAGCGCCCATACACATGTGTATAGCAGCATTACATGCACATGGGCAGTATGACTGGTGAGTCCCTGAACGCCCAAACACGTGTGTATAACAGCATTACATGTACATGGGCAGTATGACTGGAAGGTCCCTGAGCGCCCATACACGTGTGTATAGCAGCATTACATGCACATGGGCAGTATGACTGGCGAGTCCCTGAGCGCCCATTCACGTGTGTATAGCAGCATTACATGCACATGGGCAGTATGACTGGTGAGTCCCTGAGCGTCCATACACGTGTGTATACCAGCATTACATGCACATGGGAAGTATGACTGGTGAGTCCCTGAGCGCCCATACACATGTGTGTATAGCAGCATTACATGCACATGGGCAGTATGACTGGTGAGTCCCTGAGCTCCCATACACGTGTGTATAGCAGCATTACATTCACATGGGAAGTATGACTGGCGAGTCCCTGAGCGCCCATACACGTGTGTATAGCACCATTACATGCATTTGGGCAATATGACTGGCGAGTCCCTGAGCGCCCATACACGTGTGTATAGCAGCATTACATGCACATGGGCAGTATGACTGGCGAGTCCCTGAGCCCCCATACATGTGTGTATAGCAGCATTACATGCACATGGGCAGTATGACTGGTGAGTCCCTGAGCGTCCATACATGTGTGTATACCAGCATTACATGCACATGGGCAGTATGACTGGCGAGTCCCTGAGCGCCCATACACGTGTGTATAGCAGCATTACATGTACATGGGTAGTATGACTAGCGAGTCCCTGAGCGCCCATACACGTGTGTATAGCAGCATTACATGCACATGGGCAGTATGACTGACGAGTCCCTGAGCGCCCATACATGTGTGTATTGCAGCATTACATGCACATGGGCAGTATGACTGGTGAGTCCCTGAGCGCCCATACACGTGTGTATAGCAGCATTACATGCACATGGGAAGTATGACTGGTGAGTCCCTGAGCGCCCATATGCCTATGTATAGCAGCATTACATGCACATGGGCAGTATGACTGGCGAGTCCCTGAGCGCCCGTACACGTGTGTATAACAGCATTACATGCTCATGGGCAGTATGACTGGTGAGTCCCTGAGCGCCCATACACGTGTGTATAGCACCATTACATGCATTTGGGCAGTATGACTGGCGAGTCCCTGAGCGCCCATACACGTGTGTATAGCAGCATTACATGCACATGGGCAGTATGACTGGCGAGTCCCTGAGCCCCCATACATGTGTGTATAGCAGCATTACATGCACATGGGCAGTATGACTGGTGAGTCCCTGAGCGTCCATACATGTGTGTATACCAGCATTACATGCACATGGGCAGTATGACTGGCGAGTCCCTGAGCGCCCATACACGTGTGTATAGCAGCATTACATGTACATGGGCAGTATGACTAGCGAGTCCCTGAGCGCCCATACACGTGTGTATAGCAGCATTACATGCACATGGGCAGTATGACTGACGAGTCCCTGAGCGCCCATACATGTGTGTATTGCAGCATTACATGCACATGGGCAGTATGACTGGTGAGTCCCTGAGCGCCCATACACGTGTGTATAGCAGCATTACATGCACATGGGAAGTATGACTGGTGAGTCCCTGAGCGCCCATATGCCTATGTATAGCAGCATTACATGCACATGGGCAGTATGACTGGCGAGTCCCTGTGCGCCCATACACGTGTGTATAACTGCATTACATGCTCATAGGCAGTATGACTGGTGAGTCCCTGAGCGCCCATACACGTGTGTATAACAGCATTACATGCACATGGGCAGTATTACTGGCGAGTCCCTGAGCGCCCATACACGTGTGTATAGCAGCATTACATGCACATGGGCAGTATGACTGGCGAGTCCCTGAGCGCCCATACACGTGTGTATAGCAGCATTACATGCACATGGGCAGTATGACTGGCGAGTCCCTGAGCGCCCATACATGTGTGTATAGCAGCATTACATGCACATGGGCAGTATGACTGGTGAGTCCCTGAGCGTCCATACATGTGTGTATACCAGCATTACATGCACATGGGCAGTATGACTGGCGAGTCCCTGAGCGCCCATACACGTGTGTATAACAGCATTACATGCACATGGGCAGTATGACTGGCGAGTCCCTGAGCTCCCATACACGTGTGTATAGCAGCATTACATGCACATGGGCAGTATGACTGGCGAGTCCCTGAGCGCCCATACACGTGTGTAAAGCAGCATTACATGCACATGGGCAGTATGACTGGCGACTCCCTGAGCGCCCATACACGTGTGTATAGCAGCATTACATGCACATGGGCAGTATGACTGGTGAATCCCTGAGCGTCCATACATGTGTGTATACCAGCATTACATGCACATGGGCAGTATGACTGGCGAGTCCCTGAGCGCCCATACACGTGTGTATAACAGCATTACATGCACATGGGCAGTATGACTGGCGAGTCCCTGAGCGCCCATACACGTGTGTATAGCAGCATTACATGCACATGGGCAGTATGACTGGCGAGTCCCTGAGCACCCATACACGTGTGTATAGCAGCATTACATGCACATGGGCAGTATGACTGGCGAGTCCCTGAGCGCCCATACACGTGTGTATAGCAGCATTACATATACATGGGCAGTATGACTGGCGAGTCCCTGAGCGCCCATACACGTGTGTATAGCAGCATTACATGCACATGGGCAGTATGACTGGCGAGTCCCTGAGCGCCCATACATGTGTGTATAGCAGCATTACATGCACATGGGCAGTATGACTGGTGAGTCCCTGAGCGCCCATACACGTGTGTATAGCAGCATTACATGCACATGGGAAGTATGACTGGTGAGTCCCTGAGCGCCCATACAAGTGTGTATAGCAGCATTACATTCACATGGAAAGTATGACTGGTGAGTCCCTGAGCGCCCATAAACGTGTGTATAGCAGCATTACATGCACATGGGAAGTATGACTGGGGAGCCCCTGAGCGCCCATACACGTGTGTATAACAGCATTACATGCACATGGGAAGTATAACTGGTGAGTCACTGAGCGCCCATACACGTGTGTATAGCAGCATTACATGCACATGGGCAGTATGACTGGTGAGTCCCTGAGTGCCCATACACGTGTGTATAGCAGCATTACATGCACATGGGCAGTATGACTGGGCAGTCCCTGAGCGCCCATACACTTGTGTATAGCAGCATTACATGCACATGGGCAGTATGAATGGCGAGTCCCTGAGCGCCCATACACGTGTGTATAGCAGCATTACATGCACATGGGCAGTATGACTGGTGAGTCCCTGAGCTCCCATACACGTGTGTATAACAGCATTACATGCACATGGGCAGTATGACTGGTGAGTCCCTGAGCGCCCGTACACGTGTGTATAGCAGCATTACATGCACATGGGCAGTATGACTGGCGAGTCCCTGAGCGCACATACACGTGTGTATAGCAGCATTACATGCACATGGGCAGTATGACTGGTGAGTCCCTGAGCGCCCATACACGTGTGTATAACAGCATTACATGCACATGGGCAGTATGACTGGTGAGTCTCTGAGCGCCCATACACGTGTGTATAGCAGCATTACATGCACATGGGAAGTATGACTGGTGAGTCCCTGAGCGCCCATACACGTGTGTGTGTGTGTGTAGCAGCATTACATGCACATGGGCAGTATGACTGGTGAGTCCCTGAGCCCCCATACACGTGTGTATAGCAGCATTACATGCACATGGGCAGCATGACTGGCGAGTCCCTGAGCGCCCATACACGTGTGTATAGCAGCATTACATGCACATGGGCAGTATGACTGGCGAGTCCCTGAGCTCCCATACACGTGTGTATAGCAGCATTACATTCACATGGGAAGTATGACTGGGGAGTTCCTGAGCGCCCATACACGTGTGTATAGCAGCATTACATGCACATGGGCAGTATGACTGGCGAGTCCCTGAGCGCCCATGCACGTGTGTATAGCAGCATTACATGCACATGGGCAGTATGACTGGTGAGTCCCTGAGCTCCCATACACGTGTGTATAGCAGCATGACATGCACATAGGAAGTATGACTGGTGAGTCCCTGAGCGCCCATACACGTGTGTGTATAGCAGCATTACATGCACATGGGCAGTATGACTGGTGAGTCCCTGAGCTCCCATACACTTGTGTACAGCAGCATTACATTCACATGGGAAGTATGACTGGCGAGTCCCTGAGCACCCATACACGTGTGTATACCAGCATTACATGTACATGGGCAGTATGGCTGGTGAGTCCCTCAGCGCCCATACACGTGTGTATAGCAGCATTACATGCACATGGTCAGTATGAGTGGCGAGTCCCTGAGCGCCCATACACATGTGTATAGCAGCATTACATGCACATGGTCAGTATGAGTAGCGAGTCCCTGAGCGCCCATACACGTGTGTATAACAGCATTACATGTACATGGGCAGTATGACTGGAAGGTCCCTGAGCGCCCATACACGTGTGTATAGCAGCATTACATGCACATGGGAAGTATGACTGGTGAGTCCCTGAGCGCCCATACACGTGTGTGTATAGCAGCATTACATGCACATGGGCAGTATGACTGGTGAGTCCCTGAGCTCCCATACACGTGTGTATAGCAGCATTACATTCACATGGGAAGTATGACTGGCGAGTCCCTGAGCGCCCATACACGTGTGTATAGCAGCATTACATGCATTTGGGCAGTATGACTGGCGAGTCCCTGAGCGCCCATACACGTGTGTATAGCAGCATTACATGCACATGGGCAGTATGACTGGTGAGTCCCTGAGCGTCCATACACGTGTGTATACCAGCATTACATGCACATGGGCAGTATGACTGGCGAGTCCCTGAGCGCCCATACACGTGTGTATAGCAGCATTACATGCACATGGGCAGTATGACTGGCGATTCCCTGAGCGCCCATACACGTGTGTATAGCAGCATTACATGCACATGGGCAGTATGACTGGCGAGTCCCTGAGCTCCCATACACGTGTGTATAGCAGCATTACATGCACATGGGAAGTATGACTGGTGAGTCCCTGAGCGCCCATACACGTGTGTATAGCAGCATTACATGCACATGGGCAGTATGACTGGTGAGTCCCTGAGCTCCCATACCTGTGTGTATAGCAGCATTACATGCACATGGGAAGTATGACTGGTGAGTCCCTGAGCGCCCATACACGTGTGTATAGCAGCATTACATGCACATGGGCAGTATGACTGGTGAGTCCCTGAGCTCCCATACCTGTGTGTATAGCAGCATTACATGCACATGGGCAGTATGACTGGCGAGTCCCTGAGCTCCCATACCTGTGTGTATAGCAGCATTACATGCACATGGGAAGTATGACTGGTGAGTCACTGAGCGCCCATACACGTGTGTGTATACCAGCATTACATGCACATGGGCATTGTGACTGGTGAGTCCCTGAGCATCCATACACATATGTATAGCAGCATTACATGCACATGGGCAGTATGACTGGCGAGTCCTTGAGCGCCCATACACGTGTGTATAGCAGCATTACATGCACATGGGCAGTATGACTGGCGAGTCCCTGAGCGCCCATACACGTGTGTATAGCAGCATTACATGCACATGGGCAGTATGACTGGTGAGTCCCTGAGCGTTCATACACGTGTGTATACCAGCATTACATGCACATGGGAAGTATGACTGGTGAGTCCCTGAGTGCCCATACACGTGTGTGTATAGCAGCATTACATGCACATGGGCAGTATGACTGGTGAGTCCCTGAGCTCCCATACACGTGTATATAGCAGCATTACATTAACATGGGAAGTATGACTGGTGAGTCCCTGAGCGCCCATACACGTGTGTATAGCAGCATTACATGCATTTGGGCAGTATGTCTGGCGAGTCCCTGAGCGCCCATACACGTGTGTATAGCAGCATTACATGCACATGGGCAGTATGACTGGTGAGTCCCTGAGCGTCCATACACGTGTGTATACCAGCATTACAAGCACATGGGCAGTATGACTGGCGAGTCCCTGAGCGCCCATACACGTGTGTATAGCAGCATTATATGCACATAGGCAGTATGACTGGCGAGTCCCTGAGCGCCCATACACGTGTGTATAGCAGCATTACATGCACATGGGCAGTATGACTGGCGAGTCCCTGAGCTCCCATACACGTGTGTATAGCAGTATTACATGCACATGGGAAGTATGACTGGCGAGTCCCTGAGCGCCCATACACGTGTGTGTATAGCAGCATTACATGCACATGGGCAGTATGACTGGCGAATCCCTGAGCTCCCATACACGTGTGTATAACAGCATTACATTCACATGGGCAGTATGACTGGTGAGTCCCTGAGCACCCATACACGTGTGTATAGCAGCATTACATGCACATGGGAAGTATAACTGGTGAGTCCCTGAGCGCCCATACACGTGTGTATAGCAGCATTACATACACATGGGCAGTATGACTGGTGAGTCCCTGAGCTCCCATACACGTGTGTATAGCAGCATTACATGTACATGGGCAGTATGACTGGCGAGTCCCTGAGCGCCCATATACGTGTATATAGCAGCATTACATGTACATGGGCAGTATGACTGGTGAGTCCCTGAGCACCCATACACGTGTGTATAGCAGCGTTACATGCACATGGGCAGTGTGACTGGTGAGTCCCTGAGCGTCCATACACGTATGTATAGCAGCATTACATGCACATGGGCAGTGTGACTGGTGAGGCCCTGAGCATCCATACACGTGTGTATAGCAGCATTACATGCACATGGGCAGTGTGACTGGTGAGTCCCTGAGCGCCCATACACGTGTGTATAGCAGCATTACATGCACATGGGCAGTATGACTGGCGAGTCCCTGAGCGTCCATACACGTGTGTATACCAGCATTACATGCACATGGGAAGTATGACTGGTGAGTCCTTGAGCGCCCATACACGTGTGTGTATAGCAGCATTACATGCACATGGGCAGTATGACTGGGGAGTCCCTGAGCTCCCATACACATGTGTATAGCAGCATTACATTCACATGGGAAGTATGACTGGCGAGTCCCTGAGCGCCCATACACGTGTGTATAGCAGCATTACATGCATTTGGGCAGTATGACTGGCGAGTCCCTGAGCGCCCATACACGTGTGTGTATAGCAGCATTACATGCACATGGGCAGCAGGGGCGGATCCAGGATAAAATGACAGGGGGGGCACCATGATAAAAAAGGGTTTGGGTGGGGGAGGGGCGGTGTTAGTGGTGCCAGGGTACATGCTAAGAGAGTGGCTGGAGAGGGTGGGAATGGAATTAAAAATAGGCCCTGTCATTTAAAGTACACAGGCCCACCATGGCGACAAAAGTGAAGGATGTTGTTGTGCGCGCGCCAAAGGCGCGCTCCGGTAAAGGGTGTGTGGCCACTCAACAGGGGGCGTGTCAACACCATATACAACTTCTACACATTATGCAACAAAATACTAGACCCCATTATACTTGCCCCTTACACATGATGCCAAATGGAATGAGCCAAAATTGACATAATGCCACATGGATTGAGCCAAAATTCAAATAATGCCACGTGGATTGTGTCAAAATTTACATAATGCCACATGGATTGAGCCAAAATTTACATAATTACACACACGGATTTAGCCAAAATTCACATAATGCCAAATGGATTGTGTCAAAATTCACATAATGCCACACGGATTGAGCCAAATGCATAAAATGCCATACGGATTGAGCCAAAATTCACATAATGCCACATGGATTGAGCCAAAATTCACATAATGCCACACGGATTGGGAAAAAATTCCCATAATGCCACACGGATTGAGCCAAAATTCCCATAATGCCACATGGATTGAGCCAAAATTCCCATAATGCCACATGGATTGAGCCAAAATTCACATAATGCCACACGGATTGAGACAAAATTCACATAATGCCACATGGATTGAGCCAGAATTCACATAATGCCACACAGATTAAGCCAAAATTCACAATACACTTCATAAACAGGGACATTGTCCACCAAAGGCTCGCATTAAACATTTACACCATAATATCCATTACATGTTAAGTTACACGCCATTATGTCCATTATGTGTTATGCCAAACACCATAATGCCTATTACAAATTATGCTACATAAGTGCTTCTTCTCTACATGCTCATTGCCAATGGTTCCATGCTCATTGCCAGAGGTTCCATGCTCGTTGCCATGTGGGATTACATGCTCATTGCCAAGGGGGAATACATGCTCGTGGTAAATGGGGGACAGCCGCCGCCAGTCAGAAGTGATAGCCACTGACAGTGGCAGAGCCTGGCTGTATTCAGAGCACTGCAGGTCCCGGCTATTTGAAATAATACCCCTTTCACACCAGAAAATGCATTCCCAGGTTGGACCCTTTTACACCAGCCTAGTCCCTGCATTTTCTGGTGTGAGGGGGAGAGAAAACCACCCCTCCCCCCTTTTACCAGTTATCTCATTGAACCAACTGACCCATTTACATGAGACAAGTAATATATTGAAGAACTTTTGAGTGGGCTTTGAATGATTTTGGTCCAGTGAAACTGAAACGTTTGGTTCCAGAGTAATCTGCCCTCAAAGAACATGAACAGCCATGAAATTACATTTAAAAAAAAAATCGGTTTACACGCAATATCTCTGGAACCGATTGACCGATTTGGACCATCCTGGTATTATATTGAAGGCCCAGCGATTTGGAATTGAATGGAATCAACCACAAGTTTCTGTGATGCCAGGGCGGGAACTGGCAGCCATCGGAACCGGGTGGGGGTCGGAATTGACGGGTCCCATATTATCCTATGGGGAAAAAGCATTACAGGTTTGCCAGGCGATATCTCCAGTTCCCGGGGGGCTAGAGACACGGGGCTGGGCTCGTTGGAAAGCCCTGATCCTCGGCTACAAAATAAATGACAGGGGGGCACGTGCCCGGGTGCCTCCCCCCTGAATCCGCCACTGATGGGCAGTATGACTGGCGAGTCCCTGAGCTCCCATACACGTGTGTATAGCAGCATTACATGCACATGGGAAGTATGACTGGTGAGTCCCTGAGCGCCCATACACGTGTGTATAGCAGCATTACATGCACATGGGAAGTATAACTGGTGAGTCCCTGAGCGCCAATACACGTGTGTATAGCAGCATTACATGCACATGGGCAGTATGACTGGCGAGTCCCTGTGCACTCATACACGTGTGTATAGCAGCATTACATGCACATGGGCAGTATGACTGGTGAGTCCCTGAGCGCCCATACACGTGTGTATAGCAGCATTTCATGCATAGGGCCCGATTTATGTTTTAGCTGGTGGGTGCTTCAAGCCAAAAATATAGGGGAGTGGCTTCCTATATAAGACGCTGTAACGGAATCTGCTGCGCTATATAAGACACTGTAACGGAATATGCTGCGTTATATAAGATAATGTAACGGAAACTGCTGCGCTATATAAGACACTGTAACGGAATCTGCTGCGCTATATAAGACACTGTAACGGAATATGCTGCGCTATATAAGACAATGTAACGGCATCTGCTGCGCTATATAAGACACTGTAACGGAATCTGCTGCTCTATATAAGACACTGTAACGGAATATGCTGCGCTATATAAGACCCTGTAACGGAATCTGCTGTGCTATATATGACACTGTAACGGAATCTGTTGCGCTATATAAGAAACTGTAACGGAATATGCTGCGCTATATAAGACAATGTAACGGCATCTGCTGCGCTATATAAGACACTGTAACGGAATCTGCTGCGCTATATAAGACACTGTAACGGAATATGCTGCGCTATATAAGACACTGTAACAGAATCTGCTGCCCTATCTAAGACACGGTAACGGAATCTGCTGCGCTATATAAGATACTGTAACGGAATCTGCTGCGTTATATAAGACACTGTAACGGAATCTGCTGCGCTATATAAGACGCTGTAACGGAATCTGCTGCACTAAATAAAACACTGTTACGGAATCTACTGCGATATATAAGATACTGTAACGGAATCTGCTGCGCTATATAAGACACTGTAACGGAATCTACTGCGTTATATGAGATACTGTAACGGAATCTGCTGCGCTATAGAAGACAGTGTAACGGAATCTGCTGCGTTATATAAGACACTGTAACGGAATCTGCTGCGCTATATAAGAAACTGTAACAGAATCTGCTGCGCTATATAAGAAACTGTAACAGAATCTGCTGCGCTATATAAGACACTGTAACGGAATCTACTGCGTTATATGAGATACTGTAACGGAATCTGCTGCGCTATAGAAGACAGTGTAACGGAATCTGCTGCGTTATATAAGACACTGTAACGGAATCTGCTGCGCTATATAAGACGCTGTAACGGAATCTGCTGCTCTATATAAGACACTAACGGAATCTGCTGCGCTATATAAGACACTGTAACGGAATCTCCTGCGCTATATAAGACACTGTAACGGAATCTGCTGCGCTATATAAGATACTGTAACGGAATCTGCTGCACTATATAATGCTGTGTACACACGGGGGAGATATATTGCTTAGCCATATATGGCTGAGCAATATATTGCTCAGTTTCTACTTTACATCAGCGACCAGAGATGGTCGCTGATGAAAAAGAAACTGCCGGGGGGAGCCCGGCAGTGGTAATCAGCTGGTAGCAGGAGCATGTTCCTGCGACCAGCGATCACCACAGGGGCAAAAACGGGAGTGCGCACCCGGCGATATATCGCCGGTGCACACTCCCATTGCGGGCAATATGGTCGCTCAGCGACCATATTTCCCGCGATTTTGCACAAAATCGCCCCTGTGTGTACGCACCTTTAGACACTGTAACGGAATCTGCTGCACTATATAAGACACTGTAACGGAATCTGCTGCGCTATATAAGACACTGTAACGGAATCTGCTGCGCTATATAAGACACTGGGCGGGATGCTATATAGCAGAAATGCGGTAAAAACCCCGTTTTCGGGGTTTCTACCGCATTTCTATATGCTATATGCCCCCTCCGCAGTGTCAGCGCTGCGGAGGGAATCGCCAGCTAAAGCTGGCGAATCCCTGCAGAAGCCTATGGGCTTCTTACCGCAGCGCTGTTTGAGGGATCCGTCACGGATCCCTCCCAGCGTGCCCTGCGGCCGGCGCCGGGGTCTGCGCATGCGCAGATGGACTCCCGGGTCACAGACCCGGAAGTCCAGCGCCGGCACCGCATCGCAAGGGACAGCGCTTATCGCAAGAGCTGTCCCTTGCATGAATAACGGCATATGTTATAGCATATGCCGTTATTAATAATGCGGTAGCCGGCGAAGGGGGCCGCGGATGTTACAACATCCCGCCCACTGTAACGGAATCTGCTGCGCTATATAAGACACTGTAACGGAATCTGCTGCGCTATATAAGACACTGTAACGGAATCTGCTGCGCTATATAAGACACTGTAACGGAATCTGCTGCGCTATATAAGACACTGTAACGGAATCTGCTGCGCTATATAAGACACTGTAACGGAATCGGCTGCGCTATATAAGACCCTAACGGAATCTGCTGCGCTATATAAGACACTGTAACGGAATCTGCTGCGCTATATAAGACACTGTAACGGAATCTGCTGTGGTATATAAGTAGCTGTAATGGAATCTGCTGCGCTATATAAGACACTGTAACGGAATCTGCTACGCTATATAAGACGCTGTAACAGAATCTGCTGCTCTATATAAGACACTGTAACGGAATCTGCTGCACTATATAAGACGCTGTAACGGAATCTGCTGCGCTATATAAGACACTGTAACGGAATCTGCTGTGGTATATAAGTAGCTGTAATGGAATCTGCTGCGCTATATAAGACACTGTAACGGAATCTGCTACGCTATATAAGACGCTGTAACAGAATCTGCTGCTCTATATAAGACACTGTAACGGAATCTGCTGCACTATATAAGACGCTGTAGCGGAATCTGCTGCGCTATATAACACGCTGTAACAGAATCTGCTGCGCTACATAAGACACTAACGGAATCTGCTGCGCTATATAAGATGCTGTAACGGAATCTGCTGCGCTATATAAGACTCTGTAACAGAATCTGCTGCTCTATATAAGACACTGTAACGGAATCTGCTGCACTATATAAGACGCTGTAACGGAATCTGCTGCGCTATATAAGAAACTGTAGCGGAATCTGCTGCGCTATATAAGACACTGTAACGGAATCTGCTGCGCTATATAAGACGCTGTAAAGGAATCTGCTGCGCTATATAACACGCTGTAACAGAATCTGCTGCGCTATATAAGACACTGTAACGGAATCTGCTGCACTATATAAGACACTGTAACGGACGCTGCTGCGCTATATAAGACACTGTAACGGAATCTGCTGCGCTATATAAGACACTGTAATGGAATCTGCTGCGCTATATAAGACACTGTAACGGAATTTGCTGCGCTATATAAGACACTGTAACGGAATTTGCTGCGCTATATAAGACAATGTAACGGAATCTGCTGCGCTATATAAGACACTGTAACGAAACCTGCTGCGCTATATAAGAAATTGTAATGGAATCTGCTGTGCTATATAAGACGATGTAACGGAATCTGCTGCGCTATATAAGACGCTGTAAATAAATAAATAATAAAATATATAGAACAATCAAGAAAATATTTCTATACATCTTGGAGATTGCCTAGCAGTCATACCCAGGATTAGAAAAGAGTAATCACCTAGGTGAAATAAAGGCGCTGGTGAGATAGGGCTTTTAAGTTAGCTGCTCACACACGGGGGATGGTCAGTCCCCTACAATTTAAGAGAACAAGAAAGAACAACAATGGTGGTGGAGCGCTAAATTAAATTTGAAAAATATTAAACACTGATCAATTGGGTATCACATTTAATTAAGAATAAAACACACAGTACTATGAATCAAATAGTATTCATTGTATAAGATTAGAAACACGATATATAATAAAAAAATAATAAAAGCAATGTGATAAATGCACTTGAAAAATGATGTTGGATGGACAGTATACTTAGTGTGTTGTCCCGCTTGTTCCTATAAGGCTCTCCTCCACGTGTTAGATGGTATCCCAAATGTTACTTTTAACTGGTGTGGTGGGTTTCCATAAACCTGGCTGGATGCCTTGAGTGATATATTGAAAGTCCTGACTGGAACAGTCAAAATAGGCTCCAAGTTGTTAACAGGTGGTGGTGTCCCAAGTGCCTTTTTCCTAGTTCAAGAATACAAGTGGGGATCCAAGATGCTTGGTTATGGTGTCTAATGTGGGGTGCGACACATGCAAAAATTATATTTAGAATAAAGATTGTGACATCTAAGGTCCTACTATGAGGGGGACTCAGCCACTGAAGTAATATTGATGGCTTTCAATTAACTGATTCAAACTCGCAGGGGAGGAGAGTTGCCCTCTTGGGGAGCAGGAGCCCAGCAGCAGATGACTCAGTTTCCTCCCAGAGTTCTGCCTCTGGTCCCAGGATATCTGCTGGAGTGTACACTCACTCTGACACACTACCGCCAGCTGAACACACATTCCAGCATCAGATGCACAAGAAAAAAGTCACAATTAGCATTTTTATACTGATATCCCATATAAATAGTAATCCAGAAGGGCAAATTCTCATTCACTGAGTGCAATATACTAGTTAAACAAATGTAATAAATACACTTCTTCTATATACAGTACATTTCTATAAGGAGAGACAATTTTATATAATAACAAAACAGATATGGTTAATTAATTGTGAAGACTGGTCATAAGGTATAACAATCGTTAAAATATTAAGCATATATTGTTAAACAAAAAAGATCACTGACAGCTTCAGATTATCAGTCATATAAGGACGGCTCCTATTTCTCCAAACATTCTGGAAGTTTCTGTAGAGCGCTGTGTATGTCTTCTCTTAGCGTAAATACACAAATTTACATTTCAGAGTCATCTATTTGTGATTTCCCACTCTAGGCTGCGCCTCGCAAAGACTCCATCGCTCTCTCTCTCATCGCAGATCCCCAGTTTCCCAGCAGGTCTAAACACAGATGGCTGCCTTATTGCGGCAGAAGCAAAAATGTTCCATTAATGTTTAAAGGGATTAAAAATGTCCTCCTGGTACCAGCGGCATATGTTCCCAGCTAATTGTACAACTGCAAATGTTTCTGCTGTTTAAAACATGGCGTCCTTCTACATACGTTCCAAGAGCTGTATGAGAACGCCGCGCTCTGTCAGTATCAATTCTTAATTCACAAAACGTCCCTAAAATGTGCAGATTTATTTTAAAATCTCGGATATCGGAAAACAGAATCCGTTTATGATCGGCGCAGTGCGGATGTGACTGGTGCTTTGTAATATCTCAGCAGCAGCGTTATATGGATGCTGGAATTTCTGGAGCAAACCAGTAAAGCTCAGAACTTGAAAGCAGAAAAAATCTAGAATCAGTAGGACAATACAGTACATCAGTGGTTCCCAAACTTTTTTGCATCACAGCACCCTAGATTATCACAATATTTGTCGCGGCCCCCATAGGTGCAAAGTTTGCTACCGAGAATTTCAGAAAACAATATTATATAAGTTGTGCTTCCTCCTTAGGTCCAGTTATGTGGTGAGGAACAGGATCCACCTCTGTTTATCGACATATTTTAAAACTGGAAGCCACAAGCTCTGGTTTTGCCTATTACATTGACCATAAATAATTTGAATCGGTTATGGGCCATCAAACCGAGGCACCCTCGGCGCTGCGGACACTTTGTGGTGCCTTAAATAAACGTACTACTACCCCTGCAAGTGCTCCGAGGCACCCCAGGGAGCCTAGGCGCACAGTTTGGGAACCATTGCAGTACATGTTAGGGATGTTCTGTCTCGTCTGAGGTTAACATACTGTAATGCCAATTGCAGATTGTTGTCTGTGAAACTCATGACAATTAATGTGACGGTTTGCAATTATTTGTTACTAGTTTTTTTGTTGTCTGAAGTTCTAGTGGAAAAATAAACACCCATCAAAGCAGGTTCTAACCTATCAACTTGGGAGGTGGAGATGGCGTTTCATGGCAATGTTCCCTCTAGGAATGTGGGTGTCACTGGTCGTCTTTATCACCATCTGATGGCAGGGAGAGTGATGTGTGCACTTGCTGTCACTCACACTCTATCACAAATGCTGCTGCTGATTGCCCCTATTACCTGCAGGCAGCAGCGTTTCCATCTATGACTTGCCCAGCTCTTACCTGCTGCCTGCAAGTGACACATATGAATGCCTACTAGATGGTGTTTTACCCATATATAGTAGCAGTGGTTTTTATTTTTAATTTTTTTTTAATTTTCAACTCGCAAAGCGCTGATCAAGATTTTCAAATTGCAATGGCGCAAAGATTTCCTCGCAGGAAAAAAAACACACATACAATCCCTCATTTGGAACAGAAGCACACATAGGCCCTTATTCTGGTCGGTGCGGCCGGATCCGATTATGCGGCCAGGACCGTGCGTGCGAAACCCCGCCTTCCATACGGATCGCCAATTCCGTCCGTACGCGGCAAGAAGCTGGCCGAACGGACCGCACGTGTATTTTACACGGAATACGCCTCCTCCATCTAAGGGAACCTCCCCCATCATTCGATGGTCGCAGACCATCGGCTGCAGGACCGAGTGCTCCACCAGCTCCCGTAACCTCAGACCACACGGACATTTCTCCGTGCAAAAGCAGGGATCTGGGCGGGCAACTGACATCCGGCGATGTCATATGTCCGCCCCCTACACGTGCGTCACGGCCGCATTACCATACGTACGCCCAGCGTTTGCATGGGAACGCCCATGAAACGCGGGGCGTATGCATATGGTAATGAGCCCAAATAGCCCTTCACGCCCCTCTCCACCCCCTGTTCGGAGTGTTCACATATCATGCAGGATTTGGCCGTACGCCCCGCTCGCACATGCGCAGAGACGCCTCTGCACATGCGCAGGCACAAAACATCGGCGGGCCGAACGCACGCTGATATATCCGCACCGACCAGAATAAGGCCCATAGATTGGCCTTCACAGTAAAAAAAAAATAAAAAAATACGTTGGCTGCCACAGGAAAAAAAACACCTCTACATTGGCCTCCACAGGAAAAAAAAAATACATTGCCCTCCACGGAAATAAAGCACACATACTGTATATTGGCCTCCACAGGAAATAAAGCACACATATATTGGCCTCCACAGGAAAAAAAACACATATACATTGGCCTCCACAGGGAAAAAGCACACATACAATGGTGCCCATAGGGGAAAAAAACACACATACAAATGGCCTCCACAGGGAAAAGAAAACACACATACATTAACCCCTAACTTTTTGTCAGTATCTGAGAAGGGAGCACACTGTCGTCCCATCTCTCATCGACTGGGGGTTAGTGTCAGTCACACTCACAGTGCAGAGCAGTGAGTAGCGGGTGTGCAGGCAGGATGGCAACGTGGCAAGCACACCAGTTACCCGATACACTGTGCCAATTAAATAAGTATTATTGGTATTGTGAATGTCATCCATTACACATTTGGGTTGACGCTGGAAGCGCCGCCGTTCAGGATTCGCGTTTTTCCGCATGTTACGCCTATTGTCTCCTATCTGGCAGATTTCTGCCTTTTCTATTATTTTTCCTCTTAATATTTGGCTATTGTCTCTCTGCGTAACATAGTTAAAAGTAACAGCAGACAGAACTTCCAAACTCATCAAGGGACCTTCTTCTCATTAATCCCATTTTTATAATTTAGAATTAATTTCGTCCATTTATCATGTGTGTACTGAGGAGACTTCAATAAGCTCCTTCTCCTCCAAGTAATGAACAATTTGGCTGTTGTAAGGACATTTGGAGCTACCCCGATTCAGGTGATTAACATACTGCTGAGTTCTATTATTCTTTCAATGCCTCTATTCTCTGATTAACAATTATACAGTATAAAATGAGTTCTGCATGGTGTGAATCATCTGCCCTTGTGTTCTAACACAACTTATTTGAAGCCCGAGAGGAAAAACAGAATTTCCATATTGTCTTCTACCCAACTTGTAATTTTTGCTTTCAATCATCTCAACATTTTTAAAGTTTTTGAACTATATTTTGTGTTGTTGCGTTTTACGTTATAATATGCTGTGTGCTACGTTATAATATGCTGTGTGTTACGCTATACTCTGCTGTGTGTTACGTTATACTATGCTGTGTGTTACGTTATATAATGCTGTGTGCTACGTTATACTATGCTGTGTGTTATGTTATACTATGATGTGTGTTACGTTATACTATGCTGTGTGCTACGTTATACTATGCTGTGTGTTATGTTATACTATGATGTGTGTTACGTTATACTATGCTGTGTGCTACGTTACACTATGCTGTGTGTTATGTTATACTATGATGCGTGCTACGTTACACTATGCTGTGTGCTACGCTATACTATGCTTTGTGTTACGTTATACTATGCTGTGTGTTACGTTATACTATGCTGTGTGTTACGCTATACTCTGCTGTGTGTTACGCTATACTCTGCTGTGTGTTACGTTATACTATGCTGTGTGTTACGCTACACTATGCTGTGTGTTATGCTACACTATGCTGTGTGTTACCTTATACTATGCTGTGTGTTACGTTACACTATGCTGTGTGTTATGTTATACTATGCTGTGTGTTACGTTATACTATGCTGTGTGTTACGCTATACCATGCTGTGTGCTACGTTACACTATGCTGTGTGTTACGTTATACTATGCTGTGTGTTACGTTATACTATGCTGTGTGCTACGTTACACTATGCTGTGTGTTACGTTATACTATGCTGTGTGTTACGCTAAGCCTGGAGGAGGTCACTTGCTTGGCAGAGGAGGACCGTGGACTGGTGGTTGATATGGGTCCCTACAGCTGCATTGCCCACTTGGGTGCTACAAGCCAGAAACATAGAATGCAATGGCAGAGTCTGCCCTTCCATCACTGGCTGTAATCAAGGATGAGCCTGTTCTATGGAAATGACCGAATGAGCCGACTCTACAACAGCTACCTGTGAGGGGACAAGTGGGGTGCGGGAGATGGTCGTCTAGGCGTGAAGCAACGGCACCCCTATGTCCAGGCACATCTGACATCAGCTGCTTGTGGGCACTACGACAAAAATATAAGGTGAAGAAGGCTCTGGTACAATCATCTAGGGCCTGTGCCCGACCTATTGCCACATTTCCAGTGATGTTCATCTGGAGAGGGGGTACGGGTGAGCCAGTGCCCCATCATTTGTTTCCATGCCACTGTTTTCTATTGGGTGGCTTCTCTCCTCCCCAATTCAAGTATATGTACATCCTATATCACTCTGTCCTGTCTGTGCCAACCTCTCTGCCAATCTCCTGCACATGCCAACCTCTCTGCCAATCTCCTGCATGTGCCCACCTCCATAACAATCTCCAGCATGTGCCAGCCTACCTGTTAACCTCCTGTATGTGCCAGCATCGCTGACAATCTTCTTTATTTTTTGGACCCAAAGGACCTGATGCAAGTCCCACAGTATCTTCATCCCCAGGATAATAGGCCCATGCTTTAACTCCGGTGACTACCGTAATACCTTTTTTCACCAAGGGATTTGGCCATACAGCTCCACCTCAAGCCACACTACACCCAGGGGATGGGACATTTTGTTGGCAGACTGTAGCATCACCCAATATCCATTTTTTTTCTTTTTAAGCTGCCATCGTCCTGCTGGAAGCATCTCTCCGACATGGGGGATACTTGGAAGCCGGTGTTCAGAAGGCAGCCTTGACACTGCCCATCTAGCCTTGCTATCAAAGTGGTGCATTCTCCAATCAAGTCCAACAAATGGTGCCCAGGTAGCCCACACTCCTCCATATAGTAATGGCCCCTGCCATTCCTGTATGCGGTTGCTCATCCCGCCAGTGGGGTCTCGGCAGTGGAGTATCAACAAATTTTGCTTCCCCGCCGGGAAATTTAGGTGCTGCAGTCTTCCAGCTCCACCTGTCGCTTCAGGCTAGCCATTTCCTCCTGGATCAATATGAGCACATTGGTCAGGTCCTAGAAACAACTCTCAATTGGACTTGTCGTCTCTGGTTTGGGGGCCAGGGCCAATGTCTGGGCGTGCTGAAGGGCAATACAGTAGGACCTAAACTTGGTATCCTGGTCTTTGGTCAGGGATTTCTCCAGTGCATCATGGAAGGTCATGGCGGCGTCACTGTCTAATTTGGCCAGAAGTTAGCATCACAGCTGGCTATTCTTTAATGCGGCCCACAAGCCGGCGTCTGTGTCCCCGGTCATCCTTTGTCAGGTCGAGGCTTGGTTTTGTATGCAAATACCTGTAGGGAATTGGCAAATTGGGAGATGGTTTCATCGTTCCTCTGGACCCAAGTGAAGATGCATTTCTGGAGCCCATTAGGCATCAACATATCTCGGTAGATGCTCTGGAGGATCATGAACACCCCATCGAGGTCCTCTTTCTGATCTTCTGATAGCAGCCGAATGGTCTCCCCGGCTTCCCCTGCAGGTGTGATGCCGAAGGCAGGCAATGTAGCCAAATAATTAATTCCAGTTGTTACTTACATTCGTCCAAGATCATATTCCGCCCGTCGTTCCTCGATAGGAAATTATTTGGATGGATGACGTACAACAGAGTAGACACACCAGGAGGGGTAAATCAAATGACTGATGATCTAAGTAAACTTGAGAATTGGTCAAGAGAATGGCAACTACAGTTTAATGCTAAAAAATGCAAAATTATGCACTTGGGACTCAAAAACCCAAAGGCTCAATATAGTATCAAGGGTACTATAATGGAAACTACTGAGGAGGAAAGAGATCTAGGAGTCACTATTTCAAGTGACTTATAGGCAGGGAGGCAATGTAACAAAGCAATGAGGAAGGCTAGTCAGATGCTTGGTTGCATAGGGAGAGGAATCAGTAGCAGAAAAAAAGACGTAATAATGCCACTTTATAGGTCATTGGTACGGCCTCATCTGGAATACTGTGTCCAATTCTGGAGGCCATATCTTCAGAAGGATATAAATACATTGGAGAGTGTACAAAGAAGGGCAACTAAAATGGTTCATGGCCTACATCACAAAACTTACCCGGATAGACTAAAAGATCTTTAACATGTATAGTTTGGAGCAGAGAAGGGAAAGGGGGGACATGATAGAAATCTTCAAATATATCAAGGGTTTTAACATAGTACAGGTGGGAAATTTTCTTCAAAGGAAAACAAGTAATAAAACACGAGGACATGCACTGAAACTGGGGGGGGGGGGGGGGGGTAGGTTCAGGGGAAATGTTAGAAAGAATTACTTCACAGAAAGGGTAGTGGATAAGTGGAATAGCCTCCCATCAGAGGTGGTAGAGGCTAAGACAGTAGAACAATTTAAACATGCTTGGGATAGGCATATTGATATCCTTACAAAGAAATAAGGATTAAAAAGGGTTGAGTTTACCTGAAGGGTAAAAAAAAGGGGCAGACTAGATGGGCCAAATGGTTCTTATCTGCTGTCACATTCTATGTTTCTATGTTTCTAACACAGAAGACAACCACCTGGTACTGAACCCTACTCACAGCCTACCTTTAATGGGTGCCTTTAGAACAATTCACAACCCAGTGTGGATCACCATGCGACCATGTGAATCAATGCAAAATAGTCACAACCTATAGAACAATGTGGAACACTACATGACAGGTATAATAATGCAGTATAATGGAAAACAATGCAGAGCAATAGGGGAAAAACACAGCAAAGTGAACAATCAACATAAAGGAAAACAAAGCTGAACCAGCTGGAGTATCAATGGTGGGCCTTATGAAGCCCAGGCCTATGGCCTGCCTAACCATAGGGGCAATGGTGGGCCTAGCACCCTCTGTGGCCTGCATAACAATGGGAGTGGTGGTAATGGTGGGCCTAGCGCCATCTGCAGTCCAGGCTTATCTCCTGCCTAACCAAGGGGGTACAATGGTGGGCCTAGTGCCCTCTGTGGCTGTGGCCTCTCTAACAATGGAGGACATGCTGATGGCCCCATTCTAGCATTGACAGTTGTAGAATAGTGGGAGGCCAGAGGAGGCCTTACCTGGTCCACTGGCAGCCTGATGTCCTGCTGTGGGAATGGGTTATTATCCACAGCGCTATCTCTGCTGATCTGTGATGGCTGGATGCTCCTACGCTTCTGCTGCTGCCGCTCTTCTCGCCGGAACCCTCTCTGTCATGTGGCCAGGACCTGGGACAGGTGACGCCGCAGGTTCCCATTTGCCCGCCATGTTGCCCAGTGATGACACCCCACAACACATGGGCATGCTCAGCTTTGTGGGAGATAGTGATGGAGACTTGGGGGCTCGGGTGGAGGCTGTGGGTGGGGCCAACCGTTCTGGTACTCCCACACTACAATACACTATGCTTTGCTACAATGGAAAGATACAGTACATTGCTACAATATACTGTATATAATTATAATTATTACGTTACTTGCATCCATTGTGTAAACACAGTGAACATACTCAGGTCATTAGAGAGCCTGACTGGGCCCCGGTACTTTTCAGAGCGTGGCCATGCACCCTTAGAATAAATGACAGAATAAATAGCACTTTAAGCACCTCCCACGGCAGTATGTGCTGGGGGCTGCTGCCAGGTGATATGAGTCCCACTGGGCTCCTCCATCAGGCCTGGGCCCAGGTAATTGAATCACTTTATGCAGAAATACAGTATTTTTGCTGAAGTTCACATTATACCACACACTGCCCCATGTACATATTGTAGCGCTGCAAGTTTATACTGCCACACTGTGGTGTCCCAGTTATTTTTATGCTGTACTGTAGTGCCCCAATTCACATTATGTCACATTGTAGTGCCCCAATTCATATTACATATATCACATTGTAGTGCCCCAGTTCAGATGATGTCCCATTGTAGTGCCCCAGTTCAGACTATGTCACATTATAGTGCCCCCATTCAGATTATGCCACATTGTAGTGCCCCAATTCATATTATGTCACATTGTAGTGCCCCAATTCATATTACATATATCACATTGTAGTGCCCCAGTCCAGATTATAACACATTATAGTGCCCCAGTTCAGATGATGTCACATTGTAGTGCCCCAGTTCAGATTACATATATCACATTGTAGTGCGCCAGTTCAGATGATGTCCCATTGTAGTGCCCCAGTTCAGAAGATGTCACATTATAGTGCCCCCATTCAGATTATGCCACATTGTAGTGCCCCAATTCATATTATGTCACATTGTAGTGCCCCAATTCATATTACATATATCACATTGTAGTGCCCCAGTTCAAATGATGTCCCATTGTAGTGCCCCAGTTCAGACGATGTCACATTATAGTGCCCCAGCTCAGATGAGGTCACATTATAGTGCCCCAGTTCAGATGATGTCACATTGTAGTGCCCCAGTTCAGATTATAACACATTATAGTGCCCCAGTTCAGATGATGTCACACTGTAGTGCCCCATTCAGATTATGCCACATTGCAGTGCCCCAGTTGAGATTATGTAACATTACAGTATCATTCTGTTCATGTTATGCTAATTACGGAGCCCCCAGTTTTGTCTGTGCTACATTAGTGTCCCGCAGTATATAACACACCACTTATACCATTGATCCCATACAGTACCTCCACTTAATTGCCGATGGTGATACTTCATGGGCTCCATCAGCAGCTAATGAATTGCAGGGTCAGCAGAGAAAATTGGTTTTTATAGTGAGAGGAAAGATGGGTGGAGGGTAGTGACCAGCCAGCTGCTACCTCCTAATGCAGAAACGTCACTTTGGGTAAAGATCTTTTTCATTTGAGCATACTGTCCCTTTCTGGGACTACCCTAATGTCAGAGACCAATCCCCACCTCACAAAGTATGTATTCAGAAATGGCCTGGTCTACAGGTGCCAGGGAAAATCCCCAGTGGACCACCAAGCCAGAGACCCTCTCACCATCCCTTATGGGTCAGGTTTCACAATGCTCTTTAAATAATACATTTCTACTTTACTAGCAGGTCATTTGCTTGGCAGAGGAGGACCATGGACTGGTGGTTGATATGGGTCCCAACAGCTGAATTGCCCACTTGGGTGCTACAAGCCAGAAACATAGAATGCAATGGCAGAGTCTGCCCTTCCATTACTGGCTCATCAAGGATGAGCCTGTTCTATGGAAATGACCGAATGAGCTGACTCAACAACAGCTACCTGTGATGGGACAAGTGGGGTGCGGGAGATGGTCGTCTAGGCGTGAAGCAACGGCACCCCCATGTCCAGGCACATCTGACATCAGCTGCTTGTGGGCACTATGACAAAAATATAAGGTGAAGTAAGCTCTGGTGCAATCATCTAGGGCCTGTGCCCGACCTATTGCCATATTCCCAGTGATGTTCATCTGGAGAGGGGGTACGGGTGAGCCAGTGCCCCATCATTTGTTTCCATGCCACTGTTTTCTATTGGGCGGCTTCTCTCCTCCCCAATTCAAGTATATGTACATCCTATATCACTCTGTCCTGTCTGTGCCAACCTCCCTGCCAATCTCCTGCACATGCCAACCTTCCTGCCAATCTCCTGCATGTGCCCACCTCCATAACAATCTCCAGCATGTGCCAGCCTACCTGTTAACCTCCTGTATGTGCCAGCCTTCCTGACAATCACCAGCATGTGCCAGCCTCCCTGCCAATCTCCTGCATGTGCCAGCCTACCTGTTACCTCCTGCATGTTCCAGCCTCCCTGCCAATCTCCTGCATGTTCCAGCCTCCCTGTCAATCTCCTGCATGTGCCAGCCTCCCTGCCCACCTCCTGCATGTGCCAGCCTTCCTGCCCACCTCCTGCATGTTCCAGCCTCCCTGTCAATCTCCTGCATGTGCCAGCCTCCCTGACAATCTCCTGCATGTTCCAGCCTCCCTGACAACCTCCTGCATGGTTCAGCCTCCCTGTCAATCTCCTGCATGTGCCAGCCTCCCTGTCAATCTCCTGCATGTGCCAGCCTCCCTGACAATCTCCTGCATGTGCCAGCCCCCCTGCCCATCTCCTGCATGTGCCAGCCTCCATGACAATCACCAGCATGTTCCAGCCTCCCTGTCAATCTCCTGCATGTGCCAGCCTCCCTGTCAATCTCCTGCATGTGCCAGCCTCCCTGTCAATCTCCTGCATGTGCCAGCCTCCCTGACAATCTCCTGCATGTGCCAGCCTCCATGACAATCACCAGCATGTTCCAGCCTCCCTGTCAATCTCCTGCATGTACCAGCCTCCCTGACAATCACCAGCATGTTCCAGCCTCCCTGTCAATCTCCTGCATGTGCCAGCCTCCCTGACAATCACCAGCATGTTCCAGCCTCCCTGCCCATCTCCTGCATGTGCCAGCCTCCCTGACAATCACCAGCATGTTCCAGCCTCCCTGCCCACCTCCTGCATGTACCAGCCTCCCTGACAATCACCAGCATGTTCCAGCCTCCATGACAATCTCCTGCATGTACCAGCCTCCCTGACAATCACCAGCATGTTCCAGCCTCCCTGCCCACCTCCTGCATGTACCAGCCTCCCTGACAATCACCAGCATGTTCCAGCCTCCCTGACAATCACCAGCATGTTCCAGCCTCCCTGCCCATCTCCTGCATGTGCCAGCCTCCCTGACAATCACCAGCATGTTCCAGCCTCCCTGCCCACCTCCTGCATGTACCAGCCTCCCTGACAATCACCAGCATGTTCCAGCCTCCATGACCATCTCCTGCATGTGCCAACCTATATAGAGGCAAATAAACCTTCACAATTCCCCAGGACAGGACCGATCATGTATTTCTCTGTCTCCCAGCATTTTGTTGACATCTTGTATATCTGGAGATAGTCTATACCGGCAGACTGGCCTTTATATTCCTTGTCTAACCGCCACTATCTGAGCTATAATCTCCATATTCTCATAAAGGTCACATCGCGGTATGTTTATGGTATCTGAACATGCCACCCCACCCCCACCCCTTTATATAGTTATCTGTTTCACAAAATACACATTTCCTATAGTATTGTTCAACCTTATGAAAGGCCATTTATCAAGGTGGGAGGAATGCGGGGAAAATAGAGATGTAACGCAGCACTGATTTATACCTTAATGTTGCACGCGTTTTCAAGTTCCAATGTATTTATGATGCAAATTTTGATTTATTGACACGGAACCTGCGAAAAGATCTACAACTGTGCCATGTAAATCAATGCAAGCTTTTGCTAAACCGCCCTAAATGTATCAAAGCTTCAGCAAAAGTCTAAACAAGTGCGCAATTCTCACCTATCCGCAGCTGGAAACATATAAATAAATAACAGATTAAATACTTGTACGAGAAAATAAACTGGAGAGCTTCGCAGACTGTGACTCATTCATCTTTACGGCCGCGTTTTGCATAATTCCCCCTGCAGCCATCTTTGCGTCCTCAGACCCTTCTGTAAAACTTAGAAGTAAAATTGATTTCCTGTGCACACAAAACCTATTAAGAAAATAAGACCAATAAAAATGACTTAAGTAAAAATTTTGTTTGTTCACCAGGAAACATTTTGCTATAAACGGGTTTTAACATATGTAATTGTATTCTTTATTTTTTGGGGGGGACTTTTACAGATACCTTTTGTAGTCTGGAAAGTTTGGACGCAGACACACAACCCCTTTCTCACATTATAAACAAAGTGTGATCCATTGTTGGGAAAGATTTAATGGTCTGATTGTTAAAACAGTAGTTGTATGGTTGTCGTATCTGTTTCAGTACAGTAGTGCAATCAGAATTAATCCTTATCTGGTTCTGTAAAATACATCAATAATTAATTCCAATTGTAAAGAGCAATGGAATATGCTGCGCTATATGAGTAAATAAATACTAATACTGATGTTTGCCCTGCAGAGGTTGCTGGGAAGGATCAGATTGGATACCTCTAAGCAGGGAGGTGCGATAGAAACCATAGGCCTACCACATCCAATCCTTGGAATCAATCTCAGAGCTTGGTGTATATGGTACAGTATGTGGCCAATCCGCGGAAAGCTGTATGGTTTGGATAAACTGTTAATCTTAGTGCAGGCAGGTCCAACGTTGGCCCTCCAGATGTGGTGAAACTACACATCCCAGCATGCTTTGCCACAGTTTTGCTATTAGAGAATGCTAAAACTATTGCAAAGCATGCTGGGATGTGTAGTTTCAAAACATCTGGAGGGCCAACGTTGGACATGCCTGGCTTAGTGCATCGCACCCAACTGGCAAACGCAGGATTTTTAGAGGGGGTTTCCAAATGTAATCCAAAATTTCCCACTCTGCAGGGCATTGGAGTAAGTATACAAGTCTGGGGGAGCGGTAACAGCCCCAACAATTGGTCTTTTTATAGACTGGATACTGCATGAATACATTATTGATATATAACAGATGGTCTATAGTGCAGGCTCTTTCAAACATTTAAATAAGATACTGTAAGTGGTCAGGAAAAGGTTAAACATATCATAATCATTAATACACAAATATAACAGAACCAGTACTGCTATTTCTAAGCTCACATTCTCCCACCTCATGTTGAGGCTCCTGTCTCTTCCTCCTCGCAGCTGCTCTCTGTTCCATAGCGACGTTTGAGGGCTCAGAGCCACACATATAGTAAATGTGGTAGAAGAATTTGGGGTACTTGTTTCCTATCTGGGTGCCCAGGTTTTCTACGTACGGCACCGTAATGAAATCGGATCGCATCGCATCGTACACATACACGATATTGAACGATGTGATGCGATGCGATGCGATCCGATTCGATTTCCCATAGGAAACAATGTGAAATGGCTCAATTTAGCCAAATTATTATAGGAACAATAGTAAATGGGCCAAAAACACCCCTGAACATTAAAATGTCCCCCCAAAAGTAGTTGACGCCACCCCGCCATCAACGTGAACCCGAAGCGTGGCGAGCGCAGCGAGCCCGCGAGGGGCGGCGGTACGCGTCCTCCGACCTTTTCATGCCCTACTATCCACTAGGGCGTGGAGTGAGAATAGAATAGTGTGGCGAGCGCAGCGAGCCACCGAGCCCGAAGCGCGGCGAGCGGACGCGGATACCTTCACAGTTATACGCGTCCCCTCGCGGGCTTCCCAGGTGTCCATGGCGACGCGGACACCTGGGAAGCCCGCGAAGGGACGCGTTTACCTGTGAAGGTATCCGCGTCCCCTCGCGGGGCTCGCTGCGCTCGCCACGCTTCGGGCTCGGTGGCTCGCTGCGCTCGCCACACTATTCTATTCTCACTCCACGCCCTAGTGGATAGTAGGGCATGAAAAGGTCGGAGGACGCGTACCGCCGCCGCTCGCCACGCTTCGGGTTCACGTTGATGGCGGGGTGGCGTCAACTACTTTTGGGGGGACATTCCACTGCTCTGTGGGTTTTTTTAGGGTTTCTGGCCCATTTACCATTCTTCCCTATGCTGATTTGGGTAAATTGATCCATTTAACATTGTTTCCTATGGGAAATCGAATCGGATCGCATCGCATCGCATCGTTCAATATCGTGTATGTGTACGATGCGATGCGATCAGATTTCTCTACGGAGAATAGCATGGTGCGCAATTAACTTAGCGGGCGCCCAGATAGGAAACAAATACCGAATTTGGTACACTGGGCATGTGCAGCAGCTCCGCTCTGTCCCTTACACTGCATGATGTGCCGGCAGCTCTGCTCTGTCCCTTACACTGCATGATGTGGTGGCAGCTCCGCTCTGTCCCTTACATTGCATGATGTGGTGATAGCTCCGCTCTGTCCCTTACACTGCATGATGTGGTGGCAGCTCCGCTCTGTCCCTTACACTGCATGATGTGCCGGCAGCTCTGCTCTGTCCCTTACACTGCATGATGTGGTGGCAGCTCCGCTCTGTCCCTTACACTGCATGATGTGGTGGCAGCTCCGCTCTGTCCCTTACACTGCATGATGTGCCGGCAGCTCTGCTCTGTCCCTTACACTGCATGATGTGGTGGCAGCTCCGCTCTGTCCCTTACACTGTATGATGTGGTGGCAGCTCCGCTCTGTCCCTTACACTGCATGATGTGGTGGCAGCTCTGCTCTGTCCCTTACACACATGATGTGGTGGCAGCTCCGCTCTGTCCCTTACACTGTATGATGTGGTGGCAGCTCTGCCCTGTCCCTTACACTGTATGGTGTGGTGGCAGCTCCGCTCTGTCCCTTACACTGCATGATGTGGTGGCAGCTCCGCTCTGTCCCTTACACTGCATGATGTGGTGGCAGCTCCGCTCTGTCCCTTACACTGCATGATGTGGTGGCAGCTCCGCTCTGTCCCTTACACTGCATGATGTGGCGGCAGCTCCGCTCTGTCCATTACAATGTATGATGTGGTGGCAGCTCCGCTCTGTCCCTTACACTGCATGATGTGGTGGCAGCTCTGCTCTGTCCCTTACATTGCATGATGTGGTGGCAGCTCTGCTCTGTTCCTTACACTGCATGATGTGGTGGCAGCTCCGCTCTGTCCCTTACACTGTATGATGTGGTGGCAGCTCCACTCTGTCCCTTACACTGCATGATGTGGTGGCAGCTCTGCTCTGTCCCTTACACTGCGTAATGTGGTGGCAGCTCCGCTCTGTCCCTTACACTGCATGATGTGGTGGCCGCTCTGTCCCTTACACTGCATGATGTGGTGGCCGCTCTGTCCCTTACACTGCATGGTGTGGTGGCAGCTCCGCTCTGTCCCTTACACTGTATGGTGTGGTGGCAGCTCCGCTCTGTCCCTTACACTGCATGGTGTGGTGGCAGCTCCGCTCTGTCCCTTACACTGCATGGTGTGGTGGCAGCTCCGCTCTGTCCCTTACACTGCATGGTGTGGTGGCAGCTCCGCACTGTCCCTTACACTGCATGATATGGTGGCAGCTCCGCTCTGTCCCTTACACTGCATGATGTGGTGGCAGCTCCGCTCTGTCCCTTACACTGCATGATGTGGTGGCAGCTCCGCTCTGTCCCTTACACTGCATGTTGTGGTGGCAGCTCCGCTCTGTCCCTTACACTGCATGGTGTGGTGGCAGCTCCGCTCTGTCCCTTACACTGCATGGTGTGGTGGCAGCTCCGCTCTGTCCCTTACACTGCATGATGTGGTGGCAGCTCCGCTCTGTCCCTTACACTGTATGATGTGGTGGCAGCTCCGCTCTGTCCCTTACACTGTATGATGTGGTGGCAGCTCCGCTCTGTCCCTTACACTGCATGGTGTGGTGGCAGCTCTGCTCTGTCCCTTACACTGCGTGATGTGGTGGCAGCTCCGCTCTGTCCCTTACACTGCATGATGTGGTGGCAGCTCTGTCCCTTACACTGTATGATGTGGTGGCAGCTCCGCTCTGTCCCTTACACTGCATGGTGTGGTGGCAGCTCTGCTCTGTCCCTTACACTGCGTGATGTGGTGGCAGCTCCGCTCTGTCCCTTACACTGCATGATGTCGTGGCAGCTCTGTCCCTTACACTGTATGATGTGGTGGCAGCTCCGCTCTGTCCCTTACACTGTATGATGTGGTGGCAGCTCTGCTCTGTCCCTTACACTGCATGGTGTGGTGGCAGCTCCGCTCTGTCCCTTACACTGCATGATGTGGTGGCAGCTCCGCTCTGTCCCTTACACTGCATGATGTGGTGGCAGCTCCGCTCTGTCCCTTACACTGCATGATGTGGTGGCAGCTCCGCTCTGTCCCTTACACTGTATGGTGTGGTGGCAGCTCCGCTCTGTCCCTTACACTGCATGATGCGGTGGCAGCTCCGCACTGTCCCTTAAGCTGCATGATGTGGTGGCAGCTCCGCTCTGTCCCTTATGCTGCATGATGTGGTGGCAGCTCCGCTCTGTCCCTTACGCTGCATGATGTGGTGGCAGCTACGCTCTGTCCTTACACTGCATGATGTGGTGGCAGCTCCGCTCTGTCCCTTACACTGCATGGTGTGGTGGCAGCTCCGCTCTGTCCCTTACGCTGCATGATGTGGTGGCAGCTCCGCTCTGTCCCTTAAGCTGCATGATGTGGTGGCAGCTCCGCTCTGTCCCTTATGCTGCATGATGTGGTGGGGGCTCCGCTCTGTCCCTTACACTGTATGGTGTGGTGGCAGCTCCGCTCTGTCCCTTACACTGTATGGTGTGGTGGCAGCTCCGCTCTGTCCCTTACACTGCATGATGTGGTGGCAGCTCCGCTCTGTCCCTTATGCTGCATGATGTGGTGGCAGCTCCGCTCTGTTCCTTACACTGCATGATGTGGTGGCAGCTCCGCTCTGTCCCTTACGCTGCATGATGTGGTGGCAGCTCCGCTCTGTCCCTTACACTGCATGATGTGGTGGCAGCTCTGCTCTGTCCCTTATGCTGCATGATGTGGTGGCAGCTCCGCTCTGTCCCTTACACTGTATGATATGGTGGCAGCTCCGCTCTATCCCTTACACTGCATGATGTGGTGGCAGCTCCGCTCTGTTCCTTACACTGCATGATGTGGTGGCAGCTCCGCTCTGTCCCTTACACTGTATGATGTGGTGGCAGCTCCGCTCTGTCCCTTACACTGTATGATGTGGTGGCAGCTCCGCTCTGTCCCTTACACTGCATGGTGTGGTGGCAGCTCTGCTCTGTCCCTTACACTGCATGATGTGGTGGCAGCTCCGCTCTGTCCCTTACACTGCATGATGTGGTGGCAGCTCCACTCTGTCCCTTACACTGTATGATGTGGTGGCAGCTCTGCTCTGTCCCTTACACTGTATGATGTGGTGGCAGCTCCGCTCTGTCCCTTACACTGCATGATGTGGTGGCAGCTCCGCTCTATCCCTTACACTGCATGATGTGGTGGCAGCTCTGCTCTGTCCCTTACACTGCATGATGTGGTGGCAGCTCTGCTCTGTCCCTTACACTGCATGATGTGGTGGCAGCTCTGCTCTGTCCCTTACACTGCATGATGTGGTGGCAGCTCTGCTCTGTCCCTTACACTGCATGGTGTGGTGGCAGCTCTGCTTTGTCCCTTACACTGTATGATGTGGTGGCAGCTCCGCTCTGTCCCTTACACTGCATGATGTTGTGGCAGCTCCGCTCTGTCCCTTACACTGCATGATGTGGTGGCAGCTCTGCTCTGTCCCTTACACTGTATGATGTGGTGGCAGCTCTGCTCTGTCCCTTACACTGCATGATGTGGTGGCAGCTCCGCTCTGTCCCTTACACTGTATGATGTGGTGGCAGCTCCGCTCTGTCCCTTACACTGCATGATGTGGTGGCAGCTCTGCTCTGTCCCTTACACTGTATGATGTGGTGGCAGCTCCGCTCTGTCCCTTACACTGTATGATGTGGTGGCAGCTCCGCTCCGTCCCTTACACTGTATGATGTGGTGGCAGCTCCGCTCTGTCCCTTACACTGTATGATGTGGTGGCAGCTCCGCTCTGTCCCTTACACTGCATGATGTGGTGGCAGCTCCGCTCTGTCCCTTACACTGTATGATGTGGTGGCAGCTCTGCTCTGTCCCTTACACTGCATGATGTGGTGGCAGCTCCGCTCTGTCCCTTACACTGCATGATGTGGTGGCAGCTCTGCTTTGTCCCTTACACTGTATGATGTGGTGGCAGCTCCGCTCTGTCCCTTACACTGCATGATGTTGTGGCAGCTCCGCTCTGTCCCTTACACTGCATGATGTGGTGGCAGCTCCGCTCTGTCCCTTACACTGCATGATGTGGTGGCAGCTCTGCTCTGTCCCTTACACTGTATGATGTGGTGGCAGCTCTGCTCTGTCCCTTACACTGCATGATGTGGTGGCAGCTCCGCTCTGTCCCTTACACTGTATGATGTGGTGGCAGCTCCACTCTGTCCCTTACACTACATAATGTGGTGGCAGCTCTGCTCTGTCCCTTACACTGTATGATGTGGTGGCAGCTCCGCTCTGTCCCTTACACTGCATGGTGTGGTGGCAGCTCCGCTCTGTCCCTTACACTGTATGATGTGGTGGCAGCTCCGCTCTGTCCCTTACACTGTATGATGTGGCGGCAGCTCTGCTCTGTCCCTTACACTGCATGATGTGGTGGCAGCTCTGCTCTGTCCCTTACACTGCATGGTGTGGTGGCAGCTCTGCTCTGTCCCTTACACTGTATGATGTGGTGGCAGCTCCGCTCTGTCCCTTACACTGCATGGTGTGGTGGCAGCTCCGCTCTGTCCCTTACACTGTATGATGTGGTGGCAGCTCCGCTCTGTCCCTTACACTGTATGATGTGGCGGCAGCTCTGCTCTGTCCCTTACACTGCATGATGTGGTGGCAGCTCTGCTCTGTCCCTTACACTGCATGATGTGGTGGCAGCTCTGCTCTGTCCCTTACACTGCATGATGTGGTGGCAGCTCCGCTCTGTCCCTTACACTGTATGATGTGGTGGCAGCTCCGCTCTGTCCCTTACACTGCATGATGTGGTGGCAGCTCTATTGATCATATTATATACCAGCTATTGTTGTCATAATTTATAGGCACTTTAATATAGTCTTGGTTAGCAGGTTGGAGCCAGGTCACACATGATGAAGATTGGGGAAGGTCGCAGAGCCAACCACAGAGAAGTGAGTCCTCTAATACAGAGTTACACATATGTAGTGACACATGTCAGTGTGGGGAGCAGGGGGATATAGAGGTGGGGAGTAAATAGTGATTACCTGGGCCCCAGTCTCTCTAGGGGCCTGGGACTATGAGGAGGCTTAGCCACGCCGTCATTATGGAGTGACCATGCCCCTCAGAGCATGCCAAGCTACGCACAACATATACAGGTAAGAGACCTAATATATAAGGTGGTGTTGCCCCGCCTCCTTCTGTGGCCACACCCCTCCTTCCTTCTACCACCAGCACCAAGTCCCTACAGGACTCTTAGTGGATCAGGAAGGGAGCAACTCTTCCCCCCGCATGCACATATGGGTATCACATCCAGGACCCTGGGCAAGGGAACCCATACCCCCCACCACACACACACACCACCACCAACAACAACTCGCACAGATTGCTGCCTGCCACAAATCAGCAAACTCATCTCCTGGAAAACTCTGTGCTGCTGTGAGCATTCTAAATGCTCTCAGATGGTTTTACCACACTTACTCTAAAACTATCATTACATGGCAAACCATCAAAGGTAAATGTGCAGTTCCACAGGATGGAATGCTGATCCTTGTAGTGTCATATTGTAGGATACTGTGGGTACTTCCAGGTGAGATGTTTCTCAATGTAGGGCCCTAAGTTAGCTATTATTATGTAGCAGTGACCACCGGACAGAAGGGTATTGCCATGGCACGTGGCTTATCATGTATTTAAATGTCTAAATGAACCCCTCGTTCACACGCACATACAGTGTCATAGGGCCAATAAATTGAATGTGAGCAACTTTTATCTTGTGTATCACCGTTCCCCAGTTACAGTAAGGAGGCCTCATTGGTTCCATCTCCCTTCTGCGTTACCCAGGCTCCCTGCATCGTTTCTGGGTTCCCCTCTCACGTGCAGGACAGCAGAACGCTTTGTGGTCTCTCCCTGTCCATGGAAAATAGTGATCTTCAGTTCAGACCCTTTCATCCAGTTCTAAAACGTTTCAAATGAAATTTCCCATTTTACAATATTTCCATCTTCTTACAGTCGCTCAGCCTAAATCCTCCAGCCATCTACTGTGACATTTTATTGGATTAATGAGGAAGAAGAGAATACGAACAGCTGAAACTATCCGCATAGTGTCACTTATGGGCAAGCCTCACCTGCCTGGCCGCTATTCTCATTTGCATATGTCACTGAGACCCACAATGATGTCACTTAACCCTTTCTGTGCCACGTCTAGTCTGCTAGGGATTGCAGTTTCCTTGTGACTGATGGATCCAAACTGTAACAACTTATTTCAGCCAAAGTAGCAACTGTTTAATTTCATTGAAGCAGGAACTTCTCAGCCCCCTATGTCACCCAAGGTGGCACTTCTTGTCTACTGCTGCCAGCCTGGCACTCCGGTCCCTGAAGGAATCAGGGCAGGAGAGTATGAATACTTCTCACTACAAGGGGGCAGCACAAGATAGTGACAATACTAACTGGATGGGCCCCTGGGGCAGATGGGTAAAGGTATGTTGGCCACTAGGAAGTGAAACCCCTTATGTCTGCCACATTAATGATGGTGCCAACTCACCTTGTAGGAGGAACAACACTGCCAACCATGGCCCTCTATTCTGGTTGGTGCGGTAATATCCGCGTGCGTTCGTACCGCCGATGTTTTGTGTCTGCGCATGTGCAGAGGCGTCTCTGCGCATGTGCGAGTGGGGCGTACGGCCAAATCCCGCATGAAATGTGAACACTCCGAACAGGGGGTGGAGAGGGGCGTGAAGGGCTATTTGGGCTCATTACCATATGCATACGCCCCGCGTTTCATGGGCGTTCCCATGCAAACGCTGGGCGTACGTATGGTAATGCGGCTATGACGCACGTGTAGGGGGCGGACATATGACATCGCCGGATGTCAGCTGCCCGCCCAGATCTCTGCTTTTGCACGGAAAAATGTCCGTGTGGTCTGAGGTTGCGGGAGCTGGTGGACCACTTGGTCCTGTATTCGATGGTCTGCAACCATCGAATGATGCGGGAGGTTCCCTGAGATGGTGGAGGCGTATTCCATGAAAAATACACGTGCGGTCCGTTCGGCCAGCTTATTACCGCGTACGGACGGAGTTGGCGATCCGTATGGAAGGCGGGGTTTCGCATGCACGGTCCTGGCCGCATATTCGGATCCGGCCGCACCGATCAGAATAAGGGCCCATGTCAGCCATATACACTGAGTGGCCAAATTATTATGACCACTTGACACTTATACGCAGATCGGCCATAACTTCACGTTGTTGCCACTAGAGGGCGAGATATCTATAAAAAGGGAATGCAGGACAAGTGAAGCATCAATTGCACTGTGTTGCTTGCAAAGAAATGGGCAAAAAACACGTGATTTAACTGAGTTTGAACGCGGGATGATTGTAGGCGCTCGAACCGTCGGAACCAGTATCAGCAAAACAGCTGCACCTGTGAAGTGTTCGAGATCAGCAGTTATTAATGATTACAGAGAGCGGACTACCCAGCCGAAAACCGCGTCTCACCGTCAGGCTTGTGGTCGTCACAGGCTACTGAATGCTCGATCTGACAGGAGACTTGCCAGAGTTGTCCAGTCCAACAGAAGAGCAACAGTACCTCACATTGCGGGGAAACTTAATCACGGACCAACTGCGAAGGTCTCTGAAGGAACTGTTCACCACACATTACACTGTATAGGCTATGGAAGCTGATGACCTGTTTAAAAGCCTCTACTGTCTGCCTGGAACAAGAGCAGACGTCGCCAGTTCACAAAGGAGCACAAGGATTGGACAGTAGATGACTGGAAAAGGGTCATGTGGGCCGATGAATCTAATTACACCATGCAGATGGCAGGGTGCGAATATAGAGAAAACAGCACGAAAGGATGGACCCCAACTGCATTGCCACAACACTTCAAGCTGGCATTGTCATAAAGCCGGCATTGTCCTCAGATGGTTCAAAGACCAGGACAGACTTTATCTTGCTTAGTTGGCTGCACAATCACCACATCTCAAACAATTGAGAAACTGTGGGATGAGATTGAACGGACCATCAGGCAGCTGGATCCAGTACCATCAAATTAAGGAATTGGATATGGTCTTAAATTCCTCATACCACCTACCAACATCTCATAGAGTCCATGCCAAGAAGATTCCATGCAGTAGTAAGGGCAATAGGTGGTCCAACATTGTATTGAGGGGGTGCTCATAATAATTTGGCCACTCAGTGTATATTACCTGCCAAATGCACACTAAAAGGGAACATACATACTCAGATCCAGCTTTAAGGTGCCCATACACCAGCAAACCTCGGATCTCCTGACGCCCGTGTTGGGGGATCGGGGACATTAAACATGTAAAAATCTGGATCCACCGATCCTGGAGGGTATCACGGAAGCTTGACTTTTTAACATGCTTAATTTCACTGATCCGCCAATGGATTGCTGGTCATCGCTGGCTGCTGATTGGCACATCCGATCAGCTGGAAAGACAGTACTGGCAGGTCGGGGATTGGGAGATTGTGCCCCCAAAGCTACGGGAACCGTTAGCGGGACTAATATCCAAGACCACAATGCAGTGAGGCAGCAATACTAACCATTATGCCAACCGCACTGCCCCCCAAGAACCAATGTTTGGTACTTGTGTAGTTTCACGGCGCCACCGTGCGCACAGACTGTGTTTGAAACTTGGCAGCTTGCCAGACTCTGTGTTTAACTGTGCGCGTGCCGCTCTCGCTTTAGCGTCTAAATCCAGACTCCCTGGAAACTGCTAAGAAGGGGACACCTAAATTTAGACGCTAAAGCGTCTGAATTTAGTTAGATCTAGGGGTACATAGGGGTGCACTGTGCAAAACACTCTTAAACCTGTTCACAATGACACTAGTCGACGTAACAGCTGTCGACCTTGTTAATTCCACTATCCACGCCACCCCGAAGCGCGGCGAGCAGACGCGGTACGCGCCCTCCGACCTTTTCATACCCCCACTATCCACGTCGGCGTGGAGTTGATTTTATAAAGTGTGGCGAGCACACGCGTATACCTGTGAAGTAATCCGCATCCGCTCGCCGCGCTTCGAGCTCGGTGGCTCGCTGGGCTCGCCACACTTTATAAAATCAACTCCACACCGACGTGGATAGTGGGGTATGAAAAGGTCGGTCAGACGCTAAAGCGTCTAAATTTTAGTGTGTGCCGGGGTGTCTAGTTTAGAAGCCCCGTACGTTAGCGGTGTGCCGGGGTGTCCAGTTTACATGCCCAGCGCTACGCTGATAACGTAGCTTACATAAGGAAAGCAGCCACGCGCTGCGCTGAGAACAGCTAGAGCGGCACGCGCACAGTAAACACAGAGTCTGGCAGACTGCCGAGTTTCAAACACAGACTGTGCACACGGTGGCGCCGTGAAACTACACAAGTACCTAATGCTCTACTGTAAACCAGCAGTATCAGCGGCGCAGTCCATGCTGTGATTTTCCGTAACGGTTGTATCTAGATCCACTTCTGTTTATTGACCAGGATGTGACGTTAAGTGAGGGCGGAAGTTGTTAGATGCCCTCACAGCGGTTTTTATTTTATCTGTATTTACGTAGGTGTAGGTTATTTTCTTTATTGCAGCTGCATTGTACCCTCGCAGACTTCCTTCACTCACCACGCTTTGGGCGCGGTGGTTTGCTTTGCTAGCCAGAGATTGGTATTTCCCCTCCAGGTATACGTGGACCCAGTGCATGATGGGAAAAGCAAAAAAAATGAAGTTTTTCTAGCCGCGACCTTGCCATAACTAGCGCATGGATTGATTGCATTGAAATGATCAGAGGCCGCCACTGAAGCCACCATGATATCTCCTCTTTTATTATCACACAAGTTTGAATGTCCGCTTAATTATTGCACTTTTTGATATTAATCACTTTTTTATTTATTTATTTGTGCATCTCCGAGATCCCTTTGTACAAACTGCTGAGAAAATACGGTGGTAATTTAAGAACGGAGATAAGAGGTGAGGGAAAAGCTGTCGGTCTTTTAAATTCTTCTACAACTACAGAGCTGAGACATCTCCTGCTGTCTCGCTGTCCGCCATCCGCTGCTGCCCATCTGGCTTCTGATTGGCAGTAAATTCCAAATGAGAATTACATCTCATTAATCATGTCACATCACAGGGACGGGGAAGAATAAAACTTTATGCATCACAGCAGACATCCAGAAGCTAGAAGACAATTCAAGGAATGCGAAACGGGGGGAAAATACTGAAGAGCGCAGCTGAATAGAGTGGGCACGGACCAATTTCGGTGTCGCCAGATTATAGGCCGTGCACAGCTGAGACTGATGTCGAGATTTCCTTTATATGTGACGACGCATATTGCTGAAATTGAAATTGCTGCAGATATCCACCTGCACCGCCCCATGTATCTTCTTGTAAAGCTGGCCATACACTAGAGCGATATTGTGTACGAATGCACAACTTCAACTGGTCGTGTGCTGGGTTATGTGCACATCGTGAGGTATATCGGTCCCGCGGGTCCAGAGGTCGATCCTCAGATCATACATGCTGCACGGCTGCTCTGTCAGCTTTGCTTGTGGTTGTAAGCCGGTTGTTCTAGTGTATGGCCAGCATAAGAGCCACCATTATCAGCATTCCGTAGCTGTGTAAGAGTTCAGTGTTGGGGGAAGCGACTGCTGCTGAGCAGGTGTAGTTGGGTACTTACCTTAGAGATCACCCTGCAAGGGAAGGCAGGCGCCTCTTCAAGGGGAAACACAACTACAGAGTCTGGAGGACTACCACTAGAAGATGATCATCTATGGCTCTCCTGGCCTCAGACCGGTTGCCCTTTAGTATGAGGCACTGGGGTACAACTCAAATGGAAACACTCAAGGAAGAAGCAACATGCACACAACACAGAATAATAGGATGTGGCCCTGTCCGAGCTTTTTTTTTTTTGCTAGCTTTTCCGAGGCTTTTCCTTTGGTGGTGTTACACTAATCCCCTCTGGGCTGCAAATGGCGGCTCAAATAAGCCACTGCCGGGCCTTGTAGGATTGCATACGGTTTGCATCACTGTGCTTAGGGCTCACGGTGATGAAGGGGCTGACCCCAGGCTCCCTGCACTGGAAACAGATGTCCACTAGTGGAACAATGTGGCTCTCAGGTGGGATGGCAGGACGGTCCCAGAAAAATGTTGGGAGGAAGCACTGGTCCAGGTCCAGGCTGCTTATAGAATAATGTTAACTTGATGCTTAGTGGTTCAGAGTCCTATCAACACAACACTGTATTCCAAAGAGGGCTGTAATTGGGTGGAGCCTGGGGGCCCCACAAAGACTAGGGGCCCATCATATTATTATTTTTTCTGTGGCACTGTGACCTGCGCCCTACAGTAGACCTCCAATGATTATAGGTACTCATAGCCATCTGAGGTTAGTTTTAGGAAGATGGGAGGCAGTATGTACCCTCATCGACAAGAATAGGAGTTCCAGCAGTAGACTACAGATGAAGCTTCTGAGAGAGTGAAATGACAATGTCCCGCAGCCTCTGTGGTGTCTGCGCTCCGATACATCAGTAACCCTCATACCAGCCCTTTCTGTAGACAGCGAGAACATTAATTATGGGAACATTTGGGGAAGTGCTGGATAACTTTTATAATACCCTGAACCCTTCAGGCCAATCTCCCCGGAGACGCGCGCTGTGTTCTGCAGGACGGTTAGACTGATTTACTTATTCTCACCAAGGTGAGATAGAACCTGTTCTAATTCAGAAGTATGACTGAGCGGCGGAACGTGGGAGGACCAGGAATACATTGTGTACAGGGGAGAGACACTCACAGCCTTGGAAGGAGGCCAGTTTATTAATGGAATCTGACCATGCAAAACTGGTTCAATTCCCTGTAGCCCATCAGCTGCCATATTTTAATATATTTAGTAAGGAGCCTGTCATCCACCCCAAAGCGAAGCGCAGACTTCTGTTCTGAATGCACAGGGCCATTACATTCCTGACTTATGTCCTCCTTTTTATTCTGTAGTTTTAGGAATAGTTTTCTGTAATTCCTCTAAAACAGATGGTGGGGGGGGATAAATGCATTACTATTATATTATTATTATTATTATTATTATTATTATTATTATTATATACAAGGCCTGGATATCTGTGAACGTTTTGGGTGTACATTATAAATACATCCAATATACAGTCCTATTGCTCTATAATAATACTGTTGTGGGATTGTGTCCAGAGGAGATATATATTCAACCCTGGAGAGATAAAGTTGCCGCCAATCAGCTCCTAACTGTCATGTAACCGGCAGTGTTTAAAAAAGTACAGGAGCAGATTTGTTGGTACTTTATCTCTCTCCGCTACATATGGCACTATTTAAAACCAGCAATATAAGTAGATTGACTTCTGCCAGAAACCCTGAAACATATAAATATTAATGTTGCATCTGCCTGATAATACCGTATATAATAATGTGTGTATGAATAATATCCATTCAGGTAAATAACAGAATAATGTAGACCAGATAGGAGTCCCAGTAAGCCTGCACAGCATGCGGGGAATTAAAGGGCCCGCTGGGACTTGTAATTCCACAACCATACAAATAGTTAAATAAAACACGGACACATAAGAAAAGTAACACTTTATTTCTGGGAACTGGACTTTCCTCTACATTTATGCATACCTATTGATTTTGGCAGGGCATTTTATTTTTGTACTGCCCCACACGGGGCCGGAAGTGTTGGGATTCCCCTGTCCCTCCTGGAATGGGTCATGTTAGGAGGTATTGTATACACAATCACAATTACAGGTTGAGTATCCCTTATCCAAATTATTCCGAAAACCAGACATTCCAGAAAGTGACATTTTTGTTGTTGTTGCTAAAAGCACTACTGGGGACATCTGTAACTGGCACTACTGGGGACATCTGTAACTGGCACTACTGGGGACATCTGTAACTGGCACTACTGGGGACATCTGTAACTGGCACTACTGGGGACATCTGTAACTGGCACTACTGGGGACATCTGTAACTGGCACTACTGGGGACATCTGTAACTGGCACTACTGGGGACATCTGTAACTGGCACTACTGGGGACATCTGTAACTGAGGACATCTGTAACTGGCACTACTGAGGACATCTGTAACAGCACTACTGGGGACATCTGAAACAGCACTACTGGGGACATCTGTAACTGGCACCACTGGGGACATCTGTAACTGGCACTACTGGGGACATCTGTAACTGGGGACATCTGTAACTGGCACCACTGGGGACATCTGTAACTGGCACTACTGGGGACATCTGTAACTGGGGACATCTGTAACTGGCACCACTGGGGACATCTGTAACTGGGGACATCTGTAACTGGCACCACTGGGGACATCTGTAACTGGGGACATCTGTAACTGGCACTACTGGGGACATGATATGTAACTGGCACTAAATATGTGCAAGGCATTTAAATTCCATTCCCCCTTCCGCCAGCTGGTGGCGGATTGCGACTCTATCGCCAGGAGCTGCTCCATCTGTATGTATCTTGAGTGGGGGCCATCCACAATCTGGCTGTCCAGCTGTCTATCCATCTGAAACATTGTTTATCTCCTGATATACTCTGTGCTGCTGGGGACCCTGCTCCTCCCACTATATAACTCTCAGTCTATGGCTGCTGCCTCCATACATACAGTCCTGTCCTCACTGACACATCACTCATCTCCTGATATACTCTGTGCTGCTGGGGACCCTGCTCCTCCCACTATATAACTCTCAGTCTATGGCTGCTGCCTCCATACATACAGTCCTGTCCTCACTGACACATCACTCATCTCCTGATATACTCTGTGCTGCTGGGGACCCTGCTCCTCCCACTATATAACTCTCAGTCTATGGCTGCTGCCTCCATACATACAGTCCTGTCCTCACTGACACATCACTCATCTCCTGATATACTCTGTGCTGCTGGGGACCCTGCTCCTCCCACTATATAACTCTCAGTCTATGGCTGCTGCCTCCATACATACAGTCCTGTCCTCACTGACACATCACTCATCTCCTGATATACTCTGTGCTGCTGGGGACCCTGCTCCTCCCACTATATAACTCTCAGTCTATGGCTGCTGCCTCCATACATACAGTCCTGTCCTCACTGACACATCACTCATCTCCTGATATACTCTGTGCTGCTGGGGACCCTGCTCCTCCCACTATATAACTCTCAGTCTATGGCTGCTGCCTCCATACATACAGTCCTGTCCTCACTGACACATCACTCATCTCCTGATATACTCTGTGCTGCTGGGGACCCAGCACCTCCCACTATATAACTCTCAGTCTATGGCTGCTGCCTCCATACATACAGTCCTGTCCTCACTGACACATCACTCATCTCCTGATATACTCTGTGCTGCTGGGGACCCTGCTCCTCCCACTATATAACTCTCAGTCTATGGCTGCTGCCTCCATACATACAGTCCTGTCCTCACTGACACATCACTCATCTCCTGATATACTCTGTGCTGCTGGGGACCCTGCTCCTCCCACTATATAACTCTCAGTCTATGGCTGCTGCCTCCATACATACAGTCCTGTCCTCACTGACACATCACTCATCTCCTGATATACTCTGTGCTGCTGGGGACCCTGCTCCTCCCACTATATAACTCTCAGTCTATGGCTGCTGCCTCCATACATACAGTCCTGTCCTCACTGACACATCACTCATCTCCTGATATACTCTGTGCTGCTGGGGACCCTGCTCCTCCCACTATATAACTCTCAGTCTATGGCTGCTGCCTCCATTCATACAGTCCTGTCCTCACTGACACATCACTCATCTCCTGATATACTCTGTGCTGCTGGGGACCCTGCTCCTCCCACTATATAACTCTCAGTCTATGGCTGCTGCCTCCATACATACAGTCCTGTCCTCACTGACACATCACTCATCTCCTGATATACTCTGTGCTGCTGGGGACCCTGCTCTTCCCACTATATAACTCTCAGTCTATGGCTGCTGATCCATACATACAGTCCTGTCCTCACTGACACATCACTCATCTCCTGATATACTCTGTGCTGCTGGGGACCCTGCTCCTCCCACTATATAACTCTCAGTCTATGGCTGTTGCCTCCATACATACAGTCCTGTCCTCACTGACACATCACTCATCTCCTGATATACTCTGTGCTGCTGGGGACCCTGCTCCTCCCACTATATAACTCTCAGTCTATGGCTGTTGCCTCCATACATACAGTCCTGTCCTCACTGACACATCACTCATCTCCTGATATACTCTGTGCTGCTGGGGACCCTGCTCCTCCCACTATATAACTATCAGTCTGTGGCTTCCTGCTACCCCCATTCCCTTACTCACATCATGTCACTGTCCCTGGCACATGCAGCCCTGTCCTCACTGACACATCCCTCCTCTCCTGATATACTCTGTGCTGCTGGGGACCTTGCTCCTCCCACTATATAACTCTCCATCTCTGGCTTCCTGCTGCCCCCATTCCCCTCCTCACATCATGTCCCTGCCCCTGTCACATGCAGCCCTGTCCTCATTGACACATCACTCATCTCCTGATATACTCTGTGCTGCTGGGATACCCTGCTCCTCCCACTATATAACTCTCTGTCTGTGGCTTCCTGCTGCCCCCATTCCCCTCCTCACATCATGTCACTGCCCCGTCACATGCAGCCCTGTCCTCCCTGACACATCACTGATCTCCTGATATACTCTGTGCTGCTGGGGACCCTGCTCCTCCCACTATATAACTCTCAGTCTGTGGCTTCATGCTGCCTCCATTCCCCTCCTCACATCATGTCACTGCCCCTGTCACATGCCGCCCTGTCCTCACCGACACATCACTCATCTCCTGATATACTCTGTGCTGCTGGGGACCCTGCTCCTCCCACTATATAACTATCAGTCTGTGGCTTCCTGCTACCCCCATTCCCTTACTCACATCATGTCACTGTCCCTGGCACATGCAGCCCTGTCCTCACTGACACATCCCTCCTCTCCTGATATACTCTGTGCTGCTGGGGACCTTGCTCCTCCCACTATATAACTCTCCATCTCTGGCTTCCTGCTGCCTCCATTCCCCTCCTCACATCATGTCCCTGCCCCTGTCACATGCAGCCCTGTCCTCATTGACACATCACTCATCTCCTGATATACTCTGTGCTGCTGGGATACCCTGCTCCTCCCACTATATAACTCTCTGTCTGTGGCTTCCTGCTGCCCCCATTCCCCTCCTCACATCATGTCACTGCCCCTGTCACATGCAGCCCTGTCCTCCCTGACACATCACTGATCTCCTGATATACTCTGTGCTGCTGGGGACCCTGCTCCTCCCACTATATAACTCTCAGTCTGTGGCTTCATGCTGCCTCCATTCCCCTCCTCACATCATGTCACTGCCCCTGTCACATGCAGCCCTGTCCTCACTGACACATCCCTCATCTCCTGATATACTCTGTGCTGCTGGGGACTCTGCTCATCCCACTATATAACTCTCAGTCTGTGGCTTCCTGCTGCCTCCATTCCCCTCCTCACATCATGTCACTGCCCCTGTCACATGCAGCCCTGTCCTCACTGACACATCCCTCATCTCCTGATATACTCCGTGCTGCTGGGGACCCTGCGCCTCCCACTATATAACTATGAGTCTGTGGCTTCCTGCTGCTCCCATTCCCCTACTCACATCATGTCACTGCCCCTGTCACATGCAGCCCTGTCCTCACTGACACATCACTCATCTCCTGATATACTCTGTGCTGCTGGGGACCCTGCTCCTCCCACTATATAACTCTCAGTCTATGGCTGCTGCCTCCATACATACAGTCCTGTCCTCACTGACACATCACTCATCTCCTGATATACTCTGTGCTGCTGGGGACCCTGCTCCTCCCACTATATAACTCTCAGTCTATGGCTGTTGCCTCCATACATACAGTCCTGTCCTCACTGACACATCACTCATCTCCTGATATACTCTGTGCTGCTGGGGACCCTGCTCCTCCCACTATATAACTCTCAGTCTATGGCTGTTGCCTCCATACATACAGTCCTGTCCTCACTGACACATCACTCATCTCCTGATATACTCTGTGCTGCTGGGGACCCTGCTCCTCCCACTATATAACTATCAGTCTGTGGCTTCCTGCTACCCCCATTCCCTTACTCACATCATGTCACTGTCCCTGGCACATGCAGCCCTGTCCTCACTGACACATCCCTCCTCTCCTGATATACTCTGTGCTGCTGGGGACCTTGCTCCTCCCACTATATAACTCTCCATCTCTGGCTTCCTGCTGCCCCCATTCCCCTCCTCACATCATGTCCCTGCCCCTGTCACATGCAGCCCTGTCCTCATTGACACATCACTCATCTCCTGATATACTCTGTGCTGCTGGGATACCCTGCTCCTCCCACTATATAACTCTCTGTCTGTGGCTTCCTGCTGCCCCCATTCCCCTCCTCACATCATGTCACTGCCCCTGTCACATGCAGCCCTGTCCTCCCTGACACATCACTGATCTCCTGATATACTCTGTGCTGCTGGGGACCCTGCTCCTCCCACTATATAACTCTCAGTCTGTGGCTTCATGCTGCCTCCATTCCCCTCCTCACATCATGTCACTGCCCCTGTCACATGCCGCCCTGTCCTCACCGACACATCACTCATCTCCTGATATACTCTGTGCTGCTGGGGACCCTGCTCCTCCCACTATATAACTATCAGTCTGTGGCTTCCTGCTACCCCCATTCCCTTACTCACATCATGTCACTGTCCCTGGCACATGCAGCCCTGTCCTCACTGACACATCCCTCCTCTCCTGATATACTATGTGCTGCTGGGGACCTTGCTCCTCCCACTATATAACTCTCCATCTCTGGCTTCCTGCTGCCTCCATTCCCCTCCTCACATCATGTCCCTGCCCCTGTCACATGCAGCCCTGTCCTCATTGACACATCACTCATCTCCTGATATACTCTGTGCTGCTGGGATACCCTGCTCCTCCCACTATATAACTCTCTGTCTGTGGCTTCCTGCTGCCCCCATTCCCCTCCTCACATCATGTCACTGCCCCTGTCACATGCAGCCCTGTCCTCCCTGACACATCACTGATCTCCTGATATACTCTGTGCTGCTGGGGACCCTGCTCCTCCCACTATATAACTCTCAGTCTGTGGCTTCATGCTGCCTCCATTCCCCTCCTCACATCATGTCACTGCCCCTGTCACATGCAGCCCTGTCCTCACTGACACATCCCTCATCTCCTGATATACTCTGTGCTGCTGGGGACTCTGCTCATCCCACTATATAACTCTCAGTCTGTGGCTTCCTGCTGCCTCCATTCCCCTCCTCACATCATGTCACTGCCCCTGTCACATGCAGCCCTGTCCTCACTGACACATCCCTCATCTCCTGATATACTCTGTGCTGCTGGGGACCCTGCGCCTCCCACTATATAACTATGAGTCTGTGGCTTCCTGCTGCTCCCATTCCCCTACTCACATCATGTCACTGCCCCTGTCACATGCAGCCCTGTCATCACTGACACATCACTCATCTCCTGATATACTCTGTGCTGCCAGGGGACCAGTGTTCCCTCTAAGCTGTGCGCATGTGCGCGCGCACACAACTCGCCGAGCATGCGCACAGACATTACAACAGAGCGCACAAAGCAGAAGTGGTCAACTTTTTGCTGTTGCGGACTAAATTAATGTGTGTTTCACCCATTAACTACATCATGTGCTGTGTTTTGAATGTTCAAATGTTGTGAATGTTTAATATAATTTTGAAGAAAAGTTAACACAAATGCTGAACGTCGTTTTCCAGTTATATATAGAAGTAACGCACAAAAATAAAAATTTCCTTCAAAAGTTGCACAGCCAAAATCTTTTTCCGCACACAGCCTTTGTAAAATTAGAGGGAACATTGCAGGGGACCCTGCTCCTCCCACTATATAACTCTCAGTCTGTGGCCTCCTGCTGCCCCATTCCCCTCCTCACATCATGTCACTGCCCCTGTCACATGCAGCCCTGTCCTCATTAACACACAGCGGATGGACCATTCTGATGAACGTCACCTAATAATATACAGTAAATATTTTCTTGTGCTAAATGAATCCTGAACCCCCCAATACTGTACATGAGTTTCCAGGGAGTTTCCCTGTAGTTCCTGCAGTTGGGAACATGGAGTTTGGGGCCTGGTGTGCAGCACGTGCAGGGGATGACAATGGCGCCGGCCTTATGGAAGGTAACACGGCTATTTATACTCTGAGCATCCTCTCGGAGGTAGTGGGGTGTAATGAAGCATGGAGCCAGCTACACCTCAGCTGGAAATGTTACATTCTATTATGTAACATGCTAAAGGCAGAAATAACCAGTGAAACCATTAAGGAAAGAACTAGAGTTATACCCCTTTCACATCGCCGACACGTTTTAAAAACCGGTATTTTAAAACGGTAATTAAAACGGGTCAGAGCCTTCACATTGCCGCAGATTACCGTTTTAAATACCGGTTAAGTCTCATTCAACATAGCAGTCAAACCGTTTCAACCCAAACACGTTTCAAGCCAGAGTGTCAACATTGCCTGTCATTTTAAAGGGGACAGCCTATCACTGCTCTGTAGCTTGTGTTGTTTGCCTGAAATACCGTTTCAGACACATTGTACACATTCACATTGCTCAAAAAACGGCAAGGAACCGTGTAGGACTCTGCTTTTTACACGGTTCGAAATACCAGTTAACTTTAAACGGTAAATCGGCTGTGGTGCATTCACAGTGCAGGCTTAAACGTTTTAAAATGAAAAAAAAAATCGGCAATTTACCGTTTTAAAAGTGCGATGTGAAAGGGGTATAAGAGAACATAGTATTGGGAATGTTTATATTTACATCAAATCCATTGTAACTGATCACACAGGAAACAACAAAAGCTGTGTCACATAGAAGGATACAATAGAGGTATCTTCCTGCCTCTATGATAATACAGTATCTCCTGGGTGATACCGTGTTTCCCCGATAATAAGACACTGTCTTATTTTTTTTTTTCCCTCAAAAAAGACCATAGGTCTTATTTTCGGGGGAGGGCTTATTTTAATAGATGCTCCATGTTACCGTACATGCCCCACTGTGCCTTTACAAAATGCCCCAGGAAGGGGGGCGTGACCACGGCAGAGCGGGTGTAGGGAAGCGTGGTATGGGAGCTCCCTGGAATACATCCTGATAAAAAAAAAGCAAATGCCCTAGCCGGAGAGTGTTGGAGGGAGCCAAAGGCTGAGAATACTTGCCGTTTGATGCTCGGAGAGTGCAGGACTGAGCTGGGCTGTTTTATCGTGTGGCTGGCGGCAGTGCAAGCCGGCTGACGGAGTGAGGACGCGGGGCGCACAGCAGTGACGTGCGGCAGCCACAGCTGTCCAGATAGTGGAGAAGCCGGAGAGGCGCTACGGGAGGGGAGCTGAGCGGCTGTACGGGACCTTGAACTTCATCTACATTACAAGAACCAGGAGGGGAGGTGCAGGCTGGAAGGATTGCTGCATGAGGAGCGGCTAGCCAGAGACGCTGAGGCTGGGCAGACGGGGGAGTGCCCCAGGAGAGAATCGCAGTGGTTACACAAGAAAACTCTGTGAGTGTAGGTGAGCGGAGGGCAGCAGGGGTCAGCGGGGGTCAGCGGGGGTCAGCGGGAGTCAGCGGGGGCTGAGCGGGGGCTACACATATGAGGTACATCAAATTACATGGGGAAAATGATAGGGCTTAATTTCGGGGGAGGGCTTATTTTGGACCAGCGTCCAAAATCTGGGGTAGGGCTTATTATCGGGGTAGGTCTAATTATCGGGGAAAGACGGTAGGACATATGGTATATATGTACTAAGGGGTGTATTTAATGACTTTTGTGAGCAGTGCTGACTGCTCACTGTCACAGCTGGCACGGTCAGTATTCAACTGACCCCCTGCACACGCCGTTTCCACGTTGCTGGGTTGTTGCAGCGGCCGCTAAAAACAATGTGGCTCGCGGCTAAGCAGCCTCCCTGCATTAGAAGCGAGCCTCGCTGTTTGGGGGAATTCTCACCGTCATCTGACAGCGAGGGTTCCCCCAGAACATTGAATAGGGAGAACGGCCGGCGCGTGGGTTAAACGCATTGAATACGGCCCTTTCTGTATGGTACTACTCTCCACTAATGCATGAGAATAAATCCATATATAAGTCGCATGCCGCCATGTCTGATGCTGGTCCTCTGCTACTGTATATAACTGCTGAGGTACCTTCATTGCTTTTCAAGGCTACACAAGGCATCAGGACAAGATTACAGTCTATGGGGGCAATATGGTAGGAGTTTTGTCACCTGGGGCAATGCAGTAAGTGTAAGAGTGTCGCTGGCACAGGCACTGCCATAGGTGTATACTTTGTTGTTTACATTTTTTCCTCTGTTTTTCCTGTTTTTTGTGTATCTGTAATTTGTTCTTTTGTGTATTGTGTGTGTTGTTGTCACAATAGTGGCACGGTTCATTGTATTTTGTTTTTATTCTGTTAGAGGTTTGTTTTTTCTTTGTGTGGTTTTTCTTTGTTGAACATATAAAAATAAACTTAAATATACTTTGCACCCCAGCACACTGGCTTCTAATTTATCTCATTAGTAGTTACTTCTCTTGCATTTCATGTTTGTTTGTTAGTTTTTTTATATAAAATTTTGTTTGGGGGCAATCCTTGTTCTGACTAGTATGGTGGGAAACCGGAGCAGATGCACTGTACCTGGAGAGTGGTAAATCGGAGAGAGATAACGTACCAGCCAATCAGCTGCTGTCATTTTTTTCAAATTCAGCCTGTAATACGGCAGCTAGGAGATGATTGGCTAGTACGTTATCTCTCTTTTGCTTGCTTTATCTCTCTCTATAGCTTAGTACATATCCCCCTAGCCTATTACAGTAACTGGGAGGTGTAAGCTACTGGTCCAATGTGAATATAGTATTATTCTTGCATCTGATGTATCTTTATCAGACAGCAGAAACCCATTGTATTCCTACTGAGGGGAATGTGCTGGGAATGGATACAAATTGTACATATACAGCAATAAAGAGCAGGTTAATCAGAGAATACATCAATATGCTGCAACAAGAGTCTAAAGATAGAGCTCCAGCCGCAGCTAATGTAGGTCAGTAGTTTATATGATCAATGTCCCGGAATATCCTCTCTCTGCCTCTACTTTCTTTTTTAGACAGCAAAAGATTTTCATTAACTGTGAAACGTTCCGTATGCAGAGAAGTAGGGCACAGGCCCGCAAATTATCCGGGCGTTCTGCTTCTCTGCCTTCTCTACACCTTCAGGTAAATACATTTTGTGTATATATTAAAGGACAGCAAAACCATTTTATATTAAAGAATGTATAAAAAAAATTTTGGAAAGTTTTTGCTACAATCTGAGTGCAGATATGTGATGAGTTTGGCAAGGTGCGGAATGTCTATAACAGGGCCACCGCTAGGAAGGGGGCACCAAGGCATTTTCTGTTCTGATCAGTCTTGCTGGCAACTTCTTCCTTATTCCCTATGATCACCTGGCCGCCTCGATCTCTCCCTATCCCTAAGTAACTTAAGGGTTCCCCCAGCTAGAAAACCTCAAACATTGGCAGTCTGGGCGGTATAACACTATAACACTGAGATCATGGGAGCTGGGTGGCCCTCGTCCATACATCACCTCTATACCATCGTAGCATACCATCCTGGATTCTGTGGGAGATTCCAGTTTGAAGTTCTTATCTTCTTCTGCCCTGCATCATAAATGAAATCTCCCGGACTATGAGAGGCTTTACCAACAGCAGGGGCACACAAGGGGCATTAGCAGCGTTGCCTACCCAAGATAAAGTATGGGGCCTAGCACAGTATATTATATATAAAAAATGTGAAAATATATTATATATATAATATTTTGTGCGCACCTCAGTCACAGTACCACTTAAAGCTAAGAGCTGTGTGGGGGCGCAGCAAGGGCAAGAGGATGGAACTGTGAACTATGTAGGGTGATGTGTCCATCTGATTCCAGCTATAGGCTTGGCACAAGTGTGTGCTGATAATGAAGACGGCTACAGTATATAAGTGTATGGGGGTGGAAAATTCAGTGGATAATTGCATACAAGTTATATTGTGTGTGTATATATATATATATATATATATATATAGCAATGGCTTTGGATCCACAACTGTGGAATCACGAGGCGGCACTCTCCAGATTTGGTGCAAAATCAATTGTATTCAAAGCATAACGTGCAAAACATCAGGTCATAGGTGTCAACAGTTTCGGGGAGTAATCCCCTTCCTCAGGACGACCATGGCAACAGGAAACAGGAGACGCCGGCTCGTGCGCCCTCGCAGCAGGGAGAACGTCCCGAGACGTCTCCTTGACAACCACAAGACGCAGCAGCACAGACAGTTCCGGTACGCCAACGGAAGCACCGTCCTCCCCCGCAGCGGCTCATTATCAAACACCAGGTATTTAAACACCGTCACACTGCACAAATTTTGTCCTTGTCTTTGTTGTCCTGCACACCCACTACCCTGTTGGTCGTCCTGAGGAAGGGGATTACTCCCCGAAACCAGGGGCGAATTTAGGGGTCAGGCCACCCCTAGGCACAACATTTTTGTGTCCCCCCCCCTATTTTAATGTAATCATATATGTATATACATTGTTATTTATATATTTCATTAAAATTTAACTCTAGGCACTCTGGACTGCTCACTGTACAGATGACCCGGAGGGAGGCACTTATTAGTACAGTGATTAGCACAGTGTCTCCGTCAGTCTCTCTCTGGACTGCTCACTGTACGGAGGACCCGGAGGGAGGGAGGCACTTATTAGTACAGTGTTTTACAGCACAGTGTCTCCGTCAGTCTCTCTCTGGACTGCTCACTGTACAGATGACCCGGAGGGAGGCACTTATTAGTACAGTGATTAGCAGTGTCTCCGTCAGTCTCTCTCACACTGTTACTGACTGAGTGCAGGGAGGATCTGCGCGCCGCTCAGCTGCTGGATATGCAGCCAATAGACTGTGTGTGTGTAGAGTAGCCAATGGGCGGGCGCCGGCAGCAGTGAGCATGAGCCATTTCCGGATACACAGGGGGACAGTCGGACCCAGCCACTAAGAGGTGATGTAATGTGCATGGCAGAGTGGGTGGGCAGTGGCGGGTGACGAGCTGCGCTGCCGCCAACATATGATAATTCATGTCTGCGGCGGCGGCGCTCGTCACGCGCCGCTGCCCACCCGCTGTGCCATGCTGCTATTTAACAGAATGTCAGCCTGCCTGCCGCCCTTAAATGGTGCCGCCCTGAGGCCGGTGCCTCATGGGCCTAGGCACAAATCCGGCCCTGCCCGAAACTGTTGACACCTATGACCTGATTTTTTGCACGTTTTGCCTGTTATGCTTTGAATACAATTGATTTTGCATCAAATCCGGAGAGTGCCGCCTCGTGATTCCACAGTTGTGGATCCAAAGCCATTGCTATACCTACTCAGGAAGGCACCCCGGTGGTTGTCTCATTTTGTCCAGAGTGCCAGACCATTTGACTTCTATATATATATATCTTGTATGCAATACAGATGGTGTAGTGGTTAGCATTACTTCCTCACAGCGCTGAGGTCATGGGTTCTATCCACACCATGTGTTATATATACGGGGCAGTACAGATGGTGTAATGGTTAGCATTACCGCCTCACATCACTGAGGTCATGGGTTCTACCCCCACCATGTGTTATATATATACGGGGCAGTACGGATGGTGTAATGGTTACATTACTGCCTCACAGCACTGAGGTCATGGGTTCTATCCCCACCATGTGTTATATATACGGGGCACCACGGATGGTGTAATGGTTACATTACTGCCTCACAGCACTGAGGTCATGGGTTCTATCCTCACCATGTGTTATATATACGGGGCAGTACGGATGGTGTAATGGTTACATTACTTCCTCACAGCGCTGAGGTCATGGGTTCTATCCACACCATGTGTTATATATACGGGGCAGTACAGATGGTGTAATGGTTAGCATTACCGCCTCACATCACTGAGGTCATGGGTTCTACCCCCACCATGTGTTATATATATACGGGGCAGTACGGATGGTGTAATGGTTACATTACTGCCTCACAGCACTGAGGTCATGGGTTCTATCCCCACCATGTATAATATATACAGGACAGTACGGATGGTGTAATAGTTACATTACTGCCTCACAGCGCTGAGGTCATGGGTTCTATTCCCACCATGTGTTATATATACGGGGCAGTACGGACGGTGTAATGGTTACATTACCGCCTCACAGCGCTGAGGTCATGGGTTCTATCCCCACCATGTGTTATATATATACGGGGCAGTACGGATGGTGTAATGGTTAGAATTACTGCCTCACAGCGCTGAGGTCATGGGTTCTATCCCCACCATGTGTTATATATACGGGGCAGTACGGATGGTGTAATGGTTAGCATTACTTCCTCACAGCGCTGAGGTCATGGGTTCTATTCCCACCATGTGTTATATATACGGGGCAGTACGGACGGTGTAATGGTTACATTACTGCCTCACAGCGCTGAGGTCATGGGTTCTATCCCCACCATGTGTTATATATACGGGGCAGTACGGATGGTGTAATGGTTAGAATTACTGCCTCACAGCGCTGAGGTCATGGGTTCTATCCCCACCATGTGTTATATATACGGGGCAGTACGGATGGTGTAATGGTTAGCATTACTTCCTCACAGCGCTGAGGTCATGGGTTCTATCCACACCATGTGTTATATATACGGGGCAGTACGGATAGTGTAATGGTTACATTACTGCCTCACAGCACTGAGGTCATGGGTTCTATCCCCACCATGTGTTATATATACGGGGCAGTACGGATGGTGTAATGGTTAGTGTTACTGCCTAACAGCGCTGAGGTCATGGGTTCTATCCCCACCATGTGTTATATATACAGGGCAGTATGGATGGTGTAATGGTTACATTACTGCCTCACAGCACTGAGGTCATGGGTTCTATCCCCACCATGTGTTATATATACAGGGCAGTACGGACGGTGTAATGGTTAGCATTACTGCCTCACAGCACTAAGGTCATGGGTTCTATCCCCACCATGTGTTATATATACGGGGCAGTACGGATGGTGTAATGGTTAGCATTACTGCCTCACAGCGCTGAGGTCATGGGTTCTATCCCCACCATGGGTTATATATACGGGGCAGTACGGACGGTGTAATGGTTAGCATTACTGCCTCACAGCGCTGAGATCATGGGTTCTATTCCCACCATGTGTTATATATACGGGGCAGTACGGACGGTGTAATGGTTATATTACTGCCTGACAGCACTGAGGTCATGGGTTCTATCCCCACCATGTGTTATATATACGGGGCAGTACGGACGGTGTAATGGTCATAGCATTACTGCCTCACAGCACTGAGGTCATGGGTTCTATCCCCACCATGTGTTATATATACGGAGCAGTACGGATGGTGTAATGGTTAGCATTACTGCCTCACAGCGCTGAGATCATGGGTTCTATCCCCACCATGTGTTATATATACGGGGCAGTACGGATGGTGTAATGGTTACATTACTGCCTCACAGTGCTGAGGTCATGGGTTCTATCCCCACCATGTGTTATATATACGGGGCAGTGCGGATGGTGTAATGGTTAGCATTGCTGCCTCACAGCGCTGAGGTCATGGGTTCTATTCCCACCATGTGTTATATATACGGGGCAGTACGGACGGTGTAATGGTTAGCATTACTGCCTCACAGCGCTGAGGTCATGGGTTCTATTCCCACCATGTGTTATATATACAGGGCAGTACGGACGGTGTAATGGTTACATTACTGCCTCACAGCACTGAGGTCATGGGTTCTATCCCCACCATGTGTTATATATACGGGGCAGTACGGACGGTGTAATGGTTATATTACTGCCTCACAGCACTGAGGTCATGGGTTCTATCCCCACCATGTGTTATATATACGGGGCAGTACGGACGGTGTAATGGTTATATTACTGCCTCACAGCACTGAGGTCATGGGTTCTATCCCCACCATGTGTTATATATACGGGGCAGTACGGACGGTGTAATGGTTATATTACTGCCTCACAGCGCTGAGGTCATGGGTTCTATTCCCACCATGGCTCTAACTGTGCAGAGTTTGTATATTCTCTCTGTGCTTGTGTGGGTTTGCTCCGGGTACTCCGGTTTCCTCCCACAATCCAAAAATATACTGGTAGGTTAATTGGCTCTCAACAAAATTAACCCTAGAATGTCTGTGTGCATGTACATGTGGTAGGGAATATAGATTGTAAGCTCCACAAGGACTGATGTGATTGTTCAAATATTCTCTGTACAGCGCTGCGGAATATGTGTGCGCTATATAAGAAACTGTTAATAAATAAATCAATATTACGTCTGAATATGTAGCAAACCAACATTCTTGTAAGCTATCCTATAAAGTGTAAAGTGGTGTACACACGGGGCAATATGGTGGCTGAGCGACCATATTGCCAGTGATTTGTTTATGCTGCGTAGATAAATACCGGGTGCGCGCTCCCGTGTTCAGCCTCCTAGTGGTCACTGGTCAGCCGTTTCCCTCTGCAGCTCCCCTGGCAGAGTCTCCTGTTCCTCTCCATCTCTGGTCGCTGATGAAAACTGGACACTGAGCGATATATTGCACCGCGTGTACACAGCTTTAGCTTGCGAGCAGGGCCCTCCCACCTCTGTCTATTTTGTTCTATATCTCTGTTGTTTCCATTTGCAAAGACTAACCGAATATGCTGCACTTTATAAGAAACTTTGTAATAATAATTCAGAATTAAGAACAGAGGAGGGGAGAGGATAAGTTATTTTCACATTGGGAGACCAGGTAAAATCACATTGGATATTTCCTTCCAGAGCCTCCGTACGCTCCGCAAAAGTAGTTTTTTTCGGCCGGTAAATAGTTAAAAACTCAGTACGTTTGGTTGTTTCAGCTTTTCAATTGTTTTATGTGGAAAGGATTAGATATTAATGCAATAAAGGTTGCACACGGGGGAAGCAAATGTTTTATGAATTGTGCTGTTAAATTATAAATGTGCTGCTTACTGTCTTTGTTGCATTCGCCTTGATGTTTTGTTTGCAGACCATCTCCGCGCTCGGCAAAGTATTAGCACTTACAAAATAATAAAAATAGATTTTTTTTTCCTTGAAAACCATAAACGCGTCTCCAAAAAAAGGGAAAAAAATATGACGATGGCCCATCAGTGTTTTTTTTCCCCTCAAACACTTTACATATTAATACGGCTGAAGTAAAAGAGTAAGTAATTCTGGAGTTACTCCCTAGAGCGGCGTACTTCTTTTCATATGTAATTATTCTCTGAGTGCATTAGATAATACTATAGTTCCCACCGCTGTATACACATCTATAAATCATTAATGAGGCCGTTAACTGAAACAAAACTATAAAAGATTTGCATTACCCGGCAGAACCTTCGCTTAATTGACTTCCAGTTATTTACAATTAATTTTTCCATTTGGAATAATGATTGCAGGCCAGTGCGTTTTCTCCCTGATATTATTACTGCTGTGTAGAATTAAGAGGCTGCCGATTCATCATAACAGTGTATAATAACTAGTCTATAAATGACCGGTAATGAGCCCGAGGTCAATGACTTAAAATAAACAACAAAAAAAAGGCTTTAATTAAAAATGTTGCAAACATGCAGAGACTACATTGAATCTGCTTTGTCTTTTATTGTTTACTGCATAGGGGAACACACATTATATATATTTAGGGGTGGGGGCTTGACTCACTCAATGACATTTAAAAGATAATAACACAGTAAGTGGTATTGCAACGGTATGCGGTCAGGATGCTGATGTCCAGTATACCAGCGGCGGCATCCTGAGTACCGGTAGGAGACTGGCACCAGAGTCATGACATCAACTAGGATGATGGCACTAGAATCCTGACTGATGGGATGCCAACGGTGGGTATGTGGCCAGCCAGGGAAGGCGCGGGGGGGGGGGGGGGATGGGGGGGGGGAGGTAGGTTTAGGCACTAGTGGGTGGACTTAGGGCACAGGTCAGTTTTGCCATGCTCTTATAGGAAAAATGTTGCAATGCATGCTGGGATATGTAGTTTCACAACATCTGGAGGGCCACAGGTTGAAGACCCATGCCTTAGGGTATGACTATAGGAAGGGAGGGTTAGGCACTAGCGAGGAAGGTGAGGGTAAGGCTGCCCACTGGGCAGGGGGTTCGGGATAGACTGCTGGGAGGGTTAGGGTTGGGTGGGGGACCACAGCATCTCTTCAGCAATTACCAGGAGCCAGTGATCTCCGGCTCCCCCCCAACTGCATACGGCGAACTCACAATAATACAAGATGCTATTATATCAAATCCTGATGTAAGTACAATAGGAAAAGGCTCTTGTACTTATAATGTAATGTTGTTCCTGGGGAAATGTCGTGGGGTGAAGCCCAGGAATCAGTGGTGGGAGATCAGGATAGGTGATGCTAGGTCACTGGTGCGGCCTCATCTATATACTGTGCCCAGTTCTGTATAGGTCACTGGTACAACCTCATCTAGATACTGTGCCCAATTCTGTATAGGTCACTGGTACGGCCTCATCTATATACCGTGCCCGGTTCTGTATAGGTCACTGGTACGGCCTCCTCTATATACTGTGCCCAGTTCTGTACAGGTCACTGGTGCCGCCTCATCTATATACTGTGCCCGGTTCTGTATAGGTCACTGGTGCGGCCTCATCTAGATACTGTGCCCAGTTCTATATAGGTCACTGGTACGGCCTCATTTATATACTGTGCCCGGTTCTGTATAGGTCACTGGTGCGGCCTCATCTATATACTGTGCCCGGTTCTGTATAGGTCACTGGTGCGGCCTCATCTAGATACTGTGCCCAGTTCTGTATAGGTCACTGGTACAGTCTCCTCTAGATACTGTGCCCAGTTCTGTATACAGTAGGTCACTGGTGCGGCCTCCTCTAGATACTGTGCCCAGTTTTGTATAGGTCACTGGTGCGGCCTCCTCTAGATACTGTGCCCGGTTCTGTATAGGTCACTGGTGCGGCCTCCTCTAGATACTGTGCCCAGTTCTGTATAGGTCACTGGTGCGGCCTCCTCTAGATACTGTGCCCGGTTCTGTACAGGTCACTGGTGCGGCCTCATTTATATACTGTGCCCGGTTCTGTATTAGTCACTGGTGCGGCCTCCTCTAGATACTGTGCCCGGTTCTGTATAGGTCACTGGTGCGGCCCCATCTAGATACTGTGCCCGGTTCTGTATAGGTCACTGGTACGGTCTCATCTAGATACTGTGCCCGGTTCTGTATAGGTCACAGGTGCGGCCTCATCTAGATACTGTGCCCGGTTCTGTATAGGTCACTGGTGCGGCCTCATCTAGATACTGTGCCCAACTCTGTATAGGTCACTGGTGCGGCCTCATCTAGATACTGTGCCCGGTTCTGTGTAGGTCACTGTTACGGCCTCATCTAGATACTGTGCCTGGTTCTGTATAGGTCACTGGTGCTGCCTCATCTAGATACTGTGCCCAGTTCTGTACAGGTCACTGGTGCGGCCTCATCTAGATACTGTGCCCAGTTCTGTGTAGGTCACTGGTGTGGCCTCATCTAGATACTGTGCCCAGTTTTGTATAGGTCACTGGTGCGGCCTCATCTAGATACTGTGCCCAGTTCTGTATAGGTCACTGGTGCGGCCTCCTCTAGATACTGTGCCCAGTTCTGTATAGGGCACTGGTGCGGCCTCATCTAGATACTGTGCCCAGTTCTGTATAGGTCACTGGTGCGGCCTCATCTAGATACTGTGCCCAGTTCTGTATAGGTCACTGGTGCGGCCTCATCTAGATACTGTGCCCAGCTCTGTATAGGTCACTGGTGCGGCCTCATCTAGATACTGTGCCCGGTTCTGTATAGGTCATTGGTACGATCTCATCTAGATAATGTGCCCAGTTCTGTACAGGTCACTGGTGCAGCCTCATCTAGATACTGTGCCCAGTTCTGTATAGGTCACTGGTGCAGCCTCATCTAGATACTGTGCCCAGTTCCGTATAGGTCACTGGTGCGGCCTCATCTAGGTACTGTGCTCAGTTCCGTATAGGGCACTGGTGCGGCCTCATCTAGATACTGTGCCCAGTTCTGTATAGGTCACTGGTGCGGCCTCATCTAGATACTGTGCCCAGGTCTGTATAGGTCACGGGTATGGCCTCATCTAGATACTGGGCCCAGTTCTGTATAGGTCACTGGTGCGGCCTCATCTAGATACTGGGCCCAGTTCTGTATAGGTCACTGGTACGGCCACATCTAGATACTGTGCCCAGTTCTGTATAGGTCACTGGTGCGGCCTCATCTATATACTGTGCCCAGTTCTGTATAGGTCATTGGTGCGGCCTCATCTATATACTGTGCCCAGTTCTGTATAGGTCATTGGTGCGGCCTCATCTAGATACTGTGCCCGGTTCTGTATAGGTCACTGGTGCGGCCTCATCTAGATACTGTGCCCAGTTCTGTATAGGTCACTGGTGCGGCCTCATCTAGATACTGTGCCCAGTTCTGTATAGGTCACTGGTGCGGCCTCATCTAGATACTGTGCCCAGTTCTGTATAGGTCACTGGTGCGGCCTCATCTATATACTGTGCCCAGTTCTGTATAGGTCACTGGTACGGCCTCATCTAGATACTGTGCCCGGTTCTGTATAGGTCACTGGTGCGGCCTCATCTATATACTGTGCCCAGTTCTGTACAGGTCACTGGTGCGGCCTCATCTAGATACTGTGCCCAGTTCTGTACAGGTCACTGGTGCGGCCTCATCTATATACTGTGCCCAGTTCTGTACAGGTCACTGGTGCGGCCTCATCTAGATACTGTGCCCAGTTCTGTATAGGTCACTGGTACGGCCTCATCTAGATACTGTGCCCGGTTCTGTATAGGTCACTGGTGCGGCCTCATCTATATACTGTGCCCAGTTCTGTACAGGTCACTGGTGCGGCCTCATCTAGATACTGTGCCCAGTTCTGTATAGGTCACTGGTGCAGCCTCATCTAGATACTGTGCCCAGTTCAGTATAGGTCACTGGTGCGGCCTCATCTAGATACTGTGCCCGGTTCTGTATAGGTCACTGGTGCCGCCTCATCTATATACTGTGCCCAGTTCTGTATAGGTCACTGGTACAACCTCATCTAGATACTGTGCCCAGTTCTGTATAGGTCACTGGTACGGCCTCATCTATATACTGTGCCCGGTTCTGTATAGGTCACTGGTACGGCCTCCTCTATATACTGTGCCCAGTTCTGTACAGGTCACTGGTGCGGCCTCATCTAGATACTGTGCCCAGTTCTGTATAGGTCACTGGTGCGGCCTCATCTAGATACTGTGCCCAGGTCTGTATAGGTCACTGGTGCGGCCTCATCTAGATACTGTGCCCAGTTCTGTATAGGTCACTGGTACGGCCACATCTAGATACTGTGCCCAGTTCTGTATAGGTCACTGGTGCGGCCTCATCTATATACTGTGCCCAGTTCTGTATAGGTCATTGGTGCGGCCTCATCTATATACTGTGCCCAGTTCTGTATAGGTCACTGGTGCAGCCTCATCTAGATACTGTGCCCAGTTCTGTATAGGTCACTGGTGCGGCCTCATCTAGATACTGTGCCCAGTTCTGTATAGGTCACTGGTGCGGCCTCATCTAGATACTGTGCCCAGTTCTGTATAGGTCACTGGTGCGGCCTCATCTAGATACTGTGCCCAGTTCTGTATAGGTCACTGGTGCGGCCTCATCTATATACTGTGCCCAGTTCTGTATAGGTCACTGGTACGGCCTCATCTAGATACTGTGCCCGGTTCTGTATAGGTCACTGGTGCGGCCTCATCTATATACTGTGCCCAGTTCTGTACAGGTCACTGGTGCGGCCTCATCTATATACTGTGCCCAGTTCTGTATAGGTCACTGGTGCGGCCTCATCTAGATACTGTGCCCAGTTCTGTATAGGTCACTGGTGCGGCCTCATCTAGATACTGTGCCCAGTTCTGTATAGGTCACTGGTGCGGCCTCATCTATATACTGTGCCCAGTTCTGTATAGGTCACTGGTACGGCCTCATCTAGATAGATACTGTGCCCGGTTCTGTATAGGTCACTGGTGCGGCCTCATCTATATACTGTGCCCAGTTCTGTACAGGTCACTGGTGCGGCCTCATCTAGATACTGTGCCCGGTTCTGTATAGGTCACCGGTGCGGCCTCATCTATATACTGTGCCCGGTTCTGTATAGGTCACTGGTGCGGCCTCATCTAGATACTGTGCCCAGTTCTGTATAGGTCACTGGTGCGGCCTCATCTATATACTGTGCCCAGTTCTGTATAGGTCACTGGTACGGCCTCATCTAGATACTGTGCCCGGTTCTGTATAGGTCACTGGTGCGGCCTCATCTATATACTGTGCCCAGTTCTGTACAGGGCACTGGTGCGGCCTCATCTAGATACTGTGCCCGGTTCTGTATAGGTCACTGGTGCGGCCTCATCTAGATACTGTGTCCAGTTCTGTATAGGTCACTGGTGCAGCCTCATCTAGATACTGTGCCCAGTAGGTCACTGGTGCGGCCTCATCTAGATACTGTGCCCGGTTCTGTATAGGTCACTGGTGCCGCCTCATCTATATACTGTGCCCAGTTCTGTATAGGTCACTGGTACAACCTCATCTAGATACTGTGCCCAGTTCTGTATAGGTCATTGGTGCGGCCTCATCTAGATACTGTGCCCGGTTCTGTATAGGTCACTGGTGCGGCCTCATCTATATACTGTGCCCAGTTCTGTATAGGTCATTGGTGCGGCCTCATCTAGATACTGTGCCCGGTTCTGTATAGGTCACTGGTGCGGCCTCATCTATATACTGTGCCCAGTTCTGTATAGGTCACTGGTGCGGCCTCATCTAGATACTGTGCCCGGTTCTGTATAGGTCACTGGTGCGGCCTCATCTATATACTGTGCCCGGTTCTGTATAGGTCACTGGTGCGGCCTCATCTATATACTGTGCCCAGTTCTGTATAGGTCACTGGTACGGCCTCATCTAGATACTGTGCCCGGTTCTGTATAGGTCACTGGTGCGGCCTCATCTAGATACTGTGCCCAGTTCTGTATAGGTCACTGGTGCGGCCTCATCTATATACTGTGCCCAGTTCTGTATAGGTCACTGGTGCGGCCTCATCTATATACTGTGCCCAGTTCTGTATAGGTCACTGGTGCGGCCTCATCTAGATACTGTGCCCAGTTCTGTATAGGTCACTGGTGCGGCCTCATCTAGATACTCTGGCCAGTTCTGTATAGGTCACTGGTACGGCCTCATCTAGATACTGTGCCCAGTTCTGTATAGGTCACTGGTGCCGCCTCATCTAGATACTGTGATACTATAAGCCCGCTCAAAAAAAAATGCTTCTAAAGCCAGTAAGGCAGCTAATTGTACATGACTGCCTCTGTGAGAGAAAGAGATGTACCTTCACTTGCTGCCAACAGATGGCAGTGTTTTGGTGAAACACAGTAGATATATATATATATATATATATATAATGCCCAATGTATGGGAGCGCCAAGCACTTTCGGGTATTACCCCGTCATCAGGGCACAATAACATTATAATAATAGAGTTATTGTGCCCTGATCACGGGGTAATACCCGAAAGCACTTGGCGCTGAATACACCTTTTATCTGCTACATTGGCTTTGAAAGTTTTTTTCGGTGCCTCCCATATACTGGATTCTCTCAGGGAAGGCACCTTGAGCGGCTGCACAGGTGAGTGCCGGCATATTGTGAATATATATATAAATATATATATATACGGTAGTTGATCCTTATATATACCTAAATAACTAATAGGGTTGAGATTAGTTATAAATAAAATAAAAAGGGTCAGTGTATATACAGTATAGGCCTGGCGTCATGTTCTATGTGTATATACTGTATAAGTATATTATATGTTGTTTATATACAATAAGAACCATTTCAGGCAGGCAGAACCAGATACATATCACGGCTGGCAGGTGATTGGTCATCTTTCCATTCCAGCGTGCTCAGGGCCTGATTCAGACCGGTTAGCAATTTTTGCAAATTGATGACCTGCTGAAATCTGGGTACATATTATACGGATATCATCCATGAATATTATTATTATTAATGATTTTAGATTTGGGTTGGGTGTGATGTGCCGAGAGAGATACATTTGGAGGAGCTGGGTCCAAACGGAGATCTAAATTGCATTGTAAGAATAAAGCAGCCAGTATTTACTCTGCACAGAAACAAAATAACTCACCCAAATGTAACTCTCTCTGCACATGTTACATCTGCCCCACCTGTAGCGCAGCATGGTTTTTTCTATTTGTGAAAATTGCAGCCTTGCTTACAGGTGTGAATGAGGCCCTCCGCTTGTTTATCCTGTTGTATACACTGTAGTATACTGTATGTGTAGCGGCTCATTCACATTGTTCTTCCTTTGTGTAGTGTGCAAGGCTCTCATAGCCCGTTCCAAGGTTCTCTGCGCTGGGAAGAACCACTTCAGCTAAAATGCTATATTTTATGTATTCAAGAAACCATTTTATTTCCTGTAACGCTTCCAAAATTTCCCATAAAAAAAGTTACGGATTGTTGTATCGGCCAATGAGCACCGCGCTGTAATTATGGCTAAGGACACAATAGACGGTAAAAGCAATTAAACTGTAAATTACAATATTGGCAGATTTATCATGTTCAATTGTGAAATAAATAATTGACAGTATACAACAGACAACGTCAGCAGGCCATATACAGCATGGTGCCCTTCTTGTGCAGGGCGGGGAATAGGGCTTGTAGTGCCCACTGGGGCTGGCATTACCTAGGACAGGGGCTCCCAACCTTTTCTTTCTCCCATATCCCCTGATTAGGCTTTTTGTTTATGAGTACCCCCCTACTCTCAATTTGAAATATCCACAGTACTTATGAGTGGAGTAGAAGAGAGCAGCATGTGTGTACTTATATTAACATAATATAGATGTCACATTGAGAGGTGGATTGGTCATGCAGTAGCAGCCACCTGTGAATCCGCACTGGAGTGTGCATACTGACATAGAACGCAGTGAGGTGGATTGGCCATGCAGTAGCAGCCACCTGTGTGCACCGGAGTGTGCATACTGACACAGAGCGCAGAGAGGTGGACTGGCCATGCAGTAGCAGCCACCTGTGTGCACCGGAGTGTGCATACTGACATAGAGCGCAGAGATGTGGATTGGCCATGCAGTAGCAGCCACCTGTGAATCCGCACCGGAGTGTGCATACTTACATAGAGCGCAGAGATGTGGATTGGCCATGCAGTAGCAGCCACCTGTGTGCACCGGAGTGTGCATACTGACATAGAGCGCAGAGAGGTGGATTGGCCATGCAGTAGCAGCCACCTGTGAATCCGCACCGGAGTGTGCATACTGACATAGAACGCAGTGAGGTGGATTGGCCATGCAGTAGCAGCCACCTGTGAATCCGCACCGGAGTGTGCATACTTACACAGAGCGCAGAGAGGTGGATTGGCCATGCAGTAGCAGCCACCTGTGTGTACCGGAGTGTGCATACTGACATAGAGCGCAGAGGGGTGGATTGGCCATGCAGTAGCAGCCACCTGTGAATCCGCACCGGAGTGTGCATACTGACATAGAACGCAGTGAGGTGGATTGGCCATGCAGTAGCAGCCACCTGTGAATCCGCACCGGAGTGTGCATACTGACATAGAACGCAGTGAGGTGGATTGGCCATGCAGTAGCAGCCACCTGTGAATCCGCACCGGAGTGTGCATACTGACATAGAGCGCAGAGATGTGGATTGGCCATGCAGTAGCAGCCACCTGTGAATCCGCACCGGAGTGTGCATACTTACACAGAGCGCAGAGAGGTGGATTGGCCATGCAGTAGCAGCCACCTGTGAATCCGCACCAGAGTGTGCATACTGACATAGAGCGCAGAGAGGTGGATTGGCCATAAAGTAGCAGCCACCTGTGTGCACCGGAGTGTGCATACTGACATAGAGCGCAGAGAGGTGGATTGGCCATGCAGTAGCAGCCACCTGTGAATCCCCACCAGAGTGTGCATACTGACATAGAGCGCAGAGAGGTGGATTGGCCATGCAGTAGCAGCCACCTGTGAATCCGCACCGGAGTGTGCATACTGACACAGAGTGCAGAGATGTGGATTGGCCATTCAGTAGCAGCAACCTGTGTGCACCGAAGTGTGCATACTTACATAGAGCGCAGAGAGGTGGATTGGCCATGCAGTAGCAGCCACTTGTGTGCACCAGAGTGTGCATACTGACACAGAGCGCAGAGAGGTGGATTGGCCATGCAGTAGCAGCCACCTGTGAATCCGCACCAGAGTGTGCATACTGACATAGAGCGCAGAGAGGTGGATTGGCCATGCAGTAGCAGCCACCTGTGTGCACCGGAGTGTGCATACTTACACAGAGCGCAGAGATGTGGATTGGCCATGCAGTAGCAGCCACCTGTGTGCACCGGAGTGTGCATACTTACACAGAGCGCAGAGATGTGGATTGGCCATGCAGTAGCAGCCACTTGTGTGCACCAGAGTGTGCATACTGACACAGAGCGCAGAGAGGTGGATTGGCCATGCAGTAGCAGCCACCTGTGAATCCGCACCAGAGTGTGCATACTTATACAGAGCGCAGAGAGGTGGATTGGCCATGCAGTAGCAGCCACCTGTGAATCCGCACCGGAGTGTGCATACTTACACAGAGCGCAGAGAGGTGGATTGGCCATGCAGTAGCAGCCACCTGTGTGCACCGGAGTGTGCATACTTACACAGAGCGCAGAGATGTGGATTGGCCATGCAGTAGCAGCCACCTGTGTGCACCGGAGTGTGCATACTTACACAGAGCGCAGAGATGTGGATTGGCCATGCAGTAGCAGCCACCTGTGTGCACCGGAGTGTGCATACTTACACAGAGCGCAGAGATGTGGATTGGCCATGCAGTAGCAGCCACCTGTGAATCCGCACCAGAGTGTGCATACTGAGATAGAGCGCAGAGAGGTGGATTGGCCATGCAGTAGCAGCCACCTGTGAATCCGCACCGGAGTGTGCATACTGACAGAGCGCAGAGAGGTGGATTGGCCATGCAGTAGCAGCCACATGTGAATCCGCACCAGAGTGTGCATACTTACATAGAGCGCAGAGAGGTGGATTGGCCATGCAGTAGCAGCCACCTGTGAATCCGCACCAGAGTGTGCATACTTACACAGAGCGCAGAGAGGTGGATTGGCCATGCAGTAGCAGCCACCTGTGAATCCGCACCAGAGTGTGCATACTGACACAGAGCGCAGAGAGGTGGATTGGCCATGCAGTAGCAGCCACCTGTGTGTACCGGAGTGTGCATACTGACATAGAGCGCAGAGGGGTGGATTGGCCATGCAGTAGCAGCCACCTGTGAATCCGCACCGGAGTGTGCATACTGACATAGAACGCAGTGAGGTGGATTGGCCATGCAGTAGCAGCCACCTGTGAATCCGCACCGGAGTGTGCATACTGACATAGAACGCAGTGAGGTGGATTGGCCATGCAGTAGCAGCCACCTGTGAATCCGCACCGGAGTGTGCATACTGACATAGAGCGCAGAGATGTGGATTGGCCATGCAGTAGCAGCCACCTGTGAATCCGCACCGGAGTGTGCATACTTACACAGAGCGCAGAGAGGTGGATTGGCCATGCAGTAGCAGCCACCTGTGAATCCGCACCAGAGTGTGCATACTGACATAGAGCGCAGAGAGGTGGATTGGCCATAAAGTAGCAGCCACCTGTGTGCACCGGAGTGTGCATACTGACATAGAGCGCAGAGAGGTGGATTGGCCATGCAGTAGCAGCCACCTGTGAATCCCCACCAGAGTGTGCATACTGACATAGAGCGCAGAGAGGTGGATTGGCCATGCAGTAGCAGCCACCTGTGAATCCGCACCGGAGTGTGCATACTGACACAGAGTGCAGAGATGTGGATTGGCCATTCAGTAGCAGCAACCTGTGTGCACCGAAGTGTGCATACTTACATAGAGCGCAGAGAGGTGGATTGGCCATGCAGTAGCAGCCACTTGTGTGCACCAGAGTGTGCATACTGACACAGAGCGCAGAGAGGTGGATTGGCCATGCAGTAGCAGCCACCTGTGAATCCGCACCAGAGTGTGCATACTTATACAGAGCGCAGAGAGGTGGATTGGCCATGCAGTAGCAGCCACCTGTGAATCCGCACCGGAGTGTGCATACTTACACAGAGCGCAGAGAGGTGGATTGGCCATGCAGTAGCAGCCACCTGTGTGCACCGGAGTGTGCATACTTACACAGAGCGCAGAGATGTGGATTGGCCATGCAGTAGCAGCCACCTGTGTGCACCGGAGTGTGCATACTTACACAGAGCGCAGAGATGTGGATTGGCCATGCAGTAGCAGCCACTTGTGTGCACCAGAGTGTGCATACTGACACAGAGCGCAGAGAGGTGGATTGGCCATGCAGTAGCAGCCACCTGTGAATCCGCACCAGAGTGTGCATACTTATACAGAGCGCAGAGAGGTGGATTGGCCATGCAGTAGCAGCCACCTGTGAATCCGCACCGGAGTGTGCATACTTACACAGAGCGCAGAGAGGTGGATTGGCCATGCAGTAGCAGCCACCTGTGTGCACCGGAGTGTGCATACTTACACAGAGCGCAGAGATGTGGATTGGCCATGCAGTAGCAGCCACCTGTGTGCACCGGAGTGTGCATACTTACACAGAGCGCAGAGATGTGGATTGGCCATGCAGTAGCAGCCACCTGTGTGCACCGGAGTGTGCATACTTACACAGAGCGCAGAGATGTGGATTGGCCATGCAGTAGCAGCCACCTGTGAATCCGCACCAGAGTGTGCATACTGAGATAGAGCGCAGAGAGGTGGATTGGCCATGCAGTAGCAGCCACCTGTGAATCCGCACCGGAGTGTGCATACTGACAGAGCGCAGAGAGGTGGATTGGCCATGCAGTAGCAGCCACATGTGAATCCGCACCAGAGTGTGCATACTTACATAGAGCGCAGAGAGGTGGATTGGCCATGCAGTAGCAGCCACCTGTGAATCCGCACCAGAGTGTGCATACTTACACAGAGCGCAGAGAGGTGGATTGGCCATGCAGTAGCAGCCACCTGTGAATCCGCACCAGAGTGTGCATACTGACACAGAGCGTAGAGAGGTGGATTGGCCATGCAGTAGCAGCCACCTGTGAATCCGCACCGGAGTGTGCATACTTACACAGAGCGCAGAGAGGTGGATTGGCCATGCAGTAGCAGCCACCTGTGTGCACCGGAGTGTGCATACTTACACAGAGCGCAGAGGGGTGGATTGGCCATGCAGTAGCAGCCACCTGTAAATCCGCACCGGAGTGTGCATACTGACATAGAGCGCAGAGAGGTGGATCGGCCATGCAGTAGCAGCCACCTGTGAATCCGCACCGGAGTGTGCATACTGACATAGAGCGCAGAGATGTGGATTGGCCATGCAGTAGCAGCCACCTGTGAATCCGTACCAGAGTGTGCATACTTACACAGAGCGCAGAGATGTGGATTGGCCATGCAGTAGCAGCCACCTGTGAATCCGCACCGGAGTGTGCATACTGACATAGAGCGCAGAGAGGTGGATTGGCCATGCAGTAGCAGCCACCTGTGATTCCGCACCGGAGTGTGCATACTGACACAGAGCGCAGAGAGGTGGATTGGCCATGCAGTAGCAGCCACCTGTGAATCCGCACCAGAGTGTGCATACTGACATAGAGCGCAGAGAGGTGGATTGGCCATGCAGTAGCAGCCACCTGTGAATCCGCACCGGAGTGTGCATACTGACATAGAGCGCAGAGAGGTGGATTGGCCATGCAGTAGCAGCCACCTGTGAATCCGCACCAGAGTGTGCATACTGACACAGAGCGCAGAGAGGTGGATTGGCCATGCAGTAGCAGCCACCTGTGAATCCGCACCGGAGTGTGCATACTGACACAGAGCGTAGAGAGGTGGATTGGCCATGCAGTAGCAGCCACCTGTGTGCACCGGAGTGTGCATACTGACATAGAGCGCAGAGAGGTGGATTGGCCATGAAGTAGCAGCCACCTGTGAATCCGCACCGGAGTGTGCATACTTACACAGAGCGCAGAGATGTGGATTGGCCATGCAGTAGCAGCCACCTGTGTGCACCGGAGTGTACATACTAACATAGAGCGTAGAGAGGTGGATTGGCCATGCAGTAGCAGCCACCTGTAAGCACCGGAGTGTGCATACTGACATAGAGCGTAGAGAGGTGGATTGACCATGCAGTAGCAGCCACCTGTGTGCACCGGAGTGTGCATACTTACATAGAGCGCAGAGAGGTGGATTGGCCATGCAGTAGCAGCCACATGTGTGCACCGGAGTGTGCATACTTACATAGAGCGCAGAGAGGTGGATTGGCCATGCAGTAGCAGCCACCTGTGTGCACCGGAGTGTGCATACTGACATAGAGCGTAGAGAGGTGGATTGGCCATGCAGTAGCAGCCACATGTGTGCACCGGAGTGTGCATACTTACATAGAGCGCAGAGAGGTGGATTGGCCATGCAGTAGCAGCCACCTGTGAATCCGCACCGGAGTGTGCATACTGACATAGAGCGCAGAGAGGTGGATTGGCCATGCAGTAGCAGCCACCTGTGTGCACCAGAGTGTGCATACTTACACAGAGCGCAGAGAGGTGGATTGGCCATGCAGTAGCAGCCACCTGTGAATCCGCACCGGAGTGTGCATACTGACATAGAACGCAGTGAGGTGGATTGGCCATGCAGTAGCAGCCACCTGTGAATCCGCACCGGAGTGTGCATACTGACAGAGCGCAGAGAGGTGGATTAGCCATGCAGTAGCAGCCACCTGTGTGCACCGGAGTGTGCATACTTACACAGAGCGCAGAGAGGTGGATTGGCCATGCAGTAGCAGCCACCTGTGAATCCGCACCAGAGTGTGCATACTTACACAGAGCGCAGAGATGTGGATTGGCCATGCAGTAGCAGCCATCTGTGAATCCGCACCAGAGTGTGCATACTTACATAGAGCGCAGAGAGGTGGATTGGCCATGCAGTAGCAGCCACGTGTGTGCACCGGAGTGTGCATACTGACATAGAGCGCAGAGAGGTGGATTGGCCATGCAGTAGCAGCCACCTGTGAATCCGCACCGGAGTGTGCATACTGACATAGAGCGCAGAGAGGTGGATTGGCCATGCAGTAGCAGCCACCTGTGAATCCGCACCAGAGTGTGCATACTGACATAGAGCGCAGAGAGGTGGATTGGCCATGCAGTAGCAGCCACCTGTGAATCCGCACCGGAGTGTGCATACTTACATAGAGCGCAGAGAGGTGGATTGGCCATGCAGTAGCAGCCACCTGTGAATCCGCACCAGAGTGTGCATACTGACATAGAGCGCAGAGAGGTGGATTGGCCATGCAGTAGCAGCCACCTGTGAATCCGCACCAGAGTGTGCATACTGACATAGAGCGCAGAGAGGTGGATTGGCCATGCAGTAGCAGCCACCTGTGAATCCGCACCGGAGTGTACATACTTACACAGAGCGCAGAGAGGTGGACTGGCTATGCAATAGGAAGTTACCCTACTGCGCCAGACTTAGAATCAGGCCCTTCTTGCCACCATATAAACAGATGTAATAATGATGGGGTGTCCGAGCCAATGAATCGACTCCATTGCCATGAGGTAAGTGAGCTGTTACGCTGCGGAGTTTGATTACATTATAGTAAAGGATGAACTGTGTATGTATATATATATATATATATATATATATATATATATATATATATATATATATATATAGCATCTTTCCACAGTCTCACCAAGTTTTTGTATCATAGAAAATGTTGCCCTTGGCGAAACGCGCCAGTGCGTATTCCGTATACTGGGATACTGTACTTGTCCAGGTGCTGAAGAGAGTAGTTCCAGATACAGTGAGTGTAAGTATTAATTATTAATTATTGTGAATGAATTACTTGTATGTGTGATGACTCCAAGGTCTATAGAAATATTGTTGCATATTCCACATACTGAGGTCATTCTGAGGATGTCACACTATTCATGTGAGTGGATACAGATAACGACATTTCACAGTATATTTCTATCCATTCGGTACGAGGCCATGCACTACTGCTCTGTATTGCGAAACGCGTTAACCACCGTTTGACTGCAAACCCATCAATACGACACTGGATAAGCACTGATCTATTATTCCTGACATGTGTCAGTAAATTAGGAGCAAGATTTCAAAAGTCAACCAAAAAAAAGTTTTAATACTGTATCTTAGCAAGAACAATTTAACAAAGTTATACTTTAACTTAATATAGTACAACAGAGAAACCATACTTAAAAGTTTCCGTTACCTAACACTCTACCGTATGCTCATTTCCTTTAAAAGACCAAACGTCGAGCACTGACAGGCCTTAAAACTCATTCTCCCCCCGTGATTGGGGATCCGTCCTGATCTCCATTGGTCATCTAATGAAAGAATAATTTGTACAGCATTGTATTTTTTCTTAAAAAAATGTACACACATTTCTTTCCAAAATGTAATATATATATACTGAATATTCGCTTCAGTAAACAAAGCTAAATTTATAAACACAATTATACTGTTCAGTGACGGGTGGGATCTGTGAGAAACAATTCCAAATTCAGCCACTAGGGGAGCTGGTAAGAACTTGGTTGAGTATGGAACAAAGTTTTGTGACTTCGTTGGATAATGAATATTATTCCTGGTTAACAACCCCAAATAAAATCCATTGTGGCCCAGAGAGATTGTGGTTGGAGCAGATGTGCTTAAAATGTCAAATTCTCTTCTATTTTGGGATCTATGATCTAGGTGTCACTGTGGGGTGGCCTTATAGGAACGTCTTGCAGGATATCTCTCCATATTATCAGTATGACGGGGCAGTTGTTGATGCAGCAACTGCGGAAACAGCTCGGAAAAAAAAGTCCTCCACATTTCATGCTTCAAGTCGCGGTCTGTCTTTTCATACCGAAGGCAGCAAAGGCTGGGAGCGTCCATTCCTGCGAACAGCGCCATCTCCGACCTCATCTTCAGTACATAATCGGAGGTTTTATGTACGTCCTGTTTTCTGGAACAACAAAAAAAAGCACAAAAAATAAATAAAAACACATTTGTGCAATTTGCCAGTGAAGCAGAAACATAAATCAATATTCATTGTGACGCTCGTTTCAATGTCCATTTTGTGCCTGTATTGATCCTAGATGTACCCAGCGCTCCACAACTACTAAGAACACTGCAGAGACGTCATGCGCACAATGATTAATTCCTTTCATTTCTGCAATGTAGCACTTTGCCCGTAACGCTGTGAGCTGGACTCACTCTCTGTGCGCAGGACGCCGGTATCCTAAGGAAAACTAGCCATGATTGATACACAGTTTACATTAACATTGGGAAGAGACGCAGGGTATACACTCAGCTATCGCCAAGAACAAGAAGCCACCGACACATCATCAAAACATTAATAATACAGAAAGCAGTGAAATAAAATCCATAGATTGGGTTTCAGTTGTTACCGTACCGTACTTGCGCCTCTGCTAAAGGTTTGTCCTGTAGTTTCCAGTTAAGTTGAGACCTGGAACCCTTATTTTTTGGGACTTTGGAAAAGTGGCGCAGAGGTTGGAGCCAAATTCAAGTTTTGCGCAAATGGGGATTTTATAGGCTACGAAACCAAAACTCCTACATTATGCCAACCACTCCTAGTAGACTCCCACAAATGGTCACTTCCTGTCAATCGCTTTGAAATGTAATCTCCATTGCCCGTGAATTGCAGGAGCACCTTCGCACACTGTGGGCGCAGCATGTGTGCAATCTGCCGATATTGCGTGCTAACCACCTGCGTACAACTATGAATTCCGCATCACGTAATCTATCATTCATACATGTAACCATCAGCTCAGTTTAGACGGATTACATTTCCATGTATGCCTAGAACTAGTCACGGTGGTGGCTGAGCTACGGGAAGTTAGAGAAATTAGATGGATGATTAAGTTTTTCAATAAAATATTCTGAAAAAAACTATTTATATTAAACAGAATATGTTTTACTGTGGATTCTCCCCATTAATTCACACATTGTGGCAGATGTATTAAGCCTTAACAAGAGATAAATGCAAGGGTGATAAGGAGAGATAAACGTCCAGCCAATCAGCTCCTTACTGACTTTTTTCAAACACAGCCTGTAACATGGCAGTAAGGAGGTGATTGGCTGGGCATTTATCTCTCCTTATCACCCTTACATTTATCTCTTGTTAAGGCTTAATACATCTGCCCCATTTTTCTGTGACCTCCAAGTAATTAGTGTTGTGGAGCCCGGTGTGATACTGCTGAATCGCTGAGTGCAAGGAGGAAGAGCAAGCGATACATAACGCAGTCACCGCGGCTTTGTCCTGGTGTTACCGGGGGCGATATTATGAGAAGGGTGGTCAAGCATTTTCCTAACCCTCACTGGCATTTGTCATTGCTCTGGAAGTGGAAGAACAGGTGACTGCTGTATATGTGGCGCCCATTGTCTAACAGTACGGTATTTGGGCGAGGTTGGCGGGGTAACCTGCATATGGTACAGGTCACTGCTGAGCCACACGTTCCAGAGGCCTTTTGTGTTGCTTTAAAGCTTACACATTATGGGGGTGATTCTGGTGGACTCACAGTATTGCGAGTTCGGCCCCGTGCTGATGGTTTTGGGACTGCACATGCGCAACAACCTGCATAGTCGCAGAGCCAAAACGCATGCCTCGGGGCGGGCAGGGGACAGGCTCATGGGGATGCCCAGCAGTTTCTGGGCATTCCCACAAAACGGCGGGTGCCCCCACAAAAACGGTGGGTGCGCCCAGAAAAACGGCGGGTGAGCCCACAAAAACGGTGGGTGCGTCCAGAAAACGCTGGGCATCCCCAACGCGAACGGAGGCAGGCTGATGCCCGCCCCGTCTGCATCCCCAACGCTGGTATATATAACTCAGTCTAGGCTGACTTATATTTGAAAACGGGTTGCACAATCATTCGTTGGTTGGCGCCCATGGAATGATTGCACCTCGTACGCACCCTTGTGAATGGATGGTTGCGCATTGCGGCGGGGATATTTGATCGCCTGGTGGGCGGCATTACATGGCTCCCTAAGCAGCGAATTGATGCTAATTAGCGAGTAAACCAGAATTAGGCCCTATATTACCATTTCTGCATTTGCAAATTCCGGACCTTGTTTAACGGTGGTTGGTGACCGACCCTCTGTGGCTCCAGGTCTAGTGACCGACCCTCTGTGGCACCGGATCTAGTGACCGACCCTCTGTGGCACCGAGTCTAGTGACCGACCCTCTGGGGCTCCGGGTCTAGTGACCGAGCCTCTGTGGCACCGGGTCTAGTGATCGACCCTCTGTGGCACCGAGTCTAGTGACCGACCCTCTGGGGCTCCGGGTCTAGTGACCGAGCCTCTGTGGCACCGGGTCTAGTGACCGAGCCTCTGTGGCACCGAGTCTAGTGATCGACCCTCTGTGGCACCGAGTCTAGTGACCGAGCCTCTGGGGCTCCGGGTCTAGTGACCGAGCCTCTGTGGCACCGGGTCTAGTGACCGAGCCTCTGTGGCACCGGGTCTAGTGACATACCCTCTGTGGCTCCGGGTCTAGTGACCGACCCTCTGGGGCTCCGGGTCTAGTGACCAAGCCTCTGTTGCACCGGGTCTAGTGACCGACCCTCTGTGGCTCCGGGTCTAGTGACCGAGCCTCTGTGGCACCGGGTCTAGTGACCGAGCCTCTGGGGCTCCGGGTCTAGTGACCGACCCTCTGGGGCTCCGGGTCTAGTGACCGAGCCTCTGTGGCACCGGGTCTAGTGACCGAGCCTCTGTGGCACCGGGTCTAGTGACATACCCTCTGTGGCTCCAGGTCTAGGGACATACCCTCTGTGGCTCCAGGTCTAGGGATCGACCCTCTGCGGCTCCGAGTCTAGTGACTGACCCTCCGTGGCACCGGGTCTAGTGACCGTCCCTCTGGGGCTCCGGGGCTAGTGACCGACCCTCTGGGGCTCCGGGGCTAGTGACCGACCCTCTGTGGCACCGGTGCAGACAGAAATCACATTTGCCCACACAACTAATGTAACATTATCCGCAGGATGTGACTGGGAACAACACTACACAACTGCCTGTAACACAACCGCACAATATAGTCCTTGAGGGCCGGTTGCAGAACACCGGGCCCATCAGTTCTCTGCGGTCTATAACCCTGAAATAAAATGTCATTGTGACAGCTGCAGATCAATCAACGAAAACAAAAAGAGATTTATGAGGTATAAGCGCAGGAATCAAATTGGATTTATGCCTCTGAGCCCACAAATAACAGGAAGATCGAGGACCAGAGAATCGGATTCTCACTGCGAAATAACGGTAAATGTAACATTTATTTATAACAATGAACATCACAAAGGCGGAGGGGGATCAGTAGGGATCAGTCCCTATCTGCTCCTACCTCCAATCTCTGTCTATACAGCTCCCTCTGTCGATATCCAGCAAGTTTGAAAGATATCATTTTGATTTCACTTTCTGTTAAGGAGTAAAGTAGTGTCTAGTAGCCTCTAGTGGTCACTAGGGGTAGTGCAGCTGAGGTCAGGAGGATTTATATATTATAACCTACTAACTCCTCCACAAGTATCGGCATATTGCTCAGCATGGAAATAGATAATCGGTCAACACAAGTTTTTTTTCATGTTTGGAATGCTAGTGGCACAGAGCCCCCCTGCAGCGATTGCCCCAAATCCATTCTACCCTTGCCCCCTGCCACGTTCTATGCAGTAGTTGCAGTAGTAGGCCGTACGCCACTTATTCCTCAGTAGCGAACATGTTGCCTTTACAGCCGACTGATACTCTGATGTATAACTGCAGACTTGTAGCAGCTGCACAAAGTGACACAAATTAATTTTGCATCCAAATTCCTGATGTCATCATTTACCAGGTTATTGTAAATGGCCGACGCAGCCATCGCAGCAACGCCGACATATCCCTGCATTTATGTGATTGAGACCTAGACTCCTTACTGACCTAGCAGAGAGCTGCAATCGGACAAAATAGAGGGACTTTTACTGACACGACCGACTGGAAGCTACTGAAGTAATCACATTAATGTCCGCCAGGCCTATATATAGCTGCAGAGATGACTTTATCTGCAATGCTCTATGCAAGTGCAGACAGCGGGTGATAAATGCCTGTGACGTAGAACTCCGAATTAACCGTGTGCATGAGGGCAGCGCGGTCTGCCGCTTTCCCCCCTGCACAGGCAAGGTTAACCCCTGTCAAACCGCAGTGAAAATGATAATCATCCCGCGCAGTAATGTGGACATCAATTCTGTCCCTGCTTTACATATGCCAATAGAGAACGTCACCGCGGCAGGGATCCGGTATTGACCCGCTAAGTGGCGCTGATCCTTGGAGCGATTTCAAAACTTTGCCACATTTCAATTTCAAAATGCATTTCAGCCGTAACACGAGTGATTTATCATTTAGCGCCGGCTGTCAAAGGGACTCGTAGATAAAAGCGAAAACATCTGGAAGCATAAACAAAAGCGCACAGTGGCTGAATTCTAATCCAGAGCCGGCGCGCTCCCTTCATTAGGGGCAGGAAGCGGCTAATTAGGAGCTGAAAAGCTGAGCGCTCGCATTTGGGGAATCCAAGGGAAGATGATCTAACATGTATTCTGGACATAAACAAGAATACAGACCAGGAAGATGACAGGGAACGCCCGGGGGCCTGGGAACCGGAAGAACAGCAATAGGGATCCAGAGAGGGAGATGGGGCGCAACGTGGCTTCCTAACGGTGACTCGTACAGAACGCCGAAACCACTGAGCGCTTGTCACATGACTCTATTCATCCCACTAATTATGTAGCAGCTGTAGCATATACCATGTGTATCACATGGTATATATATATATATATATATATATACACACTTGTAGGGCTAGCACTCATTAGTAGAATTTTATGGTGGGTGCAAGATCCTCAAAAGGTAGATAGAGAAACACAATATCCATTGGACTTATCTAGGCAGCACTCCTTCAAGAGTAAAGTCAAATTTATTCCATGTGAATAAACAATCAATCAATCATTGGGACTGAGATGCAACTGATGGCAGCATTGAGGCAATATGGTTGTCAATAGGCATACCTATATTCACCCAGACATAGCATTTGTCTGCAGTTAGTAGTGTATATATATATATATATATATATATATATATATATATATATATACACACTGTACATACATACACACACACACACACACACACACACACACACACTATAGTCTATGTAAACATATTAGTTGATTCTGTACTTGTTTCCATTACATGCTCAGATGCCTGCACTACCACCTGTCAGCCTGTAGGGGCGCTGTTGATAGTTATCTATATCACAATAACTGCCTCCACTTTCACATTCCTGGTCCGATACAATTACTGATCAAAATATTGTGATAACTTTCTGGGGTAGGTTTATAAAAATGACACATTTACCAAGCATACTGGGAAATTGGGCGCTACATATCTCTTGTGGCACTATATAAAGGATTATAATCCAGCCAATCAGATGTATGACTGTCACCTGACCCTACGCAGCTGCTGGACATCACCCCTCACTTACGAAGTGGCCTCCCCCTAGCTCAGTGATGGCTAACCTTGACACTCCAGCTGTTTTTGAACTACACATCCCAGCATGCCCTGCTTGGCCATGGTAAAACTGAAGGGCCTAAATGACCAAGCTCCTGCCTCCAAATTAACCAATCAGATCCCCTCAATGGCTCCTCCTCTTCCAAGGTACATCACATGTCACCCCCTGACACTTTCCTAGGTTTTTGTTGGGAGAACCAATTCTACCCCTGACGGAACCCCCTCTTGTATTAGCTTTGGTGGGAAAAAAAAAAAGAGTTTTACCATAATATCTCCTAAATAAAATTTAAATTTCCTGGTCGTTAGTGGTGCAATTTTTGCTAATTGTATCCCACAGCAAACTTGATGAAAATGAATGCTTAAGTAAAATATGTTGCATTATGCATTCCAGACTACGCCAGGCTAATTGCACAATCTGACGGCCGGGACTTTATCATGCTGTGCAAAATAAATCTAATTAATGATAAATATGCTTCCACCGAGCTGCCAAATGTTCTTTTGTGATCTGCAATAAAATGCTACTTGCATTCCGGTGCGATCTTGTAGTATGTGTATGCGCTCTTCTGGCGCCCGAAGGGTTACGTTCTCATCGCGTTCCTTCTCCAGACGTTTCGTATAGTCAAAGAAATTTCTAGGTGCTGCGTAATTCAAATCAATGATAATCTACCAAAATACTCCCATGTTCCTATATACCTATATACCTCCTAACCACATTATGGGGGAATCTGGGGAAGAATTCTCCATGTATGTGACCACTCCCACTGTGTGACCACACCCACTATGGTGCAGCCTCGCCCATATCCGATCCAAACGCCCAAATGTTGGGTGGTATGACATGAATACCGAGAAGCCGAATATAGATGAGAATTATAACCCTTTCACCAGGGGCGGATTGAGGGGTGAGGGCGCCCATAGGCACAAGAATAATGGCTGCCCCCTGCCTAATTGTATTATTTGTATTGATTAGTTACAAGTCCTCATTTGATGATTGGCAATTTAATAGAATAATAAAAAAGCCACCAACTGTAACATATTTCTTATTTTTATTATGTATACATATTAACTAAGTAGGACAACTTACAGGGGCAGTATATGCATGTCCTATCCATTTACACTCTATTCAAGATGGAACCTGGTGCAGTGCAGTGGAAACATTTTGCAGTTACTGGTACATTTCAGGCTGACAGTACTATCACAGGCATCCAAGTGCCGCCCCCAAACATGTGCCGCCCCTAGGCACGTGCCTCACGTGCCTAATGGGAAATTCGGCACTGCCTTTCACACAGAAAATGAAATACCCGGGTGAAGCAGTTCCACCCGGGAATTTCATTAAATACACGGGTCCTTTTTCTGTGTGAAAGGGCACACCCGTGTCGTAAATCCCGTGTCTCCGACCCGGGAATTGACCAGGGTCGAGGACACGGGATTTATGACCCGTGTTGACCCTTTCACACAGAAGAAATACCCGTGTTATTCAGCAAATTACCGGGTAGAAATTTTCAACCCGGTAATTTGTTCTTCTGTGTGAAGGGGGGTCAGGCTGCTCCCGGCAAATTGACACGGCATTTGAAATGCCGTGTATTTGCCGGGATTTTCAGACTTTTCTGTCTGAAAGGGGTAAAAGAGACATCTTCATTTTCCTAATCTAACCTATTAGGGGCTGGACTCATATCGTGCCTCATGCCTCAAGTTCCTAATGCATAGAGAGGAGACATTCTCACGTATATTGGTTTGGCCCACCAACAATGTCTGCCTCCATTACGGGGGTGACTGGTACACAGGAAGGCAAGGTGCTGGTTGTTATTATCAGAGTCAGTGCGGTAATACCCATCAGGTGGTTAGCATGTAGGGTAAAAGCAAAGGAATACAGATAATCGGCCCCATGCGAGGGGACGTAATACACTAAATGGGCTCCACATGATCAGGTGTCAACAGTGGAGCCAAAAAAAGTGATTAACACATGTTGACCATTTTTATGTCAACCATTTTCCATCGTCGATTGACACCAAAAATAATGGAAATACCCATGACGACCATTTAATGTGACAAACATTTCTGTGTCAACCTTTTGTTTGTCCTCATTGTGCCTGTCGAACTTTTGGGGTTAACCTAGACAATGTCGGACTATGGGGGTTTCAGTATTCAGATCTCATTGGGGGCTGGAATTGGAAGGCCGTTTGATTATCGATTGTCTGCGCAGGTGCAGGGTCTTTCTGTGAACGAAATCCAGGTAATCGCTGGCCGTACGTAAGGTGATTGACAGGAAGCCGGCATTTGGGTGTTGTAACCGGGCCGTTATCTGGGAGTGTCAGGGAATACGCAGGTGTGTGAGGGGAAATCATGTGACGTCAGCTCCGCCCCCGATCAGCCTGATTCTATCACAGCCACTGAGTAAGTCCTGGGCTACGCACACACTGCGCACACTGGGGAATCATTACATGGTGAGCGGCTGTTATCTGGGAGTGTCAGGGGATACGCAGGCGTGGCCAGGTGTGTGAGGGGAAGTCATGTGACATCAGCTCCGCCCCGATCATCCTGATTCTATCACAGCCGCTGAGTAAGTCCTGGGCTACGCACAGACTGCACACACTGGGGAATCATTACATGGTGAGCGGCTGTTATCTGGGAGTGTCAGAGAATACGCAGGCGTGGCCAGGTGTGTGAGGGGAAGTCATGTGATGTCAGCTCCGCCCCTGATCAGCCTGATTCTATCACAGCCGCTGAGTAAGTCCTGGGCTACGCACAGACTGCACACACTGGGGAATCATTACATGGTGAGCGGCTGTTATCTGGGAGTGTCAGGGAATACGCAGGCGTAGCCAGGTGTGTGAGGGGAAGTCATGTGATGTCAGCTCCGGCACCCGACCAGCCTGATTCTATTGCAGCCTCTGCGTAAATCCTGGGCTGCACACGCGGCTCACACTGGGGAATCATTACATGGCGAGTAATTGTGCATGGTTTTCCAGCTCATCTGAGTCTGCGATTATTTTACACGGAGTGGGATTTAACTCTGGCAGGTGACGTACACCTGATCGCAGGGCTCTGATTTTTCAGGTCTGAATAACCCCTTTGACTGAAATGTTGCTGATACTGTAACAACCTTCCTCATCCCAATCTCCATTATACTCAAAATAAATCCCTAAATAATACACCAACAATAATCTTTATCATCTTTTATTTATCAGTAAACAGATTTTGTTTTAAGAAGAAAACGCACCCTCAGCTCTGACATTTGTCTATTATTTATGAAGTGAAGATGTAAAAAAGTTGAAAATACTTCATTATTTAAGATTTCCATTTAGAAACATCTCCTGATTGCAACGCCGCGCACTAATGTCTGCTGATTAATTCAAGCTCTCTGCGTTCTCATTGTGGGGCCCAGCAGGTACAAGACGAGATGCTATAACATGGCGGTTGGGTCGGACCCAGGCGGAGCGGCGAGTGGATACAGGATTAAGCTATCGGACACATAAATAGCACCTGGAATAGACACAATTCTATGGGTTGGGGTAACAGAATTTATGGTTTAATTGCGCTACTTGGAACAAGTGAACCGGTCTCTCGTTAATTTAAACACATTCTATAAAAAAAAAAATCAGGTTCTCGCTTTTTTCCAAATCTACATTGTAGTGTAAGAAAAAAACTGTCCAGCATGTGTGGGCTACACACAAAAGCAGACAGTATTTACCCCACACGCAATTATAATACATGTATTTGCTGTTTTGCTGAGCGACAGTATATGTAAATTATATAATTGCATTGCTGCAATTATTGTGGCTTTAAATGGTGGTTTCAAAACGTATAGAATTAGATAGATGGTTGTACAGTATGTAAGAAATCTCTAAATCTGCACAAACCAGACACAAGTGAAAGTAATAATCCTATCGGCCCAGCGTCTGTCACAGCCCCTCATCTTCTGGGGAGAAACTCAGTCTGCGCTTTCAATTTGTCCTTTACATTTCATATGTAATTAGTGTTTATTTAGCAAAAGTGAGCGCTGGCTATTTAAACACGTCAAAGTGAATTTGCTTAGAGGCAATCACTTCTCTTTCTGATTTAATGCACTTGAATGATAAAATTAAATAATCAATGGCTGAATGCCTACTGGTGTGTAACAATACGCTGTGCTAAATACAAACCACCAGCACCATTTCCATCGCTGGATAAACCTCTGCTTGTGCAAAAACAGGCCTGCACCCTTGTTACCGCCTCTGCAATATGAGGGGTCCGGGAGGAATATTCTGCATGGCAAACTATTGATTTCTTTCTGGAAGACTTGTAATTCTGAGCTGCAAAAAACACCCAGATGACACTAGAAAAACTGTACAGGAAACATTTTCCGTAGTCTGGGAAAACACATCGGGGACCTACAGCATTAACCTTCAGCTGGAAGGATGGAAACAGAGGACCTAATCTGCGACTGAGACAGGCTGAATGGGGGCACGCATTCGTGTTTGTGCCATACCCAGAAAATTTCTGTTTTACGCCCCCACACAGAGTGGAATGCGTTTACAATCCATTTAAAATTTCTGTCGCTCTTTCTCCCCGCTCACGTGCAATGAGAACCAAACTAATTCACAGTCATTCGATAACCACTCCATTTGCAATTCTCTCATTGGTAATCCATGCTGAATTGGTCCCTGTGTAAGATACTATGTAAGTATTGCTGCATAAATATTTGTTACTTATTTAGATGCTATTTTATCAAATTTTGAGATTATTTCAAAAACAGCAATGGTTAATATAATATATGGCACGGGTTGGATGGTATTATCAGGGCAACCCCTCACTGCTGGGCTGTAACACCAGTGAGAAGTGTGTGAATCCACCAAGAGTATCAACCAATGTGATTTACTTTAAAATCCTGTTCGCTACGCCAAAATCACAATCCACGTACGCTATACAGTAACCATAATACATGATATCGCCTGAACGGAAAGCATCAAACTTTACAGGCGACTCGGCCTGGAATACACAAGCATGAAAAGTCTGAATAATACAGCAGCGATGGTGGAAATGAACATCTTATGAGCAATAATGTTATGGTTAGTTCCTCTTTAGTTATATAAATCCACGATCCGGCATCTGTATTGCTGCCGGTGATGACAAAGAAGACCGCTCTCCGTATAACTGTTTCCACGTCAGCGGCAGAGATTACAATTCTTCTTCCAAAGTCATTTTTTTTGCGGATAAGCAGGAACGTTAAGGTGCCCCTCTGACTAATGCGTGCTGGCAAACGTCAGACTCCCAGCACAGGAGACCACTTAGCTCCTGTAAAACAGTTGAATGCAAACGATATACAGCTTTATAGCATTTCACTGTTCTGCGCGTGGAGGGTTCGGATCAGTCTGTGCGCAATAAATGCATTCATTTACCGGGTCCTTGCTCTAATCAAATATTCATTTACGTGAGTTTCTTTCCATTAAAGAGAGTATTATACAAAGGTGAGCAAAACTGTAGATTTAGTTTAAAGCGTAATCCGGTTCTCTGGGGGTAATATTGACTATATAAAAACTGTATAAATGATATTCCGTAACACTAAAATATGCTTATAGCCCCCTTGTGCACGTTCGCTTGCTTTATAACCTACAGTGAAATGCCTGACTGGCTTAACAAGCGAGGCGCTGGGAGAGGGTTTTACACAGAGTAAAGATCTCACAAATTCTCCGAGAGCCGAAAATCCTTCAATAATAGTAATTCTCCCTCAGGACACACATTTTAGCACAGAAAATGCCGGGTAAATCATTGTGCGCTGTAAAAAGGGAAGGGATAAAAAGAAAATAGAGAAAGCAGACAGATACCGGATAAATAGAAATTTGGTCTTTTAAGAGTTTATAGTCGCAGGAACGTAACGGGGGCCGGCGCTTGGATAAGCGGGGAGGAGGGAGGCCCTGATCCGGAGGTTGCAAGTGGGCCGTATAAGTCTACGGAGTGTGTCTCATCTGCCGTCCTATCTGCTTAGCATTTATAGTATTATGACTGGTACATACTGTACGATAAGATTTGCCAATCGATGCTAACAAGCAAACCCATTTTGACAGACCGGAACGATCCCAGCAACAGCTGATATACAGTGTACGTGGAACCCAATAATCATTTGGTTATAAACGCTCCCTTTGATGCTAACAATGCAATGGGAGAAAATATAATTATATTGTTTCTGTGCAGGATAAATACTGGCTGAGTTTGCATGCAGCCCACAGAAGTTAAGAAGCTTTATTTTACACTGCAATTTACTATTTCTAAATCTCAATTTTTTGTGAAAATAATTAGCACAGACCGCTTCTTAACCCTTTGAGTGCCAGCATCGCCGTGAGATCCGCAAAAAATGCCAGCGTTGCTCCTATTTGTTATTTAAATTAAAAGTAAAAAAATGTGTCTTAAAAAAAATATTCTATTCCCTGTATAATTGGCAACATTACAGGTCAATAAAATGTTTGCGTGGCAATTTTCACACATATTTTGACAACTTCACTTGGCGCTCAAAGGGTTAAACTACAGCCAAAGATTCGGACCATACAGTACATGGCAACAGGACAAATTAGGCCTGGAAGACACTGGGTGATAAATCGGACAATACATCGTTCTGATGCAAATTGGAACAATATGTCGGACACATCTCTCAGTGTGTACCCGCGGGTTGTTCCCTGCGTCGTCCTTTCAGGTGTGCTGCATGCCCAATGGGATGACAGCATGCATTTTAAATGTGGCAGGCAACAATGCATTGCGCCATTGCTGGGTAATTGATTAATGTGTCCTGGGCTGGGTAATTGATTAATGTGTCCTGGGCATGCCGAAAGGGAAGATCTGAGTCATCATTGAGGGGGGCCGACATTTCTCCTATGAATTCTGATGCAATTAGCTGCCCTCTATTCACACGTAGTGATTGCGCTGCGTTTGGAAATAGTGTGTAAGACGCTACACTCGCGTCACAGGGTAACGTCTGGCAATTGCTGTAATTTAGATGTCAAAAGTAATTTGAGTACATATTGGTCGGCTGTCAATGTTATTTAAAGGGCTGGGGCCACAAATTCTCCTTTCTTTTCTAAAAACCAAATAATTTCTGAGCCCAGAATGAGAGTCCGCAGCCAAGTGCTATGGGGCGCACACAAGGAACCTGCAGACACAGACACGTTAACGAGGGCGTGATGTGTAACAATGGGCCTGGCGGCAGAGACATCAGACTAATGCCATTGTAAACTGGATTCTCAATAATTCACCAGCCGCGGCTCTCTCGGAAGTTGCTGACGAGCAGAACAAGCTCTTTAGTGTCGCAGCTCTCAGGAGCGCTGTACAAATAGACCTACCATCGAATCCATTATGTGAATAAGATGTAGATGCCGTTTTAAACATGTTCCAAAACACTAAGTCAATTAAATCGCAGAGATCTGGTGTCATCAGAACATTGCATAATCTACTTATCTGGGGATTAGCATTCCGAGCACGCAGTGGGAAGCGCTGCGGAGGGATGCGACCAGCCAGCTAAACGCACCCTGTGCACCTAGGTCCCCATCCCGAGCTGCGCACATCGCCGATGGTTAGAGATCGGATCGATTATCTGCGAATGTGCATGGGGGGAAATGATTAAATCTACCGCGGCACGAGGAGCACGATCAGTGCAGGTGGTAAAAGAAAGATGGTGGATCGAGGGTGGCGCTGATGTCATAGACCGTCCCTTACAGCACCTGGGCATGCCTGCATTTATTCAGACTCAGAAAACAGCCGGGCATCACCGTCAAACGCCAACTTCTTGTCAGTCAAGCTCCGTCCGCGTTGCGTTTACAATCCATACGCTATTTCTGTTGCTGTTTAGGCGCACACATGCGTGCAACAATCCTTACGCAGTCATTCCATTGTAGAGAGGATTGTGAATTGGCACACCAGCGATCACCTCTGAATCCCGAATTCCGGAACTGTTAATAGAACCGAATAGTGGTCCAGCCAAGGTGTACCCCCCGTAAATCGGAGCCGGTGATAGAGTCTTGGCTCTGTATGTAATATCGCTCTCTGTCCTCATTAGCATGTAGTGTGGGTAGAATAGACCCTCGCACTGCGACCATGTCCTGATGAGGGAGTGACGTGCGACTCCGCTCATCTGATATTCAGCATGGCGGATACAGGGCAACACGCAGGCATGGCGATGACCGCTTGGAGCGAGCGGCTGAACCCGGGGGACAGCGTGTAAATGAAAAGTCAGTCCAGGGGTCCTGGGTTCCTTTCATTTTATCTGACCAATGTACATATTAACCCTGTGAGCAAGTGAATAATTGCCAAGCAAACATTGTTATTCACCATAATGACCTTATATAGGAAATATCATCTATTTTTACACAATACTTTTTATTTGAATTTATATAACAAATGCGAGCGACGCTGGGATTTGTAGCGGATATATTGCGCAGCTCTCAGAGATGTTGGCACTCAAAGGGTCAAAGACTGAAGAAATAAAACCGTACATCGTTTTTCCGCTAGGGCATGCTGGTATGTGTAGTTCAGCAGCGGCTGGGGAGATTTTGCCTAACCCTGATATAATGTCTGATAACACTGATAGCGCCGGTCACTATTACACAGACCGACTTATACTCTGGAATTTTGTAATTCAGTTCCTGCATTTAAATACGAAGAGGCTGGTGGGATCACGTCTGGGTGTCACCCGCCGCGACGAGCATGGCCCTCGTTAGAGATCCGCTCCCATGTCTGTGCATGCACAGATGGCGGAGGGGGATGTTAACGAGCCGCAGGAGCGTGCATTGGCCGGCGGGCAGACCATAAATACTGGGGGATATAATTAACGATATCGCTCAAAAGCACCCAAATGAGCAATATCGCTCATTATATTATCGGGTGCATACGGGGCTGAACATGAACCAAATCAATTTAAGTGCGATCAGCGACATGAGAAGTTTGGAGCAGGGTATTATAAGTAGAGACAAAAACAATGGCTCTCTGGCTTCCCACCGTGCATAGAACTAGCATGACGTATCATATATACAGTATATATATCCTGTAATACCTGCATTAGACAATAACATACTGCAGGAATAGCACAGATACAGTAAGTGCACAGTTATGGGAATCCGAAGACTCCAGCCCCTTATTTACAGGCACTGGGGTCATCCTGTCCTTCAACGCCTCTCTCTGGGGCCCGGCTCACTACGTCAGCCTCGCACCTCGCCTTCTGTCGCCTCTAGAGGGGAACCGTGCCGGACGTTTGCTCCATACCACAGTACGCTCTCATCCCCTCCAACGCTTTATATCGTATACAGACCGAACAAACAGCTTCCCCCCGTAATATAACGCCAAAACGTAGCAAGGAATAAACATGCAAAAAGAAAAGAGCCGGTCTCTCCGCGCCCGTAAAACCATGTTATTTTCTGTTCAGCAGTTCACGTTACTGCTGTTCATACTAATTAATTAAAGGAGCTGTTTCAGTAATGTGCAAACAGGGAATCTGAGAAACTGAACAGGCTTTTAGGTCTCCGGGAGAAAGTGAAGTCAATCCGGGCGCAAGCAATCAAATGTAATGAAATCACTTGTCAGTGCTAAGCTTGCAAAAACTGTGAAGTTTGACTGGGGAGTAAAAGGATTATAATTAGATTTCCGATAGGATAATAACTAAATGGCAGGGAGCTGTAAAGAGAAAATATTACTTTCTCGGCTAATGGCTGCTGCTGTTCGGTTTAGTTTAGACATTTTTTTTTTCTGATCGTCGCATTTGTAGCTGCGCTAATTTAATTTGTTTTTACCAGCAAAAAATAATAATAATGCTTGAGTGTCATTTGCAAAAACTATTGATTCGGAGGTGCTTTCGCCAACGCCCAATGTTTGAGATATGCAAAGCGGGTGGCCTGGCCAGGTCTGGTGGGCGCTGAGCCAGTGGAACGGAGATTACAGCGGGAAGGTGGTACTCATGCCACCATAAGTGGGTGAGCGTCAATGTTATATGCTGTATTGATCAGTAACGCCCCCGCCTCCGCACAATCCCTTCTGCCGGTTTCCGTGAATGTCCCTGCATGTGGCAATAATAAAATACCGCACACGCACCTCGTTATAGTGATCATGTAACATAATCCAGCTGGTTATTAATTACATGCAGCGATATTACAGTTTGCAATCAAGTAGCTGTTTTGCAAACTGTAATACAGAGGGATGGTCACTTCTTTCTCCTACCATTATTTCAGGTAAGGTCTTAATTACTTTTGCACTTATGGTTAAAGCACCTTGAGTAAGGGGTCAGTGAACCCCGAAACGTTGAGCTTGTTTGTATTATGCACTTTACTTAAATACACTTTCTGAAACTTTATCAAGTCTAATAATAATAATAATAATAATAATAATAATAATAATAATCAGATAATTTGAACATTAGAGGAGTATTCAATCCCGAATCCAACTGTCGGAACATTCCCGACAGTAGGATTGCCGTCCGTTTCCGACTGTAACTCGACAGTTGGTATCAATGTTTTGAATGTCAAGTGTCGCAACGGCCGCATTTGGACAGAAAGGGATGCTAAATTGTCGGAATCGGCCATGAATTAGACAATTCAGACACGACTTTAAAAAAAGCTGAACCTGAAAGCCTTCAATTATGATGGAAAAAGCCAGTGACGTTTATTTCCGCTGGCAGAAATGGCGGCAGAAATTGAATACCACCCCAGAGATGATGGCACCCAAAGGGTTTAAAATACAAATCTATTACCATAGGAGATAAAAGTACACATAGAAATAAGACCGAATATACAGAATTTGCAGAATTGATGCCCTAGGGTATAATTAACCGAGGAGTTGTCTGGATTCACACATTTAAGTCCCCGCTCACAAATCCCCTTCTATGCAAAAGGTCAGAGGAAAGAAATGAGGGGAGAGGAACTGACAAGAAATGATCAGATACGACCCAGCCGGATCAGGCGGAATAGTCGCCTATAAATCAGTAAATTACTGTGTTTTATGTTCAGCCGCTCTCTGCAGAAAACACCGGACAATAAAAGACAATATGACAAGTTCAATTCCAGAGGGTTTAAGGCAGAGCGCCTGTAATCCTGCGCTAGGACAGGAGACTCTGTCAGACACTCTTATGGGACAGCATGGATCAGGGGGGGCTGCCATACGTTACCTTGCATGGGTGGGCTGTCATGTTGGGAACCGTTGTGTTCTGTCTCCATCTCGGGGATGCAGGCATCTGAAAGACAGCATGGAAGCGTTACTGGCACCTGCGCGCACAGAATAAGCGTAATATTGGCTGCAAGGTGTGCTCAATGCAAAACTCCCTGTGACATATATATACACCAATGGGTCACGTCACCCTTATACCAAACGTCCGGGAGTGCAATGTTACACTTTATAACATTATAACAGTAAAAATACAAAGAATTAACAAGTGAATTAAATATGTGTGTATATCTATATACATACACACAATGATATACAGCATGCTTATATTCTGTGTGTTACTTCGGCTCTAGCCGCCTACGAAATGCTACATGAAAGCACTAACGTTCAATGTTGTGCAGATACTCCGACAGTCACACAGAATATAGGCATGCAGGATATGTCCTATTACTCAGCAGAAGATGCTTGTGCATCCTATTCCCTCGTTTTTGCCAATAAGACGCTATTTTATTTACAAAAGTCGCAAAAAAGAAGCCCGACAGAGTCACACGGAGCTCATGCGTTATGTATCGCATGGAGGATTGGTGGATGCAAATAAAAATCCCCCATATCCAATATGCGCTGCTCACTAAAGTAATATATACGCCGCAGGTAAGCAGCGGGTGTGATTTTTGTGTGCGGCAGTTTATAGCATCCCTACGTTCCCCCGCCACCCTTACCGTTTAACATCCGGAGACCCTCTCCTGTGGTGGCTTGTTTCAGTGCCTGCTCCACTTGCTCCCGCCGCTTTGACTCAAACTCCAAGGCCTCCTGTAATTTTCTCTTGGCCTTTTTCTCTTTCTTCAAGCGCTTCTGAATTGTTGCTGTAAGACACACAGATTGCCCGTGTTACCATCGGGATAGGCAGATCATGTACAGGTTCACAGCAAGAGGTCAACACTGACAAAAAGTCTACATGCCCGAGGCTCACTTCATTATTAATTGGGGAAAATATGCCCCCCTTCCACCCCTTCAACTTTATGAACCAGTCTACTTTAAGGACTGCTGACCTTTCATCTTTTGACTTCAGTCGACCATATAATGTCCCCTTATTGACTGTTGACCTAGACACTGACGAACTATAGAGGTGTCCACGTATATCTAGCCTCCCTGCCCTTCTAATCATGCCATAATTCGGTAGCGCCAAGTGTGTTTTTGTTCCGACTTTTACTGTAAAATGGATTTTATTCGCAAAGTGATGCTGATAGGGTGCACAAACAGCTTCTGCTGATTAAAATGATATTGTGGTGTGAATGCCTACATTCTGTGTGCAACCGCTGCTGTATCTGCATACAACATGCACCGCTATACAGAATATAGGCATGCTGCATATCATTTTAATCAGCAAGGTCTGCTTGTGCATAGCCCAACACTAAGTGACTGGTCAGCTCTCTCACACCGATCATCACCCGCTGCGTAGTGTATGGAGGCTACAAGTACGAGCACACATCTGTATATATTGGGGTGCTGACACTGAGTCCCCCGCAATCCGCACTCATTGCTGATGTTCACATACCTGAAAAACAATCTGTAACTGCACAAATAATTCTAATACCGCCATACAGCGCCTGCAATACACTGAATGTACACACAAGGTGTTGTGTTGGTGAATAAAGGTGTCAGGAAGGTGGCGGATAAGTGATGGGTGTTCCTAGGCAGGGGTGGGAGGTGGTCGGTAGTGCACGCAGCAAAGGCCCATTGAGTGGGGTTGTCATAGGAGGCCAGGGTCAGACGGAGATACTGTACCTGCCCTTGAGCTGCTGCAGGTTTGTATTGGTGCAAATGATGGTGGCGTACAAAGACATGCCAATCTGCAGTATGGTGATAAGTGGGCGTCTCACTCAGATGCCCAGTGGTACCTAAGAGGAGGAGTTTGTAGCAGCATTTGCATAAGCTCGCAGACTGACGGCCACCAATAGATGACGTACGTGTGAAAAAGAATCAGGACATAGGGAAGAGGTCTGAGGAGGCACAGAGGTGCCTTATGCCTCAAAGATGTCACTAATTCCTGATGGCCTGACAGACTGAATACTGTGTAATGTGACACAATGGCATCGGCCAGTAGTGTGAGTGACACGGAACCGAGAACTCTTGTGCACACTTGTTACACCCCCAACATGACACACGGAGCCATACGGTCACTGTTCTCCTTTGAAGTGTCACATGCGGTTTGGTAAATGCTCCGCTCATCCGTCCTCCATTCATCGGCTAATTCTTACAGATTTCTGACAAATACGATCTCACTAATCCTCAAAGTGCAGCATCTCCGCTGCGCACCGAGGATCAGCAACATCTCAATTATGTACATTCAGCGTTTGCATCAGATGAAAGGGAGAGGGGTCAGAGCGGGGACTCGCCCCAGAAACGTGTCGGCTCTGCCATACCAGCAGGTTGTGGGGGTCATTTGTAGAGTGAGAATTGTGGCTGTAACACAGACATCCTGCAATATAGAGGGAGGTTCTGCACAAAACGTGGCATCAGAGATACGGCGGTCCAGTATATGTGTCCTGCACAAAACGTGGCATCAGAGATACGGCGGTCCTGTATATGTGTCCTGCACAAAATGTGGCATCAGAGACACGGCGGCCCTGTATATGTGTCCTGCACAAAACGTGGCATCAGAGACACGGCGGTCCTGTATATGTGTCCTGCACAAAACGTGGCATCAGAGATACGGCGGTCCTGTATATGTGTCCTGCAAAAAACGTGGCATCAGAGATACGGCGGTCCTGTATATGTGTCCTGCACAAAACGTGGCATCAGAGATACGGCGGTCCTGTATATGTGTCCTGCACAAAACGTGGTATCAGAGATACGGCGGTCCTGTATATGTGTCCTGCACAAAACGTGGCATCAGAGACACGGCGGTCCTGTATATGTGTCCTGCACAAAACGTGGCATCAGAGACACGGCGGTCCTGTATATGTGTCCTGCACAAAACGTGGCATCAGAGATACGGCGGTCCTGCATATGTGTCCTGCACAAAACGTGGCATCAGAGATATAGCGGTCCAGTATATGTGTCCTGCACAAAACGTGGCATCAGAGATACGGCGGTCCAGTATATGTGTCCTGCACAAAACATGGCATCAGAGATACGGCGGTCCTAAATATCGGTCCTGCACATTGTACCAGTATCAGAGAGAGGACAGTTATAGCGCTGGTCCTGTATATGTGTCCTGCGCACTGTACCAGCATCAGAGAGAGGACAGTTATAGCGCTGGTCCTGTATATGTGTCCTGCGCACTGTACCAGTTATCAGAGAGAGGACAGTTATAGCGCTGGTCCTGTATATGTGTCCTGCGCACTGTACCAGCATCAGAGAGGACAGTTATAGCGCTGGTCCTGTATATCTGTCCTGCGCACTGTACCAGCATCAGAAAGAGGACAGTTATAGCGCTGGTCCTGCATATGTTTCCTGCGCACTGTAGCAGTATCAGAGAGAGGACGGTTATAGCGCTGGTCCTGTATATCTGTCCTGCGCATTGTACCCAGCATCAGAGATAACAGTTATAGCGCTGGTCCTTTATATCTGTCCTGTGTGTTGTATCCAGCTTCGGAGATACTGGTGGTGAGATACGAGGGCCACCACCGCCCGGAGATACTGGTGGTGAGATAAGAGGGCCACCACCGCCTGGAGATACGAGGGCCACCACCGCCCAGAGATACTGGTGGTGAGATACGAGGGCCACCACCGCCCGGAGATACTGGTGGTGAGATACGAGGGCCACCACCGCCCGGAGATCTGAGGGCCACCACCGCCCGGAGATACTGGTGGTGAGATACGAGGGCCACCACCGCCCGGAGATACTGGTGGTGAGATACGAGGGCCACCACCGCCCGGAGATACTGGCGGTGAGATACGAGGGCCACCACCGCCCGGAGATACTGGCGGTGAGATACGAGGGCCACCACCGCCCGGAGATACTGGCGGTGAGATACGAGGGCCACCACCGCCCGGAGATACTGGCGGTGAGATACGAGGGCCACCACCGCCCGGAGATACTGGCGGTGAGATACGAGGGCCACCACCGCCCGGAGATACTGGCGGTGAGATACGAGGGCCACCACCGCCCGGAGATACTGGCGGTGAGATACGAGGGCCACCACCGCCCGGAGATACTGGCGGTGAGATACGAGGGCCACCACCGCCCGGAGATACTGGCGGTGAGATACGAGGGCCACCACCGCCCGGAGATACTGGCGGTGAGATACGAGGGCCACCACCGCCCGGAGATACTGGCGGTGAGATACGAGGGCCACCACCGCCCGGAGATACTGGTGGTGAGATACGAGGGCCACCACCGCCCGGAGATACTGGTGGTGAGATACGAGGGCCACCACCGCCCGGAGATACTGGTGGTGAGATACGAGGGCCACCACCGCCCGGAGATACTGGTGGTGAGATACGAGGGCCACCACCGCCCGGAGATACGAGGGCCACCACTGTCCGGAGATACGAGGGCCACCACCGCCCGGAGATACTGGTGGTGAGATACGAGGGCCACCACCACCCGGAGATACTGGTGGTGAGATACGAGGGCCACCACCACCCAGAGATACTGGTGGTGAGATACGAGGGCCACCACCGCCCAGAGATACTGGTGGTGAGATACGAGGGCCACCACCGCCCAGAGATACTGGTGGTGAGATACGAGGGCCACCACCGCATTACATTTAGTATATAATTATCTTCCTTTAATTCATAATGTCGTATTTTTTAGGTGGCAAATGATACATTTGTGTTTTATCTGTTTCCAGCGGCCTCATCCGGTTATAAATATGTTTCGTCCAATGAGTAAGTGCATTTAATTAAGAATAATGTTCTGTTGATGAAATCCATACTCGCTGGCGGGATATTTCATTCCGTAGAAGGCAGCAGCGCTAAAGTCGCCAGTCTCATTTACAGCGCGGCACATGATATATTCAGGAGGACGGAAATGGGACTTTATACCCAGCTCATCTCCAGGGTCTGCGCAGTGAAATTAAACTATTTAAATCCTGGTAATTTTCAGGAAAAAAAAGGACAGAAAGCGACGAGTCTGCCAAGCAGCTGTAAATTCCAGGACTGTACTAATAAGTAGATATTAATATAAAATGTGACGGGTAATTCTTTGCCACGTGTAAATTATACTGTGCGTTTCTCCTCTGGAAGCAAATGAATGGCGATCATTACTAAGCTGATATAGGGCACAGAACATTAATAGAGAACGCTTTCCTCTGAGCCAGACGGGGGAGGTGAAATATATCAGCACCCTACAACTAGGCGGAGTGGAAGCAGCCATGTTGGGTAGTGACTAAATATTAATATAAGCTTAGCAAAATAATTCACAATCATTGTGGTACTTCATGACTAATATGTACAGTGCTCTAGTTCCGTGTTTCCATAAAGTTGAATTCTCTTGAACACTGGCAGCGAGCCACCGAGCCCGAAGCGTGGCGAGCCCCGCGAGGGGACGCGGATTACTTTACATGTATTCTGCGTCCGCTCGCCACGCTTCGGGCTCGGTGGCTCCACACACTATATAAAATCAACTCCATGCATAGTTGGATAGTGGGGGTATGAAATCACCCATGGGTGACTATACTATTAAAAATCGGGTCTTTACAATGAAAAATCGCATTGCATGAATTGTATGCCACTATATTGCATGTGATGCGATGCAATGAAAAAATCGGGCTCCCAGATATTACATAAGTACCATATTTCCCGTAGCAACCAATCAGATTCTACACACTATTTATCTCTCTCCACTTTCATTCCCCCTCATCATGTTCCCCCACATTCATAATCTCCAGAGTTCTTAGTAGATATAAGACATATGAAGTTTACAGCCCTGTTGAGGTAATTTCTACACCAATGAAAGGGTTCCTCTGCTTTTCCCACTTATTGGCAGAAAGTCCCAGCTGTAGTGCTCTGATTGGCTGTGGGCCGGAAACGTTTTCTGTAACTAGCAACATGTGAAGGAAATGGGGTGTGGTATGCCGTTCCGAAAGTCGGGATCCCAACTGGCCAGACTCAGACAGCGTGGCCAGCGCTACAAAGCCGCTTGCGGGCGCGCCACCTATTCTATTCTCCCTCTATGGGGGTCATGGACCCCCACGAGGGAGAATAGCAGACGGCCGTCGGGAAACCGGCCGTCGGGTGTTAACAGTCGGGATCCCAATGTCGGGTTAATGACTGTTGGGATCCCGATTGTCGGGATCCCATCTGGCACCCAGGAAATGTGTGATACATTGTAACTATTCTAGCCTGGGTGCACTGCTGATATCAGAGAAGCTTCTGCTGATGGTTGGTACCAGGGCTGTAAGTCATTGGGCAGATGGATGGGCACAAGTTATAACATACAGATGGCACAGTAACAGTTTCATGTGACCACAGGCACGTTCCATATGGGGCAATAACTCAGCACTAATTAAAGTCACTCTATGTAGCAGGAGCTTCTGCACCTGTGAAACCTGTGTAGCCCCTGTTGTACAGCAGCGATGCTCAAACCCGGTGTCATTAGTGACACCATTGGGTTTGCACATTATAGAATAAATCACAAATATTGGGGCAAAAATAATTGGCATCATGAAGATTTTGTCTCAGAAATTGAAATAAACCAAAATTCCAGGACTTTCGCGAAGATTCATCTCACTGTACAATGTATCTCAGAGTTACGCGCCCCCCCCCCCAAATCTCACCGCGGCTCTGTAGCTCGGCCGTCAGCTGCCGCTCCAGGCTCTCTCGCATCTCCCTCTCCCGACACAGCTCCATCTTTAACTCTTTCTTTTCCTGCTGTATTTGCTTTTCTTGTACTCTGGCATTGTCTACTGCGACTTTTAGAAGGCCCTGGAAAAAAAAAAATCAAGAGGCAGTGAGTAAGGGTTAGGAACCTAGACTGACTGCACTGTAACCCACGGCAACAATATAAAATATTTTCCTTATTCTATAACATCTACCGTAAGTCCATAGACATCAAATGCAAAATGTCACTCTGCCTAAGGTAATTCTGCTACAGGACAAAACTATAAAATGTTAAAGCTGGCACTCACTGCCTGCTGTGAAACCGATGACACTACACTGTGCAGAAACACATTACATGTCTCTCTTATGAATGGAGCCCATCTGTAAATATGGGACCAGCCTATGTGGGTGCAGCCTGCAGCACTGTGTGTCTGATAACTGTAGGGATCAGTGATAACGAGTGCATTATCTGCCTGTACATTATACTGAAGGGTGACACTTCATTGTACAAGCCTGTCATCTGAAGCAGGTTCCGAAGGAAACATATTAATCAGGAGTTTCTCACAGGTAATAGGGGACATATATTACAATGTCATATAATCATCCGAAGGTCATTATTTATTTCCATCAATTGAATAGAGACGGAGGTTGAGCGCTGACAGCGCTTGGTGATTAAGTAGGAAGCTGAAAACATGTTAGTTAAATGTGACTAAGGAGCCCGAGTCAGATATTAAGTCCCCGAGGCTGTATGACAAAACGTTTCCTGCTGCAGACTCCACTTACAGTACTGAGGACTACAGAGGAACCCTGGGTGAGAGAACTACAGGTACCACAAAGCTGGCGATGAAACAACATGCAGCAAATAGAAAACTAATGACATCTAACAGTAATAACATTATTTACAGATTCTTCTAAGTATTCTCTTCTTTTTACCCACATAATAAAGCTTCAACTTGAATCGGTCTGTGGGTACTTGGCGGGACAACTAGATTATCTATTAGATCTTCTCAATCATTGTAATTGGCTACAATTAGTGTTTTATTTGTAAACTAAAATAAAGAAAATTAGTTTGGATGCTTGTTAAAAACATTCTGCTCAGTGTGACAAATGTTACCCATCAATAATCCGTGCTTGTGGGGGACCCTGCTCCTCCCACTAGCCCTGTCCTCACTGACACATCACTCATCTCCTGATATACTCTGTGCTGCTGGGGACCCTGCTCCTCCCACTATATAACTCACAGTCTGTGGCTTCCTGCTGCCCCCATTCCCCTCCTCACATCATGTCACTGCCCCTGTCACATGCAGCCCTGTCCTCACTGACACATCCCTCCTCTCCTGATATACTCTGTGCTGCTGGGGACCCTGCTCCTCCCACTATATAACACTCAGTCTGTGGCTTCCTGCTGCCTACCTGGAGGGTATTATAATGATAGCAGTCTGGTGGACCAGAGGAAGTACAGAAGGTGACGCACCTGAATGTTGGTTAGGAGAGTTTCTACTGATGACAACCCGTCGGCGAAGAGGAACGGCGCTGGGAACCCGGGGGGTAGGGTTTGCCCCGCCAGCTGAACTTTGTCCAAGGTTGGTTTTATTATTGGAATGGTAATTTGGATGTCATCTGCAGAGAGAGGAGAGATCAGTAACTATGAGATTTGCCACATATACATTTACTGCACACGTAATACATACAGGTAGGGTGGGACACAACCACTTCTGCCATATAGGATACACAGTCCGTCCCCCCGTCATTAGCAGACATTTCACGACCAATCAGAGTGCAGTATTCTCTACCTACCTCCCTGACTGCAGCCAGTGAACGGCTGTCTGCATGGTAATTGGAGGATGCCGGAGCTATCCACCAATCATAGCCAGTCACTGTATTGAAGAATGTGGTGAGATGGTGCAGGACTGCAGGAGGGGTAAGTTAGGGCAGGTAGGTTCCCAGTGCATGGCTTTTCTCAGGACCTACAATGTTTTTAAGATGTCCCTTGATAATCTTATTCACTAGCCTCAGTCTGAGGGCTGTAGTTCATTATTATCCATTAAAGCCCTATAAATGGGGGAATTCCTACAGATGAAATGCCTATTACAGTATCTGTATGTTCTTCCATACAGTACGCCTGATCTCCCCCCCCCCCCCCCCATCAATGGACCCCAGAGGTCTTGGAATGCTACCAGTAGCTGCTATTCGAAGACGTCTCCGTAATGAACTCTTCTGCAGAGTCCACTGGGAACATCCCCAAAGACTTCTTCATATCACCCATGCTCCTAAATTATCTACACGCCCCAAGGGAATTCTGATCATTCAAATAATTCCCTACAAGAACGTTCCATCTGGTCTAGAGAACAACCAGGGAAAATAAACTGTAAATAGTATCAGATCTACTATGAAGCTGTCTACATGCCCCATCTGTAATCTCAGTGGTTATGGTCATCGCGCACCGGCGCCAGCCACATACTGGGCACAATGAGCCACCTGAACAAGACGCAATAACGTGTGGGTACAAATTTGTTTGGCCGCAATTCCGGCAACTTCCGCTTGGAACTTTGCCCACAAGCACATGCGAGTTATCATTGACATTTGTCCGATGGCATCGCCGTCATCACTGATAACACGCAGCGTACGCTCCACAATGTCTCCTATCTAGTCCTCAGAGTGGTACAGTTGGGCATAGCGGCTTATTGTTAAGTTAACCAGGGTTGTCTCTGCCTAGGTCGGTGGCATCTTGGGGGCATCTGAAGAACACGCCTTGGTCATGCCTAATATAGGTGGTGGCTGGGGAACTTCTAAGACCACACTTCCACTCAAGGGACTGGAGAGTGGGGATTGGTGACAAGGTGGTGAGGGGGCGGAAGGGGGGGGGGGTTGACTGAAGTTTTGCCTAGGGTGCCTAAAAACGTTAAATCTGGGTGTAACACAAAAATGACATCATCCTCTAAAAACCAAAAACCTTTTCTTAATTCCTGGCTGCACCACCCTCCTGCGACTTTAATGATGACTGATCTGAAGCACTACTAGACCCAGCAAGGAATCCCACGGCCCTACTAACGATTCCGCCACTCGCCTCCATCCGTATACACAACCCCCCGTTTTATTTAGCAAACACAACGCCGTAGTTGATGAAAAAGAAAAAGTCATTTGAACGGCGTCCAATTTTCCTCTCCCGATTCATCGCCGCGCATAAACTACGCTGAAATAATGTTTCAGATACTATTTTAAATGAGTCATTTTCAGAGGGGGAAAAAAAAAAAAAGACTCCTAAAATATATCACGGCGTTACATCTGGCACATAAAAAGGTTATGGAGGAAATTTGAGCTGCAATTGCTTTTTGGTAAACCTTCTTCCAAATATATTGACTTTAAGTACTTGATACATTTGTTCCATATCTCAGATGCCCTTGTCATATTAATTCCAAGATTTACAATTAGACTCCGGCAGAATTACATTTTTTCCTCCTTTTTATAATTCCCTCGGGGCGCTGCAAATCCGTTACCAACACGGCCGGCGTGATTAAAGAACAGGACTTAAGCGTTTGTACCGGCGCGTGGTACAGATTCCTCCGGCACCTTGTGAGACAGCAGCTATCTCTATTATGTGCTCAGAAACACATTTACTGACAGGGAACACAACGCTGTATTGCCGCAGTTTGTACCTGCCTGGTATTTATTTCACATTCATATGAGGAGAGTTATCTGTCACAGCCCAAGTGCGCGTCAAAGCGGCGGCCTCCAAAATTACCTCCCAAGATTAACCCAACCCCGGCTGTACACTATATCTGGCGTTTATGTGCTGCTGTCGCTGCTGTTGCGCTGTCACTCTGCGCGGTTATTGTACTCTGTATTTGCCACTGACTAATGCTGTTAATATGTGAATTTGACTGCGGTAGTTATTAGTGTGCTCGGCTGTTTGTTTATTTATACGTTGGGTTACGCGGCGCCTGCGAATAGATTTGTAAGCGGGATTTACGCCACGGCTTGCTGTGTTGCAGAGGTATCTGCATGATGGGTCCACAGTGTCTAGGTCAGGCATGTCCAAACTGTGGCCCTCCAGCTGTTGTGCAACTACACATCCCAGCATGCCTTGCCATAGTTTTAGCATTCCCTAAATAGCAAAACTGTGGCAAGGCATGATGGGTCAAAATGGCAATGGTCAATAAATAAAAAAGTTGACATGAGTTTTTCACAATTTTTTCTTTCTTTGGCCATCTTCATGCTGTATGATTCACGAGAAGAACTACAATCTATATACATAAAAGGCTAACTACTCCTCACCTATATGAGGTAAAGTGCCACTAGAGGCTACTCCACCGACCAAATTACTCCTTTGTGTGCTAAAAGATGTCATTACAGAAAGTGAAAGCGATTTTTGCAGGGACACTGATCTGTTTCAAACTTGCTGGATATGGAGAGAGGGAGCTGTGAAGACAGAAATTGAAGGAAGGAGCAGATGGGGACTGGGAGTGGGGTGGAGAGTTTGTGGGCTAAAAACTGTCACAGCTCAAAGTGGAGAAAAAAACCCATCACTGCTCAAAGTGAGAATCTGTATTTGTATTTTGTGGCGATACACATTAAATCAGTGGTGCTATTTAGCAACCAAACAGACCCCTGATGGGAACCCCGCACTCTACAAAGGTTTTATCTGTTTCACCGACAGCCTAGAACGTCCGGGGAAGTGTCATCGTACAATGCGGATGCAGGTATCCCACTAGTAACTCAGTCATTTCCCTGAGATATCCCCAATAAGAGGACTGGGTCATATCCACAAAGTCTCTATGTTATATATTGGACAGAATCAGAGTGCAGCATTCTAAGTTTTTGCAGTCTGAAAAGCGCATTGTCCCCAGTAAGCCCAGACTATGCGCGTAAGAAATGATCCAGCGGGCCGACCTCTGTAAAATCTGGGTATGTGACTGAGCAAGTTCATTAAACAGGAAAAAAATGATTACAGGATTGTAAAGATTTCTGCCTTAATGTGACTGTTTACCAAAGCCAACCAATCTGTGCTACCTGCTTCACCCGCTCTGTGCGCCAAGTTTCAAAGGGGCTTATTCTCTACTGCTGGTAAAGTAACTGTGTCCCCAAAGCCAACCAATCTGTGCTACCTGCTTCACCTGCTCTGTGCGTCAAGTTTCAAAGGGGCTTATTCACTACTGCTGGTACAGTAACTGTGTCCCCAAAGCCAACCAATCTGTGCTACCTGCTTCACCTGCTCTATGCGCCAAGTTTCAATGGGGCCTATTTACTACTGCTAGTACAGTAACTGTGTCCCCAAAGCCAACCAGTTTGAGATGCCCGCTACCGTAAAATAACTAACCATATTGTGGGGTTTTCTTTCTTAATTTTCACTGCACATTGTATTGTTATATATATATGTGTACGGTTAATTCCCAAGTAGGGAAAGCATTGCTGCTGGGGTAACAGAGATTAATTTACCCCCCCCCCCCCCCCCCCAGTCACCCCAGTACATGATCAGTGTCCTCCACCCCTCATCTCGGTCTCTGTCCTGTAAACCCCCAACCAGCAGAACAGCATCCAGTCCTGAGATGGGAGTACCGCTGTCCCTCGTCCGGCCCTGCGCTGGAAATAACTATCGCTGGCCATGCCGAGCGTCGCGCTGCCGGAGCTGCAACGTTTCCATACACCAAATTGAAGTTTCAAAATAATATTAGTCTCCGTTAAAGAGAGAGCGACGCGGCTAAATGAGGTGCTGGCGGCTGCAGCCGGGATCAAATGCAAAAAGTCTCATATTTCATCCCAGCGAGTCGGCAGCAGGAAAATAAATAGAAATATAAGAGGTATGCAGGCAATGATTCATTTTGATAATCTGGCCCAAGAGAGCGGCGCGGAGACAGCACACAGATCTAAGCGACCGGTGAAAGACAAATAGGACGCGGAGGGTGGGAATTGGGATGATAGTGCAGCAGAGGTCACATCGATTTTCAGCAGCGGTTTCGCGCAGATGAGATAACCCTCGACTCCATTTGCCCCATTGTTCATATCCTACCTGTCCCAGCAGCTATAAATTTCCCGCGCGGAGGAAAAAGGCGCAGTAAAAAGAGAAGGATTCTACTTATGACTTCTTATGATTAAGTTTTTGTGCTAACCAAACATGTTTTGCTGACCAAGGTCACGCCGAGCGCTGAGGTCTTTTAACGGCGGGGACTGGTGGCGGCGCATTATGTTTTAGTGTATTTGGGAGGACATGCCAGGAGCATTCATCACCTCTGTTTCTGATTGGAATCGCAGGCCGCGCAGATGAATGATAAATGTATTCCCGATCTATTCCAATCTTGTAATGGCCCTTTTACATCTGAATGGTGTCCGCACCTCACCCCCCTCTCCTGATAAGTGCGCTTTTAGTAAGACATTTATCAGCCATGCGTGAAAACTCCTAATTGGTAAAGCAATTAAAACTGGCCGAGCCCAGGTACTATCCGGCGCAGTGCAGAGCTGCTAAATACCTTCTGCTGATCTGAGGGTCTCAGTCTGCAATCCCAGGGACATACATTGTTCTGTCCAATCCCTTTGCCACAATTCTGTGCACACAATTCTCTGTATCTGATACTAGTGAAAAGCCTGTCAAAATGACAGCTTCTGCTATGTACTTTCATTTTGAGCTGTGAACGCTTTACTTTCACTTTGAGCTGTGACAATTTACAGCCCACCAACTCAACACCCCGCCCCCAGTCCCTATCCACGCCTACCTCCAATCTCTGTCTTCACAGCTCCCTCTCTATATCCAGCAAGTTTGAAACAGAAAAGTGTCCCTGCCAAAATTGATTTCAGTTTCTGTTATGGCATCTTTTAGCACACAAAGGAGTAATTTAGGGCTTTATTCTAGTTCACTCTTAGAGGCAAATTCCTTCTCAGGTGGACAAACCCATGTTCACTGCAGGTGGGGCAGATGTAACATGTGCAGAGAGAATTAGATTTGGGTGAGTTATTTTGTTTCTGTGCAGGGTAAATACTGGCTGCTTTATTTTTAAACTGCAATATAGATCTCACTTTGAAGTAAAACCCCACTCAAATCTAACTCTCTCTGCACAAGTTACATCTGCCCCACCTGCAGTGCACATGGTTTTGTCCATTTGAGAAGGAATTTGCCTCTAAGAGTGAACCAGAATAAGGCCCTTAGTCTGTGGAGTGGCTTCTAGTGGTCAGTAGTGGTACTTCACCTCATAGAGGTGAGGAGTAGTTGGACATTTTTCTATACAGATGTTCTCTATTCTCACAGGTCCTGATGTTAGCGGACTTGCGCAGGACCTGTCAGCCCACTTGTGTCAGGCATCTCCCGCAGTGTGGCGTACTGAGGACACATCTGTAAACCAGACGGATGCATCTTCAGACACAATGCTGAGTATATCAGTGATAATGAAATGTATTTGGGTGCAGTTTTCTTTTTGTCATTTATGCTCACTTTGCAGTCACCTCTGCTGGACACGTGCTTTGTTCCTGTAATAACAGGTTGGACTCTGTATGTTTGCACTGATGTATAAGGATGCATTGTACAGGGCCTCCTATTTCTGCAGCTAGTACAGTAGAAGTGTGAGTGCAGGATTCCCAGTGTCTGGAGCTGTCCTTCAGCACCACTCACTCTCCTGTTGTGTCTAATGACGTCCCCCAGAACAGATGATAGGATAACATGCGGATGAGAGGTAGACAGCCGATAGGTCAACATCAAATGGTCGACATACTGTAAACTAAAGGTCAACCCAAGCAAAAGGTTGACATGGTGAAAGTTTTTTTGGACTTTTTTTATACTTTACCATTCATGTGGAAAAATCAACTTAAATTTTTGACGCGTCGACAATTTTTCATGATGAACAGTTGACTCTCTACCTTGACGCTGTCTACCATTCTTACCGTATCCTTACAGGATATGACTAGATCTGCTGTATACTGCTCGTGTATTAATCTACGCTGAGAGTTGACGCAGTGAAACCCCAAAACCAGCATTTTATTACAAATCCAATATGGTTTGAGAAGAGATGAAGCGTCAAACCCTGACCTACAACATTGCGCACGCCTAGATAGTGACGTAACGCGCGGCGCACTATTATATTACTGTCATCAAGCGTCACGTATCACTGGCACTTCCCAAGCAGGGTCGCCTGTCACTCAGGATAAAGGGGACGCTCACTGTACATTATGGGGCACATGTATGCCATACAGGAGCGTGACCTAGTACACAGAGAGGGAAGAGGTGCAATTACTGTACACTAATACCATAGGGGAATGGCCATTGGCCAAGGTACACTCACGCAGGATCTCCTGTGCAGCCCAAAGCCGGCACGCGTCAGCCATGGACAGCGTACTCAGAAGACTTGGCCGCGCTCATCCAACCACTGACAGATACCGCCATTGCAAACGGAAGCCGTTTCCGCTGATGCACCTTCGCTAGCATAGGTGCAGTGCGTTTGCTTCGGGGGGCCCCAAATGTATCTGGGTTCACGGAACTTTAGTTTCAGACACATGCCCCTGGATGAGAATTAGGGTGCACAGATTGAGCCCCTTTTCCAGCACGTTCGCATTGCAGAACTGTCCTGGGAACATGTGACCTGCCGCCCGGCGTGCCACCATGTGTGGCCCTGTGGAATATATTGCGCCCCCTTGTGGTTGGGTAGCAGGTAACAGCTATGATGGAATACACAGAATAGTTTCTCCTTGTGATTCTCAATCAATGATCATCTCCTTAATTACTCGCTGAATGGAAGAGGCAGCAATGAGGGAGTAGCTGATTAATCTGTTCCAGGGGCCCTAAATCAGCTTTTATTTATTTCCAAAATAAATTAGCGCACGTTACTTAAGACGAAGATGACTATGATTATTTTTTCCCATTAACGGCGTTTATTATAAAAAGTCTTCCCATAAAACTGCTGTGTTGGCGCTATTCCCGGGGTGACCTTAGCAATCGGCAGGAGACAGTAAGAGCCGTCACCTTGCGCATCCCAGCGTGTATTTACCCCGCGTTCATAGATATTGGATGTACAGGAGAAGCTATTTATTATGTGCTGATAAAACACATGTGACACTAAACATGTGACATATCATTGTAGTAACTGGCGCAGGATATGGCCTATAGATCAGATGGTAGCAGATGGGCAGGTATAGCAGTATCGCATGCAGTAGCCGTCTCTGCATTACACTAATGTGCGATGTAGGTGGTGTAATAATTGTGTACATCCATTTACTGACCAGTACTCTAGGCTTCCAGCAATGGTTACCGCTACCAACAGTTAGCACAGTGGTTAGCATTGCACATACTGCAGTGTGTCACAATGGTCAGCATTGTATACATAGGGTGTTACAATATTTAGTAAAGATTGGGGGTGACAGAACTTAACATTGGGGGTCATTCCGATTCATTCAGTCACCCTCGCTTTCACGTTCACCGCTAATGCGTGGTGCAGCAGTACAGACTCGCAGTCTCCCGGGTAACGGGCAAGGATTAAATGGTCCTGAAAGCAGTTACGAAATCGGTACAAGGTAACCTTTGGTGTAATTAGCCCCTTTATAGTAAATAGGCCCCTTAATGTCCCGATGTCTATATTTGGTACTTATGTATCTGGGCGCCCGATTTTGTGATCGGTTCGGAAAATGGCATTGAATCGCATCGAAATCGCATGCGATGTGATTTTCCATAGGATTCAATGTTAACATGGTCCTGTTCATTTCCCCACTATCCAAGTGGGCATAGAGTTGATTTTATATAGCGTGGCGAGTGCAGCGAGCCACCGAGCCTGAAGCGTGGCGAGGGGCCGCGGATTACTTAAAATGTCTTCTGCCTCCCCTAGCGGGGCTCGCTGCGCTCGCCGCGCTATATAAAATCAACACTATGCCCACTTGGATAGTGGGGAAATGAACAGGACCTTGTTAACATTGAATCCTATGCAAAATCGCATCGAATCGCATGCGATTCGATTTTGCCAAAAATCGCGTTGAATCGCATCTGATTGTATGCCTTAAGGTAAGGCATACAATCACAAAATCGGGTGCCCAGATACTACATAAGTACCCTATATTTTGAATGTGATGACAACCGGGGAAAACATTTTTTTTTTCTGCACTTCAGTATTAACGTAACAACAAATAAATACAAAATGCTGAAATGTGTCGCCGGTAACAACAACAGGCACCCGGGATATTTACCAATAACGCTTCGTTAGTAAATGACGGGTTCCTGGGTCCATAGAACCAGTCACAGTTGCAGCCTCTTCCATTGTGTCAGGTATTACCCGGAGAGCGGCCCCGGTCCCTCCCCCTCCCCCCGGTGATGTTAAGGTGTCTTCCACACAAGTTAGATGCTACTATTTATGAATCCATATGGAACGACAGATGTCTGCGCAGACACATTGCGGGAAGCATTTCATTTCCAGCCATAATCCTGCCGCTGTGTCAGCAGCTTTTACTTCCATCTCCCCCCGACTCACAAGCGACTAAACCGTACAAACCAACATTAACGCTTCATTAATATTTATATACTGTAAAAGACGCCATTAACAAAACAAAAAAAAATGATTGTAAATGCGTGCCGCTGTTAGATCCCATTCATCACAGACCATTTCAAAGGACAAAAGGAACGGGCTCAGTTTAAAGTGTTGGGTATCCGTTTACACGTGGTATGAGGCAGACCGACAAAGCCCCCATTGCCCGTGGCGAAGGTTTCACGCCCCACCCACAAAAGATTTTACGATTACATCATTAATAAAAATAAAATTATTATCCTGTTCTTACATGGTACCAGAAGGGTTCTGCAGCGCCCAATTACAGAGTACATACATGATTCAGCAAAAAAGGTGACAGTGACTTACAGCTGAATACAGCAGAGCAGTGGTTCTCAAACTCACACAGTTCACGTTTTCCAGGTCCCCCGGCAGGTGCACAGGTGCATTCATTACCCACTGACACATTTTAAAAGTGAAGAGACCTGCAAAACATGCACTGTGTGGGGTCCTGAGGACCGACTTTAAGAACCTGTGCAATAGAGAACAATACAGGGCACATAACAAGGGCAATACAATACAGTAGCCGGACACTGTCGCGCCTGGAGCTATTCAATTACATGCTCTTTTTCCAGCCTTAGATTCACCCTTAGATTCTGGGATAAGCGGCTGGTGCTATGGGTACATGGCAGCAGTGATCACGGGAGGAAGCCCATCGTACCCCAGATCTATGTTTGAGAGCTCTTTGGGGGGGGGGGATCTGCATTACTGTAAGCGGAGCCTGCAGACTTATCGCGAGCTGCATTGCTGGAGGCTAATTGAATACAGCCCTTATAATAACACTATTACTACATCATTAGTCTCAGACATCGCACAGCGACACCTATGACATGAACGACCACCGCCGCCGCCATTGCTCGTCCAAGATCATAAGCAATAAACCTACAAAACCCCTACATGTAAGGTAAAGGCGCTGAATCCATAGGGATAGATTTTATCACTTGGCTTTTTTCCCCTGTGTTCAAGATGAAATGAGTCACCCAAGTGGCAGAGTGTGGGAAGCCGAAATCTCGACCCAACCCCCCCCCCCCCCCTTCCCGGGACGCTGCTGGTGGCTGTGGTCCATAGAGTAAATGAACGTACAAAACAGCTTAGCAAGAAATAAGTGTAAAGTGCACCTACCATTACTATGTCCAAATCTATACTTAGCAAGGCCGACCGTAACTAAAGTGGAGAGAGAAAGGACATGGTTTAAAATCCAACTTTTCACATTTAAAAAACACACTTCACATGAATAACCAGGCTATTGGCTACAATGGTGGACAAAGCCCCCCCCCCATCCCCCGCACATCCTGTGCTGTTTTCACATATCGTTAACCAGTCTGGATTGTGTATAAGGACTCTCTGCATCTACAATTATACAACCTCTATATTACATCTGGGCAACACGTGGCCCACTGCGTAATATATAGCAGCCAATCACAAGGCTAGTCTATGTGAATGGGGGACAATCACTATTCATAAAAGAGAGGTTGATAAGACACAACAACCCCCCCCCCCCGATACCAGCCATTCAGGGGTATGCTATTATGAATTGGTGGCAATCTATAGTCACGGTGACCCGCCCCCAGGGTACCCCCCCTCTGTCTATCTCTTCACTGGCTCCCCATTCCTTTCCGGGTTCTCTTTAAACTCCTCACCACCACTTACAAGGCTCTCTCCTCCTCCACAGCTCCCTACCTCTCTTCACTGATCTCTATCCACACTCCCTCCCGTCCTTTTCGCTCCATTGCTGACCGCCGACTGACCTCTCACCTAATCACCTCCTCCCACTCCCGTGTCCAAGACTTCTCTCGCGCTGCCCCCCTGCACTGGAACAACCTCCCGCCACCCATCAGGCTATCTGATTCCCTTACCTCCTTCAAGCGCTCCCTCAAAACCCACTTTTTTCGACTAGCCTATCCCTCCTCCTAACCTCTTTTGCTCCTCCTATCCTGCCTCCGTTCCCCTCCGTTCCTACTTATCCTGTTGTTTTTCATTCGTCCACCCACCTATTTTTAGTCTGGTAACTCTTATGAGTAGGGTCCTCCTGCCTCACGTACTCACCCTACCTCTTTACCTCACATGTCCTCCTGTCCTGTTCTTCCCTTCCTCTACTTCATCATCACTTTCCTTGACAATTTCTAAACCTACTTCAGAACTGATTTTAGTTCTACCAGCTATACCCCTATTTATGCTGTATTTCAGGGGTGCAGAAAATTCAAAAAGTTTCGTTCAAAGATGGCGCTGATACTACACCAATGCAGCCCACCTCACACTCAAGACCTTCACCACAGGCCTAAGATCAATACGTGTGCAAGAAATGGGGATAGTGTGCATGGGCGCTTAGGTGATACAAACAAATAGAGGTGATATACATACAAAATTTTGTATGTATATCACCTCTATTTGTTTGTATTTCAGGGGTGGCCAACCCGCGGCTCGCGAGCCGCATGCGGCTCTCCCCTTCAGAATGTGCGGCTCGCCATTCATATCACCCCAGCGCCGCCGGGGGTCTATGGCGGCCGCCAGCATACTGACGTTCACCTGAGCTGACAGCTGCGCTGCAGCCAGGTCAGGAGATGCTGGGCAGCGACTCAACTGTACACAGAGCCTATTGGCTTTGTGCACAGGATAGGTGGGCAGGGGCAGGCTGGGATAGGAGGGGAAGAAGCTGCCCTCCCTCCATTGGTTGGTGCGGCCGCCACGTGACCGCATCCCCTCCCACAGTACGAGTAATGCTGTGCGGTCCCCCCTCCATGGCAGCTACATAGTACATACGCACAAGTCCCCCCTCCGTGGCAACCGCCGATGCTTTAGATTCCTGCTGAGTTGTGTGTCTGCCGGCCTGCCCCACCACCATCATCATGCTCCCTGTTGTCCGCTCCCTGATCCACCACTAACCTGCCGTCCACAGGTTAGAGGGGGGGGGGGGGGGCATGTGTAATATGGGCACAGAGGGGTATGTGTAATATGGGCAATATGTGCACAGAGGGGCATGTGGGATATGGGCACAGAGGGGCATGTGAGATATGGGTACAGAGGGGCATGTGGGATATGGGCACAGAGGGGCATGTGAGATATGGGTACAGAGGGGCATGTGGGATATGGGCACAGAGGGGCATGTGGGAAATGGGCACAGGGGCATGTGGGATATGGGCACAGAGGGGCATGAGGGATATGGGCACAGAGGGGCATGTGGGAAATGGGAACAGAGGGGCATGTGGGATATGGGCACAGAGGGGCATGTGGGAAATGGGCACAGAGGGACATGTTTTTGTACAGGTTTAGCCCGTTTCATCTATCTGGCCAGCATGCCATATCTTCCGTGCAGGGATGCGCAATTGTCTCACATGTATACGCATCCCATTCTCGGTGAACAGCGTGTGAGACTGAAAGATATGGCGTGCTGGCCGGATAGATGAAACTGGCGTATTGGCTCTTTCTCTTACCAGAACAGATTTTTCGGCTCTTCGCCTCTGATTGGTTGGCCACCCCTGCTGTATTTTATCAACACACCCTGTACGTTACCTTGTAATTTGTTTTTTGTTTGCTATGTACGGCGCTGTGGACACTTTGCGGCGCCTTATAAATAAACGTACTACTACTACTGTACAGACTGAAAGCGAGGGAGGGGCTCCCAACAGTATTTACAGAAACAATGTAACACATGACGACACTGACTAACAGCCCCCCATGTGCAGGGACGGAGAGGGGAACCCTGATGATGTAGCCACTATTTCACCTGGGGTCCCTGTATAACACATCACTATATACCCCGCCACATGTGTACAGGGATTGGTCGATAGATCTAATCAATCAGACACACAAGAAATGGTAAAATAATTATTAATTTTCCGATCACTTTAGGGGAGTACTGAGGGCCGGCTCTGCCATATCTGGGAAACATCGGGTACAATCGCAAAGAACATGGCCGCACCCAATGAAATCTTCGCCACTTGACGTTCCCATACACGTATGTGAGGTATTGCATGCCTCCCTCCCATGCTGTACCCTGCCAACTGCCCCCCAGGGAGCCACAGGGCCCCCGGACAGCAGGATTGCATACTGTACGATTCCAGCAAGGGCTGTGGGAGCCGACAAATCCATTGTGCTGCCCTTGTGTTCTCCAGCTCCAATCCGATGCGCATGGGTTGGAATCGGACACTTTTCATCCGATTTCTCATCCCAATGCCTCGGGTGAAAAGTGCCCAAATCATATGAGTGCATGTGGACCTTTAGATTAGATTCAGTGATTACCCTGGTTCCAGCCAACCAGAGCTGACCATTCTCTGATCTGAGGGTCACCGTTCCCTTTACAAATGTTATAAGAAATGCTGGAACTTTATCCTGATTGTAATTCAGTCTGTGCAGATAAAGCTCCGCCCATTGGTGCTAGGAAGGTGTTACAATGTGTCACTGCGCAGATAAAGCTCCGCCCATCGGTGCTAGGAAGGTGTTACATTGTATCACTGCGCGGATAAAGCTCCGCCCATCGGTGCTAGGAAGGTGTTACAATGTGTCACTGCGCAGATAAAGCTCCGCCCATCGGTCTTACATTGTATCACAGCGCAGATAAAGCTCCGCCCATTGATGCTAGGAAAGTGTTACATTGTATCACAGCGCAGATAAAGCTCCATCCATTGGTGCTAGGAAAGTGTTACATTGTATCACTGCGCAGATAAAGCTCCTCCCATCGGTGTCACAGCGCAGATAAAGCTCCGCCCATCGGTGCTAGGAAGGTGTTACATTGTATCACTGCGCAGATAAAGCTCCGCCCATTGACATTAGGAAGGTGTTACATTGTGTCACTGCGTAGATTAAGCTCCTCCCATCGGTTTTACATTGTATCACTGCGCAGATTAAGATCCTCCTATCGGTTTTACATTGTATCACCGTGCAGATTAAGCTCCTCCCATCGGTTTTACATTGTATCACTGCGCAGATTAAGCTCCTCCCATCGGTTTTACATTGTATCACTGCGCAGATTAAGCTCCTCCCATCGGTCTTACATTGTATCACTGCGCAGATTAAGCTCCTCCCATCGGTTTTACATTGTATCACTGCGCAGATTAAGCTCCTCCCATCGGTCTTGCATTGTATCACTGCGCAGATTAAGCTCCTCCCATCGGTTTTACATTGTATCACTGCACAGATTAAGCTCCTCCCATCGGTCTTACATTGTATCACTGCGCAGATTAAGCTCCTCCCATCGGTCTTGCATTGTATCACTGCGCAGATTAAGCTCCTCCCATCGGTCTTGCATTGTATCACTGCGCAGATTAAGCTCCTCCTATCGGTCTTGCATTGTGTCACTTTTCAAACTTTAGATCAGCTTCGATTTAGCAGATTGAGAAAACGTTTAAAAACAATTCAAGTCTCTCAACTGATGTTTTCTAATGTTATTTAGGTTTTATTGTGGGACATAGTTATTTTATGACTTCATTTTGTACTATGCAGCCTACTAGTTATCGGATGGTCGGACGCCAGATGCCCCAGTCGTTTCACAACAAAACGTTAGGCCGCCTACGACTTCCCATCCTCAGAAGAAAGGGTGTGTGTGTGGTGTGTGTGTGTGTGTGTGTGTGGGGGGGGGGAGATAAGGGATTACTGGTGTCACTGGTGTCACCTGGCTTCATGAACCCCCAATTACTGTAGCACGTACACTCACATGACTCACTTTGCTCTCCATGCGTTAGAAATTTAACGTTCCCAATCGGATTCCACGTGGTTGTTACAGTATGAAAAAGTCCCAAAAACTATGAAAAAAACCATGAAAAACTTGTTCTAGGTCGAGCTTCTCATGTGTCAACCATTGCCATGTTGACTATATGCTTGTGTTGACATTTAGTCAATGTCTACAGAGTACCTGTTGACCTAATGGCTTGAGATAGATGCCAATATTTCTATTCCCAACCCAACGAGCGCTGGAGGGGGGAGTGTAGGACCCCAGGTTAGGGCTTCATTGTCCTGTACGAAGATGGAATGGGCAGAGGTCCGAGCCCGGTGTCTTGTGTTCCCTGTAGGGTCCAGGGTGGATGGGATGGCATCGCTGTGTCTCTAATCGCCTGGCAGGTTACACAGCGCTTGTGGGTTTGGGTAACGGACGAAACGTCCAAACCCCATAGGTCACTTTCAGATGGATTCGACTGGTCAGACGTTACTAGGGATCATAAAGGAACACATAGGGGTTTATACCCTAAAAGTAGATAATAATTAACAAATGTGTTCTGGCGAATCCCATTTGGAGGCGTTTTCTCCCTGTAATGTGAATTTCCGCGGTCCCGCGACTACAGCGCCAGTTATAGACCCGCTTTTATCACCTATATATTTGTGTTGCGTTTCTTGGTTTAATGAGCGGTATTTCATTGCCAGGTCTAGAAATAACATCGGCAAAAAAACATTGTTACAGCGCTATTTGATACATCCGATGATACTTTGGGGCCGATTCCGATGTTGGGGGTCTGCGCAGGCTTGATAATGCGCATGTACAAACCCCCGCAGCGAACACTTTCCATAGAAACGCTGGGTGGCCCCCAACAAACGCAGATGTGCCCCTGCCTGTTCAGGGCGAGCGGTTGACGTCATAACAAACAAAATGCGAAACAAATGGCGAAATGCGCAGTTATAATATTCTTAGGGCCCAGCGGCCCCAGTGATAAAGCCTTTTATTAAAACGGCAAGTGATCATTAGGTCGACAGTCAAAAGGTTAACCGATATTGGACGACAGGCAGACTGTCGACACATGAAAAGGTCGACACCAGCAAAATGTTGACATGGAAAAGGGTCAACATAAATTTTTCATGATTTTTTTTTGGGGAGCCAACTTGTTCATACTTTACCATCCCAGTGGGCATAGAGAGAATATAATAATGTGCCAAGTGCATCAGGGTACGATGGCGAGCGCAGCGTTACACTGATACAGTCTCCATGTTGACCTATGTCGACATAGACACTAAAAAAGTAAAAAAATCCTTGTCGACCTTTTGACTGTTTACCTAATGATCCTCACCCACTATAAAATTTCTGGGCAATTAATCTACCCCTACATTTTTGGACCATGCGTGAAAACTGGGGCACCCACAGAAAGCACAAGTGACACAATTACAGACTTGCGTTGATACCCCTCCATGATGTCTAAGAGGAACATGGCGGCCAGCGCCGTCAGATCTAGACCAGCACATCCGTTGAACCGTTTATACGTTAAAGGAATTTATCCATTTTAAGCTTTATTTGTCCACATAAAGAACACATTGTAATTGGCTTGTAGAAATAAACGGCCCTTTAACCGGTTTCCCCACAAAAGCAGAAAACACAGAGCGCGTTCTCCGCAGAGCGCTGTTGTCAGATCCATGCTTAGCACGTAACGCTCCATAACCCCCAATACGGCGAATGTTCCCGAGCAGATAGAGAACACAGCTTCCTGCCCCTGAGTAATTATTCCTACTTTATTAGGGCTTAGTTTACAACTTTATAAAGCAGGTTATAAAGGACAGCGCGGCTATTATGTCCTCCCCTGCTTAGACTTAATAAATATTACGTCCCTTGCTGTCCATTAAAAGCAAATAGTGCAGAAAATAATAGAGGTTGTAATCTCCTGTATAGATGTAAAATAACCTTTATAAAATAGAGGTGTATAACAGTCAGGAACACATTACACCGGCGCGCTTTAATAAAATAGTGCCCCTCTTGCAGAATTAATCCTAAAATACTGACAATCCCGGCGGCTTTGCAAGTGTGTCCTTTGTAAGGCCGAATAGCCAGTTAAAATGGCAAAATACATATATTTTTAGCAATGTTCTGTTTGCGTCCTAACAGATACACGGTTTGGAGCGGAGGTGTCTGGGGAGCCGTAAAGCTGCTGGGAAGCATATTTCTCACTGGTATTTTAGTGCTTTGAAAATTCAATCACTGGGAAAATGTTTCGCTGTAAATATCTGGTGAGAGAGCAACAAAGCAATGTCTGTACACGGCACCTGCCTCAATAATCCGAAGGTTCAGGCGCGCGAGTGGCAACGAATAATGGCCAGGCGGCTAATGTAGACTATTTATTATCATTATTTATCATTGCAGGATGGATCACTTAGAAACAGCCTGATAGAGATGAGCCGTGTTGTTTCCGATGTCTTCATCTCAATGTTCCAGCGCGTAGTGCCGGCGGAATGGGGCGTAGATGCGTGGAATGCGGGTACCCCTCTGATACAAAGGGGTCATTTTAGTAAGATGGGAGTTATATTAAAGATGGGATGTTGACCACAGCAGCCAATCCCATCAATTATCTTCTAGATGGTGCTACATAAATAGGAAGTAGAATCTGATTGGTTCTTTGGGCAACATCTCATCTTCAACAGAATGCCCATCTTAGTCAAATCATTATTTCTCTGCATGTCAGCTGCAATTCTCTCAATCTATCGTAACTCTTGCATTGATCACAAATCAGTCAAGATGGGGAATGTGGCGCCCTAACATTCGCTGAGGGTGCACAGTGCTCAATGGGTGGCGCAGAGGCAATCTATCCCTAAACAATTTGTTTCGGCCTCCAGATTTAGTCAATTGCGCCGTGAGACTACAATATTTTAAATGATGTCACACCGAAGGGCCTGACTTAAAGATATATTTTCAAGTATTCTGTAGTGTGTATGCTCGATATCGTTAACACACACATCGTTAACGACCTCCTCCCTGTCGGCTGAACATGCAGGTAGAGTTTGGCTATGGGGGTAGTCAATTAAGTACCGGTTTTTCGACAGTTGAAAAAACAGCGCTTTACACCTTTATTTTAAGTCGAATTTACACCTCTTCAAATAAAGTGCCATTTTTCTGTTTGTTGAAAACACGTAGTTTGTCCAATTACTTGCTGATCAACATGTTTTCGGCAATATTTCAGCTGTTTTTGACTTTTTTTATTCCTTTTTCACTGATGTGAATTCGACAAAAAAAAAAAAATGAATTGGCAAGGAACAACAACAAGGAATTAATTGAATACCGCCCTTTATAACCAAGGACCTGTATGCACAGCGGGGTCCTGGTGATGTCACTGAATGATGTCATTAACAACATCATTAAGTGTGCAAGCTGGATATTGTTCACCTGTGGACGATATCGGTAATGATATCAGACGCGTTGCTGGCCGTTTAGTGTGCACAGGGCTAGTCCCAGATCACAAAACGTAAAAGAAACTGAAATATTCAGAATTGAATTCTGCATTTAGGGCCTAATTCTGCTTAGATTGGCCCGCATTTGCTGCGGGGACGGATGGTGCGGCTCTGCGCGTGTGTATAAGCATTTGCAGGGCCTCCGTGCGAACGCCTTCGTGACAATAACGTACGATAACGAATTATTAGTGGCAACAGATTCATTCCAATCACGATAAGCCATTTTCCTTGCAACGCATCCATGAAATTAGCCTATAAATTAACATCATCTTTTATTTGCATAGTACAAAAGTGTTATGCACTATATACAAACTAAAGATGAGTCGTTCGGGTTTAATCGCCAAGCTAGCGCAAGTTCATAACATCTCATTGGCTATCACAAACACGTGAGCCATACAGCCAATAAGACGCAGTTTTGAGATCCGAACATATGGGTGAATCAATGCGTTTAAAAAATACAAATTTAATAAAATGTGCAAATTGAGTAAAGAACATTCACAATAAAATGATATGCATAAAACAATGGTAATGTATATGTAAAAGGTGGGGGATTAATCATCCAGATCTCACGTGGTTAATATTGTCCACAATCAGGGTTGTTGTGACCTGCAATGTCCACACACTCTCTAGTCCCGATTTGTAGAGGAAGTCCCAGGGAAACACAGCAATTGAAGGTTTTATAAAAATATCGCTCAAAGCTTGATAAACCTGGCGTTAGTCCAGTGAAACGCGTTGGTGGTGCTGCTTCACTTTTCTGGATCAGGGTGTTTCACTGGATAATCATCTACCCATTTACCAGACCACAAGGTCCCCACTTTTTTGGAAGTTCCTCAGCCACGCATCTCCCAATGTGGATACAAAACACGGTGAGGTAGAAGGTAGGCTCCAACACCAGCCACTCCCTCAGCCGATTTATAAGACCTTCAATTGCTGTGTTTCCCTGGGACTTCCTCTACAAATCGGGACTAGAGAGTGTGTGGACATTGCAGGTCACAACAACCCTGATTGTGGACAATCTTAACCACGTGAGATCTGGATGACTAATCCTCCACCTTTTACATATACAGATGGAGCCGGGCTCCCTCTTGTTGCCAGCAGCCCGGCTCTCCATCTGACTAAGACGCGCGTGCGTCTCATGCGCACGCGCGTCTCAGTTTCCGTGCGGCGGGGCGACGGGAACCTGTCCGTCTCTGCTTCAGGGAGACGGACAGGGTTAGGGGGAATGCGGGGAGGCGGTGGGGACCCCGGGTGACTGCCGACAAGCCAGCGGGGACCCGGGGGAAGCCGTCGGAAGGGGACGCGCGCATCTCCTTTTGCAGATACAGATGGCGGGGGATGGCGGCTGGCGTCGCCATCGCCATCCCCTGCAAAGAAGAGACCCGCTCCATCTGTACATTACCATTGTTTTATGCATATCATTTTATTGTGAATGTTCTTTACTCAATTTGCACTTTTTATTAAATTTGTATTTTTTAAACGCATTGATTGACCCATCATTATTTCCCAGCGCTGCTTTCTGTAGTTTTGTTCTAGTTTTTGTCTTTCTTTGGGGACCAACGCACCCCATCCAAGCAGCTGCTTTAAGGAAGTATAACATACCAAGCGCTCTCAGGTCAGAGGTACTTTGTCCCTGACCCTTGTATTCTTGAGATCCGAACATAGCTATTTTTCCTGTTTACCCTGGTTGTCGACGCGCTTAATTTGTCTCTTTAACCTGAAATCGCAACCCGCCTAGGTAGAAGTGATGAGCTATAGAGAATGGAATGTGGCCACGGAGGGCCGTATCCATCAAGACACGGCGCGAACACAGAAATCATCCGACATTTATTAAGTTGATCATTGTCTGGGCACAGAACTTTCTCAAGGGTGAATTACGTCTTTCTCTGAATGGTCCCATTAATGTTCAGAATCTGCCGCGCGATTGTTTTCCAATAATAAAATATGTCCTTGTTTTTCTGACCTGTGTTGTTCTGTTCTCTGTTCCTCGCGAGCAGCCGCCGCGGCGCTGCTGCTGCTGCTGCCAAATGACTTCTTCCTTCTGTCAATTTGTAAAGAAAACTTTGCTCTGTGAAGGACATTAACTTCCACGCTCAGAGGAGACGCGGCGCTAAAAGTGGCATCTGATAAGCGAAGGAGGTTTGCAGAACGGCAGAGAATGGCTGTATCTAATGACGGACAGTGTCAATGGCTCTCTAACTAGCCGTATCCATAGGTGGTCATCTCGGGGATTGCATGAATGGTTCTCTGGTGAAAAGGGTGATCCATAAGCCTGGAACAAAACCCACAAGAACTAGATAGAAAACAAGGAATAAGATAAATATTTCCAAAGTTCCACAAAGGACTATAGGATACAATGCCGTGGTCCCACCTTCCAGCAAATAAAAACTTTTGTAATGATTACAGGAGTGCTGGCAAGTACCCAATCAACAGTGAGAGTGGAATTAAAGGGAAGCAAAGGACACGCCCTGTTGGCTGTGATGGCTTATAGAATATTAGGCGATACATTATAAGAGTTGACGCGTTTCGTGTCTTGATATTTTCTCCTATAGTTGCCTATATGTTCAACAGCAATGAACTATAGATAATACACTTTAGTCCCAAGAGGAGGTGGGCCCCTCAGGCAGTTGGGCCCACTGGGGGTTTACTCTGTACCCCTATATATATATATATATATATATATATATATATATATATATATATATATATATATATATATATATGAAATCTTTGAACGTCTGATCACATCTCTTTTATACCGGTGATCGAAATTATAAAATGCTCTTGTTTTTTTAATGCGAGCAGTAAAGTAATGCTGATACCAATGCGAGACCCGAATGCGCTGGAACAACACAAGCAAAAAAAAATACAAATAAAATTGCAAGTTACGCCCTCGGACAGGGCTATTAAACGGGGCAGTGAACGTCTTCAGATGGCGGCGAGTGTTCAGCATTAGCTCTGCCGTAAGTAGGTTGAGTTTAACAGCCAAAGGCTCAGCGCCGTCTATCCGAACATTAAAACCACCTTTCAAACTTCATTTTACAGAAAACTTAATGACCAGAACAAACTATCCAAGAAGAAGGAAAAAAAAAGGAAAAGTAATTATTTCGGGAGATGAAAGAAAACACTAAATTAACAATCCCTTTTAAGAGGAAGTTTAAACCTCTTTTGTTTCTGAGAAACATGACTATTTATCAAGTTGGGAAAAAGAGCAGTAAAAAGTTAATAAAATACATATTATACGGGATGACTTACTGTGCGAGTTCAAAGAGGAAATTTATACTTTATACAAAGAACAAAAAAAAGAAAAAAGAAAAAAAGCCTGGATGTTAAAGAGAAACAAATGATACAAATAAAACATATTAAATTATAGTTCAGGTTCAATTCAAAACAAAACAAAAATCAAAGAAAAACAGGATACAAATAAAAAAAAATAAAAAAGCCCCAAAAAACAAACAAAAAAAAAATAAACAGAAGAATAAAAAACAAGACAAAAAAGAAAAAAAAAATCGAAAAACAAATAAAAAAATAAAACACACAAAAACAAAACGTATAAAAAGTTACACTGCATTTGATAAAACTTTACACTTTGATATTGCCACACTTACAACGCGGGCCGCCCAATTAAATACCTTGGAAATTGCTAAAACTAGATCAAATTAAAAATAGATGAATTGTGAACTGTACGGTGTTTATTTTTAATCATTATATTTGACGTCTCAAATGATTTTATTTATTATTTTCTGCAAACGTTGACTTTTTGTGAATTCGGGAGATAAAACCGCTCTTCTGAAGTCTATCAGATAACAGGAGAGTTCTACAGACCTCATACAACAGAGGAGAATAAAAGATATATGTATAAATAAAAAAAACACAAAATGCTTTTTTTATGTGCTTTGATCTTGAAATAAACAGAATGAAAGAGCTTTTACTGGTGATTCTCCCTGCGACCAATGGGGGTCTCTGTGGGTTTTCATTAGGTCTGGTGTAACGTGAGTGTTGGAGAAACAAAGCTTTCTTAGATGTACATATGAAGAAGGGGCGACGCAGTTAATAAGAATAAAATCAGGCAGAATACTCCGTCTGCTTATTGAGAAATCATGAAGACTCCAAAGTAATTTGATGTGATTAGTGAGTAATCATCGCTGTGGAAGGGAGGGGACGGGGAAAAAAGACTCCACGAGATAAATAAACTATTTTTTAATGAGAAAAAGAGTTTATGAGCTAGACTGTTTGGGTAACTAATGCATTAAGAAAACAAATTTACATAGATGTGAATGTATTATGCAAAACAAATTGCTTTCAATAATTCATTAAGTTCAAAGCATATTCTCCGAATGAGCGGGAGACTGCTGCGCCTCTAACCAGCGCCAAATGGGGAGAATCGCTGGAATGTTTTAGGATCAATTTAGCGCTAACCGTGAGGTCTATTATATAGTCACATGACTATTTATCTTATATTTGCGTCCAGTCCAGGAGGCATAACTAGATCACACACATCATCCAAGTGGGAACCAAAGATGAGGATCCGGTTCTACAAGGACTCTCAAACCCCAGGAGGTGACACTCTATGGTGGTCACATGGTCAGCACTGCTACAGACATGTGACACTCTATGGTGGTCACATGGTCAGCATTGCATGGACGTATCGGCGGTAATAAAGGGTGAATTACGGGTTAAAATCTACCTTAGGGGGAGAAACGCTTCAATCTTTATTGAGCAAAACAAATATGTTGTTCTTGAAAGAATCTGATACATTTATTTTAAAGTGGGGGAAAAAATGCCGTCTCTCAGAGAAAAAACTGCTGCGTCATGGAAAAACTTGAGCTGGTAGTTTTGTCAGCGTTGCATTTTCAATATTACACTGTCAGTCTTCATTCACTACCTGACAAACCTGTCAGTCAGGCGGCAATCCTGCGCGGTATCACAACAATAATACTGCTGGCTGGGCATTATCTTTTGATAAATAATGAAGACTAGAAAGTCCTAAAATCTTCTCCAACAAACTCAGACAATGGCGGGGAGATCTCTTCAACGCCATTGTCCCAAACTAAGGCCTCGCTGCTGAGTGGTGACATTTCTCGTAGATTAGTTGCCGTCGTTCTGAGGTGGGTTCAGAAAATCGCACATGTCTGTCTTTCCACAGCAAAAATATATGAAGATCTAATACTTACATTTATATAATATAAAACAGAAATTCAGGGTCGCTTAAAATATCTAATAGCCAGAAGGGGTAACATCGATGTTTCTGTAGACACTGAGAACATAAGCCCCAATCTCTGCACAGAAATGTGTTTGGAATTATGTGCAAACATGGGTGTACCTAGAGCAGAGGTTCCCAAAGTCGGTCCTCTGGACCCCACACAGTCTCCTCACAGAATCATGAAATAATTAGCTCCACCCGTGGATCTTTTAAAATGTGTCAGTAAGTAATGAATGCACCCCTGCACCTGTCGGGTGACCTGAAAAACATGAACTGTGTGGGGTAATGAGGACCGAGTTTGAGAACCACTGACCTAGAGTTTGACATAGCTCACAGACCATACCTAGGCCTCTCCTAGGTGCTCCTCCCACTATATAACTCTCAGACTGTGGCTTCCTGCTGCCCCCATTCCCCTCCTCACATCACTGCCCCTGTCACATGCAGCCCTGTCCTCACTGACACATCACTCATCTCCTGATATACTCTGTGCTGCTGGGGACCCTGCTACTCCCACTATATAACTCTCAGTCTGTGGCTTCCTGCTGCCCCCATTCCCCTCCTCACATCATGTCACTGCCCCTGTCACATGCAGCCCTGTCCTCACTGACACATCACTCACCTCCTGATATACTCTGTGCTGCTGGGGACCCTGCGCTTCCCACTATATAACTCTCAGTCTGTGGCTTCCTCCTGCCCCCATTCCCCTCCTCACATCATGTCACTGCCCCTGTCACATGCAGCCCTGTCCTCACTGACACATCCCTCATCTCCTGATATACTCTGTGCTGCTGGGGACCCTGCTCCTCCCACTATATAACTCTCAGTCTGTGGCTTCCTGCTGCCCCCATTCCCCTCCTCACATCATGTCACTGCCCCTGTCACATGCAGCCCTGTCCGCACTGACACATCACTCATCTCCTGATATACTCTGTGCTGCTGGGGACCCTGCTCCTCCCACTATATTACCCTCAGTCTGTGGCTTCCTGCTCCCCCCATTCCGCTCCTCACATCATGTCACTGCCCCTGTCACATGCAGCCCTGTCCTCACTGACACATCCCTCATCTCCTGATATACTCTGTGCTGCTGGGGACCCTGCTCCTCCCACTATATTACCCTCAGTCTGTGGCTTCCTGCTGCCTCCATTACCCACATATATGAGCTGGAGGGAATGTAGTGTAGCGCTCACAGTAAAGTGTTATGTGTTGTATGATAAGACATTGTTGTCCCCCTAATTCCGCCAGTGACATTACTGAGTATATCTCCCATAATGTTTAAATAACGTCTTTAATTCCAGAACGACACGAGAAAAAGATGAGTGAGCAGAAATAGTTCTGGGGTTGTTCTGTTGGTGAGTTAAGACCAATGGCAAATGAAAGGCGTCCAAAATCAATTTACAGACGATAATAAATTCAGCCTTTGGAGGTAGAGAAAAATAGAAGTTTTGTAGCCTCTTCGTCAGTTTGATTTGTAAGCGGCGCTGGCTGAATTCCCACAGCGTAAAATACGCCCGCTCCCCTCTGGCTCCATAACCTTTATATATGGCCGCTCCGTAAAGCGTAATTGTATTTATATACACTTACATCCACACTGTGTATTGTTACCATTGTCCGATATGTGGACACCGCGCTATATAAAGACCGCGCACTTCAGTACAAAGTGGCTCCGGTCGCAATATGCAAACACATTACTGGCTGGAAGAACCAGGATCGGGACTGAATCCCCCCCATGGTGTCTCATTATGGTAATACAAAAGACTCTGCCTCAGGCAGGGCTAAACTATGGCCCTCCAGCTGTTGTGAAACTACAAGTCCCAGCATGCCTTGCCACAGTTTTGCTATTAGGAAATGTGAAATCTATGGCAAGGCATGCTGGGATGTGTGGTTTCACAACAGCTGGAGGGCCATAGTTTGGCCACGCCTACTCTACCTGTATATACAGCATTCCTGTATACTGCCTGTTGTTGGCTTATATTTTATCATCAGAACATAGACCTAACCCCTCCCCCAGCCTTAGTCTAACCTGCCCTGCATATGTACAATCGGGATTACGGCGTCCGCATTCTCTCCGATGTCAGTAATCTAGCACCGGTCTTCTCGATGTTAGTCGCGATCCCGCTAACCACATCCTCAGTCCACCATTGCCTCTCATCCAATCACGCTGAACTGCCCCTGTTATTTATTTACAGTTTATTATATAGCGCAGCGTGTTCCGTTGCACCATCATTAATGTAACAACCGTACAATGCGCCGGTACTCACACACTAACCTCTCTCAGTGTCCGAGGCATCTCTGAGGGATCCTCCTCGTGCCTCATTGGGCTTAATCTTTAACTATATACAAATTCCTGTGCTACAAGAATGCGAATCCTAAGGACCCAGGACACTATAAAAAGCTACAATGCGACAGACGCCTGCGATAGGTGCAGTACTTCACCCTTTCAGCGCCAAGGGATTTTTTTCAAAATAGGTGTGAAAATTTCCAAGCAAACCTTTCCATTAACCCGTTGAGTGCCAATGTTGCTGTGAGCGATATATCCGCTAAAAATGCCACCGTAAACTGGTTTCCCCGAATTACAAAAAAGTTTTTCAAAAATACAAAGAAATTTAGCAATTTCTAAAATTGGCCTAAGTGCTGGTAACCTGCCACCAGCCTCTCTCTACCAATTAATTTCCTCTCGCACAAATACCGATATACCTCTCTGCGACAGAAAAAGCGTAAAACTTTTCCGAATTGGCTCCAGCAGATGTCAAGCGAGTACAGAGAGCGATTAAAATGCTCGGTGTCACTAAAATCAAACTTCAAACGCAGCGCCCGCGATAAGCGTTCCGCACATCAATAAGTTCCCGCGTTTAAGAACTGGCTCCTAGATGCAAGTGGCTTCACACTGCCCATATGTAACGCTCCCTCCATAAATTGAATGCGGTCTTTATGAGCAAACAAAAAGGCATCGAGTCCTTTTAAATTATTTTTAGGATAATTGTTTCCGCGGTAAACATCATTAGTTATCAGTTTTTGAAACGAAGCCAAATGCTCGCAGTTGAAATGCGGCACAGCGCTTGGCACGCAACACAGAAAAATGGTAATCTGAATATTTAGTGAAATGTTTTGCATCTATTTTACACATTTTGTCAAATTCTTATCTCAAAGCCGGGCGGCGTGGCTCTCGCCTATCTGAAATCAGCGCACGGCCCATTATAATCCGTTTCCTTCAGCTCCGTTAGAAACTTTTAAAAAGGAAAAACTCAGATTACAACCAGATGCCGCTACCTTTTTGTTTCCTGTTTATACCTAGCAGAAAGTGGACCCTAGGGAAATCGGGGAAATGTGGGGGCTGAGCTGCGGAAAATCCAAGGTTACCTTGTCGCAGTCTCCACCTGAGTTACTAATGTCACACAAGTCTCTATAGCTGTATAACACACGGCGCAAACACTTGTGTTGACTATGAAAGTCTTTAGACACAGACTCAGAGTAGAGATGAACGAAGGATATGTATATAAACGCACAGCTTGTGGTGCCGAGTGATCAGGGTTCGGGACAAACAGCCAATGAAATAAGCTTTTCCTATTAAATGCAACCAGGTATATAATAATACAGCAATGTATGGCTTTTGGTTATTAACATTATACCCAAAGTTATAGACCCCGGTCCAGGGATATAGGGCGGGATGTATTAAGCTGAAAATGCGGTAAAACCCCCGTTTTACCACATTTTCAAATGTACTAAAACCCCGCCACCACGTTACCGCAGGGCAGGGTATCACCACCTTTGGGTGGCAATACCCTATAGAAGCCTATGGGCTTCTATCGCCGCCCGCCTCCAGCATCCGCACCCCCCTCCCCAGTCCTCCATGCTGCTCCTCCTCCCCAAGCAGCATGTTGCAGCCGGGGACGTCCTTCTGGCTGCAGGGGGGAGGAGGAGATGCCGGGGACCCCCGCAAACCACATTACAGGTATCGCGGGGGGCCTCCGTCACCACACCGCGATGCCAGCCAAATATATTCGTAAATATGATTTGGCCAGCGCATATGTACTAACATATGCGGCTGGCATCTCGGTGCGGTGACGGAGACCCCCCGCGATACCTGTAATGTGGTTTGCGGGGGATATTGATTCATCTCATTGGGCATCTCATTTCACTTAGTCCACATAAGAAGCAACGCTAATACTATCTGTGCGCTACTCACTGCCCGCCGGGCTACAGGCGACCCCTACAATCACAATACAATGCCCTCTCTGTGCCAACGTGCTGTAACATTCATAAAACCGGCTCACATTACAAACCACAGCTTGCCCATCAGCATTAGGGTGCACTACTTATATGGGGAAGTCTCGGCAGAGGACCAGGAACTCTGACCCGCCCCCAGATGATTGTGAAGCTTTGCTGAAGCACCCGGATTCCTCCGTAACGTCTCTGTTCTGCAGCTTCCCTCGTGCGTCACGTCAGAAGGTCACCTCAGCCCCATACACAATGTTATTTGCTATTTTCTTCCAGTCACCGGAAGGGGTCCGGGTCGCACCGACAAACAAGCCTTATACAAAGTGCTTTTGTGCAGTTTACAATTAGTCTCCGAGCACAACAATCCATCTGGCTGCCCACGTATTCCTCCGCCGACACAAAAGAAGAAAGCCATTAGGGCGGCATTTTAAAAATACCTGAATTATTGCCTGGAAACGGAATCAGATAATGGATTACAGTTGTCCGAAAATTACTTTTTTAAGTTGTTTTAATTAGTTTTGCATTCTGCAGAGTCACGATTCTGATTCGCAGCGCTGAGCGTAGTATCATTTGTCTCCCTTTAGACTCCATCTGGCAACCTTTACCATACAGTAATTGTAATATAAAATAAAAAGTAAATACAAAAAATGACATTGAATCCCCCAGAGAGAAGATCCCCCCCCCCCCCCCCAGATCACACGGATTCCGGTCGCTGTCTCAGGTGTTTTGCACCTGTTTCCGTCTTATTTTCCTTAAACAACCTAATTCGTTTTGGCAATGATTAATTCTTAGGTGACGGGAAGTCTTTGTACCGATCGCGGTAACTGGAGACGTGAAAAACTGGTAATGTGTTAATTTTTCGCAGTATGGATAACGTGGGATTCTGCCAGACAGATCTGCACCTGGCCTCCACCGCCTCACGCTAAGACATAATTATAGGACGTTTGGGATTCCAGACATGATACGGATTTTGCCCGTCCTGATCACATACCCCCTCCCCCGCTTGGTAATATATTGCAACAAATAAATAAATATGGGATTCGCAAGATAAAGTGTTTCCCCCCCAGCCATTACTAGACTTTTTGGTCCCCATGTGCCAGAAAGAGAACCCTTCCCCTCCTCCCCCACTTTTGCGATAGGTACATAAGATGCATGCCCTCATGGGGGAGGGGCATAAGCAGAGAAAGCCCATGTTATGATGCCCCTTCCTACAATCTATATATATGCAAGGAGACTAGCTCAATGAATAGAGTCTGGCTGCAATGCCACAGGCGATGGGTTCGAATCCTGGGTATATGTCAGCATCATGAAAGGACAGGGTGACTGAATAACAAAGAGCTATCAAGTTAAGTGCATGAATGTTGTATAGGTATAGTGATGGAAGGGGTGGGGGAAGGAGACGGGGCGGTCATGAGACACTGGGCCTCAAAGAGGAGGGAATCAAGTGAAAGTCATTTAAACAGAATTGACAAGTGCCTCCTACACTGCAGTGCTATGTGCGCAGCACAGTCCGCACCACCCTAAAAGTGAACACTGATGACAGCCCCCACAGGAGTTTGTTAAGGTTACCCAGGTCCCACACAGGGTGCTGGTAACTGACGCCCTCTGACACTTTACCTGCTCCCAGCAAACTTTACATCTTCCCTACGTGCTGTCGATGGGACCTTAAATCTGTAAGTGACAGCAGAGCGCGGCGATTTATCGCGGTGGGAACTATAAATAATTTTTAGAATCATGATGATATTACTGGAAGCAGATGTGAGGACATATGTTACCCCCATCCGCACAGAGCGCCTGCCTGTCACATGTTATACACGGGGAAGCTTTCACTTTATATAGGTCTTGTTTATCAAGTTGGGGGCTTATGCGTACCTATGTATTTCGGAGAATCTCCTGCTCTCTCGGTCGTTATTTATATTGTCTGATAACGAATTCCCACCGGATCTCTACAAATCTTAACTACAACTCTTACCACCAGACAGACATCAACTAGGCGGAGATAATGGGAGTTGTATATATGGGGAAAAAAAGAGAGACTAGTGGGTAAATTTACTTACATGTGAGTTTTCAGAAGTGAGAAATTTTGCCCATAGCAACCAATCTACTTATTTATCTAGAACCTTCTAGAGCAGGCATGTAGAACCTGCGGTCCTCCAGCGGTTGTGAAAGTACACATCCCAGCATGCTTTGCCATAGTTTACGTATTCCCTAATACCAAACTGTGGCAAGGCATGATGGGACTTGTAGTTTCACAACAGCTGGAGGGCCACAGTTTGGACATGCCTGTTCTAGAGGTTAAAAGCTAGAATCTAATTGGTTCTAAAAACTCACACTTATATGCCAGGAGATATATTTACAAAAGGTCGATTTTGTTTGAAATTTGTTAATCTTTTTTTTGTTGTTTGTTGGTCGATTTTAAAAATAAAATTAAAAATAAATAATAAATTGATCTTAATCGATGTTGGGCCTCCAGGGCTAAACCACACATTTACTGCCAGATTAATATAATATGCATTAGTAAATGTGTGCTCTAACCCAACATCGATTATAAATCGATCTACATCAACCTTTAGTGAATATATCCCTAAGGCTGGGTACACCCTATGGGACCTTACTAAATGTGCACGATAACGTAGTTAATGATGCACATTCCCACAGGTCGTTAACGACCCACCCTCGTGCCCACCCACCCCCAGGCCGGTCGGCTGATCATGCAGTCAAAGCAGATGCATGGTCGCCGTGAGGGACCTGGTGATGTCACTCAATGATATTGTTCAGAGTGTTTGTCCCGTGGAACCGTCCTTGTATTTGTATCAGTGGTGCCACATATCATATAGTGTGTGCCCAGTGATTCCAAGTGTCAAGGTGCCCACACACTAGAAAGATCTGCGATCGTAAGATGTGCGCATAAATTAGCCTTGAAATCTTTTTTCCGTCCTGGACAAAAGATTTCAGGCAAGCGCACATCTTCACCAAAGATTTTTCTTAATGCTGGGTACACACCAGGATGACTAGGGCCCGATCCCCTCAATCTAGATCCAATTCCGACCAATTGGATGTAGATTGTGTGGTGATTGGGCCCTTTTCTGTCCTGGTGTGGACCGATACCGATCCGATGCGCGGTCCCGCAGGTCGGTCAGTCGTTATTCAGATCCTACCCGCTGCAGGTAGGATCTGAATAACGACCATACTGCCGGGTGCGGGTCGCCATTGGATCAGACCCACTCACGGTGCACATCGTGAGCGGGTCGTGCCCCCCCACGTCACCGTGAGTGGGTCGGACGAGACACTGACGACCCGCTCACGATGTGCATCGTGAGCGGGTCGTCGTGGTGTGTACCCTGCATAAGATCCCCTGTGCTATGGATCTTTTGTTAAATCTTCTGATCTTTTGTGCAGCACGAAAGATCAGAAGATTCAGCTAAAGATCCACGGGAGCGCTCATTGGACTAAAATCGGCCGATTTTCGACCGATTATCGGTAAACATCGGACGATATATCGGCAGATTTATCGGCCAATCGGCCCAAAAATCGATCTAGTGTGTGGGCACCTTCAGAAGTTTAGTGATTATGGGGCAGATGTATTAAGACTTAACAAGAGATAAATGCAAGTGTGATAAGGAGAGATAGACGTCCAGCCAATCAGCTCCTTACTGACTTTTTTCAAACTCCGCCTGTAACATGGCAGTTGTGATGTGATTGGCTGGACGTTTATCTCTCCTTATCACCCCTGCATTTATCTCTTGTTACGGCTTATTACATCCGCCCCATTATTACCAATGAACGTAGAACACAGCGCTATTACACACAGTACTGCACTCCCGCTGCATTATAAAGTGGCTGAGTACGCAGAATATTCCTGGAAGACCGTTTGCCCATTTGCCCGGATGCCATCCAACGCGTCTGACGAGATACTGTACAGATTCCGCACACTCTGGAGATTGGCATGTAGAGAATGTCGCGCACATCACATGTTACATTGCTGACGCGTCTGCACCGTGTCAAGATTGCCATTTGCAAAAGCAAAGGCTAATCGCATTCTTTGGCATCGCAGGGACAAGTCAATATTCCTGTGCATTGCATAACAATGTCCCTTATCACGGGGCCGGCTGCATCGCCTCAGATAGCCAGCTTTCACCTTGAACGTTATCTCATTTCCAAACTACACACAATGCCAGATTCCAGCCTACGGAGTACTCACATATCATTAAACAAATCAAAGAACAGAGTGTGTGTGTGTGTGTGTATATACATATACACACACACACATATATATATCATGTTCTGTTAATATTATTCCTTATCTGCATAGTAACACAACAATCACTGTGACATCACTCAGCGATGACGTCGTCACCAACAGTGGCTGGACAGTTTTCATCAGCATGGCGCAGCTACGAGCTGTGCTGTATACAGATTCCTCTGTAGGAATACATACAGTATAAGGGGATTGGGGGTCCGCAGACACCTGTGCGGACCTGGACATGCTAGTGGATAATAATAATAATAATAGAAGTATGGAGCTGAAGGCGTCTCTTACCTTTATCTTTTGACATCTTCTTTATACTGGTTTCAGTATCTTGTTCAGGGATATCTCCGTCTCTGGAGTTGGGTAACATGCCTGGGTACAAAGAACAGCGTCACTGAGCAGGTAATGAGAGCATTATATCACCCCTACTGCTAATAGTCACTCAGAGGAATGGAGGGTGAAAAGCATGTAAGGGCAAGGAGTGAGTAAGGGCAATGAAGAATGGAAGGCAAAAAGCGAGTAAGGGCAATGAAGTATGGAGGGTGAGGACCAAATTAGGGCATTAAAGAATGGAGGAAGAGGAGCGAGTAAGGGCAATGAAGAATGGAGGGGTAAGGAGCAAGTAAGGGCAATAAAGAATGGAGGGTGAGGAGCGAGTAAGGACAATGAAGAATGGAGGGTGAGGAGCGAGTAAGGACAATGAAGAATGGAGGGCGAGGAGGGAGTAAGGGCAATGAAAGGAGGGTGAGGAAAGAGTAACGAGAGTTAGCAGAAAGGGTTGAAAGAAGAGAGTAAGGAAAAAGGAATGCTGGAGATGACAAAGGGGAGAAGAGGAAGGAAGACCATATATTATAGTGTAAGGCATAAGTGAGAGGAGGGTGGGAAGGGAGCAAGTACAGAGAGAGAGGAGGGTGGGAAGGGAGCAAGTACAGAGAGAGAGGAGGGTGGGAAGGGAGCAAGTACAGAGAGAGAGGAGGGTGGGAAGGGAGCAAGTACAGAGAGAGTGGAGGGTGGGAAGGGAGCAAGTACAGAGAGAGTGGAGGGTGGGAAGGGAGCAAGTACAGAGAGAGAGGAGAGTGGGAAGGGAGCAAGTACAGAGAGAGAGAGAGGAGGGTGGGAAGGGAGCAAGTACAGAGAGAGAGGAGGGTGGGAAAGGGAGCAAGTACAGAGAGAGAGGAGAGTGGGAAGGGAGCAAGTACAGAGAGAGTGGAGGGTGGGAAGGGAGCAAGTACAGAGAGAGAGGAGAGTGGGAAGGGAGCAAGTACAGAGAGAGAGAGGAGGGTGGGAAGGGAGCAAGTACAGAGAGAGAGGAGGGTGGGAAGGGAGTAAGTACAGAGAGAGGGGAGGGTGGGAAGGGAGCAAGTACAGAGAGAGGAGGGTGGTAAGGGAGTAAGTACAGAGAAAGTAGGGTGGTAAGGAGGGTGGGAAGGGAGCAAGTACAGAGAGAGAGAGAGGAGGGTGGTAAGGGAGTAAGTTTAGAGAGAGAGGAGGGTGGGAAGGGAGAAAGTACAGATAGAGAGAGGAGGGTGGGAAGAGAGCAAGTACTGAGAGAGAGAGAGAGAGAGAGAGAGAGAGAATGGCGGGAAGGCCGTAATAATGGGTGAAGATGAACTAAAGGCACTGATAAAGCTATTATAAGGTCAGTGAGCAGGAATAACGTAGGTAAGAGCAGTTAGAGGGTTAGTGAGGGAGGAGGAGAGACAAGAGAGTGAGCATGAAGGATGTGAGGTGAAATAACAGGTGATTTAGAGTAAGGGCAATGAGGAAGGACAAGGAGTGATGCACAGATGGGGTAATGAGGTAATAAATGAATTAGGAGACAATAGAAAGTATTGGGAGGAAGGGAGTGATGGCAGGGGTTGGGGTAAGGTGGAATGCAGATGGGGTATGGTGGGTACACAGCTGGTGAGAGTCTGCCACGTATGACCTGCACCATCAGCACCAGTCACTAATATCAGTGAACCTGAGACTTGATAACATACAATCGCTGCTCTACAGAGAACATCTACTAACGTCATCCGTGTAGCTCCAGTGCCTGACGTGTGCACTGTAGCAGTGTAAGGCCACACGGATAACACGCCAACATGATCACACTACTCCAGCTGCGGAGGCTACTCACCGACTCGGTCAGCGATGTTGTCCAGTTGTGAGGGCGAGCTGGACACGCTACTGCTCTGATGCGAGGAGGCATGGCTGCCTGGCCGCTGGGGGTCCTCTATGGATGGGGATGGTGAAGGACTGCCCTGGATCCTTTCCTGGAGAAAGACAAATACCTGTCAGAACATGGTGCAACGAGGAACACAGGTACCAGCATGCTGTGGCCTTGAGGAGTGATACATTGTCATTGATCTCTATCCGGATCTCATTGATGATTGGTTGTCTATACAACTGGTCCCACTTGGGTGCAGTCTGCACATCTATACTGGTGACTGGATTCCTTCATCCATGGCTATTATCTACCCCCATGTGTGATGGGGTCCGGTTCCCAGCCTTGAAGTTGATCCTTCTGAAGGCCTTGGAATGGTATGTACTTAAGTTACCAATGTACAAAATACCGACAGTTACAAAACATTGATAATTGAAATATCAACAATCACCGGAAAAAAACCCACTTTGTATAGGCAACAATACGCGAGAGGCAAAATCAGTGTATAATGCATTTATTACACTAGATGGGACAGCCTGGACGGTGGCATGGTGCCCTCTCCTGGGATTGGGCCGGTATAAGGCGTACAGATGAGGACGGCATCCTATTGTGTTCTGGTCACTTCTCAATGTGACGGTGCCTCGGTGTAGTGTCCGTGCTGGGGACGGGGGCATTTTATACCGGAAACCAGGTTTCTCATTTAACAACTACCCTGAATTCCCTGCTGCTACTCAGTCCTATATAGGGGAACCTGTGAATTACCAAAAATGGCACCATTCAGATGGGAACCGGAGCGGGAAAATACACTGTTCAGTGTAACCCAGATACCATACTGCAGCACTATTAAAAATTATCTCCTATCTCTGACACGTCTGTAGGACTGTGGGCCTAATTCAGACCTGATAGCAGGGCAATTTTTTTTCTCAAAATGGGCAAAACTACACTGCGCTGCAGGTGGGGCAGATGTAACATGTGCAGACAGTGTTAGATTTGGGTGGGCAGTGTTCATGCTGAAATCTAAATTTCAGTGTAATAGTAAAGCAGTCAGTATTTACCCTGCACCCAAATCTAACTCTCTGCACATTTTACATCTGCCCCACCTACAGTGCAGCATGATTTTGCCCAATTTGAGAACAGATTTGCTCTGCGATCAGGTCTGAATTAGGCCCAGTGTTATGTGGAACGTGATACAGGTCAAAACTGCTCAGTCGGCAGTGATTTAAGCTGCTGTGACATCACCGGCCCTGATCCTTTAGATCAGTGGTTCTCAACCTCGGTCCTGAGGACCAGGATTGGGAACCATTGCTGTAGATGCTGCAGACATACAGAATCACAGTGTTAATGTCTGCAAGGCTGTCAGTCACTCTGTGTCTGCTACAGGAGCACCCCTCACTGACGGGCTCCGAGGGGGGGGGGGGGGGGGGGATAGCGGTGGTCACAGCTATACTAGATACTACAGCCAAATCGGACTGACATAAAGCAGAAACCCCATATGGCAATGGGTAACACATCTGTCTGCCATTACTGTGGCCATAAAAGATGACCCTGGTGACATACACCCCCCCCCCCAAGCCTAGAGGAGAGATAGACCAATCAGCGTCTCAATCAGACTGTGAGATAAATGACAGGAGCTGATTGGCTGCCAAGGTTTGATATATCTCCCCCTTATAGTCACTGACTGAGTGAACTCTTTCCGAAAGAGGAAAGGAAATACAGAACAATACAATAAAGTTATTGTTGTGCATTACAGGATATGAAGTGTGTCACACACAGTCACACTCACACACTGTCACAATCAATCACACAGTGTCACACACAGTCACACTCACGCACGGTCACAATCAATCACACACAGTCACACACACACGCACTGTCACAATCAATCACGCACTGTCACAATCAATCACACAGCGCCACACAGTCACAATCAGGCACACCGTCACAATCAGTCACATTCACACACAGTCACAATCAGTCACACACCGTCACACACACAGTCACAATCAGTCACACACCGTCACACACACACACAGTCACACTGTCAAAATCAGTCACACAGTCACACTCACACACAGTCACACTCACACACCGTCACAATCAGTCACACACCGTCACAATCAGTCACACACCGTCACACTCACACACTGTCACACACCATCACAATCACACACTGTCACAATCAGTCACACACCGTCACAATCAGTCACACACCGTCACACTCACACACTGTCACACACCATCACAATCACACACTGTCACAATCAGTCACACACCATCACACTCACACACTGTCACAATCAGTCACACACCATCACAATCACACACTGTCACAATCAGTCACACACCATCACACTCACACACTGTCACAATCAGTCACAATCAGGCTGTGTCAGAGTAAACACACCACACCTTAGGGCACACTACAAAAGCATTAATATAAAGGGCCTCATTCTCAGCTGGACGCGGGTGGAAATGCGCACGGATGTCGCTGACCGTAATAAGTCGGCGGCTGTGCATGCGCCATCTCTTGTGGGTGTCATGGGTGCATATTGTTGTGATCAGATATTACTGATAAGATCTATGGCCATAAAAACAACATGGCGGTACGGGCTTCTAGGCGTTAACACAATGGGTTTCCATGTGCAGGTGGGGCAGGAAAGACGCACTGATGGTGTGGGCTGCAGCATACAGGCGGGGTGGGCTTATAGACGCATCTCCAACCAAGCCTCCATACGTGCTCCGTCCTGTCCTCCCCAGTCTGACAACTTTCCTCCCCTCTGATTGCCACCTCTCATTCCATAATCCAAGATTTCTCTTGTGCTGCCCCCGCCATTGGAATGTTCTCCCTCGTTCCGTCAGACTATCCCCAGAATGCATTTCCACCTTCTTGCACCCTCTAACTTTCCCTCTCCTGCCCTAAGTTCCCCCATACGCTGATGCCCCCTTATGTCTTCCATTTGTCTGTGTGGGATTGCATTGTAGGTTTGGTCCTTCACAGATCATGTCCCTTCCCATATCTGCAACTGTCCTTTCTCTGTACAAAACAGCGAGAGGCAGAATGACACGGGACAGCGGTTGGTCGTCCCCATCCCTTGTATCCCCCTGTTTCAGCGGACTACGTCCCCTCTTCCTGCGCCGGCTGCGGTCTCAGACTCCGGGCTGGATATCTGCCATGCAGCATGCAATTATCTGTAATGGCCGCGTGAATGAACAACTAGGGAGAGTTTGCCAACTGTTTTTTCACAAACGCGGCTAAACAAACCAAATGACAGTATATTAACCCTCGGAAATCACATCAACGCCAATGTATGCAATCTTTAAATGGGAGTTATTCAAGCAAATAAAATATTATTGATTGGAGATGGCCGCGGGTTTAGACCTCGCTGCGCACTTATCCGTCTGGTCTTCATTTAAGAGATTCCTCATAATCTGACCCCGCAGCCGCGCTTTCCACAGAAGAAGATGGATAACCGCGTAAATGCTAATTAATTTAACTCCCAGCAGTACATAAACATCTTCAAATGAATGAAGATAAACTTGTACATTAACTAACACACTCCGAATTCTAGATCGTGCGTTACAACTGCCACATAAAACTCCGCAGGAAAACGCGCACGGCGGCTGAAAGCCTTTCTGTACCACAAATGCAGCCGCGCACAGAGCGTGGGGGGCTCCTGCCACAGGCCAAGAGCATTGGGGGACACCTGCCACAGGCCAAGAGCATTGGGGGGGCACCAGCCACAGGCCAAGAGCATCGGGGGCACCTGCCACAGGCCAAGAGCGTCGGGGGGCACCTGCCACAGGCCAAGAGCGTCGGGGGGCACCTGCCACAGGCCAAGAGCATTGGGGGGGGGGGGGGGTGTTAAACCTGCCACAGGCCAAGAGTGTCGGGGTTGCACATGCCACAGGCCAAGAGTGTCAGGGGGAACTCCTGCCACAGGCCAAGAGCGTGGGTGGCACCTGCCACAGGCCAAGAGAGTAGGGGGGAAAACCTGCCACAGGCCAAGAGCAACGGAGGCACCTGCCACAGCCCAAGAGCGTCAGGGACACCTGCCATAGGCCAAGAGCATAGGGGGACACCTGCCACAGGCCAAGAGCGTGGGGGCACCTGCCGCAGGCCAAGAGCGTCTGGAACATCTACCAGAGGACAAAAGCATGGGGGGCCCTTGCCCCAGGCCAAGAGCATCAGGGGACACCCGCCAGAGGCCATAAGCATCGGGTGACACCTGCTAGAGGCCAAGAGCGTCGTGGAACACCTGACACAGGCCATGAGCATTGGGGGCACCTGCTAGAGGCACCGAGTGTCCGGGGAGCCTGCGGGAGAACTTGATCCATAGATTAAAGGTAAGGAAACGGTTACAATATACACAAATTTGTGAATTTACATTTACTTTAAAGCAACAAGATACCAGTGTCTACCACCTATACGCCCCTGCACTGATAGCATCTAATACATAGGAGCCTGCACTTCGCTCATCTGGCGGTGCAATACTCCCCTGCGAACAGGTGGAGAACGCCGCCCCCTGCAGATGTTTGCGCTGGGACATACTGTATAACTGTCCCCCCCCCTTCCCTGACAGCACAGAGCACGTATATCTCAGCCCTGTGATCAGTATGCCGCTACTTAGTGACAATACCCCGCTTCATTAGGCAGCTACTGTACTGGCTCAGCCTAGTTACAAGTTCATCTATTTTATTACAAATGAGAACAAAAGTCTTCATGTCCCCGGCACTTGCCAGACACAGGGTTAACGGGATTTGCAGCTAATCAATGAGGACATTTGTATCAGAAAATGACAAAGTCTGAAAATGTCGCCGTTCCTCTGCCTTTATTTGCCATTTGTGCCTTTTACGGCCCTGTTTCACTCGATATACTTTATATTCCCTGCTAATGCCAGATTCTCCGCGGACGCTGCCGCAGCCAATGGGATTTTTAGGGCCAATAGTGGAGTTATGCTTTCAGAAGAAAAATATTTTTGTGGGGGGTGAATGGCCGCTATTAACTATTTGTGCAAAAATCAGCTAAAATACATTTCCGTACGGTTACTGGCTTAGGGATGTGTACTACAGCAGCACGCACACAAGGACCTGGTACAGAGCTTAACGTACTGTGCGTCTGCAGAGCGGATCTGGATTTGGGCTGTGCGGGTTCCAGTACGAGGGATGCAGAGGTGGAACGGGGCAGAGGGTGTCTGAAGGTGGGTGGTAAAACCTGGAGCACAGTAGGGGAAGGTGTAGGGTTGGCCCTAATTTTATGATTTTATGACTATGACCCCCTCCCCACACATGTATTAGTCAGGCCTCATGAATACTAGTCCAGACACACGGATACTAGCCCGGCCTCATAAGAACTAGTTAGGCTTCACATGTATTGGTCTGAACATTAGTTGTAAATCCAGAATATTTTTATACCAAATTGGGGTACACTTGCAATGGTGCTTTTCCTTCGTCAGTTTTGCTGCACAATGAAATCTGAATGGGCTCACGAGCAGCACCCAACTCAAACAATGGGTGATAAAATGGAGAGTGATAAACCACCAGCCAATCAGCTCCTGCCTGACATTTTTCAAAGACGAGCTGATTGGCTGGCTGTTTATCACTCTCCATTTTATCATCTTTGAAGCTTAGTGCATCTGGCCCTATATGAGGCCCAGTCCCCGATCCGGCAGCCAATCAGAAAGGGCCTCTTATCTGGTCACCCAAACTGTTGAAACAAGAGGAGTCTGATCCGAGGGCTGATGTGGAAGCCGGAGGTAAGCGATCATTGCGTTATAGTGCGAGGTGTTGGGACGGCGAGATATTTGAAACTGTAATTACTCTTGGAAATGTTAATCTTTTAATTAGCTCCAGGAGGAGTAAATGGCATTTCACAGTGGAAGCGGTTTCCGAATGTTTATAAAGAGTCTGCAAATGTAATTCATTCATCTGTCGAGATGCGACGCGTATAATTGATAGTTTTCCTCGGCACTGTCAGTCTGACTAGTGCAATGTGGGAGGAAGGAATATCAGGGGAGCCCCCCGCCCCTTATAAATGCTGCAGCAGGTCTCACAGAAGGGGGGCACGTACGTACAATGACAAACAGAGGAGAAGACAACTTTTAAAATACCCCATACATACAGTATGTGGAGTTTGCATGTTCTCCCTGTGTTTGGGGTGAGTGAGGAAGCCAGAGTACCCGGGAAATGCTGACAATTAGTGTGTGTGCTCCTATTATTATTATGTCGGACTTAGTGGACCAATGTATTTCCTCCGCGGATGTGTCCAAATCGCAGTTGAGGTGCATGGGAGAAATGTTCTGAAGATCTAGCAGGCGTTCCTGCAGTGCCGGGGTGGTGGCTAAGTGGTTGCACAGGGACGGACACACGGCTGTACCCCAGGGAACGGCTTTGTAGAGGCATTTGCATAAAGTCTCAGTTGTGCAACTGTCAAAACACGCAGATATGGCATAATTGTCTACCCCCTGGATCCTGCGGGAGAATCCCATTTGAAGCTCTTATCTCCCGCTGTCCTGCATTATAAATAAAATCTCCTGATCTCCTGATCCGTTCGATTCTTCACTGCAGCCAGGGTCCGTCAAGGAATTTCTGGGCAAGGTAAGAAATGTGCTGAAGTCACTAGCAGCTTATCAGCCTCTGTCGTCAATTCTCAGCAAAACCTTGTTGAACCCCCGGCAGTAAAGAATAAACCTTGTGATATGTGTCTACTTATCTCAGCATCTGCTGCTAGTGTGTGAGACTGGGGGGATATTTTATTAGTAATCTTTAGTTAAACACACAAAACCGATTATGCAAAACATTTTAAAATTAGAGGTATTTTTTTTAAAACCATGAAATTATAATTAAAGTAAGAATTGGCAAAAGGTCGAATTGCATTTGCAATTTATTGCAGAGGGATCACATTTAGGAAATGTCCCCTAAACAGAGATGACATCAGCACCAAACAAGCAAAAATTTGGATCAAGGATGACATGACTTTGTATGTCTTCATTGCTCGGTGATAAAACATTTCTATATCCTTTCCTTAGAAACAAATGTGCCCACAGCTCAGCGTACCGCTACCTTTTTGGCTAACAATGCTACAAAAGAGAAGCACTGTAAGAAGAATTGTTGCTGGAAGTGTCCAGAAAGTCATCTGAACATGGGAAACATTAACTAGTCGGTATTCCGACAGTTCATCAAGCGGTTTCTTTGTGTTTGGGCTGAAGCCGACGAAATAGTCGCTCAGTTACGCAGCTGAGTCTCCAGCAAGGGAGGAGGTGGCAGGCCCTGGATGGCGTAAAGTCCTCACAGCGTTAATACCAGCTGCTGGCACTTACACCACATCCTGGCAACTATTTTCTATCAAAACATTAATTTGCAGATGCTCCGCTGAACGAGTATCGGCGATAATCAGTAATGGGAGCTGGGGAGAGGCTTCATACAGCGTTCTAGAACGGATTCCATGGGCAGGGGCCAGCGGTTATTATAACTGCTGCAAATCCCGCATCCCGCAGATACAACCTCTGCCAGGGAATTTATCTATTTCCATCATACCTGAGCAACGATCAAAAAGTCATTCCGGAACTAAACCTAGTTATACACGTCATTATTGGCTATTTCCACCCCGGCAGCTGTCCCAGGCAGGTGGGAGATCAGACCCACCAAGTGCCCCTGAGTGGCAGGTAGGTGCCGCACTTACCTACCTGCCGTTTATGTTTATAAGGGAGAGCAAAGGGGCTCCAAAAGCCCTGGGCACACTTTAATGTAACGCCCATCTCCTGCCGGCAATTTGGGAGAACCATACAAGGTCAAAAGCGAGCAAACGGTTGACATGGAAATGCCGACACAAGTTTGCATGTTTTTGATGTTGATTTGTACATTTGAGCGCACAGACCCCCAATTAGTGCACCACGTACCCTTGCTCCTCTACCACTGCTCTCAGAACACGTAACCATTTCTATTCATAGTCCACGTGGTCGATAAAGTATAAAAATGGAAAAACAAAATGGAAAAAGATGTGAAAAATCCATGTCGACCTTTTTTTATTCATCAACCAAAATGGTCCTGGTCCCCACCAAAAATAAAACCGCATATTCAGAGAAGAGATGACGCAATTTCCATCACCCACGCAGTACAGCGGTTTCCCATCACCCAGCCTGACTGAGCATTTATCATTGCGAGAGGTTTTGTATACAGAGCGGCGTAATCATAGGGCTGCATTGTGAGAAGACATTTGCGCTGTGTGTTTCGGCGCCCGTGACTGTAGAGAAGACGTGTAATACAGAACGCGCGCGGCATCGTAACCTTCGTTCTCCACAGCGATCGCTCAGGTTGGATCATAGATGGAATCTCTGAGGCCTAATGATCACATTACAGTATCCCATTCATGTTATGGCAACATCAGATATTGGCTACAAATGTTAATGGCGGCGCCAGCACTAAAGGGATCTGAGCCAGAACTAAGCACTTGCGATGTGCGTTCCGGAGCTGCACAGAAACCTATCGCCTCAGAAAGGGAATGTGGAATGGATCGGGTCACCCGAAGTGTCCGCGTGGTAATCGCAGTGATACATAATTGCCTTTAAAAACACATTTTTTCAGCAACAAGAGCAACTGCTGCACTAACATCATACAGTATTTAAGCCCAAAATAATGGGCCACAACTACGATCAGGACAGACCAAGGCCAATGCACGAGGTGCAGAATAAAACCCACAAACATATGGCGGCTGTTCTGATCATTCTATGATATAAGTACTTTGGACCCATCGCTGGCTTGGTCCTTACTATGCCGACGTTCCAGTCACTGCTTCTCGTATTGTACTTGCTATACCCCCCATCTACCTCTCCTTATCTGATCCCCTCTCCGTATTTCTTTCTCATCTGTCACACGCTCATCTATGTACATCAACCCCCTATTGTCTCTGTCTCATGTCTGTGGTTGAAACCACCCCACACACAAACACAGAGCAATGCTTCATGTCAATTTAATCATCAGAAGCAGCTTGTGCCTCCAATTCACATAGCGATGGGATTGAGATGCATTGACATTTGACATATCACGTATATTTTACCTTTTTAAGGCTACAAATAAGTTACAGACTTAATTATGTTTTGTAATTGTGCTAATAGCTCACTAGAAATTGTTTTTCAAAATTGCCAAATACAACTCACCCAAAAGAAAAAAAAAACAGCTCTATTTGTGTCCGACTTTCTACTTTCAGACGCTTCCGCTTCTAAAAATAGTGTGGGAAATCGTATCCCAATTGCAATCCGAGCATTAAAGATGCAATCCATTACAATGGTCAAGTTACAAGGAAAAGTTGGACTTTTTCCGTGGAAACATCCAACTTTTTCCCAACTGCTAAAGCCTGCTCCGATTACATCCCGGCCATTGTGTCCAATTCTTATGTGATAAATCATTTCATACGATTTCCCACTGACAGGGTATAACGCCATGGCACAGGGTCGCCCAATGGGGGGTGTAGCACTGACAGGGTGCAACGCCAAGGCACAGGGTCACCCAATGGGGTGAGTATAACTGACGGTATAATGCCATGGCACGGGGTCATCCAATGGGGTGAGCAGAACTGACAGGGTATAACGCCATGGCACAGGGTCACCCAATGGGGTGAGTATAACTGACTGTATAATGCCATGGCACGGGGTCATCCAATGGGGTGAGCAGAACTGACAGGGTATAACGCCAAGGCACAGGGTCACCCAATGGGGTGAGTATAACTAACAGGGTATAACGCCATGGCACAGGGTCATCCAATGGGGTGAGTATAACTGACAGGGTATAACCCCAAGGCACAGGGCCATCCAATGGGGCGAGCAGCACTGACAGGGCATAATGCCATGGCACGGGGTCACCAAATAGGGGGAATAGCACCAACGCAGCATAACACTATGGGTAGGAAGGGGGGATTTATGGCTTCTTGTGGAATGTGAACCAACTCCGATTGCGCCATTGACGGCCATTACATGTGAAATATGCCATACTGTACCATAATCAGCATATAAATGGCCGCATCAGTATTAACATGTAACATTTATCATCTCATATTAAGAGCATCACTGACTAATTCCACCAGGAACAAACCAGGGTTACACCAGATAAGCATATGCGGCACTGTATGCAGAGTTATGGCCATGCCCCACGCAGTCCCTGAACCACCAATGCATTTCACACAGTCACGAGTTCTCTCAGCACCAGGCAGGAGATACGGTGCACCATGAGAGACATAATATCCCGTACATTCAGCCTAAATGTGGTGGCCGCCTGGGGTTGAGTTGTGGAGTCCGAGCAATGTTCGGACATGGGACATCTGGGCTATACACTGACTGGCTGGTGAGGTCCCCAAACACCTGCTGCCCCATCCGTGGCTTTCTCCAACCGGTGACATTAACTGTATAGCAGCAACCTCGTACTTACTGCAAACATGGGAAGCAGCTCATTGGTCACATTCTGCCAATTCCTCCACGTAGTCAGATAAACGACCCTGAATGCACACCGATAATGTGTTACTTACTGACACGCTGAACATGCAATCATAGAATGTGACGGCCGATAGGAACCACACACAAACACGTTACACACTAGGGCAGTGTTTTCCAACCACTGTGCCGTGGTACACTAGTGTGCCCCCAGATCTAGAGATGCCCAAACTAGTTTACAGCCACCACCAGTTCAACTGTTATCTACTGGTCTCTTCTTTTCATGTATAGGGCCAATGGGTTTAATTTCTGTTACTTGTGGGGACCAGTGTGATTGTTTATATGGGGGCCAAAAGATTTTGTTTGTTTTTTCCTGCGGTGGCCAATGTGTTTTGCCCTGTGGGGATCTCATGGTGTGCCTTGACAATTTTAAAATCTTATTTAATGTGCCGCAAGGTAAAAAAGGTTGAAAATCACCGCACTAGGGTTACTTGTTGTCAAGAGACAATTACCCTAAAGTACCAGTATATATTTTTTTTAATTGTAGGAGAAAACCGGAGCACCCGCAGGAAACCCACACAAGCACGGGGAGAATATACAAACTCCACACCGTTAAGGCCAAGGCAAGAATCAAGCCCATGACCTCAGCGCTGTGAGGCAGCAATGCTAACCATTACACCATCCATGCTGCCCTTTGGCAACTAAGGCGTTAAAAATAGCGGTGCGCTGCTCTGTTCTCCAGACTCTCAAATACACCCAAATTCTGTGCATCCGTACTGACCCAATACCCAGCCCAGACCCCCCCCCCCCCCCCCCCCCTCTGAGGAGATCTGATCAGATTCAGGGTCTTACACGATTTTAGCTGTTTTATCAACTTATATTAATGTTTATCGATTTTATACCGGAATAGAAATCTGAACCAAAACACTTCAGGTTGGTTCTGCAGGAACCGAACTGGATGATGAAATAAAATCAAGACAGTTATATAGTGTCACATAGCAATGACTGTAATAACACACAGAGCGAATGCAAACCAATTCAGTACCTATTCCCTGCACCCCTGCTGTGGTTGTGTGTGTGTGTGGGGGGGGGGTTACACAGTCACACACGCTCTGATTATCAGCTGACAGACCCCCCGATATCCATGATGTCCGCTCGTCACTGCGCAGGGCAATCTCATTGCTGCCGCAGAACACAGACACCCTGGTTACCAATAGCAGCTGCCGATACATACAGCAAAGGGGTGACGAGATGATGATCCCGGAGGTGCAATGCTGCACAGTGCAGGGTGCTACAATGTAATAATCTGCGCTACAATGTAATAATCTGCCGCACAGTGCAGGGTGCTACAATGTAACATTCTGCCGCACAGTGCAGGGTGCTACAATGTAACAATCTGCCGCACAGTGCAGGGTGCTACAATGTAACAATCTGCCGCACAGTGCAGGGTGCTACAATGTAACATTCTGCCGCACAGTGCAGGGTGCTACAATGTAACAATCTGCCGCACACAAGCCCTGCCACACTGTATTGTTCTCCTTACCTTTATTACAGACGCTCCCACCCTAGACAGAGGACTGTGCATCTGAGCAGCTGCGGCCATGTTGGCGATAGTATTAAGGTGATTCATCTGATTCATTGCCATGGCAACGGATGCAGGAGGGAGGCTCACTGGGAGGAGGGGGTGAGGCATCATCATGAACGGAATCTCTAGTCCTAAAAAACAGAGAAGTTTCCAGAGATCAGTGCACGAGAACATACATGATCCAGACGGACAGGTTACTCGTGCATGTAGCGGTCTGATTATTTATTTATATAGAGAAAATAGACAGAATGTTTGGTTGCTATGGGCAACACCATACAATTTTAAGAAGCTTTATTACATACATTATACCCCTAAGCCTCACACCGGGTGCATAGTAAAGCATTAGAGACTGTACTGCAGTAATTGCCCCTTATTGCCTGTGGCACTGGTCAGGTGATGACAAGTGACACCATGCACCCCGGGGTTGGAAGATGAGGTGAACAGGGTCAGAGGTGAGAAAGAGGGGGGGGGGGGGGGGGGGAGAGGATCCAGAGAGGGGGATGGGGAGATGGGGATGTAAAGCATTAGGGAAGTGTAAAAGCACGAATGAGAAAGGGGTGTAAGTGGAAGGGTATGGGGCAGATAATCAGATGGAGAGGCCGTAGAGGGTCACTACAGGGTGAGGCTGAGACTGCAATGGACAGGATTAGTGTTGAAGGAAAATTAGGGGGCAAATAGGGTTAGCAAAGGGAGAAGGATAAAAGGGTGTATAGAGCAGGATGATGTCAAATGGGGTTATATAGAGTCAGGAGAAGGAAAAGGTGAGAATGGAGTATTAAAGGTGCAGGGCAGGAAGAAAGCGAGAATGAGCAGTACCGGGTCACATCAGGATAGTAATACGTAGGGAAATCATAGTATCAGCAAGAATCAGCAGTACCGCGTCACAGCAGGAGAGTAATACGTAGGGAAATCATAGTATCAGCAAGAATCAGCAGTAAAATCAGAGTAAGAGGATATGAGAGAGGCGTGTGTAAGGTTAGAGCAGGAGGTGCAGGTAAGAAGGTCAGGGCAGGAAGAAAACAGGAGGGGGTAACATATTAGAATAGGAGGACATGAAATACAAGGTGTGGGTATGGGGAAGGGAAGAATGGAATCTTCTGGGTATGGTAAGTACATGTACACGGTAATGCTCTAAGGGTGGGAGGTAGGTGAGAAGGGTGGGAGGTAGGTGAGAAGGGGTGTATAAAGTCAGGAAAAAAGAAAGTGTACAGGAACATGGCAGAAAGAATAGGAGAATAGGGTGTATAGGATCAAAAGAGGGGGAAGTGAAATACGGGTGCCATGATAGGGTGAAAAGCGTGTATGGGGCAGGGGAAGGTGAGAAGGGTCAATCATTGTATAAATTATGCCCAACTGATACTGAATATTTTTTAACTCTTTGAGTGCCAAGTGAATTTGTCAAAATTGGGTGTGAAAATTGCAAAGCAAACCTTATAATGACTGTAACCTTTACCTTATATAGGAAATATAATCTTTTTTCTACACATCTTTTATTTGAATTTATATAACAAACGTGAGTGACGCTGGCATTTTTAGCTGCTATTTTGAACATCTGTCACAGACGTTGGCACTCTAAGGGTTAAGCTTAATATTGCAGTCAGTATATAGGATTTGTCTGTATACAACTCCAAATGCTCCCATCTATGGCTAATTCTCCAGTGGTGTTACCCATGGTAACCTATAGGCAACATTATCACATTTTTCTTTCATGGAGGGATCCTTCTGATCCCTCTCCAGTAGCCTACACTTGCACATTCAAAACCCAGCGGTCATTCATGAACATATGGCTGCACTAGGCTGTCGGTGAGACAGAGGACGACGAGGAGAGATTATTGATGCCTATGCTCACACACGAAATAAACACACACATGAAAAAAATAAAAAAACTTTCCGCATGTTTCTTTCCTGTAACGACAATGTCTTTTTAAAAAAAAAATAATAATTACGGAGAAGAATAAGCCCCATTTACTTGACCGCCTGAGCCAGCGCTGTAACTTAATCTATGACACATAAAGCTGGATTTCAGTCCATGTGTTATGTCTACAACTTTTCAATTAATAAAAACCATGTTGACCTCTCATCGAGTCGCGCACATAAAACAATGACAGAAACATTATTTGATCACTCGGAGCCCTGACTCCTCATATATTGTAATTACCCCCAGATAAATCCACAGTATATCTGCAATATATACGGCCGCCTCGCCTGCTCCAAATCATTTCATTCTGGGCTAAAATGAATTTTGGACGACATTTCTTATTTTATGCCGGCTACATAAATTAATGAATTAATCATAGACTTCTTTTTATTTTATGATGTACTTCCCCACTATAATTTTACAATGAATTATACAACAATCTAGCCTAATATTAAATATGATTTCAGGACAATTAGATGTCATTGCTTTGGGCTCGCTAAAACGATCCGTTTTCCCGTCATCATTTTCATTCTTCCAGATTCTCATTTAGACATTATTTTCTCTGGCACGCAATAGCAAAATAATTAAAACTATAATTAATTAAGAGGGTAAAAAAATGTTAACATAATAATTCTATTTTACACCAAGAAGATGAGGCTAACACCATCTTAGCTGATTTACACCGTACAGTTCCCATATAGGCTAAACCTATACTTACTGCCGCTGCTTCACATCCCAGTGATGTCACAAGTTCCCATATAGGCCTCACATCCCAGTGATGTCACAAGTTCCCACTTAAGCTATACCTATACATACAGCCGCTGCCTCACATCCCAGTGATGTCACCAGTTCCCATATAGGCCTCACATCCTAGTGATGTCACCAGTTCCCATATAGGCCTCATATCCCAGTGACATTACCAGTTCCCACATAAACTATACCTATGCTTACAGCCGCTGCCTCACATCCCAGTGATGTCACCAGTTCCCATATAGGCTATACCTATACTTACAGCCGCTGCCTCACATATCAGTGATGTCACCAGTTCCCATATAGGCCTCACATCCCAGTGATGCCACAAGTTCCCACATAAGCTATACCTATACATACAGCCGCTGCCTCACATCCCAGTGATGTCACCAGTTCCCATATAGGCCTCACATCCCAGTGATGTCACCAGTTCCCATATAGGCCTCACATCCCAGTGATATCACCAGTTCCCACATAAACTATACCTATACTTACAGCCGCTGCCTCACATCCCAGTGATGTCACCAGTTCCCATATAGGCAATACCTATACTTACAGCCGCTGCCTCACATCCCAGTGATGTCACCAGTTCCCATATAGGCAATACCTATACATACAGCTGCTGCCTCACATCCCAGTGATGTCACCAGTTCCCATAAAGGCTATAACTATACTAACAGCCACTGCCTCACATCCCAGTGATGTCACCAGTTCCCATATAGGCAATACCTATACATAAAGCCGCTGCCTCACATCCCAGTGATGTCACCAGTTCCCATATATGCTATACAGATACTTACAGCCGCTGCCTCACATCCCAGTGATGTCACCAGTTCCCATATATGCTATACAGATACTTACAGCTGCTGCCTCACATCCCAGTGATGTCACCAGTTCCCACATAAGCTATACCTACACTTACAGCCACTGCCTCACATCCCAGTGATGTCACCAGCTCCCATATAGGCTATAACTATACTAACAGCCGCTGCCTCACATCCCAGTGATGTCACCAGTTCCCATATATGCTATACAGATACTTACAGCCGCTGCCTTACATCCCAGTGACATCACCAGCTCCCATAGAGGCTATACCTATACTAACAGCCGCTGCCTCACATCCCAGTGATGTCACCAGTTCCCATAGAGGCTATAACTATACTAACAGCCGCTGCCTCACATCCCAGTGATGTCACCAGTTCCCATATAGGCAATACCTATACATACAGCCGCTGCCTCACATCCCAGTGACATCACCAGCTCCCATAGAGGCTATACCTATACTTACAGCTGCTGCCTCACATCCCAGTGATGTCACCAGATCCCATATAGGATATACAGTACCTATACTTACAGAATGTTACTGATGTGGCCAATGGGTTTTTACCTATAGTTACATATATACAGTAATAAAAGGTGACATTCCCCCTATGATAACAGCGGAGTCGGAGCTCCAGTGGTCTTCTTCAGGACCCATTGTGGCAAATGTACTAATCGGGACTTGTTTCCTAGCACGGCGCCACCGATTTTAATTGTATGCAATCAGGTTGTAAAAATCGGGCAAATCGCATTGCATGCAACCAAATTGCATGCGATGCGATTGACCCAACCGACCCGATTTTTTACATTGGAACCAATGTTAAATGGTCCCTGAGACCCGATTTCACATTGGCCCCAATGTTAAATGCCCGCAGACCCCATTTTTCATTCTATGCCCCCCCAATGTTAACGATCCACATCGTGGAGTGGCGTTAACAATGGGGGGGGGGGGGGGGGCATTTGACATAGAAATTACCCATCAGGGTGGGTTTACAATCAAAAATTGGGTATGGGGGGCCATTTAACATTGGTTCCTATGTAAAATCGGGTCCATCGCATTGGTTGCATTGTATGCCATTATAATGGCATGCGATGGACCCGATTTTACATAGGAATTTAACATTACATACAATGCTTACAATGTAAAATTGGGTCGGTCGCATCGCATGCCATTATAATGGCATGCGATGTACCCGATTTTACATTTGTCGGGAAATATTAAAAAAAAGCCCGAAATTGGGTTGGTCGGGTCCCATCGCATACCTTAAGTTAAGGTATGCGATGGGACCCAATGGGCGCCGTGCTAGGAAACAAGTACCTACTAATCTTGAAAAGTTATAAAGTGGAGAGATAATATACCAGTCAACTAGTCCCTAACTGTCAATTTTCAAATCCAGCCCGGTACTTTATCACATCTGCCACATTGTGTCCATTATACTCCTGACATGGCCCCAGCAGCCGTATACTGGACCCTAGCAGTCTCGTCCTCAATACGTACTGTTAGCCAGGATGTGGTTCTGTTGGAGGGGACTCAGGGGATGTGAACTTCCGATCCCGGACTGTCCGGACAAAGTGACGTGTCCTAGTCCATGCTGGGAGCCACTGGTGGTGATGGGAGACTGGAGCTTCTCCTTATCCCACGACGATTCACTTCCACCTGAAAGTTTAAGAGGAAGGGACACTTTTACCACAATGGAACCATTAATTCACCTGTAGCCTCCAGTGCACCCCTAGGGTAAACGCTTTCACTGAGAAATTCAGACGTTTAGGAACCACTGGTCTACACATATGAATCCTTGTACAATTTAACCTGTAAGGGGAGAGACTGAGCAAGTATTCTAGTAGTTGTAAAATACGATGTGCAGGGTTACTCTGTATTGGGAAGAGGCAGAGTAGGCTATGCTAGCACTTGGCTTCTGCTGGTCGCATGGACAGACTCTAATAGGATGGTTAGTTTGGCTTTACGGCCTAATAATCCGCAGCAGACGTCCGCTCCTCCAGCACAAACCAGGGAGAACATTAACATACACAGCCCGCAGCGTCAGCAAATGCATTTATTAGGCCTAACAGGTCCACTTTCTGCCATTATTTAAAATGGAAAACACATTTGTGATTTAAGAACTGACACGGCCGCGCATTTGCGGTTACTTAATTAAAACAAATTCCGCGATCATCTCCAGCACCTGTCTCCCAGTGAATATATAACCAGTGTTTACAGCACTCATGCAATAAACCCAATGTCAAGCAGCGCGTTCATTACCGGTTTCCGCTCCGTCAGGAGAAACGAGCCCTTGCTACTGTACTTGGCGTGCGGTCTCTACGTTCTGCGCCCGCAGAAATATGCCATTGTATAATAATACGTCTATCGTATTACAATATTATTATTATACGATACATAATATAATATTAATACCATATCATTGTAATATAATATACATCTATCGCATAATTGCAGCTGGCGAGACTTTGGTGGCGATCAAACGTGAGCCGGGGGCGCTGTCATTTAACGTTAAACGTCTACATAGTGTAAATGTCGCTTTCTCCCAGAGTGGAATGGTTAAAAAAAACAGGAGAGTCAGAGAATAAACACAGCGTCGGCCGCCTCAATTGATCACATGGTGTCACCAAATCTCACCCTGCTACCAGCTACGGGGCCTGCGCTGCACCTTGTCTAGGGTCAAGCATTAAGAGGAAACCAAATTATAAATGATTATGTAAACAGAATATCTTGCTGGGATAACGAACGCTGCGCGGCGGAGAGGACACAACGTTTCCAGATGACTAAGGAATGAAGTGATGGCGATGCTGAAAGCTTGGCAAACGGAGCCATTAGTTAATCAATAACCCGTAGCTCATCTGCTGATGGAGTTGTCTACGAGGAGCTGGTTTACAAGGACTGTTCTTAATAAGCCTACAGTTCTGTAGTAACATACATCTGTCCCCTAATCTGCACCCCTGGGCAATCTGGCTTCCAAATGCCATTTATTCATATAGCTCTAACATAGGCAGTGGCGGTTTACCATTTCTCACATCTGTACTGAGCTTCATACAAACCTTATATATTGTCCGAGTCTGAATCTGCAAGATGCTATGCCCTATCTCTTCCTATGGCGGGGATGGGGAACCTTCGGCCCTCCAGCTGTTGTTGAACTACACATCCCAGCATGCCCTGCTACAGCTTTGCTATTTGGCCATGCTAAAACTGTAGCAGGGCATGCTGGGATGCATGGTTCTACAACAGCTGGAGGGTCGAAGGATCCCCATCCCTGCCCTATGGTATATCAGATCCTACAGGGTGGGATACATTGGGCCTAATTCAGGCTTAATTGCAGGACAAATTTGTTCTCAACATGGGCACAACTATGCTGCACTGGGGCAGATGTAACATGTGCAGAGAGATACTGGGATACTATATAACCGGTCACTCAAATGCCAGGATACTACCAGTATATAATCGGTCACGGGATACTCTATAACCCATCACCCGGGTGCCGGGATACTCTATAACCAGTCACCCGGGTGCCGGGATACTCTATAACCCGTCACCTCGGTGCCGGGATACTCTATAACAGGTCACTCAGATGCCGGTATACTATATATAACCAGTCACTCGGGTGCCGGGATACTCTATAACCCGTCACTCGGGTCCCGGGATACTCTATAACCCGTCACTCGGGTCCCGGGATACTCTATAACCCGTCACTCGGGTCCCGGGATACTCTATAACCCGTCACTCGGGTCCCGGGATACTCTATAACCCGTCACTCGGGTTCCGGGATACTATATAACCCGTCACCTCGGTGCCAAGATACTCTATAACCCGTCACCCGGGTGCCGGGATACTCTATAACCCGTCACTCAGATGCCGGGATACTCTATAACCCGTCACTCGGGTTCCGGGATACTATATAACAGGTCACTCAGATGCCGGTATACTATATATCCGGTCACTCAGATGCCGGGATACTCTATAACCTGTCACTCAGATGCCGGGATACTATATAACCGGGATACTCTATAACCGGTCACGCGGGTGCCGGGATACTCCATAACCAGTCACGCGGGTGCCGGGATACTCTATAACCAGTCACGCGGGTGCCGGGATACTCTATAACCAGTCACGTGGGTGCCGGGATACTCTATAACCAGTCACGCGGGTGCCGGGATACTCCATAACCAGTCACGCGGGTGCCGGGATACTCTATAACCAGTCACGTGGGTGCCGGGATACTCTATAACCAGTCACGCGGGTGCCGGGATACTCCATAACCAGTCACGCGGGTGCCGGGATACTCCATAACCAGTCACGCGGGTGCCGGGATACTCTATAACCAGTCACGCGGGTGCCGGGATACTCTATAACCAGTCACGCGGGTGCCGGGATACTCTATAACCAGTCACGCGGGTGCCGGGATACTCTATAACCAGTCACGCGGGTGCCGGGATACTCTATAACCAGTCACGCGGGTGCCGGGATACTCCATAACCAGTCACGCGGGTGCCGGGATACTCTATAACCATTCTTAGGGTATATGATACAATATAACCAGCCGGGGCCCATTAGGACACATGATTGATAGACTGCTCTGGATAGTAGCTGACACAGCAGCCATAGCGAGGCTGGCCTCCTTATAGGCAGGTAGAGTCTCTGTAGAACAACAGGGAAGTCTCCTATTGTCACTCTGGAACCTAGTAACAAACAGATTTATTTTCCACCCTAAAACCACAGGATTCTCTGGTATTTGTCAGTTCAGTCCATAAATCACGGGAGGGAAACGCAATGAAGGTGACTCTTGTCTGCCGAGCTTTTGTTATTATCTGTTATTGTAGCAACACTATTTACTGCCCATATGTTACCTGACAGCGGAGATGTATGGTTGGACAGATGCAGGGAATATTTAGAAGAGCTTAATAGCCTGGAAGATTCGTACAGAAGGCAGCGGAGGCCGCGCTCATTTCAATATATAGCTCGCAATTAAAATTCAGTGTTCTCTGCAGTATAGAGCAAGTGTTTCCCAGAGTAGCAGAGAATATGAGGCTGCTGCACTTCCGGGGATGCTGGACATTAGCAGGAACCCTACCCCGGGGATACAGAATATGTGCTGGACGCTAGCAGGAGCACTGCCCCCCCGGGGATACAGAATAACGTGTATGTACTGGACATTAGCAGGAGCACTGCCCCCCCCCCCCCCCCCGGGGATACAGAATAACGTGTATGTGCTGGACATTAGCAGGAGCACTGCCCCCCTGGGGATACAGAATAATGTATATGTGCTGGACATTATCAGAAATCGTACCTTGGGGATACAGAATAACACGTATGCGCTGGACGTTAGCAGGTACACTGCCCCCAGGAATCCAGAATAACGTTATGTGCCGGTCGTTAGCAGGAGCGCTGCCCCAGGTATACAGAATGTGTATGTGCTGGACAGTAGCAGGTACACTGCCCCCGAAGAGACAAAATAACATGTACAGTATGTGCTAGATGTGAAGAATGTGTATGTGCTGGACATTAGCAGGAGCGCTGCACCCTGGGATACAGAATAATGTGTACAGTATGTGCTGGACATAAGCAGGAGCGCTGCACCCTGGGATACAGAATAATGTGTATGTGCTGGACATAAACAGGAACGCTGCCCCAGGGGATACAGAATGTATTTGCTGGACGTTAGCAGGAACGCTGCCCCCAGGGGATACAGAATAATGTGTATGTGCTGGACATTAGCAGGAACGCTGCCCCAGGGGATACAGAATAATGTGTATGTGCTAGAGTGGGTCTTCAACCTGTGGCCCTCCAGATGTTGTGAAACTACATGTTCCAACATGCATTGCCACATTTTTTCCTATAAGAGCATGCCAAAAAACCTCCGGGCATGCTTTGACATGTAGTTCCACAACATCTGGAGGGCCACAGGTTGAAGACCTGTGAGCTAGATGTTAGCAGGAATGCTGCCTCAGGGGATACAGAACAACATGTATGTGCTGGACGTTAGCAGGAACGCTGCCTCAGGGGATACAGAATAATGTGTATGTGCTGGACGTTAGCAGGAACGCTGCCCCAGGGGATACAGAATAATGTATATGTGCTGGACGTTAGCAGGAACGCTGCCTCAGGGGATACAGAATAATGTGTATGTGCTGGACGTTAGCAGGAATGCTGCCCCAGGAGATACAGAATAAGGTATATGTGCTGGACATTAGCAGGAACGCTGCCTCAGGGGATACAGAATAATGTGTATGTGCTGGACGTTAGCAGGAACGCTGCCTCAGGGGATACAGAATAATGTGTATGTGCTGGACATTAGCAGGAATGCTGCCCCAGGAGATACAGAATAAGGTGTATGTGCTGGACATTAGCAGGAACGCTGCCTCAGGGGATACAGAATAATGTGTATGTGCTGGACATTAGCAGGAACGCTGCCCCCAGGGGATACAGAATAATGTATATGTGCTGGACGTTAGCAGGAACGCTGCCTCAGGGGATACAGAATAATGTGTATGTGCTGGACATTAGCAGGAACGCTGCCCCCAGGGGATACAGAATAATGTATATGTGCTGGACGTTAGCAGGAACGCTGCCTCAGGGGATACAGAATAATGTGTATGTGCTGGACGTTAGCAGGAACGCTGCCCCCAGGGGATACAGAATAATGTATATGTGCTGGACGTTAGCAGGAACGCTGCCTCAGGGGATACAGAATAACGTGTATGCGCTGGACATTAGCAGGAACGCTGCCTCAGGGGATACAGAATAATGTGTATGTGCTGGACATTAGCAGGAACGCTGCCTCAGGGGATACAGAATAATGTGTATGTGCTAGACGTTAGCAGGAACGCTGCCTCAGGGGATACAGAATAATGTGTATGTGCTGGACATTAGCAGGAACGCTGCCCCCAGGGGATACAGAATAATGTATATGTGCTGGACGTTAGCAGGAACGCTGCCTCAGGGGATACAGAATAATGTGTATGTGCTGGACGTTAGCAGGAACGCTGCCCCCAGGGGATACAGAATAATGTATATGTGCTGGACGTTAGCAGGAACGCTGCCTCAGGGGATACAGAATAACGTGTATGTGCTGGACGTTAGCAGGAACGCTGCCTCAGGGGATACAGAATAATGTGTATGTGCTGGACATTAGCAGGAACGCTGCCTCAGGGGATACAGAATAATGTGTATGTGCTGGACGTTAGCAGGAACGCTGCCTCAGGGGATACAGAATAATGTGTATGTGCTGGACATTAGCAGGAACGCTGCCCCCAGGGGATACAGAATAATGTGTATGTGCTGGACGTTAGCAGGAATGCTGCCCCAGGAGATACAGAATAAGGTGTATGTGCTGGACATTAGCAGGAACGCTGCCTCAGGGGATACAGAATAATGTGTATGTGCTGGACATTAGCAGGAACGCTGCCCCCAGGGGATACAGAATAATGTATATGTGCTGGACGTTAGCAGGAACGCTGCCTCAGGGGATACAGAATAATGTGTATGTGCTGGACGTTAGCAGGAACGCTGCCCCCAGGGGATACAGAATAAGGTGTATGTGCTGGACATTAGCAGGAATGCTGCCTCAGGGGATACAGAATAATGTGTATGTGCTGGACGTTAGCAGGAACGCTGCCCCCAGGGGATACAGAATAATGTATATGTGCTGGACGTTAGCAGGAACGCTGCCTCAGGGGATACAGAATAATGTGTATGTGCTGGACGTTAGCAGGAACGCTGCCCCCAGGGGATACAGAATAAGGTGTATGTGCTGGACATTAGCAGGAATGCTGCCTCAGGGGATACAGAATAATGTGTATGTGCTGGACGTTAGCAGGAACGCTGCCTCAGGGGATACAGAATAACGTGTATGCGCTGGACATTAGCAGGAACGCTGCCTCAGGGGATACAGAATAACACGTATGCGCTGGACATTAGCAGGTACGCTGCCCTTGATGATACAAAATGTTCCTTTTTCCCAGAAACCAGCACTGGGCTAAACCAGCCAAGAGGTAATGCCATGAAAAGGAGACATCACGGGATCCCCCTACCATCACCATAACCTGCCCTAGTCTGGTCACCCTGGGCATGGAATTCCTCAGGGTGAAGCGCATGTCTACGCCATGTGGTTCTCTTTACTACAGCACTGATTGGCTAAGACTGAGACCGCTCTCAGCCAATCAGCGCGTGATTAAGTCAGCGCCCAATGATTGGCAGTAATGGATCAGATTGGAAGAAATCAGACTATCGCTGCTCAGGAAGTCTGAAAATGAGTGTAAAACGTTCACTACAGACGCGATTCTTAGTATATTTACCCCAAACAGGCATGCCAACCCCTCAATCCTGGATGTAATCTCTACAATCCAGATGTCCACAAAAAGGGCAAACAGCGCACAAGTACAAAATATCATCAACGGTCACCAGAGCAGGAAAGTTGACGCAATGCTCTGCCTCTACCGCTATCTGATCCAATAATCCTCCTCCCCAGAAGGGACATCGATAGTCACCTAGGACCTCCTACACCCAACTCCATGCAAGCTCCCACTATTCCGCCAACACCTCAGTATGGACCACGCCAGGGTTTGCAGTAGATATGTCACACACGGTACATTATACCCATTGAAAGTAATTATTTGTGGCTACACTTTTACAGCACACCGATGAGATACCTTCATACACAGCCCTCAGTGAACGCACGCGGACGGCTGCTTGTTCCGCCATATTGTCCGACAGTACCCTCAGGACCCGTTCTGCAATCGCCTCTCTGAACAGACGCCATTTGCAGCAGAACGTCAGAATGATTACACGTGGTAAAATACAGAGTAACTTCTTATAAAGTGAATCCTCAGCAGCCAGCTCCCATCACACAGACGGCTCTGCGGTTGGAGGAAACCATGATTTAAAGCAGGTTAAAGTGTCAAAAGCTTCAGTGATGGTTTTATTGGGCCGGTTCCAAAAATGTATCAAGTGGTTCAGTGGATGTAATTACCGCGCTCAGTGCTGCCAACGCATTGAAATGCGCCCATTAATTCTGCAATTCCCAATCTGTCCATCAGTCAGTCATACTTAAAAAATATGTCTGTCACTGCTTAGGTGAAGTAATCTTTTAATAATTATGTAATGAAAAGCAGAATATATGAGCGCCGGCCCAAACTTTAGGTGGAGGGGGGAGGGGCTATCCAAGTATGGAACAGGACCTGGCAGAAAACAAATGTAAAGTTCCGGAAGTTTAGCACCTGTAGGGAGGTTTCCTGCGGCTCCAGGACAAAACGCCTTTCATGCTCCCAACGTGGCGGAGGGCGAGTGTCAGCCCTGACATGATCGGACTAATGGCTCCACGCCCCACTATTAGTCTAGCATGGTTTCCTTATGTTGGACACAATTCTCATTGGGGCTCAGAGGCCAAAGTTTAAGTGCACAGTTTTTACAGCGCAATTAGGGCGAGAATCACAAACGTCCCCAATGTCTGGGTTTTACTTCTTTCTGCAGTGTCAGATGTCGAACGTGTGCGGCTTATACAAATATTCCGCCACATTCTTCCAACTTTACACAGAATTCCGGCACGTCATTTGCTGAATCCTGTCACATTTATTTTATTACCAGGTTTTTTAGTTTATTTTTTAACTTAGGGGGTCATTCTGATTCACTGGCAGTCCTGCGAGTTCGGCTCACGTCTTGATGTTTGTGGGACTGCGCATGGTATACTATGTGCATGCGAGCAGGGCCCTCCTACCTCTATGTCGGTTTGTTACTGCCCAGTTTGTTTTATCACTGTTTCCTATTGTAAAGTGCAACAGAATTTCCTGCACTATATAAGAAACTATAAATAAATGTGCAGTTCCCCTTTGCAAATGGCTACACAAGCGGGATGGTGTTTGCTGGGGGCCGGCCCCGTCTTTGTCCTGGCGCTCGGTTCCCACTGACTTTTATGACAAATCTAGGAGAAGTCATTTGATGGTTGATGCCCGCTGAATAATTTCTCCTACAGCGGAGACATGCGAGGGGGTGCGTCTTCGTTACATATCCCCTCTCATGTTAATAAGGGAAAACTTGCAGCTGGGAAAGGGGGGTGTGGGTATGGGGGGCGGGTGCATCTCTAGTGCTCGGTATGCTGCTAGCTTTGCAGCTTACCGGGCAAAACAGAATGACCCCCAGTAATGACAAAGGACCTAATTTAGGTGCGGTTGCTTCTATCGCTGCAATGCACAGATGGGGCAATGCCGCAGCAGCAGAACAGGTACGGTAATGCAGCAGCAGAACAGGTACGGTAATGCAGCAGCGGCAGAACAGGTACGGTAATGCAGCAGCGGCAGAGCAGGTACGGTAATGCAGCAGCGGCAGAGCAGGTACGGTAATGCAGCAGCGGCAGAGCAGGTACGGTAATGCAGCAGCAGAGCAGGTACGGTAATGCAGCAGCAGCAGAACAGGTACGGTAATGCAGCAGCAGAACAGGTACGGTAATGCAGCAGCGGCAGAACAGGTACGGTAATGCAGCAGCGGCAGAACAGGTACAGCAATGCAACAGCGGCAGAACAGACACGGTAATTTAGGAGCGGCAGAACAGGTACGGTAATGCAGCAGCAGCAGGTACGGTAATGCAGCAGCGGCAGAACAGGTACGGTAATGTAGCAGCAGAACAGGTAAAGTAATGCAGCAGCGGCAGAGCAGGTACGGTAATACAGCAGCGGCAGAGCAGGTACGGTAATGCAGCAGCGGCAGAGCAGGTACGGTAATGCAGCAGCGGCAGAGCAGGTACGGTAATGCAGCAGCGGCAGAGCAGGTACGGTAATGCAGCAGCAAAGCAGGTACGGTAATGCAGCAGCAGCAGAGCAGGTACAGTAATGCAGCAGCAGAGCAGGTACGGTAATGCAGCAGCAGCAGAACAGGTACGGTAATGCAGCAGCGGCAGAACAGGTACGGTAATGCAGCAGCAGCAGGTACGGTAATGCAGCAGCAGCAGAACAGGTACAGTAATGCAGCAGAAAACATACAGTAATGCAGCAGCGGCAGAGCAGGTACGGTAATGCAGCAGCGGCAGAGCAGGTACAGTAATGCAGCAGCGGCAGAGCAGGTACGGTAATGCAGCAGAACAGGTACGGTAATGCAGCAGAGCAGGTGCAGTAATGCAGCAGAGCAGGTGCAGTAATGCAGCAGAGGCAGAACAGGTACGGTAATGCAGCAGCGGCAGAACATGTACGGTAATGCAACAGCGGCAGAGCAGGTACGGTAATGCAGCAGCGGCAGAACAGGTATGGTAATGCAGCAGCGGCAGAACAGGTAAGGTAATGCAGCAGCGGCAGAACAGGTACGGTAATGCAGCAGCGGCAGAACAGGTATGGTAGTGCAGCAGCGGCAGAACAGGTATGGTAGTGCAGCAGAGGCAGAACAGGTACGGTAGTGCAGCAGAGCAGGTACAGTAATGCAGCAGAACAGGTGCGGTAATGCAGCAGCGGCAGAACAGGTGCGGTAATGCAGCAGCGGCAGAACAGGTACGGTAATGCAGCGGCAGAGCAGGTACGGTAATGCAGCAGAGCAGGTACAGTAATGCAGCAGCAGGAGTACAGGTACGGTAGTGCAGCAGTGGCAGAACAGGTACGGTAATGCAGCAGAGCAGGTACAGTAATGCAGCAGCAGGAGTACAGGTACGGTAGTGCAGCAGTGGCAGAACAGGTACGGTAATGCAGCAGAACAGGTACGGTAATGCAGCAGCAGAGCAGGCACGGTAATGCAGCAGCAGCAGAGCAGGTACGGTAATGCAACAGCGGCAGAAAAGGTACAGTAGTGCAGCAGCGTCAGAACAGGTACGGTAATGCAGCAGCAGAGCAGGTACGGTAATGCAGCAGCGGCAGAGCAGGTACGGCAATGCAGCAGCGGCAGAACAGGTACGGTAATGCAGCAGCAGCAGGTACGGTAATGCAGCAGCAGAACAGGTACAGTAATGCAGCAGCAGAACAGGTACAGTAATGCAGCAGCGGCAGAGCAGGTACGGTAATGCAGCAGCGGCAGAGCAGGTACAGTAATGCAGCAGCGGCAGAGCAGGTACGGTAATGCAGCAGCGGCAGAGCAGGTACAGTAATGCAGCAGCGGCAGAGCAGGTACGGTAACGCAACAGTGGTAGCATGGATACGGTTATGCCGCAGCGGCAGAGCAGGTGCGGTAATGCAGCAGTGGTAGCACGGATACGCTTATGCCGCAGCGACCCGAATATAAGCCGAGGCACCTAATTTTACAACAAAAAAACTGGGAAAACGTATTGACTCAAGTGGGACCCTCACTCGAGTATAAGCGGGGGGGGGGGGGCTTATACTCGGGTATATACGGTAATTCTGCAAGTCCCCAGTCATTTAGGATCATCGCACACTGAGACTGTAACTCACCTCGGATCGCTAACAAGTAAATTCCCAAATCATGCGATTATCGAATGACTGCGCATTGTGTTCCGTATGCATTGCGCATGTGCGAGGGTGATTAGCGAAACACGGTGCAGATATATTGTCAGCGCCAGCCGGTCTCTGCGGCAGACTGGGAAAACCTTCCAATGATCCGGGAAGTGCGCGTGGATCTGTGAGTGGATTGTCATCAGTGATTCATTCGCACTTGCGTGTGTGGACAAAATCTTTCGATGGTCGTCAACCACTGAATGATATCGAAGCCATGCGCAAATCAAACTCATTCTCCGGTGACTTGGATATGCGGCGCCTTGGTACGTGAAGAGGGCGGGAAGCGAACATCCAGTAACATCAGCGGCCCATCCCGGGCAGCCGCGTTATGGGCAAATCACGTATTCGCAATGGTGAGGAGGAATCAGAAGGACCTCCATTATCCGTACATACAGCGATCTCCGGATGGTTGTCAAGGGCTACGGAATGAGGAAGCATTGTGGGTCTATATGTGCATACTGCAGGACGTTCCCCCACTAAGCTACATGACAGACTCACAGATAGTGGAATGATTGGTGCCTGTCACATGACCATTAGGAACCAATTTATCTCTCGCCAAGGCTTAGTACAGACATGGCCAAACATGTGACCGTCGGGCTGTTGTGAAACTACACATCCCAGCATGCCTTGCCATAGTTTTATCATTCCCTAATAGCAAAACTGTGGCAAGGCATGATGGGACTTGTAGTTTCACAACATGCCTGGCTTAGTACATAGACTCCTCTCAGCCACTCATACATTGCTGTGGTACATGTGGCTGTGGTAATGGATAACCCACCTGCTGCTGGATATGTGGTCATTAGATCAACAGTGTCTAGAAGCATGGCGAGCGGACGCAGTACACTGATACACGGTACATGTCAACCTATGTCGACGTAGACATCAAATTACATTAAGTGAAATACTCATGTAGACCGATTTCCATTTCAACCTTTTGCTGTTACAGCCTTTAGGTCATGTCAACCTTTTTTATGTGTCGACCCAATGACCCATCCCCCGCTGCTGCAATCATCTCTGCATAGAATACTCCAGACATTATTTTGCATAACCAAATGGTTACAGCAGGACAGGCCAACCTGTGACTTTCCAGATGTTTGTGAAACTACAAATCCCAGCATGCCTAGCCACAGTTTTAACACTCCCTTATAGCAAAACTGTGGCAAGGCATGGTGGGATTTGTAGTTTCACAACATCTGGAGAGCCACAGGTTGGCCAGGCCTGGGTTACAGGAAATGACAGATTGGTTCTATTGCCGCCATATTGGCTGAGTGACAAGCCCTCCCTAAAATGCCAGGGCCTCTAGCTCGCCTTTCGCTGCCCATCGCGCACTCCGCGTAATTCCCGCATCCGCGTGACCTGAGCGAGAGCCACCTCGGTTATGTTTTGAAAAAAATCTTGACAGCTTGAATCCTCATTCCGACGGCCGGTGACACATTCCAAACGTTGTGTCACATTCCTTGTGAGCCGCGCCATCTGCCAGAGGTGGCAATCCGTAGCTGCGCGGTCCAGCTCCCTCCAAGAATTCATCTGCCACTGCCTAATGCAGTCTGAATAAAGGGGATTAAGACTCTGATGCAACAGAGACTATTGATAATTTGGTATAATTGGGAAGAAATGAAGATAAATGAGGTTGAGGATGGAGAGGCAATTAGTTCTGCCGCCAGTACAGCTGTGTTCCCGGCCTAACTCCCCTGGCCTTTCCTTCCGCGAGGTACGTGCAAATTACACACAATGACAAATATGCCCTCCCCGAAATAATAGCAGATTGGAGGAACTTGTTACAAAGAGTGGAATGATGTGACTGCAGTGACGGTACAGGGAGGGCCGGGACAGTGCAGCCAGCGCAGTGACGGCGCAGCGAGCGCAGGGGCGGCGCAGCGAGCGCAGGGACGGTGCAGCCAGCGCAGGGACGGCGCAGCGAGCGCAGGGATGGCGCAGGGAGCGCAGTAATTGCAGTTATAGTATGATGGTGCAGTGACATTACGAGATTGCAGCGAGTGCAATGACAGAACGAGGGTACAGCGAGAGCAGTGACAGTGCGTTGGTGTAGTGAGTCAGCTAGGAGGTGCACCAAGCCATTCACACCGCCACAAACAGAAAAACTCCAAACCTACCAAGGGTGGGAGGGAAAGCCTCAGGACAGACACTGAGCAGGGAGATCCGATTACAGATAACCAACAGTAACAAACACATCCCTCACTAAACTACATATCACACCTTAATAATAAGTCAGTCGCCCCACATGGGAGCAAACGTTAACAGTGTCCTAATGTTCCAACCAATGTGATTCAACCCAAGACATGTTCACTTTGCCCTAACCAGGCTGTGTGGCTTATGGAGCATGTGATAATACAGCCGTACTCACTGTTACACCGATTCGTGAGCATGTAGCAGGACAGGGTTCAGTCTCTTGGATGCGGTAATGGTGCAGGTGCTGGAACCATAGTCTACACAGGTCACTCATACACAGTAACTGGATGGAGCCACACATGTGCAGTTATAGTACTGGCAGCCATCTTGGTTAGAGGATGAAGCCTCATCCCCTGAGAGGCCATATTGGAGGTAGCGCAGTGGCACTCTCTCACTCCAACATTTTCCTCCTGTACCAATGCAAGGTGTGAGCCCCCACACCTTGCCTGTGTATAGGGCCCAGATGTCAGTGATGCGGCTCCTGACCCTAGTTATAGAGACCCAGGCCACTAGTGACGGGGGTGCCATGTGACATACAGCTACAGGTCACACAGCCCCCGCGCCCCGGAGTGACCGTGCCAGGGACATCACTACAGCTATAGAGCAGCTCATCTCTGCCTGCACTCTGCAATATGACCTTCACTCCCCCCATTGCCTTCTATGCACCATATGGCCATTTATCCAATTAAATACACCTAGCAGGGCGCTGTGACCGGTGCAGTGTGACCATGCTGGGCCTACAGTTATTAATTACAGACGGAGGGTATCCTGCACTCTCCACAACATATGTTCTATCAACTTTTATGTGATTCTAAATATAACAGGAGAACTGAGAACGGCCACATAAGCAGTAACACACAATCGTACGCAGAGCGCAGAGACGGGAAATACAGCGCAGGGGAAAAGCTACAAATATGTTCTATTTTATATAAAGCACGTCAAAATGACGACTTCTGCAGTGTTATTTCATTTTGGTCTGTGACCGCTTTTATTTTCGCTTCGAGCTGTTTTTAGCCCACAAACTCTCCACCCCACCCCAAGTCCTTATCTGCTCCTACCTCCAATCTATCTTCACAGCTCCCTCTCTCCATATCCAAAAAGTTTGAAACCGATCACTGTCCCTGCAAAAATTGCTTTCACTTTCTGTTTTGACATCTTTAAACACACAAAGGAGTCATTTGGTCAATGTGTGTCAGGCTGTTCCCAACCGCAGAGGCGCACAGGCTGGATATACTGTAACACGGCTGCTGGGAACATTACATTTGCTTATTCTCAAAAATGTGAATGTGAAGCAGTTATAATCCCGGCGTTCAAAATCCCGACAACCGAAGTCCCAACACTTTCTCCCACTATGGGTGTCCATAAAACCCATACCCCCCCCCCCCCCCTTGTCGGGATTTCGGCGTCAGGATTTTGAACGCCGGGATTTCGTATCAAACCCATGTGAATTACAGATGCCAGAGCTGCAGAACTCTGTAAATGTAATGTTTCAGTGATGTATAAAGGACCAATGATTTCACACTCACTCATACACAGCAACTGTGGGATTCCACCACCTGGGACCACCTGCTTGTGCCTATTACAGTCACATGGGAACGTGTGAACGTCACTGGACATATTGTATAGATGTTACTATACTAGAGCCGTGTGTCGCAGGACATCGAATTGGGCGTAATAAGAACTATCGCCAGCATCTCTGCTAGTGATGGGGTTAAGTGGAAGCAATTGTTGAAACCGGGGGATTTCATTAATTCTCAATTTGAGGGAAGTCCTATCGAGGAACATGATTGCGTTGTGTGACACAATGTATCTTCCTCTTATACAATCTTACCAACATCATAATAATAATTATGTCACTTATACAACAATGTCTCCCAAAAGGACTAAAAAAAAAAAAAAAAAAGCCTCTAAAACCAGCTCAACAGGAAAGAGAATAACACACACACACACACATATATACATATTTGTCTGTATTTTTAGTGAGCTCCATGGAGTCTGAGACGAATGACTAAAAGCTCAACCCCCAGATGAATTCAGGGAGCCTGTAGGTGCTGCAAACAGCCCTTCATCTATTGATTGCAGCAATCGAGAGGGACAGCAAGGAATCAGAAGTTGCTGCAGATACTGTACATTGGGCGCTGGTCATGCAGGGCTTTGAATGTTGGTAGGCAAATGATTTAGTTTCCTAAATAATCTCCACAATAAAAATAATTTAAAAACAACACAATGGACCACACACACTGGAAGGGCACAGCTCATTTAACAACCGTGTTCTTTTTAGACATAAACGTAATCAGCCAGTTTAGTATGATTTGTCTAAATTCTGAGGTCTGAACTCTTTAATGATATTTGACTATACAGGATTTAAGTGCACTTTAGGGATATCGTTTCTAGGGCCGCGAAGGCCAACATTACTTGTTATATTACAAATATGCAGTGCATATGTCATCTTAATGTTTATTCTTCGGTATGATAGAAGCCTCCTATCACTACGTTGTGCTGCTGGGGACCCTGCAATTCCCACTATATAACTCTCAGTCTGTGGCTTCCTGCTGCCCCCATTAACCTCCTCACATCATGTCATTGCCCCTGTCACATGCAGCCCTATCCTCACTGACACATCACTCATCTCCTGATATACTCTGTGCTGCTGGGAACCCTGCTCCTCACACTATATAACTTTCAGGCTGTGGCTTCCTGCTGCCCCCATTCCCCTCCTCACATCATGTCACTGCCCCAGTCACATGCAGACCTGTCCTCACTGACACATCCCTCATCTCCTGATATACTCTGTGCTGCTGGGGGACACTGCTCCTCCCACTATATAACTCTCAGTCTGTGACTCCATTGCCTCCCCCTCTCTCACCCACTGCCTCTCTCTTTCACCCACTGCCATGTTACATATTGTGATCTTGGGCTGGGGTGTAGGGGGAGGGGGCGGGGGCGGTATTATATTTTTGCACCTGGGCTCAGTACCTGGAAGTTCTGCCACCGTAATGTACCTGCCCTCTAATATATATATATATATATATATATATATATATATATATATATATATATACTGTATATATATATATATATATATATATATATATATATATATATATATATATATATATATATATATACTGTATATATAACACCCAGTTGTGGAATGGCGCCCAGATTAATATAAGTCCATAAATATGGTGGTCCGATCTCCAGTGAAGCACTCAGGGTAGTTTTTCCAATCACTTTATTTTCAAAAAGATATTAAAGACACGATGTACAGTAACGTCCCGACGCGTTTCGTCTTACACAGACTTCATCAGGGGAACAATTTTGTGTCTTTAATTTTAATACTGATTTCCAACCAGCAATGGAATTTTTAAGGAGGTGCCTCCTACACTTAGAGTCCTCTTACAGGACAACCTTAGGTCCGTTAGCCTTCAAAGAATTCAAGGCCTTGGGTAATCAATTAAAGATGGTGAGTATGCTTAATATAAAAAACCCAGTGACTTTATATTCACCGAAAATTCCTTCCCTGCCAATACTGAAATGCCTTGCCAAGTCTTACAACCTGTTAGATCCAATAGTTGACATGGATAACAGCTTATCCAAAATGTACAGTTCAAATCAGTGGGTCTATTTCACAAATCACTGTGTCCTGCAGGGAAGGTGCTACATGTATTTACATATCCATTTATAACTTAAGCCCAGAGAGAATATAGATGCATGATAAGATATTTGGTTCCCACTAAAGAACAAAACACCATTTTTAATAGCAGAAGTACTAGATATATAATATACACACACACACACACACGCATGTACGGCAATACCCACAAATATAAATATCCGTGTGTCGCGTCTTCCCATGTAAGAATATTTTTATTCCTCTTTGTTCTCTGTCATGTCAATAAAATGAGAAATGATGCAGATTTCGGAGCGCGGAGGTCTCAGTGTATCAGCTCTCATATTATTATTCCAGTATCATCTGTTACGAAGTAGGACCAATTCCCACATCTAATTACAAACAGGATTTCAGAGCCATTAAACAAAATACATTTCCATTAGTGACTGAGGAGAAAGGGGCGAAAATGAAGATTAGTGCATCCTGCAACGTTCCACCCAGACACGACATCGCCGCTGTCCGGTCATTAGCTGCGGCCGGGCGTTCACCTGCTGAATGCGTCACTTATAGATCAGTAACAAAGTGTCATTGTGTTCCCGGTGTCCTTATTGTCATATATGTTCTTATATATAAACATATATGTCCAAGAAGGGATTCTCCCAACAGTCTAGAATGTCACCCAGTGTGTACGCACCATGCCGCCACACCCGTGCCTCATCAGCAACATTATCCTCCGTCTGTACATGCAAGATGATTGGTGACTTTTTTATTCCCCCCATACACACACACACCATCACGGACGATGCTGGCAAGAGTCCCAGATAAGTTTAGGTTTGCTAGGTACACACATGGTTGGCTTCCATTCATACATCATACACACCTGTAATCGGAATATTAGGATGAATTCCCTATTGCACATTATTGGCTATTACAATGTAACATTAATAGTACGGATTAAATAATCTTCACAATCGGAATCCTTCAGTGCCTAATACCAACACTTACTCTATATCACGTCCCTGCCCAAATGGCAACACCACTCCACCCACAGTGGTAACACCACTCCACCCACAGTAGTAACACCACTCCACCCACAGTGGTAACAACACTCCACCCACAGTGGTAACAACATTCCACCCACAGTGGTAACAACACTCCACCCACAGTGGTAACAACACTCCACCCACAGTAGTAACAACACTCCACCCACAGGGGTAACACCACTCCACCCACAGTAGTAACACCACTCCACCCATAACCCCCCCCCCCCCCCCCCTTGTCGGGATTTCGGCGTCGGGATTTTGAATGCCAGGATTGCTCGGTGGCTTGCCCCACTATATACAATCAACTCCGCGCCGACGTGTATAGTGGGGGTATGAAAAGGTCGGAGGACGTGTACCGCCGCCGCTCGCCACGCTTCGGGTTCACGTTCATACTGGGGGGTGGCGTGGGGGTGCCTTTAACATTGTAAGCACCCATTAGGGTGCTTATAAAATTTAACATCGTATAGGGGGCTCGCATCGCATCGGGTGTATTGCATGCGATGGCATGCAATGCGATGAAAAATCGTGCGACTTAATATCGGGGGCGTTGTGATAATACACAAGTACCTGATATTATTCTGAAGTTTCATTTTCAGACACCAATAACAATAAAGCACAAACCACAGATCCCACTTGTCACGAGGGTAGGGAGTATATAGGGGACCATACGCCGACATCGGATGGCGCGGCGTCTCTGCCCATCAGCTATCCCAGTGCCTACCCGTCCCTGGCACAGAAGGGGTTGTGCTGCTGATGATCATCTCCCACTAGGAGCGCTGAAATCACCCTGGCAGCTGTACGCCGGGCGGCCTGTCATCCAGTCCACATGTAGAAATGTTATCTAATCCGCTTCCATTACATTATACCCGGTGCTGTGAGCCAAACGCATATTTCTGTAAGTGGGGTGATAACAGCGAGTGTGTGTACACTAGCTGTATGTATGTCATTGTATATATATGTCTATATCAGTGCTTCCCAAACTTTTTGAATCACAGCACCCTGGAGTATTAAAAAAATATTCACGCCACTCTATACACATACACACACATGGGTCATTGCGTCAACACATATTAGGTTGACATGCAGTGGGTCGATTACAGAAAGTCGACATGGTTAAGGTCGACAGTGTTGGAAGACTGACACAAGCATTAGGTTGCCAATGGCTAGTTCAACAGTCAAAAGTTCAACGTGAGGTTTTCACAGTTTTGGCCAGAATGTCAACATGGTCGACATGGACACATCAAAGTGTACAGTGTCCTCTTGCATGGCTCGCTGCGATCTCCATGCTTCGGGCGCGGTGCCTCGCTGCACTCGGCACAGTATTATATTCTCCCGCCACGCCCTATTTTTACTTTATAGCATCCTCTCCACACTTAGGTAAAAACTGCCATTGGTGTTTTCTGTCTACACCCACCAAGGATACAACACCGTGGAGGAGATGAAGGGTGATGTGTGGCACAAGGAAGTGGGCAAAACTCTCCACCATACCGGTGGCTACACGTGTTGTCTTGTGTCCAGGATGCGAGGTGAACTGCATAACGCTGGTGTTTATAAGATACTAGAAAACATTCATACCTGTTATTATTATTATCCTTTATTTATATGGCGCCACAAGGGATGTGAAGCGCCCAATTACGCTAACATAACAGACCTGAAATACACAATAATGCAATATGGCACCAGTATGAGTCTGAGTCATTATAACACACATCAGGCACCAAGCATTGGCTATAAAACCTATACACACACAACCCAACATCAGGACAAGGGGGCAAGTGTATCAAGTATTGGCTGTATTGGCTGCTTGTGGGGTTAATGCATCACTAACTTATTGTCACAATTACATCAATAATATATCGCCAGGGCAGCGGAGTATTGTACAGCTGTACTGGAGATACTGGGCAGACACTTTATCAAATGTCTGGGGATAAGCACACAGGGGTACCCCAAGGTAATGGAGGGGCAGGCAGTTACATAGGACCCATGCCCAGGCCACTCTGGGAGTACGGAAGTGTGAGATGGTAAAACCGTGCTCCACTAGCTGCGCAAACTCCTATACATAACCACCAGTGGCGGATCCAGAGGGGGAGCGGCAGCACAGAACCTAAATAGGAGAGGCGCAGAAACTGCCACAATGGCCATTCTGACTCACTGACAGTGGGTGGGGCTCCAATATTAGAATTTTGAACTAAAAAGGCGCCATCACTGACAATCGTACTTACTATACAAAAGAAGGGTATTGGACAGATCCTTGCGCTAACCGCAGTCTATGGATTCAAACCAGTAGTATGATTCACCAATCACACACAAAGCAATATGGAAGAAGAACATATACTGACAAATCCTTGGTGCAGGTATAGGACACTCTCTTTGTTCTTAACAGTGATACCCAGAAAATGAAAAAAAGAGAGAAACACAATAGTGTAATAAAGTATGTCACATCGGTGAATATGAATTTTTGAATGTGTGAAAATTCATATTCACCGATGTAACATACTTTATTACACTATTGTGTTTCTCTCTTTTTTTCATTTTCTGGGTATCACTGTTAAGAACAAAGAGAGTGTCCTATACCTGCACCAAGGATTTGTCAGTATATGTTCTTCTTCCAAATCGTACTTCTTAGTACAGGGGCCCATCTGAAGCATTGGTACATGTACTGCTGCAATGCTTGTTACATAGGTGTCCTAATGCACAGTAACGACGCATGACAGTTATGATAAGAGAAATCTAGAAGCAGTCACATATGGTAACACCTTGATGTAGAGGGGGAAACCTCAAACACCCATTTTCGCTTTATTTATTTTTTCAATGATCTCTATTTTTGACCGTTGAGTCCCCATGTCTCTAATTCTGCACTATGTAACCATAAATGTACGATTGTTCCCGCCTATTTTTTAGAAGCAAACTGTCCATCATTTATATCTGGCCCAGATCTCCAAATCTATCAAATCACAGGACACCGCAAATCTCTCAAGGTGTGGCCTCGCCAGTGAAAGCTTCCCTACGCGAAGAACAGGGAACACTAGTTTACAAAGATGGCGGCCGCGGTGCTTGTATTTCCTTCTATCACAGATTTTAAAAAGTAACAAAAGCAAAATACAATGTTTCAGTAACCATTATTTTCACAATTTACTAACGAAAAGAGACGATGCGCCTTACTGTTGTAGATTAGTGAATAGGCCCGGACCACATTAAATGACAATATTCAGATGTCCTATCGCTCGGATAACCAGTGCGTGGGGGAAGGTGGGTTTCTCAGGCGCCATGGATAATTCTTATAGGGCTTAATGCAGGGTTGCCACAGGGTTTTAGAATTCTATTCAAATGTCATGGTAATTAAAAGTAGGAAAAAAGTGATACTGTTCCTCCCAACTATTCAAGTTGGTGAATCAGGACAAACCTGTGTAAGAGAGAAAGTAGCATGGTGGTGGGTAGGTATGGCGATCGAGAAAAAGTGGCCTGGAATGGTGGGAGGCTTCAATTATCCAGTGCAAACCGCTTGATGGTTTGTTCAATTCATTGTTTAATCCCAACTTGAGCAACCATCACAATCAGGTAACAGAGTCGAAAAATCAGCAGCATTGGGAAAAAAAACAATTGATGTTTAGAATCATAACATTTTGATGGGCATCCCAAGTCGTGCATCACTGGTCCTTGGACAACCCTTCCAATGCAGTGCACCATCTCTTCACAGTTTGGCCAACCCTTCCAATGCAGTGCACCATCTCTTCACAGTTTGGCCAACCCTTCCAATGCAGTGCACCATCTCTTCACAGTTTGGCCAACCCTTCCAATGCAGTGCACCATCTCTTCACAGTTTGGCCAACCCTTCCAATGCAGTGCACCAATTCTTCACAGTTTGGCCAACCCTTCCAATGCAGTGCACCATCTCTTCACAGTTTGGCCAACCATTCCAATGCAGTGCACCATCTCTTCACAGTTTGGCCAACCCTTCCAATGCAGTGCACCAATTCTTCACAGTTTGGCCAACCCTTCCAATGCAGTGCACCATCTCTTCACAGTTTGGCCAACCCTTCCAATGCAGTGCACCATCTCTTCACAGTTTGGCCAACCATTCCAATGCAGTGCACCATCTCTTCACAGTTTGGCCAACCCTTCCAATGCAGTGCACCATCTCTTCACAGTTTGGCCAACCCTTCCAATGCAGTGCACCAACTCTTCACAGTTTGGTCAACCCTTCCAATGCAGTGCACCAATTCTTCACAGTTTGGCCAACCCTTCCAATGCAGTGCACCATCTCTTCACAGTTTGGCCAACCATTCCAATGCAGTGCACCATCTCTTCACAGTTTGGCCAACCATTCCAATGCAGTGCACCATCTCTTCACAGTTTGGCCAACCCTTCCAATGCAGTGCACCAACTCTTCACAGTTTGGTCAACCCTTCCAATGCAGTGCACCAATTCTTCACAGTTTGGCCAACCCTTCCAATGCAGTGCACCATCTCTTCACAGTTTGGCCAACCATTCCAATGCAGTGCACCATCTCTTCACAGTTTGGCCAACCCTTCCAATGCAGTGCACCAACTCTTCACAGTTTGGTCAACCCTTCCAATGCAGTGCACCAATTCTTCACAGTTTGGCCAACCCTTCCAATGCAGTGCACCATCTCTTCACAGTTTGGTCAACCCTTCCAATGCAGTGCACCAATTCTTCACAGTTTGGCCAACCCTTCCAATGCAGTGCACCATCTCTTCACAGTTTGGCCAACCCTTCCAATGCAGTGCACCATCTCTTCACAGTTTGGCCAACCCTTCCAATGCAGTGCACCAACTCTTCACAGTTTGGTCAACCCTTCCAATGCAGTGCACCAATTCTTCACAGTTTGGCCAACCCTTCCAATGCAGTGCACCATCTCTTCACAGTTTGGCCAACCATTCCAATGCAGTGCACCATCTCTTCACAGTTTGGCCAACCCTTCCAATGCAGTGCACCATCTCTTCACAGTTTGGCCAACCCTTCCAATGCAGTGCACCAACTCTTCACAGTTTGGCCAACCCTTCCAATGCAGTGCACCAACTCTTCACAGTTTGGTCAACCCTTCCAATGCAGTGCACCAACTCTTCACAGTTTGGCCAACCCTTCCAATGCAGTGCACCATCTCTTCACAGTTTGGCCAACCATTCCAATGCAGTGCACCATCTCTTCACAGTTTGGCCAACCCTTCCAATGCAGTGCACCATCTCTTCACAGTTTGGCCAACCCTTCCAATGCAGTGCACCAATTCTTCGCAGTTTGGCCAACCCTTCCAATGCAGTGCACCAATTCTTCACAGTTTGGCCAACCCTTCCAATGCAGTGCACCATCTCTTCACAGTTTGGCCAACCCTTCCAATGCAGTGCACCATCTCTTCACAGTTTGGCCAACCCTTCCAATGCAGTGCACCAATTCTTCACAGTTTGGCCAACCCTTCCAATGCAGTGCACCATCTCTTCACAGATTGGCCAACCCTTCCAATGCAGTGCACCAATTCTTCACAGTTTGGCCAACCCTTCCAATGCAGTGCACCATCTCTTCACAGTTTGGCCAACCCTTCCAATGCAGTGCACCATCTCTTCACAGTTTGGCCAACCCTTCCAATGCAGTGCACCATCTCTTCACAGTTTGACCAACCCTTCCAATGCAGTGCACCAACTCTTCACAGTTTGGCCAAGCCTTCCAATGCAGTGCACCATCTCTTCACAGTTTGGCCAACCCTTCCAATGCAGTGCACTAACTCTTCACAGTTTCGCCAACCCTTCCAATGCAGTGCACCATCTCTTCACAGTTTGGCCAACCTTTCCAATCCAGTGCACCATCTCTTCGCAGTTTGGCCAACCCTTCCAATGCAGTGCACCAACACTTCAAAGTTAGAATCATCACATTTTGATGGGCATCCCAAGTCAGGCATCATTAGTCCTTGGAAAACCCTTCCAATGCAGTGCACCAACTCTTCACAGTTTGGCCAACCCTTCCAATGCAGTGCATCAACTCTTCACAGTTTGTTCAACCCTTCCAATGCAGTGCACCAACACTGTGTTTAAAAAAAACACAGCATTCAGTCTTGTACACATTACCTCATCTCATCCAAGAAGCGAGAACCTGTGCCTAAGCAGCTGCTGTGGCTGCAGGACATGCTGTCACTTGTAGTTCTTACAACGGACAGAGAACACAAGTAGCCCGATCCCTTGATAAACAACCAGCCGCTTGCAGTACTGCAGTAACAGGGAAATGACCTGTCCTGACAATAAGCAGCGACTTACTGTAAAGTTGGGACATATGAGCAGAACTTACAGAATGCAGCATAATAACAACACAGGCGTCTCTGTTCCCTAGAAAATTATATATCATATAAATATCATACCTTTCCTGACAGGTGAGGTGCTGGTGGGGGAGGGGAGGGAATGCTGAGCGTGTGACAGCGGCATATTCATGGAGGGTGTAAAACATAAAAGAATACAGTGTGGATCTATGCCGACACATCAGATGAAGCCTCATGTCTCTGCTGACTTGGCAATCATACAGCTGACACATTCCCCGGTCCCCTTAATAATGCATAGGATTTTCTTTTTAACATGTCATCGCAGAAGTATCAATTTTGCCCCCATGCCGTTGGTGAGGCTGATTGTTCCTGACAGCGTTCCATTAAACCGATGAACTTCTCCCTCCTCCTCTGGGTTCCTTAAACATTCCTCCGAGTGATGTGTTCGTGCACGCGGTTGTTTTGCTTTTTTTTAAAAAGACGTATCGTGAGCGGCGCTGGGGCCTGGGAGCGAGCGTCAGCTCAGGCGCTAAAGGAGAATAAAAAACTCAACGCGGGAAAAAACCACCACACACATTTGCAGCACAAACGCCCAAAGGACCCCCCCCCCTCCCCCCCGTTTAATTTTGTTTGGTGTCTCTGAGAATCTTCTGGAGTGGAAAGGCGTGTCGGCGGAGTTGACATGCAGTGTTGCATTTGGGTTACCTTAGGAAATACTTTGCGCGGTTTGATATTTCACAGGGGGGAAGCAAGAAAGCAATTACTAAATCATGCATGATACCGCTGAATTCCAACAAAAGCAGAGCGCGGGCTTTAATCTGTGTACAGAGGCGGGTGCGCACGGACGCCGTGTTCAATGCAGGCCGACATGACAGCTCTTTGATTTTTGAATTTATTTAATACTGTATGATGTAAGAAAGTCTTCAGAGAACCAGATATCACAGCCGGAAGGTGAGCGGAGGGCTGAGACTGATACACAATGTGCTTCTTATCTATATAAAGGGGGAATCCTAACACCGCACACAGGTACATGGGCATCAGAACAGTCTTGTGGCATGGGAAGAGCATAGCAGTGACACCGGGCACACCTGCGGGCTCTGACCCAGACAGAATTGATTCGCCAAACACCAGAGTGATCCCTCAGATCAACGGGATCTGACTCGCCAAGACACCACAGTAATCCCTAAGATCAGTGTAAACCAGATGGGATCTGACTCGCCAATCACCCAAGTGATCCCGCAGATCAGTGTAAATCTGATGGGATCTAAAAATGAGCTGGAACCAGGATTCTCCAGAAGTTTGTGAGGCTCTGGATGCTGCTGGGAATACCTGGTGGGAACATGCCGAAATCGTGGGCCAAACCGCTGAGGAACTAAATACCAGAAAACTGGTAAAAGTATTCTGTCATCCGGCATCCCCATCGCCGGTCATCCGTAGGTACCCTGTAAATACCTGAGGACATGATTCACTTTGAATTGCATAGTCTTGACTCCACGTCCTGCAACACAATGACGCAAATCGCAGCATTAGATGGCATAAGTCCGGCACCACACTCGCCTGGATAAGTCATGTGCATTGTACGCTGGTCACTAGAATGCTCTCTATATTGTATGCTGGTCACTAGAATGCCCTCTGCATTGTATGCTGGTCACTAGAATGCCCTCTGCATTGTATGCTGGTCACTAGAATGCCCTCTGCATTGTATGCTGGTCACTAGAATGCCCTCTGCATTGTATGCTGGTCACTAGAATGCCCTCTGCATTGTATGCTGGTCACTAGAATGCCCTCTGCATTGTATGCTGGTCACTAGAATGCCCTCTGCATTGTATGCTGGTCACTAGAATGCCCTCTGCATTGTATGCTGGTCACTAGAATGCCCTCTGCATTGTATGCTGGTCACTAGAATGCCCTCTGCATTGTATGCTGGCCACTAGAATGCCCTCTGCATTGTACGCTGGTCACTAGAATGCCCTCTGCATTGTACGCTGGTCACTAGAATGCCCTCTGCATTGTACGCTGGTCACTAGAATGCCATGTGCATTGTATGCTGGTCACTAGAATGCCCTCTGCATTGTATGCTGGTCACTAGAATGCCCTCTGCATTGTATGCTGGTCACTAGAATGCCCTCTGCATTGTATGCTGGTCACTAGAATGCCCTATGCATTGTATGCTGGTCACTAGAATGCCCTCTGCATTGTATGCTGGTCACTAGAATGCCCTCTGCATTGTATGCTGGTCACTAGAATGCCCTCTGCATTGTATGCTGGTCACTAGAATGCCCTCTGCATTGTATGCTGGTCACTAGAATGCCCTCTGCATTGTATGCTGGCCACTAGAATGCCCTCTGCATTGTACGCTGGCCACTAGAATGCCCTCTGCATTGTACGCTGGTCACTAGAATGCCCTCTGCATTGTACGCTGGTCACTAGAATGCCATGTGCATTGTACGCTGGTCACTAGAATGCCATGTGCATTGTACGCTGGTCACTAGAATGCCATGTGCATTGTACGCTGGTCACTAGAATGCCATGTGCATTGTACGCTGGTCACTAGAATGCCCTCTGCATTCACAGTGTCATTTTTCTTGCAGCCCCAGAGGAAGTCTGATTTTTCTGAAACCATTATTTTAGGAAAAATCATTGGGAATTACTCTTGAACCCCTGTAACCCCCCCCCCACACACACACACACACACCCCACACACTCCACACACTCCAATGAATATATAAGAAGTTGAAAGTATCTTTCTCATCAGTCCTTCATTTATCACCTTCTGAAGCGGTGTCTCCTTCTACGGTCTGTCAGTATCCGGTCTTCTTCAGAAGCCATTTGTGTACGAGACCCCTTTGACCCCGGTATGTGTATGAGCCCCAATCACCCTGTGTGTGCCTGGAGGCATCAGGTGGGAAAATCTCCTAGCAGCCACCTCCACGGTGTAAAGATGGAGGGGAGATGCGCGAAGACCACCAGACCGGCCAGCACACACGGGAAAATATCCAGACTTTTTTTTTGTCCTGTGGGGAAGTTGTCTGCAAAAAACCCCAAACCACCAAATATTCTTAAAATCCATTGTTAACAGGAGCACGCATACCCGAGGTAATCCCTAATCGGGTGCGAGGTCCGCAGAGTATATATATATATATATATATATATATGGTTCTACAGCTGCTTACAAAGATTCCGTGTACTAAAGGGCAGAATCTGCTGGTAAAAACCCTCATTTTATAATAAAGCTTAGAAATCGTATTTTTATTTTAAGCCGCGATGCAGCAGCCCAATCAGTTCTGCTCCACGTCCTGGCGCAGAACCCTCCTGTGGATCTCTAGGAGTGTATGAAGCACCAGAAGATTCCGTCTGGCAGAGCTGTGATCAGCTGCGGCTGTGCAGCAACTAATCTGTGGGCAAACAGCGAGCAGGTGTGCGCATCCACTGTGCCACTTCGGTTCTGCGTGCGTACCCTGCCAAGGATCTGCGCACCGGAGTTGGCACAGACTTCAGACGCTGCTCCTCTCTCCAAGCTTCTAATAAGGCTGCAGAGCACAAGAGCTGGCGCAGAAATGGGAAAACAGCTTCCGATGATCGTTTACTGCCGCGGCGGGATATTTGGTGGCGTCATTATCATGTGCAGAACTACATACAGCAGCAGGATACGTGGAGGCGGCGTCATGATCATGTGCAGAACTACATACAGCAGGGGAGGATAGGTCATATGTCAAACTGCAATTTCAGCAGAGATGATTTATTTTGTTTTGCGTTTGCTTGCGGTAAATCAGCGTATGATAACGTGATGTATTCAGGAAGATCCTCTCCACTCTTTTTGCTGTTTGATACATCAACACCTAAAACTCCTCAACTTCCTCCGGCCACATTTTAATGTAGATGACCCAACATTCGCCCCCACTGCGTTGACTCAGCTGCTGGATCATTGTTTGGGGATGAGAAGGGCATAAAGAAAGTAGGTGGGAGATTCAGGGCATCCAGATAATGAGGTTGACAGTTCCTAGACCAGACGTGGCCAAACTGTGGCCCTCCACATCCCAGCATGCCTTGCCATAGTTTTACCATTCCCGAATAGCAAAACTGTGACAAGGCATGATGGGTCTTGTAGTTTCACAACACCTGGAGGGCCACAGTTTGGACATGCCTGGTCTAGGCATACAGTCAATGGGACAACACCAAATTGGGTACTTGTTTCCTAGCACGGCACCACCGATTTTGATTGTATCCATCGGGTCGGAAAAATCGGGTCGATCGCATCGCATGCCAACCAAATCGCATGCGATGCGATTGACGCGATGGACCCGATTTTTGCATTGGAATCAATGTAAAATGGTCTCTGAGACCCGATTTTACATTGATTTCAATGTAAAAAGCCCCCAAACCCCCCATTTTAATACCAAACCCTCCTCATGTTTCAAATGCCCCCCCCATTGTTAACGCCACCCCACTATTGACGCCAACCCGAAGCGTGGTGAGCGGCGGCGGTACGTGTCCTCCAACCTTTTCATACCCCTACTATCCACGTCGGCGTGGAGTTTACTTTATATAGTGTGTCAAGCGCAGCGAGCCACCGAGCCCGAAGCGTGGCGAGCGCACACGGATACCTGTGAAGGCGTCAATAGGGGGGTGGCGTCAATAGGGGGGTGGCGTTAACAATGGTGGGGGGGCGGGGGGGCATTAAACATACTTTTTAACCATATTCAATGTGAAATTGGCCATATTGGCCCATTTCACATTGTCACCTATGTAAAATCGGGTTGATCGCGTTGATCGCATCGCGGGCCATTATAATGGCCCACGACCGACGCGGTCAACCCGATTTTCACTTTAAAAATTATTTTACATTGTTCCCTATGGGAAAATCGCGTCGGTCGCATCGCGGCCGCGATGGACGTGATCAACCCGATTTTGCCTTTCACCGGCAAATTAGCTGGTGATTGACACAAAATCGGGTCCATCGCGTTGATTGTATGCCTTAAGTGCCTTAAAATTAAGGCATACAATCAACGAGATGGGCGCCGTGCTAGGAAATAAGTACCCCAAATTGACTTGGACAAGGTCAACATCGGGAAAATGTCGACACAAGCAAAATGTGGACATGAGTTTTTTTTTATGAAATTTTGTTTTTTTGGCCTTTTTCATACTTTAACATTCACGTGGACTGCGGCTGTGAGCGGTAGAGTGTGCACCGGGCGGCCGTAGCGGAGCGAACAACCTTGATCATAGTTTGCATGCCATCCGAGGGTGTGCCCTACACTAATTGGGGTCCACATGCTTGTGTCACATTGACATTTTTCTTGCATAGACCTTGTGCATGTCGTACTTTTGTCACCGTCGACATATTCACTTTCTATTTAAACATTTTTAAATGTGCAACAGAGATTAAGACTTTGGAGCCTGGAGGCGTGTGGTGAAAGTGGATCCTGATTGGACAGGAGCAGCGGCTAATCGAATCAGGAGCTACAACCACTCCCTCCATTTATGTACTGTCCTACCAAACCCAACCCTTAGGACAAGTCTTCCAGGACTGAGGACACCTGTGGTCTGCGTTCGACAGCAATATTCTAGCCGTTGAGATCTGTTACCCAAAAATGGGGAGCCTACATACATACAAGAATGGGGGTTTGTACAAAAGAGGACAATAAAGATTGAAGATCCTTCAGACCTTCTCGCCTCTCTTCTTTCCCTTCTTGCTCCACAGATTACTTTGAGAAAGAATCTTAAAAGTTACTGGGGCCATTACCGCAGCTTCTATGGGTGCTTAGACTTTTTATCATTTTGCTTTCTGCCTAATGAAACAACGTTCCTCTTTCAAAAACAAATTTTCGATCATCTTTTAAAAAAAAAAAAACGAAACCTAAACTATTCCCCTAAATAAGCAGCGGATGGTCTTATCTATCATCGCCTCCGGTTCTGAACGCAGTAACAGTGATTGACGGCAAATATCCTCCCATCCGCCGCCATCGTTCCTTATCTGTCCAATTGTATCAGAGAAATTTTACTAATGGGAAGGTTTGAAATGTTGGTTCAAATACCTTCAGCTGATTGAGTTTAGACATAAAAATGCAAATGAGCCCATTTCAGATAGCTTAATTGTAATGATCTAAAGAGAAAGGCCAAATAATTTACAGTCTCAAGTAAAAGAGTTTTCTCTAAAAAGCAATCAGCTGAGAAGCCGACGTCAGTGATTTATCTGAATGTGCGTCAGGAAAGATCTTAATCCATTTACTTTATACATTAAATCCGCTGGTATAGAGCGAGTCTACAGACAGATGGAAGATAAATGTATAGACAAATATACTGGTGTATAGGCAATATACTGGTTGTTCTATAGTGATCATAGACAGTACGCAATCATTAAGATTTTATATATGTTATTAGTGTTGGGCAACGATTAAAATATTTAGTCGCGATTAATCGGGGGGGGGGGGCCTTTACTTGCTCGTTGCCGGGGGGGGGGGGGGGTATATGTGCTCCTTGCCTTGGGTGTTTACTTGCTCGTTGCCAGGGGGGTTTATGTGCTCATTGCCAGGGGGTGGGGTGTTTACTTGCTCATTGCCAGGGGGGTTTATGTGCTCATTGCCGGGGGGGGGGGTTACTTGCTCATTGCCAGGGGGGGGTTACTTGCTCATTGCCAGGGGTTGCAGGTCCACAGTGCTCCTGGAATCCTCACTTCTGGGTAGCGCTGGGCACTCTGCACTTTCCTGACCGATGCTAGAGGTAAAGGAGCACATCTAGCGTCTGCCTCCTTCACAGAGGCGGACAATTTTGGAGGGGCGCAGGCTCTCCTTCTGCATGTGGACGGAGACTCTGCACCCTTGCACCACAGCCCTGTCTCCCTTCCGTTTCCCGGTGCCCGCCAGCCCCTTCTCCCGTTCCCTGCCACCGACGGGTGGCGTTAGAAGGCTTGCTAACCATCGATCCAGCCAGAATCAGGCCCATGGTGTAATATAGACAGGCTCCACTATATGCAGCACACTTATTGTTCATATTATTATCCTATATAATAAAACGAGACTGCTGCTCCTCACCTCTAGGGGGTTGGAATTCAAGTGTTTTACACACCAGTGAAAACTAGCTTACACCTGACTGTGTAATTCAAGTGTCGCTCCCTCCGTCACCTCGCACATCTACTGGTGCTGATACTACGCTCATGCTGTTCCGTCAGTTTGAACTACGTAGTTTCTCATATTTACTATGAATGTCTGCAGCTGCTGACTGTCGCCATGAGTAACACCAGCTACTGAACCGGCCTTTCCTTGCCCCTGACCGGCTGATACTGCCCCCCGTAGAAAGCCTGTATACAGTCCCTCACCCCGCTATCTGCCCCTCTGGAGCACTGTGATCTGACGGCTACAGTTCCAGTCATTCAGCCCTTTCCCACCGACTCCGCCGTAACCTCTCATGTGATGAATTACATCGCTCCCAGCGCATTGTACACAGGCTAATTTCCTAAAACAATAAAACACAGAATCCCTCATTCGGAGTTAAATGAAACACAAACGAGGCGTTATTCATGCTGAAAATCTAGATGCGGAATCATGTTTCAGTCATTATGTCCGCTATTAAACGCAGCCCTGAACCACAGACACCGCGATTCTTATTCAATATGGTTTTGTCTATTAATTCCTCGGTTTCCTTTGTTTTTCCGGATGCGGGAGGAAATAATAAAATAATAATAAGACATTAATAATCAGCATTTAAAGCTTTCTTATGCTCGCTCGCGGGAGCCATTCAGATGTTAACGGAATAGGTCAAATCAAGCGATGGCCTGAAGCTAATGCCAGGCTTGTTGTGCGCTGAGTTATACGCTTGTTTCTTATTATTGCTTATAAATAAATACTCAGTAATAGGCATGCTTAATCGAAATTACCCGGCGCGTACGGAGGAAATGATTTAGCCCGCTGCCACGGAACATTGCTGAGCAGCGAGTGCGGCGCGGACGGAACAGCAGGGACATGGTTCTGCTCAGGTGAATCGGACAAACAACATTAACCGGTCGCGAGCCGGCGACAGCAGCAGCAGCTTTGTATCTATTCTGCAGAATAATTATATTACTGCAAGACATTATAATCTATAGATTGATAGCGTGAGGGCGTTGTAATTGGTTGCTTCGTTTCGGAGTTATGTGACAAAACGTCCATCTGGCCAATCACAATGCATCGCCATTGTGCTTTGGTAAATGTGACAGTTGGTGAACTCTCCCTGTGCACCTGGAACATGTGACCTGCTGGGTGATCTGGAAACTGTGACAGTTATTTGCAGACCCCCCCCCCCCCCCTGCTAAGTAGGGAGGCTATCGACTCCAAAAAGGGTGAAAAGGAGTAACATGTTCCACCCAGCATAACGTGAACCCTGTTACTTGGCCATGCCTATCCCAGGGGTGCAGCACAGAGAAGGTGGCACTTATTAATGACCTACTCTGCCCATCTCCCAGGTGTACAGCAGACTGCAGCAGCAAGCTCCACCCATCTCCCAGGTGTACAGCAGACTGCAGCAGCAAGCTCCGCCCATCTCCCAGGTGTACAGCAGACTGCAGCAGCAAGCTCCGCCCATCTCCCAGGTGTACAGCAGACTGCAGCAGCAAGCTCCACCCATCTCCCAGGTGTACAGCAGACTGCAGCAGCAAGCTCCACCCATCTCCCAGGTGTACAGCAGACTGCAGCAGCAAGCTTCGCCCATCTCCCAGGTACAAGCGAGGAAAATTACTCCCATATGGGCCACAATGCATGTGGCCCAGTCACAATGGAAGCTGAAACTATAATCTGGGAAGTAGAGAGTCTGGCCAGGCAAAGGTCTTTCTCTGGGTGTGTGGCCTAATCATGGGGGCGTAACCATGAACCCTATTTTTTCTGTTTTTTTAATTAAGAGCCTCCTTTGCCACACTGCAGCCCGGCACACAGCAGCACGTTCTGGTTGAGGAGAAAAGCTGCCAGGTAATGTGGAAGGAACAGGACTAGGTAATTAGTACACCCCTCCCGACTATAATGAGAATACATTATAATGAAGTGTGCCTCATACCTCAATTACCTCAGCTCTCAAGGCACTGTCCCCCATTGTATGCTGGCGTTCATGGCAACGTAAAGGAAACAATAATGATTGTGCCAAACTCTTGACCGTTTCTTTTTGCACCTGTTGGGTGAAACGTGATACCCTTGAAGTTGCCAGCTGTGCGGGACTCTGTGAGTTTGCCAGTAAAGTGCCACCACATAGCTTAGTCTGGCTGTTTCTCACCCTGTTTGCATCCTGCACAGCTGTTTCAGTTTCAATTAATGACTGTGTTTCAACCTACATATGACAATGACGATCATTCTAACCCGAGCTTCACCCTGCCTATAAACCACTTGTACGACATTACAATATTCTCACCCTGAAGGCGCTAGAGTCGTTCCTTTATTATCATCATACAGCCCACAAATTCCCTAAAACCAGAAGCTTTCTAATTGGCGATCTTACAGTATAACGTGTGGCGTCCGGCTAGTGACAGACCCTACCACAGGGACCTCCGCACCGCCAGCCAATAACTCACTGTTCAGCTTTCAATCAGGCTTTTACAATGAATGCTAAGCTTATCCTTAAACATCAGTGACCCCCCCCCCCCTCCCCATTCCCAGCATGCACAGCGATCAGTATGAGACGCAGCACAAGGGCCAAGACATAAAAGCCACAGAATCGATAGAGATTGATTCACTGATGACTGGAAAAAAACAGAGAAGAAGATTTCTGCTCCAATACGAGTGATCTCTGTGTTGTCAGAGGAAGCCCCGATATGGGTCACTAAGTGCAGCGTCCGCTTACCATCAGACACCGGGGGGGGTGGGATTACCTGATGTGGGTGTATGGCAGTATACAGAGACTGTATATAGAGGCTCCCGTCCACACAGACACACACAGACACACACACACAGCATGGCTTTACGTGACACGGCCACAGCTGGGAGAAGTCACTCTGCATAATAGATTACTACAGTGATGGCCTGGAAATGGGAATTGTACAGTTCCCACCACTGCAACAGACAGAGGTCACCTTGTCATTGTCACATATCTCCATATTGTCCTACTATAAAGATTTGAGGCCAGCTGGCTGTAACACAGTCAGTGGATGATATAGGGATTCAGATATATACAGATATAACATATAACAAATATACATCAATATTAGCTGACTAATGCCATCTCCGCGCATCTCTCCAGCCACATTCCAACTCCATATCCTCAATGTCTCCCTAACCTCCTGCCACCTAAATGTCTCTCCCAATCCCATGTCACTCCAGATTCATTTTCCCATGTCTTAGCAACAGCCACATTCCAACTCTGTGTCACTACGACAGCCACATTCCAACTCTGCGTCTCTACGACAGCCACATTCCAACTCTGTGTCTCTACGACAGCCACATTCCAACTCTGTGTCTCTACGACAGCCACATTCCAACTCTGCGTCTCTACGACAGCCACATTCCAACTCTGCGTCTCTACGACAGCCACATTCCAACTCTGTGTCTCTACGACAGCCACATTCCAACTCTGTGTCTCTACGACAGCCACATTCCAACTCTGTGTCACTACGACAGCCACATTCCAACTCTGTGTCTCTACGACAGCCACATTCCAACTCTGCGTCTCTACGGCAGCCACATTCCAACTCTGCGTCTCTATGGCAGCCACATTCCAACTCTGCGTCTCTACGGCAGCCAAAATCCAACTCTGCATCTCTACGGCAGCCACATTCCAACTCTATGTCTCTCGAGCCACATTCCAACTCTGTCTCTCCAGCTTCTTGCCCACTCCCATATTTATTTCATGCACCGCCCCTCTATCTCTCTGTCACACACCCTATCTGTCTTTTCAGCTCTCTACTTCCATAGCTCACCCTGTCTTATGTAGGGGGTGTAGTAAGTGTGTATTGAGGTGATTTTGGAGGGAGGACATAGGAGTGTGGTGGTGCTGGGTGATTTTGCTATGTCTAGCAGCCAGCCATTGAGAGCTGATAATGGAAGGAGGGGTTCAGGGAGTCCCCTATTGAGTCTATGTTAGACACGTCCTATCCCAGTATATAATACATATATTAGACACATACAGTATGTAGCACTCAAATGACACAACAGGGCCCTGTAAAACCTGAGACATGCTACAGAACACCAAGGGGCCTCCTAAATTGACAGACTGACTAGGAGGTATATGATGGGCCCGTGCGTACTAGGATCTACACTAGAGCACATATACCTATTATTAATACAGCTCCTGTTACCAACTATGCTGTGGTATCATCCATGGTACGTGTGACCAGACACATATGTGTGCTACACCATATGCCAACCACAGGAGCAAAACCCATATATTCTATGAAAAGTATATAACGGGATATAAACACTGCAGCGCCCATACCAGCTGCACCCCCGACGGTGCAGAACCAATGTTTCTGCAAACGATTATGAAGTTCAAGATGGCCGTTAAAACGTTCCTGTCACCAATGTAGATGGGAGGTGGACAATACTGACCAGGGCCCGCATTCCCAAACGCCAAAGAAAACCAGAGGTTTTGCAACGCGGTGTCCACAGGCACACAGAGGGGGTACGTGAACGGAAGACATTAGTAAATACTTGGATGGGACAGGACTAACATTTTAGCATTTTCAGTGACTGCTTCTAGAACAATAGCAATTAGGACCGGAGTAATCAGGAGATGAGTCGCCTAAGCCGTTGTGACTGTCACGGGGCATCTGCCAATTGGACAATGAAACAGTCGCCGGTTGCAATTGGTCCTTTACCTGCGTTGGAGTTGAGCTCCTCATTCTCGGACTCTGTCCCGTTCTGGCTGCCGCTCCCGTGAAGACTGTTTATTGCCATCAACTTCATCTTCTGGAGCTTCATCGCTTCAGCCATAGCGGCGGCCGTGAGTCCTGCGAACAAACAGACGGAACGGTTATATAGGACGCAGTAAATACATTAAACGAGCTATCAGGAGATTATACAACAAATGTGGGAAATTAATCGATTTTCTGTTTCTTCCAGGTCCTATCCAGATCTATTATATTTGTACCCAAACTAAGTGACACATTGGAACATTAATCATAATAACAATATTTATTCCTTTTATCTTCCAAATGCGATAACCTGGGCCGTCATCTCCGGTTACTTATACAACCACCAAACCCTACACCAAAATTATATAATGTACAAAGATGAAGTACACTGTTCAGTGCAACCCTGACAAACCCCTGCAGGGTGCTCCTTTAATAGATTATTGTATTCTCCTCATCCATTACTGATGGGTGTGGATTGATAGGTCAACGTAATTTAGGTTGACCTCTTTTGGTCAATAGGTCGACACATGAAAACAGTAGACATGGTCTAGTTCGACACTGACAGCAAAAGATCAACACAGGAAAAAGTCGATAAAGGTTTTCACTTGGTGTCTATCGAATCTCCCAACATGGACACCGTATAAGCGCACCGTCCTCGCCATGTGAAGAACTCACGTCGACCATTTCGGTGTCATTTTTTTTCTAGTGTTGCCCTAATAATCCACACCCATTCAAGTCTGCCAAGCGGTCAGTCTCTCTGTGTCTGCTCTCATACAGGTCCCGCCCCTGACATGGCCACACCTCCCAGAGGAATAAAGGAAGCATGGTGGAAATACAAAGTGCAGTTCAAGGAATCATGTGTGAATATGCAGCTGAGATATACGGAACCTGTATTCCATTCACCCAGCCCAGGTGATCCCAGTAGGAATATAAGTGTGAGAAGCAGATTATCATAGCACTGGATATAGCAGTCTGGCTGCCTGGTCGCTAGCACCACAGAGCACTCCTCACCATTTCTGAACTGCTGCCATCCAGACGAGTATTCTCCTTGCATGCCTGGGGGGAGAGGGAACGGGAGAACAGGCGGTAATTTTAGGACGGGAAGAGAGAAGCGTTATCCCAGAAAACACACAAAATCCCACAGAAATGAGGCAGCCTATCAGAATGAGGATACTACGTAGACCACAGCGTCCCCATCATCCTACACTTACACCCAACATCTCACTGTCATAACTGGGAACAACTAAATCAGCGAAAGGAGAATTCTGTAAGTGATCACATTCCAAGGTCTGCAATTAATGTAATGAACGCTGAGTCACTGGTCTGATGCATGTTCCAATATTAACAATAAAAAATAAACACTTAATTACATTTACAGTCAACACATTGCAACCAATAACAGTCTGAATTAAAATAATTAAGAAGCAGCCGAGCTGTAAATATTGATTCGGGGATTGAAGCGGTAACACAGGGCGGCTGCCTGTCCATGGCGCTCACTGCGGGGAGACAGGAACCGGGGTAATACAACATCAGGGGGTTCCGAGCGAATATAGGGTGAATGACATATATAATTCTATCACTCATAAGATGGAAGGGGGGGGGGGGGGCAACAACACCGGGACTGTTTGTATTACACGTGACCTGAGAGTGAGGAGACGCCGGGACTGTCTGTATTACACGTGTCCTGAGAGTGAGGGGACGCCGGGACTGTCTGTATTACACGTGTCCTGAGAGTGAGGGGACGCCAGGACTGTCTGTATTACACGTGTCCTGAGAGTGAGGGGACGCCGGGACTGTCTGTATTACATGTGTCCTGAGAGTGAGGGGATGCCGGGACTGTCTGTATTACACGTGTCCTGAGAGGGAGGGGACACCGGGACTGTCTGTATTACATGTGTCCTGAGAGTGAGGGGATGCCGGGACTGTCTGTATTACACGTGTCCTGAGAGGGAGGGGACACCGGGACTGTCTGTATTACACATGTCCTTAGAGTGAGGGGACACCGGGACTGTCTGTATTACACGTGTCCTGAGAGTGAGGGGACGCCGGGACTGTCTGTATTACACGTGTCCTGAGAGTGAGGGGACGCCGGGACTGTCTGTATTACATGTGTCCTGAGAGTGAGGGGACGCCGGGACTGTCTGTATTACACGTGTCCTGAGAGTGAGGGGACGCCAGGACTGTCTGTATTACACGTGTCCTGAGAGTGAGGGGACGCCGGGACTGTCTGTATTACATGTGTCCTGAGAGTGAGGGGATGCCGGGACTGTCTGTATTACACGTGTCCTGAGAGGGAGGGGACACCGGGACTGTCTGTATTACACATGTCCTTAGAGTGAGGGGACACCGGGACTGTCTGTATTACACGTGTCCTGAGAGTGAGGGGACGCCGGGACTGTCTGTATTACACGTGTCCTGAGAGTGAGGGGACGCCGGGACTGTCTGTATTACATGTGTCCTGAGAGTGAGGGGACGCCGAGAGTGAGGGGCGCTGGGACTGTCTGTATTACACGTGTGCTGAGAGTGAGGGGACGCCGGGACTGTCTGTATTACACGTGTCCTGAGAATGAGGGAACGCCGGGGCTGTTTGTATTACACGTGTCCTGAGAGTGAGGGGAACCCTTGGACTGTCTGTAATACACGTGTCCTGAGAGTGAGGGGACGCCAGGACTGTCTGTATTACACGTGTCCTGAGAGTGAGGGGACGCCGGAACTGTCTGTATTACACGTGTCCTGAGAGTGAGGGGACGTCGGGACTGTCTGTATGACACGTGTCCTGAGAGTGAGGGGACGCCGGGACTGTCTGTATTACACGTGTCCCGAGAGTGAAGGGACGCCAGGACTGTCTGTATTACATGTGTCCTGAGAGTGAGGGGACGCCGGGACTGTCTGTATTACACGTGTCCTGAGAGTGAGGGGATGCCGGGACTGTCTGTATTACACGTGTCCTGAGAGTGAGGGGATGCCGGGACTGTCTGTATCACACGTGTCCTGAGAGTGAGGGGACGCCGGGACTGTCTGTATTACATGTGTCCTGAGAGTGAGGGGACTCCAGGACTGTCTGTATTACATGTGTCCTGAGAGTGAGGGGATGCTTGGACTGTCTGTATTACATGTGTCCTGAGAGTGAGGGGATGCCGGGACTGTCTGTATTACACGTGTCCTGAGAGTGAGTGGATGCCGGGACTGTCTGTATCACACGTGTCCTGAGAGTGAGGGGACGCCGGGACTGTCTGTATTACATGTGTCCTGAGAGTGAGGGGACTCCAGGACTGTCTGTATTACATGTGTCCTGAGAGTGAGGGGATGCTTGGACTGTCTGTATTACATGTGTCCTGAGAGTGAGGGGATGCCGGGACTGTCTGTATTACACGTGTCCTGAGAGTGAGGGGACGTCGGGACTGTCTGTATTACACGTGTCCTGAGAGTGAGGGGACGCCGGGACTGTCTGTATTACACGTGTCCTGAGAGTGAGGGGACGCCGGGACTGTCTGTATTACACGTGTCCTGAGAGTGAGGGGATGCCGGGACTGTCTGTATTACACGTGTCCTGAGAGTGAGGGGACGCCGGGACTGTCTGTATTACACGTGTCCTGAGAGTGAGGGGACGCCGGGACTGTCTGTATTACACGTGTCCTGAGAGTGAGGGGACGCCGGGACTGTCTGTATTACACGTGTCCTGAGAGTGAGGGGACGCCGGGACTGTCTGTATTACACGTGTCCTGAGAGTGAGGGAACGCCGGGACTGTCTGTATTACACGTGTCCTGAGAGTGAGGGGACGCCGGGACTGTCTGTATTACACGTGTCCTGAGAGTGAGGGGACTCCGGGACTGTCTGTATTACACGTGTCCTGAGAGTGAGGGGACGCCGGGACTGTCTGTATTACATGTGTCCTGAGAGTGAGGGGACACCGGGACTGTCTGTATCACACGTGTGCTGAGAGTGAGGGGACGCCGGGACTGTCTGTACTACACGTGTCCTGAGAGTTAGGGGACGCCGGGACTGTCTGTATTACATGTGTCCTGAGAGTGAGGGGACACCGGGACTGTCTGTATCACACGTGTGCTGAGAGTGAGGGGACTCCGGGACTGTCTGTATTACACGTGTCCTGAGAGTGAGGGGACGCCGGGACTGTCTGTATTACATGTGTCCTGAGAGTGAGGGGACGCCGGGACTGTCTGTATCACACGTGTGCTGAGAGTGAGGGGACGCCGGGACTGTCTGTACTACACGTGTCCTGAGAGTGAGGGGACGCCGGGACTGTCTGTATTACATGTGTCCTGAGAGTGAGGGGACACCGGGACTGTCTGTATCACACGTGTGCTGAGAGTGAGGGGACTCCGGGACTGTCTGTATTACACGTGTCCTGAGAGTGAGGGGACGCCGGGACTGTCTGTATTACACGTGTCCTGAGAGTGAGGGGACGCCGGGACTGTCTGTATTACACGTGTCCTGAGAGTGAGGGGATGCCGGGACTGTCTGTATTACACGTGTCCTGAGAGTGAGGGGACGCCGGGACTGTCTGTATTACACGTGTCCTGAGAGTGAGGGGACGCCGGGACTGTCTGTATTACACGTGTCCTGAGAGTGAGGGGACGCCGGGACTGTCTGTATTACACGTGTCCTGAGAGTGAGGGGACGCCGGGACTGTCTGTATTACACGTGTCCTGAGAGTGAGGGGACGCCGGGACTGTCTGTATTACACGTGTCCTGAGAGTGAGGGAACGCCGGGACTGTCTGTATTACACGTGTCCTGAGAGTGAGGGGACGCCGGGACTGTCTGTATTACACGTGTCCTGAGAGTGAGGGGACTCCGGGACTGTCTGTATTACACGTGTCCTGAGAGTGAGGGGACGCCGGGACTGTCTGTATTACATGTGTCCTGAGAGTGAGGGGACACCGGGACTGTCTGTATCACACGTGTCCTGAGAGTGAGGGGACACCGGGACTGTCTGTATCACACGTGTGCTGAGAGTGAGGGGACTCCGGGACTGTCTGTATTACACGTGTCCTGAGAGTGAGGGGACGCCGGGACTGTCTGTATTACACGTGTCCTGAGAGTGAGGGGACGCCGGGACTGTCTGTATTACACGTGTCCTGAGAGTGAGGGGACGCCGGGACTGTCTGTATTACACGTGTCCTGAGAGTGAGGGGACGCCGGGACTGTCTGTATTACACGTGTCCTGAGAGTGAGGGGACGCCGGGACTGTCTGTATTACACGTGTCCTGAGAGTGAGGGGATGCCGGGACTGTCTGTATTACACGTGTCCTGAGAGTGAGGGGACGCCGGGACTGTCTGTATTACACGTGTCCTGAGAGTGAGGGGACGCCGGGACTGTCTGTATTACACGTGTCCTGAGAGTGAGGGGACGCCGGGACTGTCTGTATTACACGTGTCCTGAGAGTGAGGGGACGCCGGGACTGTCTGTATTACACGTGTCCTGAGAGTGAGGGGACGCCAGGACTGTCTGTATTACATGTGTCCTGAGAGTGAGGGGACACCGGGACTGTCTGTATTACACGTGTCCTGAGAGTGAGGGGACGCCGGGACTGTCTGTATTACACGTGTCCTGAGAGTGAGGGGACACCGGGAATGTCTGTACTACATGTGTCCTGAGAGTGAGGGGACTCCGGGACTGTCTGTATTACACGTGTCCTGAGAGTGAGGGGACGCCGGGACTGTCTGTATTACACGTGTCCTGAGAGTGAGGGGACGCCAGGACTGTCTGTATTGCATGTGTCCTGAGAGTGAGGGGACACCGGGACTGTCTGTATTACACGTGTCCTGAGAGTGAGGGGACGCCGGGACTGTCTGTATTACACGTGTCCTGAGAGTGAGGGGACACCGGGACTGTCTGTATTACACGTGTCCTGAGAGTGAGGGGACACCGGGAATGTCTGTACTACATGTGTCCTGAGAGTGAGGGGACTCCGGGACTGTCTGTATTACACGTGTCCTGAGAGTGAGGGGACGCCAGGACTGTCTGTATTACATGTGTCCTGAGAGTGAGGGGACACGGAGACTGTGTGTATCACACGTGTGCTGAGAGTGAGGGGACGCCGGGACTGTATGTACTACTAGTGTCCAGAGAGTGAGGGGACGCCGGGACTGTCTGTATTACATGTGTCCTGAGAGTGAGGGGACACTGGGACTGTCTGTATCACACGTGTGCTGAGAGTGAGGGGACTCCGGGACTGTCTGTACTACACGTGTCCTGAGAGTGAGGGGACGCCAGGACTGTCTGTATTACATGTGTCCTGAGAGTGAGGGGACACCGGGACTGTCTGTATCACACGTGTGCTGAGAGTTAGGGGACGCCAGGACTGTCTGTACTACACGTGTCCTGAGAGTGAGGGGACGCCGGGACTGTCTGTACTACACGTGTCTTGAGAGTGAGGGGACCCCGGGACTGTCTGTATTACACGTGTCCTGAGAGTGAGGGGATGCCGGGACTGTCTGTATTACCTGTGTCCTGAGAGTGAGGGGACGCCGGGACTGTCTGTATTACACGTGTCCTGAGAGTGAGGGGACATGTTATCGGCTACATATAATATAATTATTCATATTTGCACAAGAGACAACGGCTCACACATTTATTAGTGCCAATCACTCCAGCACCGGCTCTTTTCTAGTGATCCCTGATATATCATTGGAACGAGCATAATTGGTGGTCCAGATATTTGTAAATATTGGATGACTTTTTCACTCCTTTTTAAAAATAAGGTACCTTATTCTATATTATCAATTACATAGTCAAGGGCTGGCCAGCGATATTGAAAAAGGACTAATAAATCATTACCAACTAATCCAGGAGGATTCATTTACATATTTCTGGCGGATTCTAGTCCAGGTTTTTAATTATATATATATATGTATTTTTATTTGTGTCCTTTAAGATTGTGTTTTATTTTCATTTTTTCTGATTAAATTTTACTTATATTGATTTATTTATTGATTCTTTATTGCGCTCTCAGAGTTATTTCTCTTAAATTCTTGCATCTTAATCATATTTTCATCTCTCCAAAACATCTTTATAGTGTTGCTTATATAACGCAGTCAGCAGTGATAGGAAGAGAGATAATGTGATGTACAGGAATAATTATCTATCGTGTGATATCTACATGGGCTACATATGACATCCTGGCGCTCACCATACCGACACGGGCTGACCGCATCCTACCTGGATGGCTGACAATGTCTAGGTCGACATGTTGATATTTACCAGTCACGTGGTTGGGAACAATAAAGTCCGGACTGGCCCGATGCGTGGGACGTTAGCTCGCCATGCCAGGGTATGCGTTACACTAATAGGTGATCCCATGTGCTCAGGGGTCAACGTTGACACATAAAAACGTGAAAAACTCATGGTGACGGTTTCTAATGTTGACCTTTTCCATGTCGACTATAGCATGTTGGCCACCATATAACTATAACGCAATGTTTATCACCAGCAGATACAAAGTCACTTTTCCCCGTACTCTGTGCCGGATTTAGACCTGATGTACAAAGGCCCCCATACACTAGAACGATGATGCACGAATTCAGCTGACACCCCCACCCCCCAAACGCTGGCTTCCTGTCAATCAACTTCTTCTGCTTTGCTTTTACAATCCATACGCAATTTCTGTTGCTTTCCGGCCCCATGCATGCTCAATGAATACGGTATGAATACGGTATGAATACGGTACGCATACAGTCATTCGATAATCGCTTCATTTGCAAATTCATTTGGTCAACTCTGAATCATGCCGATATAATGGCCCTTGCGATTACCAGCTGGGTTTTCTGACACTGTAGCGGAGATTTAAGGATCTTCTGTAGTTGACCCCATGATACAGAATTTTTTTTTTTTTTTAATAAATGATTTATTTTGCATTCTCCCTCTTTCAGCCAGACATTACAATTGTTGGCTCGTTTTCCTATCTCGTAGCCCATTTCTCAAGCATTTCTATTTACTCACAATATGATGAAAGCCTGTGAAGCCCGACAGTGCGATCCTCTATGTAAAACATTTAAAAAAACATTGCCCCCTTTTTCACACACAAAAAAAAATATTCCAAGGTTAAGATCAAAAGGGAAGCTGTAATAGATGTCTGGGGAGGTCACACTCTGCGGAAACGGAACGCTGGAGATGAAAGCCGGCGCGCACATTCGGCTTTTTGATCTCAGCCAAATCCATTTGGCATTGTTTAGTTTTTTTATTCTTGTATTTAATACTTTACTTCTACGTGATATCATGACTAAAATGAATTGGCTCCAGACATTCTCTCTCCCTTTTAATGGCTTTGTAAATGCTCTAAAACATAACACAGTTTTGAGGATCTGTGTGCTTGGACCGGGGCCTATTTTCGAAGGAGCTGACGATTACACCCCTGTAGTCCTCCTGATAACATGCTCGTAATAAGCGCCCCGAACACGGGGAAATCTGCTGAGTAAACCCGCTAATATAAATATTAAACACGTTGCGTTTCTATGTACATTTCATTTAGCCGGCTTACAGTAAATTAAGAAGCTTCAGCTGCTTGCACAAGTGACTCGGCTGTGACGGTAATCTGTGCAAACGTTGTAAAAATTAGTTCAATTGCGGCGGGCTTATTACAACTTTATCGAGGAGTTTATGCATCTGCTGTTCATCGAAACATTTGTGCGGAACACCCTACAGCCAATCTGAACCAATGCTGTGACAAACCGACCGACACCTCCAGACGTAACATTCTAGACAACTACACCCCCCCCCCACCCGATGAGCAGATTTCAAAGTATTGTCAAAAAAACTTTGTTGCGATAGACCAAATTTGGGCATAGATGGACAAATCGTCTACAAATCTGCCCGCCATTGGTACAGCGTTATGAGCTTTAGAGGCCACGCGTCAATTATCTATCCAAGTAGTTTTGCCGCTAACTGTTAGTGTCAGAAATTGAGGCAGCTGGACAGGCTTACTACCCTTGCGTTAACGTCACGTCGAGCCCCCATTCTAAAAAAGAAGCAAGGTTAGCAGGCTAATGCCATCTAAAGATAGCGTCTCTTCCCACAGCTTCATGAACTTATCAGGCACAACTGGGCACTGGCGGTGAATAGGCTCTTTACATTGCGCCTGCAGACACTATGCCATGGATAATGTCATCCCTCGGACTGGTCAGATCAAAGTTCTAATGCTTTGATGTCAAGCAAGCCCTCGATCTTGATCCTCCTACAATGATGGGATTACAAGTGGCCAGATTTTAGGGTGTGTGGCTCAGCTGTACACAGATGCGAATGCACCGAAATACAGTGACAGAATGACGCGTGTCATAGGGTCACAGCTTATGAATTTATAGATGGGGTATACCGGTTGTACCTTGACCAGACAGCGAATACAGCTTAAGCCAACATTGTATGTGTCTACTAACCTGCACTTAAACAAAGGCCTAGACCAGTGGTAGCCAACCCTATTCCTCGAGAGCTACCAACAGTTAACATTTTCCAGACAACCTAGCTGCTGCACAGCTGCACTCATTAATGACTGACAAATTTTAAAAGATACACAGATGGAGTAAATTAGCTCACTTGTGATTCTGTGAGGAGACCTGGAAAACATGCACTGTTGGTAGCTCTCGAGGACTAGGGTTGGCTACCCCAGGTCTAGACAGACCCTGTAGGTGGCGTATTCCATATTTAGTTTGGATATCATGTAGTCCGGTCCTAAATAAACAATGCAGCACCTTTTTATGCTGTTACCTATAAGGCTGCAAGACACTCGCCGTTACCTGGCTGCACTCTCATATAAAACTGCTTTTACAACCTTTCCCGAAAGTCAATAAAACACAATTACCAAACGCATCAACACAAGCTCCGCTCTCCCGTCTCTCTCCAGCCAGAATCCCCTTTAATGGAAAGCATAATTTGTAATCACGTCCAATCTAAATAATATGCCACTTTTGGCGTTTTAATAAACGTTATTGATAGCGGTGACAAACCCAGGCTTGAGTGGTGGATGCGATGCTGAGCGCGTCTGAGATCTCCCGTACAGCGTTCATCAGCATTCATTTAACATTGGCAACGTCTGCGCAGCAATCAGGGAAAGAGGGGTGCAAGCTCACCCGGGAATGCCGTAATTCTTCCCAAAACAATACAAATGAGCTGAATGTTCACATAACTCACCGAGGAAACGTTTCCAGGGTGATAAATTTATAAGTAAGAGGTAAAATAAAAATGGCTTAAAGGAAATCTTAATGCGGCTTCTTTTAAAATGAGGTCCTGCCCCTTTATAGCGATAAATTATATGAGATATTCCGCATGGACTGGGCCGAGGTCTTTCTACAGAAAGAGAAACGTGTACATCACTTGGATACACGGGAAAGCGCCATCGATAATATATTGTCACCTTTCATTAAAGCTCAGCTTCGTAAATGTTTACAATGTTGCAAACGAATGCGTCTTATCACTTCTGCCTCAGATAGGATTATACACTGCATGGAAGTAATTACAGCAGGCTTAGGGGGGCACAGGCTTAGGGGGGCCTGGACCCAGGCTATAAAGTGACATGCCAAATTCCCAGATGTCTGAACCATTTCTCAGCCTGCATTGTGTGACATCACACCGTCAGCGAGTGTGTAGTGGATGTCATACAACATTTATTTTACACAAAGCGTAACTCTCGTGTGCAGCACCAACGCCCGCTCCCGAATAGGGCATAGCCTCCACAAAGAGGGACACTGCTGCCCGCAAGTGGGAAAGTGTGATGTAATGGGTCATAATCTAATCTGCTCATTGTAAAACAGAAGGGTTCAATAATGGTACATAAGATCTGGGGACACTTTATTGTGGCACAATATGAACTGTGGGCACTATAGTGTTTCATATTCAGATACTGAACACAGAAGTGTAGTAAATGTTTAATTAATGGCACTGTAATGTGGCACAGTATGAACAGAGGGCAATGTAATGTGGCATAATATGGGGGCACTGTAAATGTGGCACAGTATAAACAGAGGGCAATGTAATGTGGCATAATATGAACTGGGGGCACTGTAACAGTATGAACAGAGGGAACTCTCCCATGTGAGGAGGATCTTCTATGAGAGCAGGCAGAGAATGACTGACCGTCTTCTACACCTTGCTGTGAAGAATCCTTACCGTCATTGGGGGTTATTCAGACCAGATGCCCTGCAGTCAGGTACACACCGCCCAGCCAGAGTAAAATCCGGCTGAATGACAGAAACCCTTCTCCATATTGTCCAACTCGCCTTACTCTCTACAATCCAGCCGAAATGCCACAAGAGCTTACAATCTACTGGGAAAAGAACAGAGCTAAGCCAAAAACAAATAAACAAATGTTTAGAACAATATAGATGATGATAAAATCCTGCGTATTAATGGGATATCGCCGCACAAGTGAAGACTTTACACAATCTGTGTTTTCCAGAATAAACTCCTGAGGTTTAAAAAAAAATATCGGTAACATTTTAGAATGTAATCTCCATTATGGAAATATCAAGTTCTGCCTCATCTGCTAGATTGGTCTGTGGCCGTCCTCATTCAATTATTAATACTGGTGTCCTTATATGCTGCTGGGGACAGTGAGGGACCAGGCCATCTGCCACCTCTACTACTGTAATAGTGTAGCTGGTGTGCGAGAGCTCTACGCTCAGTGCCCAGCTTCATACGGAGCATAGATGGTGTCCTACAGAGCATCATACGGAGCGCAGAGCTTTATACTGAGCACAGAGCTTTATACAGAGCATAGATGGTGTCTTACTGAGCGCAGAGCTTTATACTGAGCATAGATGGTGTCCTACAGAGGGCAGAGCATCATACGGAGCGCAGAGCTTTATACTGAGCACAGAGCTTTATACAGAGCATAGATGGTGTCTTACAGAGGGCAGAGCATCATACGGAGCGCAGAGCTTTATACTGAGCACAGGTGGTGTCTTACTGAGCGCAGAGCTTTATACTGAGCATAGATGGTGTCTTACTGAGCGCAGAGCTTCATACGGAGCATAGATGGTGTCCTACAGAGGGCAGAGCATCATACGGAGCGCAGAGCTTTATACGGAGCATAGATGGTGTCCTACGGAGCGCAGAGCATCATACGGAGCGCAGAGCTTTATACTGAGCGCAGAGCTTTATACAGAGCATAGATGGTGTCCTACAGAGGGCAGAGCATCATACGGAGCACAGAGCTTCATACGGAGCATAGATGGTGTCCTACAGAGCGCAGAGCATCATACGGAGCGCAGAGCTTTATACTGAGTGTAGAGCTTTATACTGAGCACAGATGGTGTCCTACAGAGCATAGATGGTGTCTTACAGAGGGCAGAGCATCATACGGAGAGCAGAGCTTTATACGGAGCATAGATGGTGTCCTACTGAGCACTGAAGCATTTACAAAAGAAGGGTGTGTCTCAGCGAGAGACCAGCGTACAGCCCGTGCACCCAGCGAGAGACCAGCCTACAGCCCGTGCACCCAGCGAGAGACCAGCCTACAGCCCGTGCACCCAGCGAGAGACCAGCCTACAGCCCGTGCACCCAGCGAGAGACCAGCCTACAGCCCGTGCACCCAGCGAGAGACCAGCCTACAGCCCGTGCACCCAGCGAGAGACCAGCCTACAGCCCGTGCACCCAGCGAGACCAGCCTACAGCCCGTGCACCCAGCGAGACCAGCCTACAGCCCGTGCACCCAGCGAGACCAGCCTACAGCCCGTGCACCCAGCGAGAAACCAGCCTACAGCCCGTGCACCCAGCGAGAGACCAGCGTACAGCCCGTGCACCCAGCGAGAGACCAGCCTACAACAGCCCGTGCACCCAGCGAGAGACCAGCGGACAACCCGTGCACCCAGCAAGAGACCAGCCTACAGCCCGTGCACCCAGCGAGAGACCAGCTTTAAGCCCGTGCACCCAGCGAGAGACCAGCCTACAGCCCGTACACCCAGCGAGAGACCAGCCTACAGCCCGTACACCCAGCGAGAGACCAGCCTACAGCCCGTGCACCCAGCGAGAGACCAGCCTACAGCCCGTGTACCCAGCGAGAGACCAGCGTACAGCCCGTGCACCCAGCGAGAGACCAGCGTAAAACCCGTGCACCCAGCGAGAGACCAGCGTACAGCCCGTGCACCCAGCGAGAGACCAGCGTACAGCCCGTGCACCCAGCGAGAGACCAGCGTACAACCCGTATGGGGTCACTCCGGAGAACTCTCCATACTGCCAGATACAGTATGCCATGGGTCTTCAAACTGTGGCCCTCCAGATGTTGTGAAACTACAAATCCCAGCAGGACATATTAGAGAGCTGAGGATGTACGCGGAGGACGCAGGACATATTAGAGAGCTGATGATGTACGCGGAGGAAGCAGGGCATATTAGAGAGCTGATGCTGTACGCGGAGGACGCAGGACATATTAGAGAGCTGATGATGTACGCGGAGGACGCAGGACATATTAGAGAGCTGAGGATGTACGCGGAGGACGCAGGACATATTAGAAAGCTGATGATGTACGCGGAGGAAGCAGGGCATATTAGAGAGCTGATGATGTACGCGGAGGACGCAGGACATATTAGAGAGCGGATGATGTACACGGAGGAAGTAGGACATATTAGAGCGCTGATGATGTACGCGGAGGACGCAGGGCATATTAGAGAGCTGATGATGTACGCGGAGGACGCAGGACATATTAGAGAGCTGATGATGTACGCGGAGGACGCAGGACATATTAGAGAGCGGATGCTGTACGCGGAGGACGCAGGACATATTAGAGAGCTGATGATGTACGCGGAGAACGTAGGACATATTAGAGAGCTGAGGATGTACGCGGAGGACGCAGGACATATTAGAGAGCTGATGATGTACACGGAGGAAGCAGGGCATATTAGAGAGCTGATGATGTACGCGGAGGACGCAGGACATATTAGAGAGCGGATGATGTACGCGGAGGACGCAGGACATATTAGAGAGCGGATGATGTACGCGGAGGACGCAGGACATATTAGAGAGCTGATGATGTACGCAGGACATATTAGAGAGCTGATGCAGGACATATTAGAGAGCTGATGATGTACGCGGAGGACGCAGCAGGACATATTAGAGAGCTGATGATGTACGCGGAGGACACAGGACATATTAGAGAGCTGATGATGTACGCGGAGGAAGCAGGACATATTAAGAGAGCTGATGATGTACGCGGAGGACGCAGGACATATTAGAGAGCTGATGATGTACGCGGAGGACGCAGGACATATTAGAGAGCTGATGATGTACGCGGAGGCCGCAGGACATATTAGAGAGCTGATGATGTACGCGGAGGCCGCAGGACATATTAGAGAGTTGATGATGTACGCGGAGGAAGCAGGACATATTAAGAGAGCTGATGATGTACGCAGGACATATTAGAGAGCTGATTATGTATGCGGAGGACGCAGGGCATATTAGAGAGCTGATGTTGTATGCGGAGGACGCAGGACATATTAGAGAGCTTATGATGTACGCGGAGGACGCAGGACATATTAGAGAGCTGATGACGTACGCGGAAGACGCAGGACATATTAGAGAGCTGATGATGTACGCGGAGGATGCAGGACATATTAGAGAGCTGATGATGTACGCGGAGGATGCAGGACATATTAGAGAGCTGATGACGTACGCAGAGGACGCAGGACATATTAGAGAGCTGATGATGTACGCGGAGGAAGCAGGGCATATTAGAGAGCTGATGATGTACGCGGAGGAAGCAGGACATATTAATAGAGCTGATGATGTACGCGGAGGACGCAGGACATATTAGAGAGCTGATGATGTACGCGGAGGACGCAGGACATATTAGAGAGCTGATGATGTACGCTGAGGACGCAGGACATATTAGAGAGCTGATGATGTACGCGGAGGCCGCAGGACATATTAGAGAGCTGATGATGTACGCGGAGGCCGCAGGACATATTAGAGAGTTGATGATGTACGCGGAGGAAGCAGGACATATTAAGAGAGCTGATGATGTACGCAGGACATATTAGAGAGCTGATTATGTATGCGGAGGACGCAGGGCATATTAGAGAGCTGATGATGTATGCGGAGGACGCAGGGCATATTAGAGAGCTGATGTTGTATGCGGAGGACGCAGGACATATTAGAGAGCTTATGATGTACGCGGAGGACGCAGGACATATTAGAGAGCTGATGACGTACGCGGAAGACGCAGGACATATTAGAGAGCTGATGATGTACGCGGAGGATGCAGGACATATTAGAGAGCTGATGATGTACGCGGAGGATGCAGGACATATTAGAGAGCTGATGACGTACGCAGAGGACGCAGGACATATTAGAGAGCTGATGATGTACGCGGAGGAAGCAGGGCATATTAGAGAGCTGATGATGTACGCGGAGGAAGCAGGACATATTAATAGAGCTGATGATGTACGCGGAGGACGCAGGACATATTAGAGAGCTGATGATGTACGCGGAGAACGCAGGACCTATTAGAGAGCTGATGATGTACGCGGAGGACGCGGGACATATTAGAGAGCTGATGATGTACGCGGAGGACGCAGGACATATTAGAGAGCTGATGACGTACGCGGAGGACGCAGGACATATTAGAGAGCTGATGATGTACGCGGAGGACGCGGGACATATTAGAGAGCTGATGATGTACGCGGAGGACGCAGGACATATTAGAGAGCTGATGACGTACGCGGAGGACGCAGGACATATTAGAGAGCTGATGATGTACGCGGAGGACGCGGGACATATTAGAGAGCTGATGATGTACGCGGAGGACGCGGGACATATTAGAGAGCTGATGACGTACGCGGAGGACGCAGGACATATTAGAGAGCTGATGATGTACGTGGAGGACGCAGGACATATTAGAGAGCTGATGATGTACGCGGAGGAAGCAGGACATATTAGAGAGCTGATGATGTACGCGGAGGAAGCAGGACATATTAGAGAGCTGATGATGTACGTGGAGGACGCAGGACATATTAGAGAGCTGATGATGTACGCGGAGGATGCAGCAGGACATATTAGAGAGCTGATGGTGTACGCAGGACATATTAGAGAGCTGATGACGTACGCGGAGGACGCAGGATATATTAGAGAGCTGATGATGTACGCGGAGGACGCAGGACATATTAGAGAGCTGATGCAGGACATATTAGAGAGCTGATGATGTACGCGGAGGACGCAGCAGGACATATTAGAGAGCTGATGATGTACGCGGAGGACACAGGACATATTAGAGAGCTGATGACGTACGCGGAGGACGCAGTCGGCTAAATGAAACAAACAGACTGTACAAATGCAGAGGGCGATATGTAAATATAAAGGCAGAGGCCACTCATATCCCCGGCTGGAACGCAGGATGGACAGGAGAACATTGTGTCCTCTTCATCTAATCTGACATTGCTGTTTAATTTGATCCATCATGATAAGTGCATCCTCGGAAACACCGGGAATACAATCTATTAGGCTGAATGGACAAACAGTCTGATAGAGCCAATACCCCCCTCCCCCACCGTTACCGCCGCCAACCGCAGATACAACGCGTTTTACAAGACCATTAACAAGACAGAATGCCATTGTCCTGCCCGGCGAACATGGAACTGTGCAGCGCTACACAAGAGATCCTGGAAATTCATCAAGGCCCTGTCTGTTCCGATTGCATCCAGACAATCCGGACGGGTAAAGTGCTAGATTCAGGGACAGGTTCTCCTCCGGCCTCCGATTGCATTTACTTAAAAGTGACTAATTGCACTCGTCCCAAATCTGCGCCCCCCCAAACCAGGCACATTAGTATTCATTACAGGGAAAGGTGAATTAGAGCGATTTCATCTTCTGAGCACGATCCTCGGGCATTACAGTCTAATAACAATATTAAAGTCGCATTACAGGTCTTTAATGTCTGGCAGGGATAATACTGTCTGCTTTAATAAAAAACAGCATTCAAATAAAAAGTGGGCTGGATGGGGGTTTGCAGAGTGCACGGGCTGCAGATAAACTATATATAGTCTGGGGGCAAATACCTGCTCTGGGGAAGTCAGAGGATCAGGGGTGCAGACAAATTGTGGCAATAAAGTAGTCCCCGGGGCTACATCCGATGTGCATGGTCAGAGACATCAACTGATCAGCGTCCCCAGACGTGGTATAATGTCGGCGTTCCGAAGATGTGGCCCAATCTCGACGCTCCTAGATGCGGCACCATGTCAACGTCCCTAGATGCAACATGCTGTCGGCGCCCCTAGATGTGGTTCAATGTCAACATCCCTAGATGCGGCCCAATGTCAATGTCCCTAGATGCGACATGCTGTCGGGGCCCCTAGATGTGGCCCAATGTCAATGTCCCTAGTTGCGGCCCACTGTCAACGTCCCTAGGTGCTGAAACACTAATTAAGGATTTTTTTTAGATATAAGGCAGTACGGACGGTGTAATGGTTATTGCATTACTGCCTCACAGCGCTGGGGTCCTGGGTTCTATCCCCACCATGTGTTATATATACGGGGCAGTACTGATGATGTAATGGTTAGCATTACTGCCTCACAGCACTGAGGTCATGGGTTCTATCCCCACCATGTGTTATATATACGGGGCAGTACGGATGGTGTAATGGTTATTGCATTACTGCCTCACAGCGCTGGGGTCCTGGGTTTGATTCCCTCCCAGGCTGACCTTTATGATGAAATGCAAATTACAGGAACACCCACTTTAATTGGCTGTAGGGTTCCCCTTGGTGTAAATCCCATCAACCAACTACAGTAAATCCATCCATGATCCCTCCAGTTACTGGTTCCGAGAGAGGTATGTCCCCTGTACACCAGTGGCCCAATCCAACCCTGGAAATATTAGTGATGTGCACCCGCCTCAGTATATATATCAGCCAATGGGTTTACTCGTCAGCACATGACATAATAAGTGTGGATTGGGCTTTTCCTATTGGTCGGACTTTTTCAATGTTTGTATACATTCTGCTGTTGACACCAACAGCAAACAGAGAACGTGGCAGATCGTATCGGTGTGCAACGTACAGTAGTCTTATTTCCTATATTTGTATGTTATAATAACTTCTCTAAAGAAATGACACCGACCCCAAACATTAGAGTTTTGTTAAAATAAAATACAAACCATCATTGTGTGAAAATTGCCAAGCAAACATTTGTATTCACCATAATGACCAGTAATGTGACATTATATAGGAAATATCATCTTGTTTTGCACATTTCTTATTTGAATTTATATAACAAATGTGAATGACGCCGGTATTTCTTAGCGGATATTTTGCACATCTCTTGCAGAAATGTTGGCACTGAAAGGGTTAAGTTGACACGGTCAACCCAGCATCCGGATCCCGCAGGAGAAAACCATTTGGTTGATAGAACACCCCCCCCCCCCCCCCATAATGGGCATATGATATCACTATCTCATCTCCAAGAAGAAGGATCCAATTGGATTCCTCACCCCCAGGTACGTTCCATTCCCGGCACCCCAGGATCCGCATTACCACCAGCGGCAATAAATAGACTAATGATTGCACAACATTGATAAGAATTCAGCAAAGGCTTTAAACAGTTATGCAAATGAATGGCTGGCGAGCGCAGAGCAATTAAAGTGATTTGGCTTTTAAAATGCTAGCCTCATTAGACTATAAATACCACTCAATTGACTTTGTGTCTTCTCTCTCTGTGTTTTTTTTTTTTCATGTTATTGACACAAAAAGAAAAAAAAAAAGTTTCATGAGAAAATTGCCGACGCCTTTCTGTGCAGCTTGAAAGGAATTAAATCGGAGCGTTCAGTCCCAAATGTTCATTAGTTAGTGAGGAGTTTAAGGCCATTAGTGAAGTCGCTTTCTTCTTCTGCGGTGCAGGAAACATCTATTCAAGTATAGAAATTCATTATCACACCTTCTGATTACATAAAGTGCTATTTCAGCGGACTGATCTCTGACACAGGGGCTGGAAATTATATTACACTGACATCTAAGAGGTTCAGATAAAAGCAGAAAGGAAAACTCAATAAGTCTGATAACCGAGCGCTAGAGACTGTTGCAGCCAGAGTGCGCTGCGTCCTCCCACCTACTGCCCCATTGCAATGTTCTTCTCAGAACCCCCACACCCAATCCTGAACTCCATGCACTTCAATGCATCGTTCCACTTCTGCAGGGTTCTAGCTGCACAACGAGACAAAGAGATATCCGGCTGTACGGGAACGGCGGGGGCTTGACATGCAGTCCGAAGCTTATATCTTCAGACAGTACTCAAGCACAGTGCTACCATGCTGTTGTACAGGGGGCAAGATTCAGATTTGGAGGTTAAGCTAAAAAATGTAAGTCATTTGTGACTGAAACCAACCACACTGCAACACAAGGAGAACAGATATATGGACATGTTTTCTGTGCATGGCAAATACATGGTCTGCTTTTGCATGCAGCCCACAGCTGTATTCTTGCAACGTAATAAAGACCTGGCGCAGGGGATATAGAAGGTGCAATCAGACAGGCGGAACTACCATTGGTGCAGCAGGTGCAGTGCTCTGGGGCCCCTGAGGACTAAGGGGCCCATTGCTACACGTCACCCTCTTCCTTTCACCCACTGATTTTCCCTGTCACCCTGTGCCTCCTCCTGCCTCTCCCGGTCGCCCTCTGCCTCCCCTATTTCTCCCGGACACCCTCTGCCTCCTCCTGCCACCCACTGTATTTCCATGTCACCCCCTGCCTCTCCCTGTCACCCACATTGTGAATTTGGGTTGGGGTGGAGGGGGGGCCAAATTTACATGTTTGCACCTTTGCTCACTACCCACAAGTTCCTCTGCTGCAATCTGATGTATTAGGGAGGGGTCCTATTGCACCCCCACCCCAGTGAGAGATCACAGGCCCTTAGATACTGGAGACTCGGTGAGATCTGGGGAGGAGAAGGGATCAGACAGATAAGAGGCAGACGACAGGCTCTTTGCCATTTAATCACTGAGCCGGCTGAGACACTGAGATATCAGCTGCCTGGAGTGTTATTATTACAGAATAAATGTTTATGTCTTTATAACCAAATCCTTTGTAGTGCCTAATAGGTTCTCCTGTTCCGCGCCACGTCCGGGTGATTATAAGGAATATCGGATAATGACAGCGTCCTCGGAAGCGGATTCCTTATTACTGACACAAGCAGGCCCGGGGAGGGGAGTTCCTGCCGCTGACCTAACATGCGATGCATTATACGAGGAAATAACTGGAATCTTGTTAACACTGAGCCGCGTACAGCGGGTAATCCAGTCTGGCAATTAGTGTAATGCACTGGACACACACAAACCTTGTTCCCTCTATACACTGGGAGAAAAGCCGTCATTACTGTGCAGGCGCTAATTCCCAGCTCCGGCGTCTGCAGGCGAGAAGCTAAGTGCTGGATGTAGAGGAGGAGAGCGCGTAGTAATAGAGGGTTATGGATATGTATTCAGCACAGTGCCAGGGGCTAAGTAGGGGGCACCCCGGCCAAGCATAAGCAGCGGATGTAATTACACAGCAGCAATGCTCGGGGGAATCACTCAGATACACACACAGGTCTACTGGCCGACAGATAAGCAACGTGCTGCTCTCGATGCCGCTGGGACGTGTAGTATTCTATTTAACTGCTGAGATTTCCTGCAACAATGGGCAAAGGCCTCAGATAATGGACAGGTAAAAACCAGGTATGGCTGGCGAGAGGCGAACATATCACTGAGGGCTGATCCAGTTACTGAGGGAGGATGTCCGAGAGGTGATCGGTCGCCTGAGGGGAGGATGGCCGAGGGGCGGCCCAGTCGCTGAGGGGAGGATGGCCGAGGGGCGGCCCAGTCGCTGAGGGGAGGATGGCTAAGGGGCAATCCAGTAGATGCGGGGAAGAGTGGCCGAGGGGTGATCCTGTCACTGAGGGGAGAATGGGAGTTGGAGGGTAGGTACCATTTCCATAAGTCTGAAGTACCGATGTATAAACTCCAGGGAAGGGGTGATAAGAACGGCCTGGCATGTACAAAGTACTAACCAGACATTGCCACACTCCCTTTAAATGGGGAACAAGGCCATGTCCCAACGTCAAAAGCTGAAATGTTGGGAGTCCTGCCGGAGAACCCCTGCCCTGAAATCTGAAGGTAAAGGGCATAATTTATATCTGTGCGAACATGCTTTAGAGAGATTGCCTGGCACCCACCACCCAGGGGTGCTGGGGATAGCCCCTGGCTTAAGCTCTGCCAATGCATGTCCTGGGGGTGGGAAACCCCTTTATTGGGGAAGTCCTTACTCACCCAGGTACTCTGGCCAGGGCTGACTAGAGCCCAGCAGTGCTGGTTACAAAAATACTGGGGACCCCTACTTGTTTTGTCCCCTATATTTTTTAAACCAGGACCAGTCCAGGAGCCTGGTGCTGGTTTTGGAAATACAGGGGAACGCCAGTGCTTCCCCCCCCCCCCCCCCCCCCTGTATTTTTGTAACCAGGATTGGCTCAAAGAGCCCAGGGCTGGGTATGCTCGAGGGGGATCCCATGCCGTGATTTTTTTACTATTTCTATATTATTGCACACGTAGCCATGTGTAGACCTCGCTGATCCATGCAGACTTCATACAATATATAAATTGGCCGATGTGCAGGCCCTGGCCATGATTAGGATTGAATGGGTACAAATGGGCGCATTCGTACCAATTTGGTCTCAGTAAATTTTCCTCATTGTACCTAACCAATAATAATTGTAACCAATAACCAGCTCAGCCTGTCTTTCATGTCAGGGATCCTCACAGAGCAAGTCATGTGCTGTGTCTGTGGTCTTTATTTTTCCAAGCCCAGATCGTGAATACCTACAAACTGTGGCCCTCCATGTGTTGGCAAGGCATCCCAGCATGCCTTGCCATAGTTTTAGCAATCCCTAATAGAATAAACTGTGTCAACGCATTATGGCACTTGTAGCTTCACAACAGCTGGAGGTCAATAGCTTAGACATGCCTGACCTACCTGGACCAAAAAGGACCTTCCCTGGATTACAGGTGAGTAATAGAGTGGGGAATGAGGTATGTGTGGGAGTTTATTTTCATTACAATGTGGGTTTCTTTTTTTTCCTGTGGGACTTTCCATTTTCCTGTGAGGCTTCACTTTCTTACAGGTGGTCTGCAGCTTTCTCGATGCTTTACCAGCCAATAAAATTGAACATGCCACTTACTCCATGAACCTGTAGTTTACCAGGAGAAATAAACGCACACAAATGTTTTTTTGGGTGGGTTTAACTCCTCTAGGGAACACAGCCCCATGCTGGTTGAGTTTTATTATGAACTAAAGCTCATATGCAGTGACCCTTAGATGCAAATGTTGACCCTCAAATGCAGTGACCCTTATAGTGATGTCCCCCCCCCCCCCAGACATTGGTGGCACAGTGAGAAGAAAAAAAATACTTAATAACTCCGGAGTCCAGCATCACGGCCTCTCTGTCCCGTGGCATCAGGAGGGGCGGCGGTCTCCGGCAGTGTCTGACGTCATCGGCTTGGCGGCAGTGTCCGGCGGTCTCCGGCAGTGCCTGATGTCATCGGGCTCGGCGGTGGTGTCTGGCATCCTCTACTCAGCCTGGTGCAGCGGCGGTGTCATGGGGGCAGCGTCCAGTGGGGCTTCAGTCGCTCAGAACAATCCTGCTCATCTGCCCGCGGCCACACATGCGGGAGATTAGCAGGAGCTTTCTGAGCGACTGCTATCAATTGTACTGCGGGGGTCCGTTCTGAGTCTTGGACAAATTCAGAACGGCGGGGGCGCGCATTTAAATCGCTGTGTGGGCTATATACACAGCGATTTACATGCATTTTCTGAGTGATTTGTTAAAATCGCTGCTGTGTGTGGGGACCATTAGATGCAAGCTTCAAATTCTGAACACAACCATATAAAACTGTCTGTACCAAAACATTTTAGCAGCAAGGCCAGAACTTTCCAACCCCAGAGGCAGATGTAGGACGTAAAGCAGATTAATGGGTCGGGCTTGGTGTTGGGCTCCGGTTTGGTCCTAGGGTTATATGCATTGAGGTTCTTCAGATTTAGGTCTGGGGCTAATGTTAGGCTTAGTATTTAGTCTATAAAGCTATGGTGGTTATTGATATCATCAATGTGGACTCTTCTCTAGACTCCAGCAGATTACACCAAGCAAAGTAGATGGATTCAGGTGGTGCCATTGTGGAAAGCCTGTCCAGGTGGGATCAAGGTGAATGCCCCTTGAGGAATGCATCCCATCCATTAATACAGAACATCTCAAGGGGTGCCGGACGGGGTCCCGACATGCAGTTACCCGACGTTGGGATCCCGAATGTCAAAACACCGACAGCCGGGTTCCCGATGGCCACCGACTATTTTCCATCAGGGGGGTGCACTAAGCCCGCAAGGGGCTTAGTTGCGCTCACCATGCTGTCTGGGTCCGGCCAGTCGGGATCTCGACGTCGAACTAATGACTGTCGGGATCCCGACTGTCGGACCCCTGTACCACACCCAAGTTCAAGTCCCCGATTCCTTTAACTACAGCGCACAGAGTCCTTGCAGATTACGGAGCAGAGAGACAGATACGTGACGTACATTCGGGACAAAGTACTTCACCTCCACCTCTTATTGCTGCGATATTGCTGACTTTTATAGTCCGTGTGGCCACAGGACAAAGCTAATAATTAGCAGCTCTAGAAACAGCTTGTGGTTTTATATTACATTGAGGTAAAATTAAACTGGAATCAGAGTGGATTAGTTTTATCAAATAGGGAATAAGCTGTTAATTAACTCCCCACTGTAGCAATCTTTTTTTGAGCTTGCAACTGTTATTAGCTTTAGATTAAACTGTTGAATTAATTTCCCACTTACTTACTATTTCAAGAGTTTTTAATTTACCTGGCAGCCGTTTTAATGGGAAATTGTATTAGTGAGCATAAATTGTTTTTTGGGAAGGGTAAACAGTTTGCGATAATGTTTATTAAGTCGTTTTGTTTGAGCAAAAATATAATTGCGGTTTTAATTAGTGGATGGTTGTTGGAGTATTAGGTTTGAGATTACATTATGGCTTTTTCAGAGAGAACAATCAGTCAGGTAATCCCAGCATTTATAAGCGATAGGAAATTCGAAAGGCAACGGAGAGCGCGCCGAAGCGAGCGCCGTCGTCTCATTCCAGGTTTGGAAGGTTGCAAAGAAAAAAATAAGACGACATTTATTATTCGCTGGACGTGAGGAGAGCGGGATCGTGGTTACACATTCCCACTAACGAGCGGATCGGGAAAGAAATACAAAAGGAAAACATTTGTCCTGTATAATATGCGCAAAGCGAAGCGCTCGGTTCATGCTTTTAAAAATTTAACGGCTGAGTCCCAAGTGCGGCCGACCTGCTTGATTTAAATATATTGTATTTTCCAGCTCTTAAGCAAGCAGTGGTGTATAATGTGGAGCCCCGGGCAATATTTTTAGGTTATAAAAAGAAAACATCTGAGACAGAAATAATTTGTCTGCCGTGACAAATTGCTACGGAACATTCCGCGGCTACTATTTTTTTTCTTCTTTTCTTGCAGAAAGAACATCTGGGCTTATATTATCAGGATCAGGGGTCCTGGTGCTAAAAATGTCACATTCTACAGAGCTAATTGATGGATCCACAGGAGAGCGAGAAAGACTGGATTTCCCGGGTTATTCGGCATGGATTAGTAAAAAGAATTTCGATGGACAGATTGTATTACTCTATTACGGCCAGGGCTTGATTAAGCGAGTGGCGGTCATGCCCCCATGTTAGGGGGCCCGCACACACTTCGGGGGTTGGCAGCAATTTTAGTAGTTGGGGCCCCCACCATCCTTAATCCGTCCCTGGATACAACCCTTGCATATTCACACTCCACCACGCAATAATAGATGAACCCTGGAAAACTCAACCTTCAACATCGTATTGACCAATCATCTTGCTTGTAGGCTGCCAAACAGTGACGGAATGATCACACAATGGTGCGATTCCAGCCCAGTAGACCTACTTGTGTGTATGGATTCCATACTATCTATCTGATCCATTTACGGACTATTATCTGCTCACCAACCTCAAATATCTTTCCGTTGATACATTCCTACTCTCTCCCTAGCCTGAAATATCCCATATTGCCACACTTTTGCCATTGGAAATGGAAAGTATTATGCAAAATTTGGGTCTGTGTCTGAATGTTGGGTGCAAGAGGCTACAGTATGTTGCATGATGACCAAATAATACTTGGATTTGACTGGGGGCCAGCGCAGTACTGAAAAAGCTACTGGTTGATGTAAATCAGAGAAATGGATGCTTCTCCCATGACCAGTTGTTTGCCACCTGTTCCAGAGTCAGATCCTCTGACAGCCCAGCCATTCCCCAGCCTGAAGGAAAGACTAAAGAAATATTTTACCAGGAAGGCCTTGAAAATTATAACCACATACATGGAAATGCATAAAATTCCATAGCGAAGAATAGGTATTCAGCTAGTATTCTAGATTTCTTTAACCAATCGGCCTCTGCGAGATTCCTTATATAAATGGTATATTTCTCAGCTTATGTGGGCACCTATGTTACTTAGTTACAGGTGAGCAGCCCCCGCGGACTGAAGAGATCTCGGATATACCCAGCACTGTCCACTAACCGGTTAATATATTTAACGTTTCCTTTTTTTCCCCATCTAGAAAAATAATTTTGTTCTTCATTAATGTCAAAATCAGTAAAATGACAAAGCCCGTAATATTGTTCTGCCTCTTTGGGGAGAAATTGACAGTTCTAAATTACAAACAAAACATAAAAACATTCAATTTAAGCTTTTTTCAATTAATTCTACTTTCCAATTTATGATTTTATTATTCAAGCAAAAAAAGAACACGAGAGTAGAAATTATCTAAAGACACATTCTACTGACAATAAGCTCAGATTTTATGGTCATTTTAATATAAAAGTCATTTTAAAAATAATAGATGTAAAATCCCAAACAAAAAAAAAAAATACTGTTTTTCTAAATTACATTTTTTTATGACATAAAAAGTCATTTTTCCTATAAAAGTGGAACCAAACTATAAAAAATAAAGTTGAGTTAATATAGAAAAATGATAAAATATATATATACATGCCAGCATGGAACATAAACTTTTTATTTTATATTATATTAAAAAAATGGAAATTTCAAAATGATATAGAATATTTCTGACAATATAAAGTGTAATTTCACAATTTAATTATAACTTGGACGCAGCGCTAAACATGCCGCTTTAAAAAAAAATGTTTTAACTTTCTATGGTTTTACTTTTCAAGACTTTTCCTCAATTAGACGTAAAGGTTTTTGAAGTGAATAACAATCCCTGGCTTCTGTAGACGGCGAGATACGCTCTCTATGAGGACGTATATAATGCTATGTACACACGGAGCGATTCAGTGTCATTTTCTTGATTCGAAAGTCCAAATCGAATCGAAAATGACAGAATCACACAGTGTTAGCGGCATTCAAAGCAGATTCTATCCCGATTCATGGCCCAGCGGCATCGGGTTATCAAAAGCAGAAAAAGACTGTGCAGGCAAGTTTATTTCTGCTTCGATCTGCTAGATTGTAAGCAGTTATATGCTGCTCAATGTAGCATCCGCCCTCCCACCCCACGCCGTCCTCCTTCCCTCCTGGCGGATGCTGACAACCAGCCGGCCGCCGATATCGATGGCCGCTTGGTCGGCCCCATGTGTATGCCCCATAATAGTTGCCTTGTGATTACGAAACGCGTTGGGCGTGGCCTGGCCTGGCGTTGCTGTCTTGTTTGCCGAACCCACACAGGAGAGTGTAACCGCTCCAACAATTCTGTGTTGAATACACAGACTCCTATGCTATTTTATTGCGGTGGTTGAACTGCCCACTCTGGTACGTTACCTTACACTTGTCTTACGCTTGGATATCTTTCTGTTTTGATAAAAACTTCACTTGCTATACTACACTATGGAGGGCTCTTATTTTTCCTTCTAGATGTATCTTCCTGTGGAATCCAGGTCATTGAGAGCATTGAAAGAAAGTTTTGGATGGGACATTTAACCCTCTCAGCTGTGCAGTATTAATACAATATCAAGGTTTTTGCACACTTATTCCTCGTTGTATATCTATATATTCCTTATTCCTCGTTATATATCTATATATATACAGATGGCGCCGGGCTTGTCTTTGCTGGGGATGGCGGAGGACTCGCCACCCGCCATCCCCCGCCCCGCGCCATCTGTATGTCGGAAGGGGACGCGCGTGCACGAGGTGCACGCGCGTCCCGTTCCGACGGTGCTTTTGCCCGGGTCCCCGCCGGCTTCCCCGGGTCCCCGCCGGTCCACACCGCCCCCCCGCAGCCCCCCGCAGCCCTGCCCGTCTCCCTGAAGCTGGAGACGGGCAGGACTGCACCCGCCGCGCCGCCTCGCCGCCCGGCTATTGAGACGCTCGTGCGTGGGAGACGCACGAGCGTCTCATTCAGCCAGAGCGCCAGATTGCTGGCGGATCGCCAGGGACACGGTCCTGGCGCTCCGCCAGCAATAATAAGGCCAGCTCCATCTCAGATGGCGCCGGGCTTGTCTTTGCTGGGGATAGCGGAGGACTCGCCACCCGCCATCCCCCGCCCCGCGCCATCTGTATGTCGGAAGGGGACGCGCGTGCACGAGGTGCACGCGCGTCCCGTTCCGACGGTGCTTTTGCCCGGGTCCCCGCCGGCTTCCCCGGGTCCCCGCCGGTCCACACCGCCCCCCCGCAGCCCCCCGCAGCCCTGCCCATCTCCCTGAAGCTGGAGACGGGCAGGACTGCACCCGCCGCGCCGCCTCGCCGCCCGGCTATTGAGACGCTCGTGCGTGGGAGACGCACGAGCGTCTCATTCAGCCAGAGCGCCAGATTGCTGGCGGATCGCCAGGGACACGGTCCTGGCGCTCCGCCAGCAATAATAAGGCCAGCTCCATCTGTATATATATAATAAAGAAAATAACCATTTCACTGCGCTATAGAGGGGGAGAGAGGAAGACAGATACAAAGTTTATATAGAGTGTGCCACCACCAAATCAAAGGACAATACAATTAATCAGATAAAATGTTTAGACATTTTTAACACTTTTAATAAAATCTCCTTAAAAGATGGTTGTGGAAATTCATTTAGCAGCGTATTCAAGTCCAAATAATAGTACAAACCCGACACGTTTCATTTTGCAGCCACTGAGGAATACACTGGTTTTGCTACTATCCAGGATCTTTTTGCTCAAGCTGGTCAGGAGTTTCTGTTAAATTTCCCCTCCACTGTGAGTGAATAATATGCGGTTTGGCGCCTGATCCAATCCCTATGTTTGATACCAGTTGTTACTATATCTTTTGAGAAGTCCAAGAGGACCTATACATTCTAGAATCTGGTTTCCTACCATTCCCACATTTTCGATCTTTACCCCTGATGAAGTCTATATGACGAAACGTGTCGGGTTTCTACTGATCAAAATTTGAATGTACTATTATTTGAATACGCTGCTAAATGAATTTCCACAACCATCTTTTAAGAAGATTTTATTAAAAGTGTTAAAAATGTCTAAACGTTTTCTCTGATTAATTGTATTGTCCTTTGAATTGGTGGTGGCACACCATTAGGCGTACTCTATATAAACTTTGTGTATGTGTGTATATGTGCCCAGGACGAAGGTGCATCATTTGGCACCGATACAGCTGTCGGTATGACCACATTTAGGAATGCTGTGATGGAAATTATTCACCAATCACTCTGTTAAGTATTCCACCGCATTCCTGTATCTCCTTTTTTGTCTGTGATTATGCACTTTTAATATGCCATTAAAAACTTTTTGACATTTTTTGCATTAAAAATCGGATGTTGCTGGCTTTCTAATCCTGTATCTATCTATCTATCTATCTATCTATCTATCTATAGATAGATAGATAGATAGATAGATAGATAGGAGACTCTAGCCGTCCAGCCTCATCTAAAAGATAAGCACCTTCTTGTTGTTCATCCTAATTTTTGTCCACACCTTTTTATCTTACTATTAGCTTAGAATTTTTTTCTTGTAAATCCGTCTGTACTGTTTTTACTATATTTTATCCCATTATTCTATAATAAACTTATTCTATACATACGTATATATATTTTTTATATATATTTTTAAACCTAAATTCCTACACCCTGGTCCAGATCCATTTACATTCCTACCACCAGCATTTATTCTATATAGAGCCTTAAAAGCAGAGGCCTATTGTTATTTACTAATTGAGCATTAAGTTGCCGCATCTTTTACTGGGCATATTCTCTTTTTTAAGTAACTTACCATTACTTTTTTCTTGAAGACTGGCTGACACCCCATAGAACAAAGGGGATATTGACTATTTTTAAATTTATTAAGGTCACACAAGTGGCGCCACAACTCTATTTTTCAGAATATATATATATATATATATATATATATATATATATATCCAAACAGATAAGGAGCGCACTCACCAGACTTGAGATAAAACTTCAAACTTTTATTGATCCATTTAAAATATCCAACGCGTTGGATATTTTAAATGGATCAATAAAAGTTTGAAGTTTTATCTCAAGTCTGGTGAGTGCGCTCCTTATCTGTTTGGATATATTTGGCCTCATGGATTGTGGTCTGAGTTATATGGACACCCCAGCTGTTGCCCAGGAAAATTGAGAGTGCTGTTTTCTCCTATCAATATATATATATATATATATATATATATATATATATATATATAGATAGATAGATAGATAGATAGATAGATAGATAGATAGATAGATAGATGTGTGTGAATAGGGTGGCAGTGAATAGTGTCAGCATGTTCACAATTCATACTTACAGATTCAGCCTCCCAGACTGCAAAATGTCCTGAGCTGGCGGACAGGCGCCCAATCTGACAGTGGCGGGGAACGGATTCCCTGTGTGTCTATGCTTCAGAGAGACCGGGCAGGGTTAGTGGGGGCTGTGGACATTGACGGGGGAGTCGACGGAGGGCTCCGCTAGAATGGGGCGGGCGAGCGTCTCAGGGGCTCAGTCGACTGGCGGCAGGTAGCGGGGCCTGGCGAATAACGATAGAATCTCCAGGAACAGCTCCAATGTGAGCTGCTCCGTCTGTACCCGACGCAGCCATACACCTAAATTTGGCTACTTGTTTTGCATTATATGGCACAGTATTACCCTGGTACCTACCTTCCAGCCATAGGGAATTAGGAGCGGCCTACCTACCTGGGCTGGTACTAGGGTTCTAATTCCGACTGGATCGCAAAGCACTTTATATCTCTAATGAACACAACCATGTGCTGCAGGTGGGGCAGTATACTCGTATGTCATACTATCAGTATACTCGTATGTCATACTATCAGTATACTCGTATGTAATACTATCAGTATACACGTATGTAATACTATCAGTATACTCGTATGTAATACTATCAGTATACTCGTATGTCATACTATCAGTATACTCGTATGTCATACTATCAGTATACTCGTATGTCATACTATCAGTATACTCGTATGTAATAATATCAGTATAATCGTATGTAATAATATCAGTATACTCGTATGTAATAGTATCAGTATAATCGTATGTAATAGTATCAGTATAATCGTATGTAATACTATCAGTATACTCGTATGTAATACTATCAGTATACTCGTATGTAATACTATCAGTATACTCGTATGTAATACTATCAGTATACTCGTATGTAATACTATCAGTATACTCGTATGTCATACTATCAGTATACTCGTATGTCATACTATCAGTATACTCGTATGTAATACTATCAGTATACTCGTATGTAATACTATCAGTATACTCGTATGTCATACTATCAGTATACTCGTATGTCATACTATCAGTATACTCGTATGTAATACTATCAGTATACTCGTATGTAATAATATCAGTATAATCGTATGTAATAATATCAGTATACTCGTATGTAATAATATCAGTATAATCGTATGTAATAGTATCAGTATAATCGTATGTAATAATATCAGTATAATCGTATGTAATAATATCAGTATACTCGTATGTAATACTATCAGTATACTCGTATGTAATACTATCAGTATACTCGTATGTCATACTATCAGTATACTCGTATGTCATACTATCAGTATACTCGTATGTAATACTATCAGTATACTCGTATGTAATACTATCAGTATACTCGTATGTAATAATATCAGTATACTCGTATGTAATAATATCAGTATAATCGTATGTAATAATATCAGTATACTCGTATGTAATAATATCAGTATACTCGTATGTCATACTATCAGTATACTCGTATGTCATACTATCAGTATACTCGTATGTCATACTATCAGTATACTCGTATGTAATACTATCAGTATACTCGTATGTAATAATATCAGTATAATCGTATGTAATAATATCAGTATACTCGTATGTAATAATATCAGTATAATCATATGTAATAATATCAGTATACTCGTATGTAATAATATCAGTATACTCGTATGTAATAATATCAGTATACTCGTATGTAATACTATCAGTATACTCGTATGTAATACTATCAGTATACTCGTATGTAATAATATCAGTATAATCGTATGTAATAATATCAGTATAATCGTATGTAATAATATCAGTATACTCGTATGTAATACTATCAGTATACTCGTATGTAATAATATCAGTATAATCGTATGTAATAATATCAGTATAATCGTATGTAATAATATCAGTATAATCGTATGTAATAATATCAGTATACTCGTATGTAATACAGGTTGAGTATCCCTTATCCAAAATGCTCGGGACCAGGAGAATTTTGGATAACGGATTATTCCGTATTTCGGAATATTTTAATATTTCAATGATGTATTTTTAAGTATCTTGCATTTATGCTCTATAAACACATAATATACACACAAATATATTTTATTACCACATAAAATACACACAAATATATTTTAATTGTTCAAAAAACAAGGTTTCAAAACGTGAAACAAAATGTGTGTACTATCTCAGCACTGAATTTGAATGCCAAGCAATCATTGTCTTGCACATATATAGTGCCAGTTACATATCATGTCCCCAGTGATGCTGTTACAAATGTCCCCAGTGAGTTTTTAGAATAAAAAAAAAAAAATTTTTCACTTTCTGGAATGTCCGTATTTCGGAATAATTCGGATAACGGATATTCGGATACGGGATACTCGACCTGTACTATCAGTATACTCGTATGTAATAATATCAGTATAATCATATGTAATAATATCAGTATACTCGTATGTAATAATATCAGTATACTCGTATGTAATAATATCAGTATACTCGTATGTAATACTATCAGTATACTCGTATGTAATAATATCAGTATACTCGTATGTAATAATATCAGTATACTCGTATGTAATAATATCAGTATACTCGTATGTAATAATATCAGTATACTCGTATGTAATACTATCAGTATACTCGTATGTAATAATATCAGTATAATCGTATGTAATAATATCAGTATACTCGTATGTAATAATATCAGTATACTCGTATGTAATAATATCAGTATACTCGTATGTAATAATATCAGTATACTCGTATGTAATAATATCAGTATAATCGTATGTAATAATATCAGTATAATCGTATGTAATAATATCAGTATACTCGTATGTAATACTATCAGTATACTCGTATGTAATACTATCAGTATACTCGTATGTAATAATATCAGTATAATCGTATGTAATAATATCAGTATACTCGTATGTAATAATATCAGTATACTTGTATGCAATAATATCAGTATAATCGTATGTAATAATATCAGTATACTCGTATGTAATACTATCAGTATACTCGTATGTAATACTATCAGTATACTCGTATGTAATAATATCAGTATACTCGTATGTAATAATATCAGTATAATCGTATGTAATAATATCAGTATAATCGTATGTAATAATATCAGTATACTTGTATGTAATAATATCAGTATACTCGTATGTAATAATATCAGTATACTCGTATGTAATAATATCAGTATACTCATATGTAATAATATCAGTATAATCGTATGTAATAATATCAGTATACTCGTGTTTCAGGGGAACGCCCGATACATCTGACACGTGTGTATTGCAGCTGCGGCTCTGTGCGCACATTCTGATTACCAACATCGCTCATCTCCATGATCATCGGCACTGCGTGTGACATGTCTTCCACATGCCTTCTCTGCTCAGTGCATGTATCACGTATAGAACGTGGCACCTCTAGCCATGCAGTATAGTGTGCAGGACAGTGACTAGGAATAGCCTGATGCTGGGGTCTGGAGTGTACACATCCAATATCCACCATGTGAGGGGATGCCTAGTGCCTGACACACGGTGCCTCTGACACATGGCGCATCACTGATATAGACACACTTGTTACTGCTTTCATGACATGACAACAGATATAACGGGTGACATTCTATGCTCTGCGCTAATTGCGCATGTTTAATTCGCACACTATATCGCCGCAAATCGCATTTTTCTAACTCGCACTTTTCAGTCCAAATTCGATTATTTAATGTGATGCGCATTTGAGGCTGAAAAGTGCGAAGAGTTGCGATTTGCGGCGATTTTTAGTTTTAAAAAGTGCGATTTTTAGTATGAAAAAAGTGCGATTTTTAGTATGAAAAAAGTGCGATTTTTAGTCCGAAAAACGCGCCATTTCTTCCGCTGGTCATGTGCGAGTTTGGACCAACCGGAGTGCGATTTACAAAGGTTATGGATGTACATTTTCCAGCAGGCTCTGACACTCATGGTTTGAACTGTAATGGTTGTAGTGTGTCTGGGCATGCTGGAACATGTAGTTCCACAACACCAGTGAGCCATGTTTCACAGAAAACTTAATTGTTACATGTACCAAGAGTACTTAGAAGGTAGATATCAGCAAGGGATAGGTCAGCACCACCATGTGCATCTGTTGTGGACTGGTGTTAGGTTAAATATGGGTGGAAAGCGGTGGTACTGGTCATTAATTTGATAATGAGTACACTTCCAAAACTGGTACATTTTGGAGTACAGGCCACATGTGCTTACCAGAAAAGCTACGCCTGCTGATGTATGTCTGCAACAACTTCTTTATAGCAAGTAACAGTACAGTACAAATCTTAGACAAAGTGGCCTGTGATAGCACCAAGGCCCATGAGGTCACAGACTGAGTGGAGGCTGTGGACAAATAGTAGAGGGCACACATTAATTAGTGCTGGACAGACACTACATAGTTGGCACCCACAAAATGGGCCCAAGCATCTCTCACCTGCTCATATAACTCCGACAGGGTAATGGGGTTCAGCGTAACCATCCCCACAACCTGTTGGTCCGACAGGTAGTCCAGGTACAGGTGAGCACCATACATACGTGGGGTACCCAGTAGTGGGGGGGCAACCAGCAGCTTTTGCCCACCTTCCTCCCTCCTGCGTTTGCCCTCCAATTGGGACACATCACAGATAAGCAATTTTAAAATAGTCATACAAATCTACATGAATTAAACCCTCACAGGTGTCCTTACTAATGTTGGGGTTAAGGTAGGGGGGTTTGGGATTGATAATGAAGGCACCTGTGTTGAAATTAACCATGTGCGCACTTGACCAAAATGAGGTGTGTGCAAATGCGCCAAACAGAACCAGGTCTGAAAAAAGTGCGATAAATAGACACCGCAAAAGTGCGATTTGCTAATGCGCATAGCATTAAATAAGCGGTTTGTATAGTTTTGCATTGGAAAACATCTGGATGCGATAAAAGTGCGAATTAATCTCGCACTTTTGTTCCGCATACCTTTACGCACAAAATATGCGATTTCGGTCCCTTAACGCATCACGTTAAATTGGCGATTTCACTGAAAAATGCGATATCGCCATTTTGTGGTCTAAACGCCAAAAACAGAAAATCGCAGAGCATAGAATGTTCCGCTACAGGTGCATACGAGATTAACTCCACGTGTTCCCATAGTGCATGTGCCACATGTGTGCTAAACACATCACAATAATGCATACCAGACAGACATATGTATGGAAATTATATATACATTTATATACAATCTTTGTAACTCCCAAATAATCTTCCTTATCCCCTCCCCGGATTTACGAGGGGTCCTGCTCTGGAACATTGGCTCACAAGGACGGATTGGAAACGTCAGGCTGCAGACAGCCAGAAATGGAAGATATGTTCTTTATATAAGGGATGTCCCTATATCCTGCTGTATTATTATATATACACTCAGTGACACAGGAATATTGCCGGCCTGTACAGATGGGGGCCATCTCTTATATATTTGGCTACATCTGTCACTCAAAGTGTGTGAGTGCGTGTATAATGCTGGGTGGAGCCTCTGACTCACATGACTGACTCACATGACAGAGCACCAGCCCAGTGAGCCCACAGACAGTGCCAGACACCCTCTGCCTCCCCATGTTGCCCAGCACCACCAGGTGAGCGCACCCCCCCCCCCCCCCCCCCGCGCGTGCGATTTGCGGCAAAACCACCACCCCCCCCCGCGCGATTCTCGGCAAACCCCCCCCTCCCGCGACCCCCCCTCCCGCGGTTCGCGTCAAAAACACCCCCGCGGCAAAAACACCCCACCCCCGCGTCCTGCGGCAAAAAGAACTCCCCCGCGATTCGCGGCAAAAACACCCCCCCTCCCCCGCGGCAAAAACACCCCCCCGTGACCCCCCCTCCCACGATTCGTGGCAAAAATACCCCCCCGCGACCCCCCTTGCGCGATTCGCGGCACACACCCCACCCCCCCCCCGCGACCCCCCTCCCGTGATTCGCCCCCCACCCCCCCCCCCCCCCCCGCAATTTGCAGCAGCCCCATGCAAAACACTGACATGGCTATGGTCGACAATGAAAAAGGTTGACATGAGTTTTTGAAGATTTATTTTAAATTGTTTGAATGTTTTCATATTCATTCTCATGTGTCGACATGGACACCAATCAAGTGCCACACTTATGTCAACATTTACATGTGTTTACATATGTTGACCTTTCTGTGTTGATTTTTTCTTGTGGCGATTCACAGCACACACACCCCCTCCCACGACCCCCCCTCCCGCGATTCTCGGCCCCCCACCCCGTGACCCCCCCCCCCCTCCCGCGATTCGCGGCACACCCCCCACGACCCCCCCCCCCACGATTCGCCGCAACCCCACCCCCTCCCACGATTTGCGGCAACCCACCCCCCGCCACTCCCCCTCCCGTGATTCTCTGCAACCCCTCCCTCGATTCGCAGCAACCACCCCCCGCAACCCCCCCTCCCGCAATTCGCGACGCCCCCTCCCGCGATTCGCGGACACCCAAGTTGCAATTCAGGGCATCTTTCATACAATTCTAACCATGTTTCTCATATACAACTGTTCACAAATTAAGGGGGCACAGCCTCTTACGCCGGTGTGAAGAGCGCCCGTAGGGCACGATGAATCACCTAGTTTCTCTATATTAACATATTAGAGGGTAAATACCTTTTTTGCTAAATCCGGAAACATTACACAGTGACACTATGAACAATCCTGCTCACTCTCCCAATGCCAATGTTACACAATGCACAGGTTCTGCAATCACAAATCTCCATGTTTGCAGATCTGCGTAGATCCCAAAGTGCGGTCGCATTGGCAAAAATCCGAATGCAGATAAAGGCACAATGGGGGGGGGGGGGGGGGGGGTGGCAGTGTCTCATGCCCACGTCAGTGTCTCATGGCCACTAGACATTTTTGTGGCATGGTACGGACAATGCAGACATCTCTGGTCCACTTGGGGGGAGGGGGGGCGCACGGTGGCTGTGTGACATCACACACAGCCGCTGTAACCAAAAAAATGGCCACTGAATGGTAAAGAGTGTTGTGTGCAGCAATAGCGGAGCATTGCGCCTGGTACAAACCATGGTGGTCCATGTTCTGCACGTGTCGACATTGCAGAAACAGTGTGTTGACCTTTCCATGTTGACCTAATATACGCCATTCGAGTGTTGCTCTGTTTGGGCGCACATCGCCACCGGCGCTGACGTTACAGTTATGTCGCTCCGTTATCTTGGCGCGCTGGTAACTACTTATCCATACTGATGAAGACAACAAAATAAGTTAGGTGTCATTGTCTTATCGCCTAGGACAATAACCACCCGGCTTCTACGCCCGGCTCTGGGTCACGGCGGCCGTGGGAATATAATCACAGAATAACCGGGAGGACATCTGCGCTTCTCAGACACCTATTTTATGCATTTCAACAAATTTCATTTCATTTGCTGCCTGGAATTACAATGTCTAATTGAATCAATTACAATAATTATGTAGGAATAGGCCTCGGCCCAGCCTGCTGATTGTATTTATACATACATTACATTATGCGCTCGCTGCCCGCTGCTGCTGTGAATGCATCTTGTACAAACCCACCAGCGCAGGAAGCAAATCAATCCCAAACGGCAATAATGTATAAAATGACACAATTACACTTTACACACAGAACACACAATTCTCACGCGAAATTCTTACCATTTCACCCTACGGAGAGCTACGTCATGTATCTCGCCGATTGTGCGTCGGGAAACCTGGAATAATGTAACCCAGCGACTAAGTGGATTAGCGGAATAAGCATAATAAATGAGAGAATGGCATTAAAAAAAAAAAAGCAGATTTCACACTAAGTGAAGGCTTGACTTATAGAAAGTGGCAGGCCTGATCGCCCTAGGGCGATGAATTCGTTTTGCCACTCGATAATTTGACTGATTCACTCGAGTGGCCAGGAAAGGACATTTTCTGCCTGATTTCAAAGTAATCAAGTCACCTGCTCTACAATCGCCGGGGCCAAGTCAATTGCACTCTGCCGGGAGAGCGAGTGGAGAGGACGGCGCGGCGGTTTCTGCATAAGTGCGCAGCAATAGGAGACTCGCTGACTCTCTCTCTCTCTCAAGTGCCATTTAGTCTGCGTGGAGCTTCTGCCGGTATCTGAAAGCTGGAAGAGATAATGGCAATGAACATCAATGCGCTCCGAGCTCGCAGAGATCGCTCGTGTTACGGAGACGACGCGGTATCTCCTGAGCGGAGCTCAATCAGCCCGAGAGTTCCCTTTCATTTCTACAGTAATAATCTGCAACAGTACAGCGGGAGCGGGGAGATGGGTGTCAGGTCGGCAAGACGACTCTATAATCCTCTCCGCTTCATCCGCTGCAAAGGGCGCGCGAGACAGGCTCGGTCGGTGCGACCCCCTTTGCGCGATTCGCGGCACACACCCCACCCCCCCCCCCGCGACCCCCCTCCCGTGATTCGCCCCCCCCCCCGCAATTTGCAGCAGCCCCATGCAAAACACTGACATGGCTATGGTCGACAATGAAAAAGGTTGACATGAGTTTTTGAAGATTTATTTTAAATTGTTTGAATGTTTTCATATTCATTCTCATGTGTCGACATGGACACCAATCAAGTGCCACACTTATGTCAACATTTACATGTGTTTACATATGTTGACCTTTCTGTGTTGATTTTTTCTTGTGGCAATTCACAGCACACACACCCCCTCCCACGACCCCCCCTCCCGCGATTCTCGGCCCCCCACCCCGTGACCCCCCCCCTCCCGCGATTCGCGGCACACCCCCCACGACCCCCCCCCCCCACGATTCGCCGCAACCCCACCCCCTCCGCTGCAAAGGGCGCGCGAGACAGGCTCGGTCGGTGCGAGCGTTAGATACAAGGACATATAGGGGGAAATTTACTAAAGGACATTTGTAAAAAAAAATAGGTGTATTTGTATCCAGAAATACCATTATTTTTGACATTTACTATCCCGAAAATACGGCAATTTGTATTCGTATTGATAGCACATCAATACGACTACGAAAATAAGTGTATTTCTGGATACAAATACACCTATTTTTTACAAATTTCCTTTAGTAAATTTCCCCCATAATGTATGATCTATAATCTACTATTATATTATCACAAATATTTGTTTGCTGCAAAATGTGTATATGCTCAATGTAATTTACGATAACCTCTCCCAAAGTGTAATGATGTGGGACAGGTGTGTACAGGTGTAAATGATGTAGGACAGGTGTGTACAGGTGTAAATGATGTAGGACAGGTGTGTACAGGTGTAAATGATGTGGGACAGGTACAGTATGTGGAGGTGTAAATGATGTGGGACAGGTGTGTACAGCTGAAAATGATGATAACAAGTGTGTACAGGTGTAAATGCTGCGGGACAGGTGTAAGTGATGTGATGCAGATATTTACTGGTGTAAATGATGTGGGACAGGTATATAGAGGTGTAAATGATGTAGGACAGGTGTGTACAGGTGTAAATGATGTAGGACAGGTGTGTACAGGTGTAAATGATGTACGACAGGTGTGTACAGGTGTAAATGATGTAAGACATGTATGTAGAGGTGTAAATGATTTAGGACAGGTATGTGGAGGTGTAAATGATGTAGGACAGGTGTGTACAGGTGTAAATGATGTAGGACAGGTGTGTACAGGTGTAAATGATGTGGGACATGTATGTAGAGGTGTAAATGATTTAGGACAGGTATGTGGAGGTGTAAATGATGTAGGACAGGTGTGTACAGGTGTAAATGATGTACGACAGGTGTGTACAGGTGTAAATGATGTGGGACATGTATGTAGAGGTGTAAATGATTTAGGACAGGTACTGTATGTGGAGGTGTAAATGATGTGGGACAGGTGTGTACAGCTGTAAATGATATTAACAAGTGTGTACAGGTGTGTGATGCAGATATTTACTGGTGTAAATGATGTGGGACAGGTACTGTATGGAGAGGTGTAAATAATGTGAGGCAGGTATATAGAGGTGTAAGTGATGTGGGACAGGTATGTAGAGGTAGAATGAAGTAGGACAGGTTTGTGGAGGTGTAATGTATAGGAAAAGTATGTAGAGGTATAATGATGTGGGACAGGTATGTACATGTTTAAATGATGTGGGACAGGTACATAGAGGTGTAAGTGATGTGGGACAGGTATGTAGAGGTAGAATGAAGTAGGACAGGTGTGTGGAGGTGTCAATGATGTGGGACAGGTGTGTGGAAGTGTACATTACAGGTGTATAGATTTGAGAACTTGGTGTGGATTAGCACAGACTAATGTGCAGTATTATAGTTTAATCAATATGTTAGACCAACATGGATACTACCATGCCTGCTTACATTCTGCTATCTAGCCACCACCCACTTGCTTGCACCTCTTGTTATCTGTCCGTCTCCACTTCCTACTAGATTGTAAGCTCCTCCGAGTAGGGCCCTCTTCCCTCTTGTCGTCTAAGCCCTCTTCTCTTCACATGTCACTCACAGATCTCCTATACTCCAACACTCAGTGACCATCTTTGTCCGCATACTCATCTCCATCATTGGCCTCAAGCCTCTTATAGGGGGAGATTCTCTAAACTAAAAATGCGGTAAAAACCCCGTTATCTGGGTTTTTACCGCATTTTGGGATGCTCTAAGCATCCCCCGCCAGGTGATCGCGGCGGGGGGCATCGCCAGAAAAAAACTGGTGATGCCCGATAGAAGCCTATGGGCTTCTAACGCGCCACCCCGCAGCGTCCCCTGCCGCCCTGCAGCGATCCCCGCTGCTCTGCACCGACCCCCCCCCCCTCAAATGTGACCTCCTCCTCCCTGCAATATGATCCTCTTCCGGGTGCAGGGAGGAGGAGAGCCCGACGCAGCAGCAGTGCGGGATAAGGGAGGGAGGGGAGAGCCACCGGGTCCCGAAGGGACCCGCTGACTCACCGCAAAGGACAGGTCTTAACGCAAGAGCTGTCCTTTGCCATAATTATCGCATATGTTAGTGCATATGCGATAATTATGAATGCGATGGGCGTCGAAGGGGGCAGAGCTGGGGTGCGGATGTTAGAACACCCCCCCCCCATAATAGTATGTTGATTGAGTCCTCACTACTTATATTTAAGCTGTAATGTGTATTGATCTGTGGCGCTCTTTATTTGTACTGTATTTTTGTTATTTATTCAATGTTATGCCAAGTTTTGTCTCCCTGTAATGTTCCTTTGTACGGCGCTGCGAAACACTTGTGGCGCCTTATAAATAAAATTATAATAATAATATTATTAATAATAATAATAATACATATTACAGCATGTTGTAGTAGGCTGGTGGTGCGCTCAGCATTCCGTATGCACACCTGAAGACTAGGGGGGGGGGGGGGGGGGCGCTAGATGCAAACAAAAGACAAAATAGCTTAGTGAGATAGCAGAAAAAAGAGGCATCGACCGGCGTGACAGCAGAAAAAGAGGCATCAACCGGTGTGACAGCAGAAAAAGAGGCATCAACCGGTGTGACAGCAGAAAAAGCTGGAGGGCCATAGTTTGGACATGCCTGATCTAAGACACAGCATTTCAAGGTAATTACCAAAAGGACCTGTGGTGTATAAAAGTTTGGTGCACCCTGATGTGTTTTGCTGCATAAGTGCTTCTTCCCCAGGGGGTCAGACTGATGCAACCGCTTTTGCTTTCTAATTTGTATCTATTGTGGAAACTTTTCCATGTAACAATCATTTTCAATAGCAAACATTGTATCCATATTGCTTGCTATATACATCCAGTGGGGGAGGGCGGTGATGGGAAGGAACGTGGTTTACAGGAGCTTAAAGAGACAGAGCTTTAATAACTATTCAGTAACCGTAAGTTATTATTAATCTAGAATTGCATAGGATGAATGGCTGCACAGAGTCTATTAAAAACAAAGAGGGTAATTCAGACCTGTTCACTAAGCTGCATAAATTTGCAGGTAAATGCCACCCGGCTGAACATCATGTGATGTCAGACGCCCACGCCAAGCAGGTATCAACATGACTCCGTGTGTGTGTGTGTGTGTGTGTGGGGGGGGGGGGTGGTATAACTCTACTTCAGGCAAGTACAGTTATCTCCATACAGGTTCTAGCTACCAGCCATCAATAGGACACAACAATATGGCAGTGATGTCAGCACAGTGGCTGTACGCCCCCACCTGTAGCAAGACTTGCTCAACACTTGTCTTCCCCCCCCCCCCCATAGAGGCGAGGAGCAGCATTAGCCTTTCATTATATAGATATAAGAGATAATAGCGATACTCCAGGTGATAACTGATAAGAATATAAAGTGTATAAGAGTATACTTTGCCCGTGAGAAGCGTCTTACAGACCCGGGAACCAGCAGCCACATTGTACCCAGAATCTGGGCCACAGGTTTTGCACTGAGCCCTAAGCACGTCACCTTGCCCGCGTCCACGCACGCCATAGGGTAACGCTCTTCCTCGCACTACGCCTCATTAAGCCCGAAGCATATGGCTCCTCCATAATACTTCTACCGTCTTCTAGATTCTCTAAGACCTCGGAGATGTCACAGCCGCTCGCAAAGTCGCTTCTGTTTGATGGCACAAATGTTAATTAAAAATTCCTTTTGACTCGCAGTGGAAGGGAAAAGAAAAAAAAGGCGCCATATGCTCCGAAATACAGAACATTTATGAGAGGCATAATTTATGCTATTTGTCTATCCGTACTTAATCACGTTAAATAAATTGAGCGCGCGGCAACATTTAGATGTTTGTAAGTGCGGAGCTCGTCTACTTAATATATTACAACATGAAAGATCAGTTGTGTGGAATACATAAGTCTTATCCTGTATTTGTTTCTAATGAGCGAGACCCAGATTATGAGGACGTCGCCTGGTGATTCCTTTACTGCACTTTATAGATAATAGTTACATCAATACAGTCATGCATGGGGGGACAGGGGGGGGGGGGGGGTTATAGCGACTTTAACTCTACCGTCACAGGAGACGCAGCTTCTACAGACCCGGAGAGCTGATTTTCGCCAGGTCTACTAGGACCCTTGTGGCATGTGCGACCTCTGTGTAAGATATGTATCATTTCAAAAATAACATTCATTACGTGACTGATTAGTAATGTTCGGAGAGTGCATCTGCATTCTTTTTTTCTGTGTGTGGCACTACAAGTCTCAGCATGGTAGCTCCTCATATTGGGGTTTATTTACTAAGATAGGAGTTCTATTAAAGTTGGGTTGCTGCTTCTATTATCTTCTAGAACAGTCATTTTCAACCTTTTTTCAACTGGCAGCAGACCAAAAAAAATAAAAATAATTGACCCCCACAGGAAAAAAAAAACACATTGGCCCCACAGGAAAAAAAAAACAAATTTTTAAATGAGTGACCCAGCATCTCTGCTAACATCCGACGCATTTATGACAATAATGGCTGCGTTGTAGCACGTTGTGTACAGGTCAGAGACCCAGACGCACAGTAGACATTAATCAGTGCAATCTCCTCATGCGTCCAAGTCGTGTCTTAAGCAAACCCAGACGTTAGAGGGACCTGGCGCACACAGAGGGGGCCGTTTGTCGCGATGTATGAGGACACATCTGTACGGAGGCTTCATGTACTATAAACTCGCTTACTGTGTGCAATTCATTAATAAAAATTAATCTGTATAGCAAAAACTAAAGACGGCATAAAAACACACACAGGAAAATATCCAAGAGGGAGGTGATAATTGTTTGGGGACCTTAGGAGACGGCGGCGCCTGAGGTGTAATATCTGACGGAATGAAAGTCTCTGGAACAGTAGACAGATCTGAGATCAGTGTGGTATAGATCTGAGATCAGTGTGGTACAGATCTAAGATCAGTGTGGTATAGATCGGAGATCAGTGTGGTACAGATCTGAGATCAGTGTGGTATAGATCGGAGATCAGTGTGGTATAGATATGGGTTCTGAAGGGCATCCGACATTTACCCTCCAGAATAAATAGAATTATCATTACTTAGCAGTAATGGGCATCGGGCCGGAATCGTGTTGGATCCCTCCGGACTTGGTTGCATCTTCACAGTCAGAAGTTATGCATTGTGCCCGCAAAGAGCCCACACTTTAACCGGACAGAAATGAGACTCATGTGGTTAATACAATAGGATCAGCAGATATTCAGTTGACAGTGTCTCAGTCGACCCCAAAAGATTGACAGACAAGAAAAAGTCAACACATTAAAAGTTAATGTGAATTTGTCACATTTTGGTGTAAATTCCACATCGCTCGCCATGCTTCACGCCAGGCGCCTCTCTCGCTGCTGGTGAATCTGAATATTTTCCTTCTATTTCCCCATGTTGACCTGACGCATGTCTGCCAAACAATAGTTTTGGACCTACAGATGGAGCCCTCCCCAGACAGCCTCCTCTGGATAGCCAAGGCTCACCAAGGCCTACTGTTCTCAGCTGCAATACAATACATAGAACAATACCGTAGGGGATTAGTATAGCATTCGGTCCAACAGCTCTGGCTCACTTAATCCTACTAAAGGGCTAGATGAGGATGGCTCTATCTATATGGACTATCGACCTAATCCCCCACGAGCAGATCTGATCATTTGGGGGGGGTAACAATTAATCCGGACTCACAGCACAGCAGCCACTGCCCAGGTGTCTGAGCGCGCCCAGGCTCATCAGCAGCTCGGCACTCAATAGCTCTACCCTGTGGCAGACCTCATAATCAGTGTAAGATCTTTGAATCTGGTAAAGTTGCTATGCAGCAGGGGATAGTGTTCACGGACATACAATTCTAGGGGTAGGATCGCCCCAACCCCCGGATCCGCCTCATGCCCATATATCATATACACGCCACTTCTCCGTTATCCTAGAGTAGCCATTGGAGGCGCTTCACCAAACTCCCACATCATCGCCCTATCACATACGAGATGTTATGCGACCACTGATCTAAAACAATTCAATGGTTTATAAAAGAAGCACGTGACAATGGTGGCACCCATCCCAATGCCAGTATCGGATATCACGATCACCTCCATCTGATCAGGAACTGAAATGGGGGCCTATCCAATTCCCCAGCCATAATAATAATATTATACGTCCGTCTCACAGGAGCTTTGTACAGTTATGTACATGTGATCATTTGCTGTGCACCCCCAGACCGCAGGGTGCTAGTCCAGCCTGAATGAGGCCGGAGGACCAGCGAGATGCATTGTGTCCTGCAGATATCGCCATGACACTTACACGCAGCGCCTTATACACAGACTCGTGTTTCCTCGGCTGGTTCGGGGCAGAGCAGATGGAAAGCAGTGCAGTCTGGGATACGTCATTTATCACTATGACAGCGTGCGAGTTACCCGCCGTCCCTGCTCCACAGGGGAAGAACGAGGTTCCTCTCAGCAGCAGCAGTAATGCCGGACTGCCCAGGTTTGGCAGCGGTTGTTGTACCACTCATTAATTTAATCATATTCATTTATTAGTGGTATATATCAAAGCAAGTCGCTGCTGAGCTGTCACATTACCCATTTCTAGGCTGTGAGGATCCCAGAAGGCCGGGAATGTGTTGGCGACGTTTCTGGTTCCCGGATAACACAGATGTGCAGGTGAAATGCCAGTTATTACAGGGCAGGGAAGCGGGTCGCTGATGCCAGTGGGGTCTGCTGGGCTGATAACAATGGGCATCATTACAGAAGCCGCAGTGACATTACAGCAATATATCCCATTATTCCAATACCCCACCTGTAACTGAGAGCAGAAATACAGGAAATGCAATACTACAAATGTATGTGTCCGTATGTGTGTGTGTGTGTGTGTGTGTGTGTGTGTGCATGCATGTGTGTGCAAATGCCACGTCATCAGCAGTCAAAAGTAAGCAATATGAGCAAAACAAGTTCTATTCTTACATAACACCAGAATGACGTATGTTACAGACGGGCATCGAGGATTGCTAATGATTCTACCTTTAAGACCCTGTAAACCGGTTCCACAGAATCTTCACTTTTACAGACTAATGCAAGACAGAGACTAACTCTACCACCCAACCATGTACTGTGCCACCCAGCCACGTACTGTGCCAACCAGCCACATACTGTGCAGACCAGCCACGTACTGTGCCACCCAGCCATGTACTGTGCCACCCAACTGCATAGTGGGCCAACCAACCATGTACTGTACCACCCAACTACATACTGTGCCAACCAGCCATATACTGTGCCACCCAGCCATGTACTGTACCACCCAGCCACGTACTGTGTCACCCAGCCACGTACTGTGCCACCCAGCCACGTACTGTGCCACCCAGCCACGTACTGTGCCAACCAGCCACGTACTGTGCCAACCAGCCACGTACTGTGCCAACCAGCCACGTACTGTGCCAACCAGCCACGTTCTGTGCCACCCAGCCACGTACTGTGCCACCCAGCCACCAACTGTACCACCCAGCCATGTACTGTGCCACCCAACTACATAGTGGGCCAACCATGTACTGTACCACCCAACCATGTACTGTAACATCCAACTACATACTGTGCCAACCAGCCACATACTGTGCCACCCAGCCATGTACTGTACCACACAGCCATGTACTGTGCCACCCAGCCATGTACTGTGCCAACCAGCCATGTACTGTGCCAACCAGCCACGTACTGTGCCACCCAACTACATAGTGGGCCAACCAACCACGTACTGTACCACCCAACCACGTACTGTACCACCCAGCCACTTACTGTACCACCCAGCCACGTACTGTACCACCCAGCCATGTACTGTACCACCCAACCACGTACTGTACCACCCAGCCACTTACTGTACCACCCAGCCACGTACTGTACCACCCAGCCATGTACTGTACCACCCAACCACGTACTGTACCACCCAACCACGTACTGTACCACCCAACCACGTACTGTACCACCCAAACACATACTGTACCACCCAAACACATACTGTACCACCCAAACACATACTGTACCACCCAGCCATGTACTGTACCACAAAACCACGTACTGTACCACCCAGCCATGTACTGTGCCACCCAACCACATACTGTACTGCTTGGGCAGCACGGACGGTGCAGAGCTTGGCATTACTGCCCCACACCGTTACTGTACTCATCAATGTCGGCCAATGAAGCGCGCACTTTTTGGGCCTGAAAACTGTCCCAAGACCCATTCTGACCACCTCTAGTCTGTACGAACCGTAATATGGTGATCGAAAAGATTTGTCCCCGGTGCTCCTAAGAAATCTGGCGCTCAGCCCCCGGAACGCCAACAGTGCTGCTGAGCTAAGCATCGGTTCTGATCGATACCCAGCAGCGGCCATATAAGTGCTGCTTAGTACGAATGCTTACATTCATCCCATGTGCGTACAATGTTGGCGTTAGAGTATATGGACACCACACCGTGCCATTAGTATACAGGATGTACCTACCACTATACAGATGGATCTCACACTGCTGCGATGTTATACTGCTTTCACATTGCAGAAATGGGTAATGACACGGTATTCTTAAATGGGACTTTAAAACGGGTCTGAGCCTTGAGACCTTTCACATTGCAGGTGAAAACCGTTTTAAAAATCATTTAATAACATTCAAACATTCAACCCGTTTAACCCCCAAGGGACACGTTTCAAGTCATTGAAATAAAGCTGTTCAAACTGCCAAAAAAACGGCTTTAAAACGTGTAAATCAACTCTGGCACTTTCACATTGCAGCCTTAAACGTTTTAAAATGGAAAAAAAACGGCAATATACCGTTTTAAAAGTGCGATGTGAAAGGGGTATAAATGCAACACATTAAGCATAAACAGGTGTAGCCGCTGCCGCAACAGTCACGGCTGCGACCATAAATATCGCACACATGTACCAAAGTCACTTCAAGGCTCTACATTAAAAGGCCGGAAAATGGGACTGGGACGACGGCGACAAATATGTTTACAATAAAACATCTGCAGAAATCCAAAGACGTAACCAATCAGGGGAACAAGAATAGGAATGCTCGTAATAATTCAATTTACTACAACCTTCATTGTCCTCCGGTCCCCAGGGTCCTGCAGTGGAACAGCTAATGACTTTGTCCAGCACACAATCAGAGCGAGCCGGTCAGTAATTCCTGCGTCACAGTATAATATTGTGTTGTTTCGCTCCTCTGTACAGTCCAGAATCCCCACTACTTCCCTTCTGTGTAATATCAGGCCACAAACTATTGTATCGCAACAACCAATAAAGAACTGGAGACAGGTTTTACATAAGGGAACAGAAAATAACCCAAAAATAACAACGGGAATTATCCCCAAAACATCACTACGTCCCTAGAAAAGCATACAATGGATTATTACCAATGAGAAGAGAGCACCACACAAAGTGCCACAAACGCAAATAGACAATGATCATTTGTTACAGACGCACAAATAGTGTCTCAGCGCATTGTGATGGGTTTACAAACAGAATAATAAGAAACACAAAACGATACAAGTACAATGTTCTAGATCGCAGGATCACCGAGTTATGGCAGACTGGAATGTTTTACATTTTAATTAGCCATATGTGATTTATTTTGTTAATAATAATAATAATAATAATAATAATAATACAATTAATAATAATTAAAAAATAATAGTGATAATAATAACGGGACCCCCAAAGGCACACTTAAGTGGCACAGTATGACTTTGGGGGCTCTCAGCTGGCACTGAAAGGGTCACTTTGAATTTGCACCGCTGGCTGGGGAACGCAATTGGAGCATGATCACTTAATGGTCAACAGGTTCAGAAGGTAAATTGGGATAAGGGGAAATTTGAGGGCTATACAAGAAGTAACTGGAAGGGTATTGTTGCATAAAATGAACATTTGGAGGGGTATGATAATATAAGCGGCATCGATATCATTATGTCATCATATCAATTTCATGAAGAGGTGTACGATGGTAGGAGGGGCATATATGGGGCATGTGGAGGGTCTGATGGCGTATAAGGGGCATGTGGAGGGTCTGATGGCATATAAGGGGCATGTGGAGGGTCTGATGGCCTATAAGGGGAATGCGGAGGGTCTGATGGCCTATAAGGGGCATGTGGAGGGTCAGATGGCCTATAAGGGGCATGTGGAGGGTCAGATGGCGTATAAGGGGCATGTGGAGGGTCTGGTGGCATATAAGGGGAATGGGAAAAGGTCAGCTATATACAGAACTAGCACTCTGAGCTTAGCTAGAGGTTATCCGACACACTGGAGGCTGCCTACCCCTGTAAGCAAGCGTATGAATACTATACTAGAAATATATAGCTTTTGAGGGCTTCTGATTAATATGTAGAATGTATATAAAGATATGCTTTATCTATAATCCCCTGCTCACTGCATGAACTAAACACAGAGCAGAATTTCCAGCTTCCACACTGAGAAGAGACTCAGCACAGAAGCAGCAGGAACCGCAGAGATGGCGGAGCTCCCGGCAGACTCAGGCAGTTAAATCAATATTAGTTTATTTTCAGTGGATGAGGAGAAAGGGCTGAACGTGTAATAGCTTTTATTACCTGTGGGGGAGATCAGTCCCGGAGATAAGAGACCTGGAACTCCGTGGGGCAGCAAACGTGCGTTCTCCTGGATGGCGACTCCCAGCGACCGCTTCGGGGGCCTTCCTGGTCGTGAGCTGTGGGAACATATTATACAATGCATGAGCATAACTTCACCAGCGCAGGAACAGGATCGGTACAAACAGAACATTTGCAGAGCATGTCATGCCTATACAGTAATCACAGCCGCTGCACAAAAGGGAGACACGCAATGGAAATCCCAAATCTTGCTGTATCAGCAAAGCCATTTAGCTCTACCTACATAGGGAATAGGAGTGTAATGCTATATTAACCCTATGAGTGCCAATATCTCTGTAGAGTTGTTCAAAATATCCGCTAAAATACCCGCGCCGTTCACATTTGTTATTGAAATTGTAAAACATAAGGTAACATTACTGGTCATTATTATTGAAAAAATATCCATGCTTGGCATTTTTCACAACTAGTTTGACAATTCATTGGCACTCAATGGGTTAATATTCGCAGGTCCCAATTTAAAAAAAAAAAACTGTTGGTGTTGTGGTTTTTCCTGCAAATATGCCCCTATGGGTAAGTGGACTTATAGCGGTGCTGCAACATTGAAAGCCACAAAATGAAACGGTCATAGCGGTCAGTGACGGTGAAGTAGAGCCGAGCTGTGGGTACCACATCCACAGCTGTACTGACAAAACAAGCATTCGAGGAGACTAGCCAGTAATGACAGGATCGAGAGATAAAATCATTCCCATCATTGCTGCAGTCATTATTATTTATTTATTATTTATTTATTAACACATATTCCACAGCGCTTTACAGAGAATATTTGAACATTTGTACACACACAAAGACATTTTAGGGTTAACTTTGATGGCAGCCAATTATCCTATCATTATATTTTTGGATTATGGGAGGAAACCAGAGTACCCAGAGGAAACCCAAGTATGGGGAGAATATACAAACTCCACACAGTTAGGGCCATGGTGGGAATGGAACCCATGACCTCAGCGCTGTGTGGTAGTAATACTAGCCATTACAGGATCCGTACTGCCCCAAAGTCATGCCAAACATCCAGTCCTGGGGGCCAATCCAATTACCCCTGATAATCTTGTGTCAAGACACTTTGCAACGGCCCAAACTCGCACAAAAGTGTTCGCCGCCCTACAGAGAACGGGCAATTCTGTACAGATGAAAAGGTTATTCACAAGGAATAGTCAGGCGCCTGGTATAGAGCTGATCCTTCAATTAAAGCAGCTGCTCAGGTGTGGGGGTAGTCACTCCCCACTTTTTTGAAAGAGAAAAAGGGAAGACACGCACTAGGCGAGTCGAGCAGCGCTTGACACAATGAATGATACCAATTGGTAAAAAATGTATCAATTTTACTGTAAAAAGTACATACAAATAATACAGTAATACAAATAAACAAAAGGAATAAGGTGGGGTGAGGGGGCGTACCGCAGATAGATAGATAGATAGATAGATAGATAGATAGATAGATAGATAGATAGATAGATAGATAGATAGATAGATAGATAGATAGATAGATAGACAAATAGACAGACAGATACAGTAGATAGAGAGATCGAGAGATAGATATATAGATACAGTAGAGATAGATAGATATATAGATAAATAGATATATAGATACAGAGATACATAGATAGATAGATAGATAGATAGATAGATAGATAGATAGATAGATAGATAGATAGAGAATTGCTGCCTGCTCATATACAGAATGAAGTAGAATCGTCTATACACACACACACACACACACACACACACACGGCAGGCAGAGTACAGCAGAGCACTCTGATGTGGGGAGAGGGGTCAGGGGTGACCGGCAGCCCCCCCCCCCCTCTATATAAGAAGATGGATTGTTGGGGCACAGATAACACAGTTACCCTCACCTATCATCAGCTCACAGGGCCACATATAAGCTGCTGTCTCTCAATTTCATAAATCTGCAGCATAAAATATATATATACATTTCTATACAGTATTTATCTTCCGCTATAACCTGATTTGTGCCACTCACATTTCACGGAAAGTCTGAGCAATAGAAAATATAATATACATATCATTATATATAATGTACGTATTGTGCAAATCAACCTCTATAATGGTATAGATCAGGAAATGCAATCCAAAGCCCATAGTTTACTGTAATATATATATATATATATATATATATATATATATATATATATATATACACACATACATACATACATACACACATATACATACACACACACATATAATCACATACGTCAACGTTCTATAATGAATATGGTGTTAATGACTCGGCTTTAATAAAGGGTATAGGTGTAAGGGGGTTACAGATGACAGGGTATAGGTGTAGGTTGGTTACAGATGACATCTGTGTAGATTTATGGACAGGTTTGGGATGGGATATGGTCGCTAGGTCGACACAATGAAGGTTGACCTACATTAGGTCAAGCACTAAATGATGACAGGGTATAGGTCGACATCTGAATTAGATCGACAGAGTCAGAAGGTCAACACAAGCAAGGTTGACAATGGGAACGTTAGTCAGTCAGAAAGTCGACATGAGTTTCTCATGTTTTATTTTAGCCGACATGTGTCGACAGTCGGTATTTCATACCCTACCATCCGCTACGGTGTGGAGGGAGAATATAATAGTGTGCCCGAAGCATGGCGAACGCAGCGTGGGGACGCGGTACAATGATACGTGTCCGTGTCAACTTAAGACTAAATCGGGACAAAACTCGAAAACCTCATGTCGACCTTTTGACGGTCAACCTAATGCTTGTGTCAACCTTCCGACCCTGCGGACCTTGGCCAGGTTGGCCTGTTTCTGGTACGGACCTAAGCTCTGTCAACCTTTAGTTGTTGACCGAATGTACGTCGACCGTCAGTGTCGACAGTTTGACCCATACCCGTTTGGGATATTCCAAGGTTACTAAAACTTAAGCAAGTAACCTGGAGAGGATTCCAAGTGCGGCATCAGTATTTGGGGGCTGTTCCTGTGAACCCCCCACACAGTGACAAGAGATCTCCGTGCAAGGGACACCGGCTGTCAAATGATCCATCAGCGGAGTAACGGGAACCTTAGGAGCAGCCGAATCGCCCCATTGGTCCATTCTGAGACGATGGATCACACTGGTGAGATCAGCAACATAAAGAGCCGGACAGAAGACCGCCGCGGGGGGGGGGGGGGGGGGGGGGGAGCGCACCGTCCTGGCTGGTGATTCTACAATCCTAAGGAACGTTAAGTCCCCCAAGAGAAGGGGAAGAGACGAGGACCTGTATTAAGCCCCTCATTCTGATTTAGCAACTGCACATAAACTTTTATGCGCATGTGCAGCCGCTTTGGCGAGCAGGCGCGGTAAATTGCTTATTTGCCGAGTTATTCGTATCTAGCAGGGGGCGTGAGGCAGCGGCAAGGCGTAGCGATGGACGCTCCCCCACTAATTTGGCCGTGACGCGGGTGCGGGGGACTTCAGCTGCCCTTCCTCTTCCCGTACAGGCATTCGCAGATGTAAGGCACCAGAGAGGGGTCTTAGGTCTGCGAGCGCAGTACAAATCATTCGATGGTCGGCGGCTGCAAATGGTTGTTTATGCTAAACATCACATGAGTGTGGGGAAATTGGCGCCCATTTAGCTGACCGGCAAAGCTACGAAATTCGCAGCTTTGCAGGTCAACCAGCATGACCCCCTGGCGTGTTATAGATCAGTGAAGATTAACCAATCAGGACACAGAAGCCGCAGAGGCAGCATAGTCAGCTTCCCATCTCCGCTGATGGACTAACTGATCAGCGCAATACGCCGCCCTCCAGGACGCAGATAAGCACGCCATTATTCTTTAATTGCACGCTGATTGTTTTCTGATGTTCCTAAACCCCAGTGTAATTGTGTGTTTTTCTCTCCATTTAAATTAACAGTTTCATTTAACTTTAAGTTTAATTAACATATAAAGCAATTAGCCAGATATAATGTTTACGAAACTGAACATGTTTAAGGAAATCACGAAAAGAAGAAAGTTCTGAGACGAGGACTCGGTATAGACAGACACACTGAGTAGCAGCGGAATACGAACCCTCACCGGCTGGTATAATACGCATGCCTTACTAGCGCTTGCACTGGCAGCAATGGTAGTGCCCTCAGTTCCCAGTGTGCCACACAGAAAACCCAGTTAGCAGGTGCCATGCTGTCGATGTAGTGATGTGGGTGTGTGGGTGGGTTCCACATAAGACTTGTAAGCACTGGTAGGGTCATCAATGTAAGTGGTGCAAAGGAAAGTTAGTGTAAGATTCTAACATTCATAACTTTGGAATAATCAAAGTCTTTCTGTAAATATTATCATCATCGTTCTCCTTTTATTTATATGGCGCCACAAGGGGTCTGCAGCGCCCATGTACAGAGTATATTATAGATAATAAATATCACAAACAGCAGCGGCCATAACGGAGTCTTCCAGCTGCCGATTTAGGTTTAGGTAGAAGGTAATTCCCACCAAACTAATGAACAGCTAATGAAGACAATATAGTGTAATCATTGACTTCCACAAAGGGACCAGGTAGAGGGGTACACCAGAACCTCTCCGAATTGTGCCCCTCACAATATATAAAGCAGATCTGCATTATCCGAGGGAGCACATAGTAACAGAGAAATCTAATGAGATTAATGGAAGCGTTTTGTAGACACAGAACAAAATGTAATTATGTTATATTATATTATATGAGATCAACAAAATGTTGTAACAACTTATTGCGACATTCAGCTTCTATAAATAACAAACAGGAAAAACATCGCTCAGAAGAAATAAACAAAATGTAATTCACTGGTTACAGGAGATTTCTGGGAGGGCGCCGATTGGATCTTCATGAATTATTATCAAATCCATGATATAAAGATGGGAACATGACAAACCACAACAATTAATATTGTTAATAGAGAGGAGGAGTTACGCGTTTCACTGTATATATATATATAGACGTGTTCCAGTCCCTAGCGCAGGGACTGCACCATCTCAGAGTCCAGGTCCGTTCCTGTTTTGCCTCATGCAAAGGGGAAGGAAACATCCTGTGAGAGGACTGGTTGGTGAAGTCCTCAACTGACAAACATGAAGGATGTTAGGTCGACCAGTATTTAGGGTTCCAGCTGCCAAATGGAGTTGACTGTGGGATAGCACTCCCTGGCTGTGGGGAACGGCTTTACGACTAGGCTGGTGGGTTACTCCGTAGAGGGGACAGTTGTAGATCCACAGGAGTAGAAATGAATTCGGAGGCTGGTCCGGTATCTGGAAGGCAGGTGGAGGTGTAGGCGGGTAAGACTGTGTGGGTGCTGTCATTCATCCACCAACGCGTTTCGCCATGGTTACAGCTTTTCCAAGTTGTAAGGAGCATTGGGACACGTGGGTTTATATACCCACGTCAATATGTTAATTAGGAACATGACTGGCACCAATTACATATAATTAATTTACACATCATTTAATTACACAAAACAGCGGCACTAGTTATATGCGCCTTTATTTTTGATAACTTGTTATTCTTTCCTTGAATTGGGTCATTGTATCCCCATACTACTGGCATTGTACAGCATGGGTGAAGCCACGGGCTTCTATACTGAGCCCAGCCCGCGCCCTGCCTCCTATGTCACATCATGCCAACCCTGCCATCTGCTGCACTAAGCTTGCTGCCCTCTCTTCAAATGCCTTCAACCCGCATCACACAGGGAACTTAAATAGGATATAAGTGCGAACCCTGGACATGGAGCAGACGTAAGATCTGATTAGATCTCCTGGTTGCAAACCTTAAATGCCATTTGAGCAGCGTTCCGAATTTTGGGGCTGAAGATCTGAGCCTAGGTCCAATGTTTGGTGCCGGAATAAAATCTGAGCAGGGTTCCGGGGTATAGGGCCGGAATAAGATCTGAGCAGGGATTCGGTGTTTAGGGATGAAGAAAGATCTGAGCAGAGATCCAGAGTTTGGGGATAAGTAAGATCTGAGCAGGGATTTGGTGCTTAGGGCAAGAATAAGATCTGAGCAGGGTTCCGGAGTATTAGGAATGAAGAAAGATCTGAGCAGGGTTCCAGAGTTTGGGGGTGAAGTAAGATCTGAGCAGGGTTCTGGAGTATTTGGGATGAAGAAAGATCTGAGCAGGGTTCCAGAGTTTGGGGGTGAAGTAAGATCTGAGCAGGGTTACAGTGTTTGGGGATGAAGTAAGATCTGAGCAGGGTTCCGGTGTTTAGGGATGAAGTAAGATCTGAGCAGGGTTCCGGAGTTTAGGGATGAAGTAAGATCTGAGCAGGGTCCCGGAGTTTAGGGATGACGTCAAGTCTGCATTTGTCCATTTTCCAACATTTGGGAGTCAACAGTTGATTGGGTACTCTTTACCTAGCACGGCGCCCACGATTTTGATCGTGGGCATCGCAGGTAAAAAAATCGCGGGCATTGAATGCACTAAAAATCGGGTGCGATGCGACCGACGCGATGCCCGCGATTTCCCATAGGGAACAATGTTAAATGGCCCACAGAGGCCAAATAGGCACCCTGAAGTGTGAAATGGCCCCCACAATTGTTAACGACCACCCCACGATCAACGTGAACCCGAAGCGTGGCGAGCGCAGCGGTACGCGTCCTACGACCTTTTCATACCCCCACTATCCACGTCGGCGTGGAGTTGAGAATAGAACAGTGTGGCGAGAGCAGCGAGCCACCGAGCCCGAAGCGTGGCGAGCGCAGCGAGGGGCCGCGGATACCTTCACAGGTAAACGCGTCCCTTCGCGGGCTTCACAGGTATCCGCGTCCCCTCGCCACGCTTCGGGCTCGGTGGCTCGCTGCGCTCGCCACACTATTCTATTCTCAACTCCACGCCGACGTGGATAGTGGAATTATGAAAAGGTCGTAGGACGCGTACCGCCGCCGCTCGCCACGCTTCGGGTTCATGTTGATCGTGGGGTGGCGTTAACAATTGTGGGGGCCATTTCACACTTCAGGGTGCCTATTTGGCCTCTGTGGGCCATTTAACATTGATTCCTACGGAAAAATCGGGTCAATTGAGGCATTGAACAGGAAAATCGGGTCAATTGAGAAATTTAACATTGTTCCCTAAGGGAAATCGCGGGCATCGCGTCGGTCGCATCGCACCCGATTATTTAGTGCATTCAATGCCCGCGATGGGCGCCGTGCTAGGTAAAGAGTACCGTTGATTGTATTTTGTTCCCAGAAATTTCCATATTTTCATTCCAACCAGCCAGATTGGAAAGATAATCTTCTTGTGTGTATGGGCCTTAACACGTATGTGCCGAGACCGAGCCCACTTCTCCAGCTCTATCTCCTTGTAATGACTCGTTTTGTTTTATCACAAATGTTTTCGGACAAGGCCAGGTCTCCCATATTTAGGCAGCTACGTCTGATCTAGTCCCTACGCCGCAGTAATTGACTCCTTGCCTATTAAGGCAATATCTGCTGCAGTCAGGCCTCTGGATAAACGCTTCAGCATTTATTAAATTCTGCTCTATACTTTTTAGTTCTCTACCTAATAAAATAAAATAAAAAGTCCTGTTTATTTTTAGAACAATTTAGTTTTAAAATTGCATTGTGCTCAAATTAAAAACCTGTTTCATTTGGCATTTATTACAGAACTTCAAATGGGCCAAAAGTAGTTAAACTTCCCCTGACCCTCGACAGACAGACATTGAACCTATGGGGAGTGAGTGCTGCCAGACTGCCCACCTTACCCCCCAAATTACAGGGGGGTCCGACAGCTACAAATGAGAAATGCCTCCACAAAGCGGACTGCTGATCACCATGAAGGAGTAAAATCCGCTGGAATATACAATATAAACATAAGTAATAGCTACAGAGACGGAGCGACAATACTGCTAGAAAAGTGACCAGGCTCACCTACCCTCCCGGAATTGGAGGGAGGCTCCCGAAAATCGGGTCCCGCTCCCCAGGGAAGGTGGGCAATCCTCCCGCATTGCCCACGCAGCCCCCGCACCCCCCTTCCATGCTGTACTAAAATTGGTAAAATACCCGGTTTTCCTGGGACTGCGGCAAGGGGCGAGGCTAAAATGACACGAATCGCGTCATGTTGCGCCATGTGATGTCAGCCTCTCCCCGCCCCCCTGACATACCATTATCGGATATCCTCTCCGGGATTCTCCCGGAGAGGACAACAGTAAATTCGGCAAGTATGTACTATACTGACCACTACGCATCTATGGAGAGTCTAAAGTGTGCCTGGAGTCCCAAGCCACGCAGCCAAGATGGCCACCACTGAATAAGCTTGGCACTGTCAAGGGATAATGCCAGCACTAATCTCAGTCCCCACCGTCGATGGCAAAGCATAACCAAATTGTTGGGGGTTTTTTTCTCCCAAGGTGCAGGGACATGGAGCAGACAGGGACATGGAGCAGAGCTCTGCCCCTGGTGCCCGTAAAGCCCCGCCCCAAGTTCTGATTGGTCCATGGGCCAATCAATCATGTAAATAGATGACCATCAAGAGTCAAAAACATTGGCAGCTTAATATCTAATGGATAACCATCATCGATGACTGTTTGTACTATCACCATCGATGGCAATAGAACTGATGGCCATCCTACAGTAGAGGTTACACAAAATCAGATTGTCTTTAATAAGAACTAATGGAGTATTTATCAAAGCTTGGAGAGAGATAAAACACTGAGATGAAGAAAGAACCAATCAGCTCCTGTCATTTTTCAGACACAGACTGTATAATGTAAGGTAGAAGCTGATTGACTGGTACTTTTATCTACTGTATAAACTTTAATGAATACCCCACATAAATAATATGGGATTATGAGCTGCGTCCGTGTCTCTTGCGCCTTTATGCGAGTGTTGCAGTTATAGGGCGGTCCTTCATGTTGTACATTTGTATAAGGACAAGACGCCCACTTTCAGCCCTTGTAGGGGCAAGCACACGACCCCACCCCTCCGCAGTGTATATAAAGCAGCTGAGCCACTTATCTGCCTCCTCCTCACCCGCATCGTCCGCAGTCCCAGCGCTTCTCACCCCAGTGGGACCGCCTGGTAGTTCCTGCATTCGTTTTATTCTGCTACAAGGCCCGAGATGACAAGTAACCTGACAGTTAGGAGCTGATTGGCCGCTGATAAAGTGCCACCCACTTCACCAGGTTTAATAAACGTGTCCCACAGTAACAACGTACATGTGCTCCCCCCATCTTGTGTGCGCTCGGCGCCCGCGTTGCGCTGTAATACATACAGAATCATACATGAAAGCGTTGCTGCGATGCGACACAGATTGGGGGCGCTGTCCGCAGACGGTAAGAATATATATTCCCATGCGGTGACGCTTTGTTCTGCGCCCTCTGATGGAGACTATCACAGAGCAGCTCATGTTGGGTCTCCGACAGCCTCTCTGTCCTCCAGGCGCCCACTGTAACACATCACTTTATGCCCGCTCCGCACACACGCTGCCACCGCCACAAGTGATCAGAACAAATGCAGCAGCTGAATTCTAATAGGTAGAATCAAAGAAATCATGGAGACATCAATAAGTGCATATTAGAAAGATGATCTGATTGTCTACTGTGTACTGCAGGAGATCAGACACTTCCCAGCACAGCGTCCCATTCCGGGGACTAGTTCCCATCACCGGTAATTGGAAGACTTTATAGCCTTGGAGAGAGATAAAGTGGATGGACGTTAAATAACAACCAATCAGCTCCTGTCATTTTTCAAAAACATCCGGTAAGCTAGGAGCTGATTGGCCAATACGTTGGGGGTAATTCAGGTCTGCTCGCTAGGCTGCATAAATTCACTGCCTAGCAATGGCGTAAACGGTTCCCCTAGAATGCACCCCCACCCCTCCGCCTGAAACCCTGCGCTACGATGCAAACAGACAAATAGCGAGATAGGGGGTGCGGCTTGTAGGCTTCCACCCCATAGCACAAACCCCCAAAAATGTAAAACAAAGATGTTCTTTAAACCTGTAGCGCAATATTTTGTTTGTTTGCAAATCCCCAACAGTTGGGGGCACTACACTGACAGAAAACGAAGTATGACCCCTGTGTATCGCATGTCACACAGACGGCGCGTTTCTCCAACCTCGGCCCGGACAATGATCTCAGCCTTTGGAGTTTACAGTTACACCAATAGCCTGACGGCTGACAACTTAGAAATTAACAAACTTTCCTTTGTTAGTTAATATCTGACAGTTTTTCTTTACAATTCAGTCACTTTGTTTAATCCAATAAAGATAACAAAACCCCGCTCGCCCCCCTTTTATCCGTAGACTTTCCCCTATTGTTCCTTTATCATTCTGTCTTCTATTAAACGACTGTGTTTAACCTACAACTATTCATTTTCCCCTCACATTCAGCAGATTTGGAGTCGCACTAAGTGGATGCTGGTACCTTAGCGATGCGCACTCCTGACAGCGCCCATTAGCCCCCGGAACGCTTCACATCTCCCTCTGTACAATCACACACATTATAATTTACAAATTAAACGCGACGCATTCTCACCTCAGGTCTGTTGCCTGGAAAATTCTGTGTAATAGGAAAGGGGGAAAAAAACATCTTTGTATCTTCTCATGAAAAGAAGATAATTATAACCGTTCAATAAACAGGAGAGAGAAAGGTAATGAAAGACGAAGCGGGCAACAATGAGGCCACCTCTCCCCTCCTCGCGCTCGCTGTATGATGAACGCAAAGGCGGAATTGGGAAGACAAAAGCAATGCCATTTATTTCTCAGCAAACATGTCAATAGAACAGCACGACACATATACTTATTAACCGGAGGAACTTTCCCGACTCGCTGACACTTCGGACCCATGTATTGTAGGAGAAAACTTTATTACTTCAAACACTTGATTCTCCGGCAGAGGAAAACGGTGCCCGTAGACACAAACCCATTTCGAGATCCTGATGATAGGTCAACCCCAACAGGTAAACATTGTCAAAGGGTTGACACACGCAAAAAAGGTTGACATATCAGCATGGATTTTTTTTATTCTCATTATTTAGACTTTTTCATACTTTGACGTTCCTCAACAGAGTCCATGTGAATGGTAAAGTGTGACAATCTGCACAGGTTACATCTGCCCCCTGCAGCGCAGCAGGGTTTGGCCCAGGTTCTTGATAAATTACAAGTAACTTACATGAATCAGCCGCCATGTACACAGGAGCCAGGGAAACATTATTCCGTCCCTGGGATGTACACGGCTTTCAGTAGGACATAAATACAGTCACTGGATGCTGATAAATAATCGCCGGTAACTGCAGGAGCCGGCGCATCTTCCCAACAACTGCGATCACTCACCAAGAGAAAAGTTTCCCGGCCCCAATACAGGGGCAGCATCTCCTCCGACGAGGGCTGTGATTTAGGCACTTGTTGCAGAGAGACGAATGGCTCCCACTCCTCAGCGCGCTCCGCCGGTGAGCCGCGGCCAGGCACTTACCGAGGAGTTATGGGACGATTTATCAAACTCTGAGAAACAGCAAATTGGAGAGAAGCTGGGGTGGAAAAAGTTCTTCATTACAAAAACGTCCTGCGTTGGTGCCCTCAGCATGAGCCTGCGCTACCTGTAGGTGCTTTGGCTCTTCACCATCAATAAGAGTTACTGATATTCTTTAAGAATAACCTCTTATTAACATTTCACAGCTCTCATCCCAAGGGTAGGAGGGAGCCTGTGTTCAGACTCTGTGCAGGTCTCTGGAAACATGGGAGTCCCTGGAGACAATTCTCTAGTGCTCATGTGCCGGACTCTGAAAACATGGCACCCACCATGTCCCCGGAGACACTTCTCTAGTGCTCATGTGCCAGTCTCTGAAAAAATGGCACCCAACGTGTCACCGGTGACAATTCTCTAGTGCGGGACTCGGAAAACATGGCAACCACCGTGTCGTCGGAGACAATTCTCTAGTGCTCATGTGCAGGACTCTGAAAACATGGCACCCACCATGTCCCCGGAGACAATTCTCTAGTGCTCATGTGCGGGTCTCTGAAAACATGGCACCCACCATGTCCCCGGAGACACTTCTCTAGTGCTCATGTGCCAGTCTCTGAAAACATGGCACCCAACGTGTCCCCTCTGACAATTCTCTAGTGCTCATGTGCGGGACTCTGAAAACATGGCACCCACCATGTCCCCGGAGACAATTCTCTAGTGCTCATGTGAGGGTCACAAAAATGAGTGAGGCAATGTAATAATATGTGCCCTATACACATATTGGGGGCAGCCATTCTGTAGGGTAAGTTAGAGTTTGGACGTATGAGTTGAAACTGGATTGACTGAACAGAACCCAGTAGGGAGAAGGGAGGGGAAACAAAGTGCCTCTACAGTGCTGGGTGTGTACAGAAATACGTGGGTATCTCTGTCCCGGTGGTGGGCCACAGAGCTACCTCCAGCTAATACTATAACTCCGTGGCACTCACATACTGTCCACGAGTCCTTGGACATTACGGCTGTAGCGATGACTTTTCTGCCAATAAAGTGAGGGCATTTCCTCGGTTTTACTGCGCTCATTATATTCTGCTCCTGCGAGACAATGCACATATTACAGTATTGTCTGGTGTAAGACACCTCTTCCCTTCCAGCCGCAGGTGCTTCCTGCCGGCTTCCGCTCTGCTAATGAGCCCTGATTGTGTTCGCAGTGATTTGGATTTGATTCTTCAGGAGAACATTTCATACGTAAAGCAGAGGGGACCGGCCCCGGCCGCGCAGTGACGCGCTACGTTATACCGGCCCCGGCCGCGCAGTGACGCGCTACGTTATACCGGCCCCGGCCGCACAGTGACGCGCTACGTTATACCGGCCCAAGACGCGCAGTGACGCGCTACGTTATACCGGCCCCGGCCACGCAGTGACGCGCTACGTTATACCGGCCCCGGCCGCGCAGTGACGCGCTACGTTATACCGACCACGGCGTGACGCGCTACGTTATACCGGCCCCGGCCGCGCAGTGATGCGCTACATTATACCGGCCCCGGCCGCGCAGTGACGCGCTACATTATACTGGCCCCAGCCGCGCAGTGACGCGCTACGTTATACCGGCCCTGGACGCGCAGTGACGCGCTATGTTATACCGGCCCCGGGCGCGCAGTGACACGTTACGTTATACCGGGCGCGCAGTGACGCGTTACGTTATACAGGCCCCGGCCGCGCAACGTTATACCGGTCTCGGACGTGCAGTGACGCGCTACGTTATACCGACCCCGGACGCGCAGTGACGCGCTACATTATACCGGCCACGGATGCGCAGTGACGCGCTACGTTATACCGGCCACGGACGCGCAGTGACGCGCTACGTTATACCGGCCACGGACGCGTTACGTTATACCGGCCCCGTATGCGCAGTGACGCGCTACGTTATACCGACCCCGGACGCGCAGTGACGCGCTACATTATACCGGCCTCGGACGCGCAGTGACGCGCTACCTTATACTGGCCCCGGACGCGCAGTGACGCGCTACGTTATACCGGCCCCGGCCACGCAGTGACGCGCTACGTTATACCGGCCCCGGCCACGCAGTGACGCGCTACGTTATACCGGCCGCGCAGTGACGCGCTACGTTATACCGGCCCCAGCCGGTCCCTTTATTGCGATTCCTTGTGCCACAAGCTACGACGGCCTACGGATTGGATTAAGGGTTCTGGGAAAAATGATCGACAATAGGTCGACAATCACTAGACCGACCACTAATGGTCGACAATGAGTAGGTCGACACTGATAGAAGGTTGATGCAAGCAAAATGTCAACATGGACATGGTTTACCTTAGAAAAGGTAGATACCTGTTTTCGTGATTTTTGTTGTCTATGTTGACATATGTCAACATGGACACGACGTTTACCACTGCGCTAACCCTGTGCATTGACCTTTTCCAGTGTCGACCATGCTCACATCGACATTTTTGATTGTGTCGATTTTCTGGCAATGTCAACCATTCATAGGTGTCGACCATTAGTGGTTAACATAGTGATCGTCGACTTAGACATTTGTCGACCAGATACCGGATTTAATTAAGTATCCAAAAGTCCCCCCCAAAAGTTAAATTTCATGTCGACCTTTTCATGTGTCGACCTTTTGTCATTGTCGCTGTAGATCGATCAACTGGAACTAGGTAGACAGTCAATAGTTTGACATAATAGGGAACATATATTAGGTCAATAAGCACAGAGGTTCAAGGTACAAGGGGAACCTAAGGTAGACCAGTACAAAAAGGTCGACTTGACCATGGTCAACATTTTTTTTATTAACCCCCCACCAACGCTTATGGGATTTACCGCGTGGACTACGATTGAGAATATCGCGTATAGCGCGCGTGGAAGGTGTATCAGTGTTTACTGATGGTGGCCACGTTACTAAACACAATATTTGACTGAAAAAAACTTGCGTCGACAATTGTCACATCGACCTTTTCAACCCGTCTACCTTAAGAACAGCCGACTTGACTCACTGTCGACCATTTGGTGTCAACATAAATACTGTAGATCTTCTATACCACGCACAAAATCCCAGCGATCCAGGTTTCCTAGGTGCCAGAGCCTTTGCTATCGGAGATTCACCTCCAGCCGCTGTAACGAGTCCGCTCCGTAATTAGACTCTGCCGCTAGAGAAACCTCCTTCATGATCAAGTGTCCGTAATAAGACGATATCCAGCTCCGCGCTCGTCCCGGCGATGTCACAAAATCATCTAATGTTTAATGTTCAAGTGTCAAATCAGATTCATCTAAAAACAAATTCACTTGCACAAATAAAGTGCGTCGGCCGCTTACTCCGACGGATCGGCCTAATGATGACGACCCCGCGCCTGCCCCCTGACTCCACTTCCCCATCTGTTTGATGCAGCCTCACATAAAAGCGTCGGCGTCAAACCTCCTCGGCCCGGGTGACAGGTGATCTTCAAACGCTGCTTCAGACAAAATCCAGTCCTCAGCCGCTTCCAGACGCTCATTTACACTCCGGCTGCCGCATAAAAGGGTTTACAGTGGACGAGCAGCGGAGGCGGCCGGTTCGCGGGGTGAGAATGCCACTTATCAATTCGCTAGGGACTGGCGGAGACATGAGGCACACTGCGCTGGTGGTGGCAATGATGGGGTGTATGTACTAAGCCTAGGCAAGAGAGAGAAAAGTGGTTGGCGATAAAGTAACAGCCAATCAGCCCCTGTCATAGGATGGGTTTGAAAATGACAGTTAGGAGCTGGTACTTTATCGCTCTATAATTCTTAGTACATAGACTCCTATGTCATTTGAAATACAAAAATTGAAGGGGTCGTGAAAAAGGTCAACATGGTGTAGGTCGACAAACAAAAGGTTGCCGTGCAAATGGTCGACACAAGTTTTTCAAGTGTCTATGTCGACCGTACTGGTGAATGGCAGCGCTTGGGGCATCGTGCCACCTGCACCATTATAATCCAACTATGCCCACTTGGATCGTAAACAGGTTCAAAGAAAAGAATCCAGAAACTTTAACTGTGTCGACCACTGACATGTCAACTTTTTGTCAATGTTGATCTAGACAATGTAGACCTTTTTCTTGTGTTGATCAATAGTGGTCAACCTACTGACCTTCGACACTGTCAACTCATCAACCAGATCCCGTCCTTAGGATCCATGTAAAGCACTTTAACAGGGCCGGTGCAAGGCACCAGAGCGCCCCAGGCAAGTCGGGGTGGGGGCGCCCAGGTGTCTGCCAACCGGGTACCTGTCCTGGGGCGCTGTAAAGCTGGCGGCGGCAGCGGGGGGTCCCTGCAGTCAATAAGAAATAACGAGCGCTATCCGCCGGGCTATGCGGAAGCGCTTCTGTTTTGGAAACACTGGCCGCACGGCGCATGCTGATTGGCTGAATCTCAGCCAATCAGCGTGCGGCCAGTGTTTCCAAAACAGAAGCGCTTCCGCATAGCCGGGCGGATAGCGCTCGTTATTTCTTATTGACTGCAGGGACCCCCCGCTGCCGCCGCCGCCAGCTTTTACGCACAAATACGCCGCAGGACAGGTACCCGGGCGGCAAGGGGGGGGCGAAATACCGCCCTCCAATGGCCGGCGCCCTAGGCAAATGCCTAGATTTGCCTAGTGGTGGCGCCGGCCCTGCACTTTAACGACTTTGTACGAAATGAAGCCTCGTCCTGTTGTCCGATCATTGCTCTGCACGCAGCACGTTGCACCTGCCGTCATCCATTGCATTGACACAGCGCTGCTGTACGCATCATGGTAGATTGCGTGTCTCGTATACGGCAAGCCGCCATCATCACAGTCATATGCAAATATGCGCAGAGCATAAACATCGGTCCCCAGTGCGAATACACCGGGGACTGAACAGACCAGAATGACCCCTAAGTACCCCCCCAGCCAGACTAATGAGAGATGCCATGTGCGGACTCTACACCACCCCCATGTGCCAATACCGCCGCAGGGAAGGTAACACTGAAGTGGTATAGTACGACAGCCATCAGTGTTACTTGGAGAATGGAGAACTCCCCAAATCTCTCCATCCTATTGGCTTATAGGTAACTTTGGGGCTCATTCACATATGTGACGGAAGCCGCGGGCCCAGTAGTGTCTCCCGTCCACTTGACATCAATGGGAATCTCACAAAGTCCTGTAACCGCTTCCCCACCGCCCCCCCATCCGGTATGATCCGCTCCCAGACACATGGGGCAAGAGATCTCAGCTAGATCAGCATCACATCTAGTTGGTATTCCCCGACTGATCTCCTGTACATGGTGATTTATGGGTGTTCAGCAGGTGGCACCGCCGGCGTCCCACAGAATGCTGAGCCCCACGCCAGGATCGCGGAGATATTTACATCTCTACAGACACTCAGGCACCAGTACTCCGGGCATTTAATAACACGCACCGTGGCGGCTTCTGGCGGACTCGGAGATTCTGCTGCTTCAGATCTTTCATGACACAGGGCCGGACTGCTGCCTTGACAATGGGGTAAGAGCCGCAGCGGGGAGCCATTAACCCCAGCAACATTAAACCAGCACAAAGCACCACAAAGGGCTGAATGGGATGATTGATGCAAGGAGACGCTGGCAGATGGTTTAACCCCTCGTAGGCTGGAGCGGAGCCCGGATTGCTTTGTGTGGGGGTGGTGGGGTCAGGGTGTAAATTAAAGGCCGCTCCTCATAAATCTCTACAGTCAGGACCAGATAAATCGTCTTTTATTAATTCCTCCATTTAGCTCAACTTTTAAAAGATCCAAAATAAAAGGGGTAGAGAATTGCCACCATATACAGACATAGGGCGAGATGTCATAGAGGGACTTTGGCGATTTTTTCAGTCAGAATTCGCAGATTTTCCGAAGTCGCAGATTTAATAGGATTCAAATTGCTCTGAAAATAGCAGTTATTGAAGCAAAAATCGCACATTATGACCTGGAAGTTAGCCCAGCCCACCAGCCAATCAAGACATTCCACTGCTTGATCATAATAAACTCTGGTGGGTGGGGCTAACTCCATGTCTGTGGGCGGAGCCACAGATGTAAACAGAACATTGCAGAGTCTGTGCAGCTTTCCTGAGGAGCCAGAGAAGTGCAGAAGGTAGCGTGAGTATCAGTTCTTTACACAGGATCCCTAAATGCATTCAGCAGGCCCATCAATGCCCACATGCTGGAACTTGTGGTTCTCCAAGTCCCTGCATGCCGTGCAAGCTTGCTGGGACTTGTATTTCCACAACAATACACAATAGTTTGTTCTACTTGTCACCATCTATCAGCGCCCCCCACCCCCCCCCCCCCCCCCCCCCCCGGCTGTGGCATTACCAGATGGGCCCGAAATACATGCATCCCCTAACCGTTTTGTCCCCCGTATTTTGGTAACCAGAACCGTCCCTTGATCCTGATGCTGGTTTAAAAAAATCAAGGGGGAACCTATTTATTTTGCCCTGTGATTTTTTGAAACCAGGACCAGCTTTCAGCTTGGGGCTGGTTATCCTCAGGAGGGGGGGACCCCACGCAGTTCTATTTTCAAAATCACACATGTCCTCAAATTCACACATTTTCATGACTACAAACCACACCATATCGCACTCATTAAATAGTCAATATAAAAATAAAATCCCAAATTTGGAAAATGCGATACTTTGCGATTTTAGAACCTTACTAAAAATCGCATCCCATTAAATGTCACCCATAGTATCTACACGATGCGCAGTGAAAGACACCTTGTTTTGCCGAGATGCTCTGCAGAAAAGCAGGCTGGGAAGGACAAAATGTGCGCAGGTTGGGGAGGGAACGGTAAGGAGCACCCCAGGGAGGGATATATATATATTAGACATAAAGAATTTGGGCTATACCTGTATATTTGGGATTGATAGGAAATCTCGGCGGTCGGAATCCTGATGCCGCAATCCCGACCGCCGAAATCCCGACAAGGGGGGGCATGGATTGCCCCCCCCCCCATGCGGGCTCGCTGCACTCGCCACACATCTGAAAATGGCCACACCCAGCCAGCATTTCTATATAGACCTATCAGAGACCTAGTATGCTGTGATACGGTGCAATAAGCCAATGCCACAGCCGCAACTGATAATAACTGGCGCTAAACTGACTGCTCTATTCCAGGAAGGGGCGGTAGGTGTGGCCAGGCGACAGCCATTATTGTCCGGTTTGTACCATCGTCCTCCAAAAGAACTAACAAGGAAAGGTTTTATTTAACAGAAATACAATATACACATTTACTTTCATCTATATACTGTAGCTCCGATGGAACTAACAATCCCAGCAAGCCATGCTCAACGCTGGGGGGGGGGGGACAGGGCAGAGCAGGTGTGATGCCCCCGGAGGCTCCCGTTACTGCTGAATGGGGCAGAGGAATAGAACCTAATTGGTTTTTTTTTTTTTTTACGGTTTAGAACAATTATATCTGCACAAATAATTACAGGTTTTTTAATTGTTATTATTGTTTTTATGACATTAGAAACAAACATTTTAACAGAATCAAACGGCAGAGGAACCAGCGAGGGCTCTCAGGGGGGAGATTTACATAAGTGACATTTACAATACAAAGTTTTGAACATTTAGGAGGATTTCCGGGGACCGGCTGAGCAGCGGATAATCTGTGACTGTCTTCTGCCGGATCCTCCGGTGCGACAGTGTCCGACAGGGTACTGGGGTAATTCAGGTTGGATCACATAAGCGATACAACTCGCCATTTCCTGATTCCCTGGAAGCTGTGCACAAATCTCAGAAAGGCAAACGGCTCTCTCTGATTAGAGGGAGAGGGTGGCCCCAAAAATAGAGGCATGTCTTCCCCGTTGTATAGGCGTCACAAGGCCAAGGACTGCATTGGCAGGTGGGAATCTGACTGGGGTGGTACACCTGAGAAACAGTATACAGCCACAGTCACACGCGGTATACAGGTGTCACATATCCCATCACTCAGCGCAGTCTGCTCCGTATACAGCCTCAGTCACATGCGGTATACAGGTGTTACATATCACATTACTCAGCGCAGTCTGCTCCGTATACAGCCTCAGTCACACGCGGTATACAGGTGTCACAGTCTGCTCCGTATACAGCCTCAGTCACACGCAGTATACAGGTGTCACATATCACATCACTCAGCGCAGTCTTCTCCGTATACAGCCTCAGTCACACGCGGTATACAGGTGTCACATATCACATCACTCAGCGCAGTCTGCTCCGTATACAGCCGTCACATATCACATCACTCAGCGCAGTCTGCTCCGTATACAGCCTCAGTCACACGCAGTATACAGGTGTCACATATCCCATCACTCAGCGCAGTCTGCTCCGTATACAGCCTCAGTCACACACAGTATACAGGTGTCACATATCACATCACTCAGCGCAGTCTGCTCCGTATACAGCCTCAGTCACACACAGTATACAGGTGTTACATCCCATCACTCAGCGCAGTCTTCTCCGTATACAGCCTCAGTCACACGCAGTATACAGGTGTCACATATCACATCACTCAGCGCAGTCTGCTCCGTATACAGCCTCAGCCACACGCAGTATACAGGTGTCACATATCACATCACTCAGCGCAGTCTGCTCTGTATACAGCCTCAGTCACACACAGTATGCAGGTGTCACATATCACATCACTCAGCACAGTCTGCTCCGTATACAGCCTCAGCCACACGCAGTATACAGGTGTCACATATCACATCACTCAGCGCAGCCTGCTCCGTATACAGCCTCAGTCACACGCGGTATACAGGTGTCACATATCCCATCACTCAGCGCAGCCTGCTCCGTATACAGCCTCAGCCACACGCAGTATACAGGTGTCACATATCCCATCACTCAGCGCAGTCTTCTCCGTATACAGCCTCAGTCACACGCAGTATACAGGTGTCACATATCACATCACTCAGCACAGTCTGCTCCGTATACAGCCACAGTCACACGCGGTATACCGGTGTCACATATCCCATCACTCAGCACAGTCTGCTCCGTATACAGCCACAGTCACACGCGGTATACCGGTGTCACATATCCCATCACTCAGCACAGTCTGCTCTGTATACAGCCTCGGTCACAAGCAGTATACAGGTGTCACATATCACATCACTCAGCACAGTCTGCTCTGTATACAGCCTCAGTCACACATAGTATACAGGTGTCACATATCACATCACTCAGCGCAGTCTGCTCCGTATACAGCCTCAGTCACACGCAGTATACAGGTGTCACATATCACATCACTCAGCACAGTCTGCTCTGTATACAGCCTCAGTCACACACAGTATACAGGTGTCACATATCGCATCACTCAGCGCAGTCTGCTCAGTATACAGCCTCAGTCACACACAGTATACAGGTGTCACATATCACATCACTCAGCGCAGTCTGCTCCGTATACAGCCTCAGTCACACGCAGTATACAGGTGTCACATATCACATCACTCAGCGCAGTCTGCTCCGTATACAGCCTCAGTCACACACAGTAGACAGGTGTCACATATCACATCAAACAGCGCAGTCTGCTCCGTATACAGCCTCAGTCACACGCAGTATACAGGTGTCACATATCCCATCACTCAGCGCAGTCTGCTCCGTATACAGCCTCAGTCACACACAGTATACAGGTATCACATATCACATCACTCAGCGCAGTCTGCTCCGTATACAGCCTCAGTCACACGCGGTATACAGGTGTCACATATCACATCACACAGCGCAGTCTGCTCCGTATACAGCCTCAGTCACACGCAGTATACAGGTGTCACATATCCCATCACTCAGCGCAGTCTGCTCCGTATACAGCCTCAGTCACACACAGTACACAGGTGTCACATATCACATCACTCAGCACAGTCTGCTCCGTATACAGCCTCAGTCACACGCAGTATACAGGTGTCACACATCACTCAGCGTAGTCTGCTCCGTATACAGCCTCAGTCACACACAGTATACAGGTGTCACATATCACATCACTCAGCGCAATCTGCTCCGTATACAGCCTGTCACACGCAGTATACAGGTGTCACATATCACATCACTCAGTGCAGTCTGCTCCGTATACAGCCTCAGTCACACACAGTATACAGGTGTCACACATCACTCAGCGCAATCTGCTCTGTATACAGCCTCAGTCACACGCAGTATACAGGTGTCACATATCACATCACTCAGCGCAGTCTGCTCCGTATACAGCCTCAGTCACACGCGGTATACAGGTGTCACATATCACATCACACACCGCAGTCTGCTCCGTATACAGCCTCAGTCACACGCAGTATACAGGTGTCATATATCCCATCACTCAGCGCAGTCTGCTCCGTATACAGCCTCAGTCACACGCAGTATACAGGTGTCACACATCACATCACTCAGCGCAGTCTGCTCCGTATACAGCCTCAGTCACACAGAGTATACAGGTGTCACATATCACATCAGCGCAGTGTGCTCCGTATACAGCCTCAGTCACATGCGGTATACAGGTGTCACATATCACATCACTCAGCACAGTCTGTTCCGTATACAGTCTCAGTCACACACAGTATACAGGTGTCACATATCACATCACTCAGCGCAGTCTGCTCCGTATAAAGCCTCAGTCACACACAGTACACAGGTGTCACATATCACATTACTCAGCGCAGTCTGCTCCGTATACAGCCTCAGTCACACTCAGTATACAGGTGTCACATATCACATCACTCAGCGCAGTCTGCTCCGTATACAGCCTCAGTCACACGCAGTATACAGGTGTCACATATCACATCACTCAGCACAGTCTGCTCTGTATACAGCCTCAGTTACACGCAGTATACAGGTGTCACATATCACATCACTCAGCGTAGTCTGCTCCGTATACAGCCTCAGTCACACACAGTATACAGGTGTCACATATCACATCACTCAGCGCAGTCTGCTCCGTATACAGCCTCAGTCACACGCAGTATACAGGTGTCACATATCACATCACTCAGCACAGTCTGTTCCGTATACAGTCTCAGTCACACACAGTATACAGGTGTCACATATCACATCACTCAGCGCAGTCTGCTCCGTAGACAGCCTCAGTCACACACAGTACACAGGTGTCACATCACATAGCGCAGTCTGCTCCGTATACAGCCTCAGTAACATGCAGTATACAGGGGTCACATATCACATCACTCAGCGCAGTCTGCTCCGTATACAGCCTCAGTCACACTCAGTATACAGGTGTCACATATCACATCACTCAGCGCAGTCTGCTCCGTATACAGCCTCAGTCACACGCAGTATACAGGTGTCACATATCACATCACTCAGCACAGTCTGCTCTGTATACAGCCTCAGTCACATGCAGTATACAGGGGTCACATATCACATCACTCAGCGCAGTCTGCTCCGTATACAGCCTCAGTCACACTCAGTATACAGGTGTCACATATCACATCACTCAGCGCAGTCTGCTCCGTATACAGCCTCAGTCACACACACAGTATACAGGTGTCACATATCACATCACTCAGCACAGTCTGCTCCGTATACAGCCTCAGTCACACGCAGTATACAGGTGTCACATATCACATCACTCAGCGTAGTCTGCTCCGTATACAGCCTCAGTCACACAGTATACAGGTGTCACATATCACATCACTCAGCGTAATCTGCTCCGTATACAGCCTCAGTCACACACAGTATACAGGTGTCACATATCACATCACTCAGCACAGTCTGCTCCTTATACAGCCTCAGTCACACGCGGTATACAGGTGTCACATATCACATCACTCAGCGCAGTCTGCTCCGTATACAGCCTCAGTCACACACGGTATACAGGTGTCACATATCACATCACTCAGCGCAGTCTGCTCCGTATACAGCCTCAGTCACACACGGTATACAGGTGTCACATATCACATCACTCAGCGCAGTCTGCTCCGTATACAGCCTCAGTCACACGCGGTATACAGGTGTCACATATCACATCACTCAGCGCAGTCTGCTCCGTATACAGCCTCAGTCACACACGGTATACAGGTGTCATATATCACATCACTCAGCGCAGTCTGCTCCGTATACAGCCTCAGTCACATGCAGTAAACAGGTGTCACATATCACATCACTCAGCACAATCTGCTCCGTATACAGCCTCAGTCACACGCAGTATACAGGTGTCACATATCACATCACTCAGCGCAGTCTGCTCCGTATACAGCCGGTCACACGCAGTATACAGGTGTCACACATCACTCAGCGCAGTCTGCTCCGTATACAGCCTCAGTCACACACAGTATACAGGTGTCACATATCACATCACTCAGCGTAGTCTGCTCCGTATACAGCCTCAGTCACACACAGTATACAGGTGTCACATATCACATCACTCAGTGCAGTCTGCTCCGTATACAGCCTCAGTCACACACAGTATACAGGTGTCACACATCACTCAGCGCAGTCTGCTCCGTATACAGCCTCAGTCACACGCAGTATACAGGTGTCACATATCACATCACTCAGCGCAGTCTGCTCCGTATACAGCCTCAGTCACACGCGGTATACAGGGTCACATATCACATCACTCAGCACAGTCTGCTCCGTATACAGCCGCAGTCACACGCAGTATAGACAGGTGTCACATATATCCCATCACTCAGCGCAGTCTGCTCCGTATACAGCCTCAGTCACACGCAATATACAGGTGTCAGATATCGCATCACTCAGCGCAGTCTGCTCCGTATACAGCCTCAGTCACACGCAGTATACAGGTGTCACATATCACATCACTCAGCGCAGTCTGCTCCGTATACAGCCTCAGTCACACGCGGTATACAGGGTCACATATCACATCACTCAGCACAGTCTGCTCCGTATACAGCCGCAGTCACACGCAGTATAGACAGGTGTCACATATATCCCATCACTCAGCGCAGTCTGCTCCGTATACAGCCTCAGTCACACGCAATATACAGGTGTCAGATATCGCATCACTCAGCGCAGTCTGCTCCGTATACAGCCTCAGTCACACGCAGTATACAGGTGTCACATATCACATCACTCAGCGCAGTCTGCTCCGTATACAGCCTCAGTCACACGCAGTATACAGGTGTCACATATCACATCACTCAGCGCAGTCTGCTCAGTATACAGCCTCAGTCACAAACAGTATACAGGGGTCACATATCACATCACTCAGCGCAGTCTGCTCCGTATACAGCCTCAGTCACACACAGTATTCAGGTGTCACACATCACATCACTCAGCTCAGTCTGCTCCGTATACAGCCTCAGTCACACACAGTATACAGGTGTCACATATCACATCACTCAGCGCAGTCTGCTCCGTATACAGCCTCAGTCACACACAGTATACAGGTGTCACATATCACATCACTCAGCACAGTCTGCTCCGTATACAGCCTCAGTCACACACAGTATACAGGTGTCACATATCCCATCACTCAGCGCAGTCTGCTCCGTATACAGCCTCAGTCACACACAGTATACAGGTGTCACACATCACATCACTCAGCGCAGTCTGCTCCGTATACAGCCTCAGTCACATGCAGTATACAGGGGTCACATATCCCATCACTCAGCGCAGTCTGCTCCGTATACAGCCTCAGTCACACGCAGTATACATGTGTCACATATCCCATCACTCAGCGCAGTCTGCTCCGTATACAGCCTCAGTCACACACAGTATACAGGTGTCACATATCACATCACTCAGCACAGTCTGCTCCGTATACAGCCTCAGTCACACACGGTATACAGGTGTCATATATCACATCACTCAGCGCAGTCTGCTCCGTATACAGCCGCAGTCACACGCAGTATAGACAGGTGTCACATATATCCCATTACTCAGCGCAGTCTGCTCCGTATACAGCCTCAGTCACGCGCAGCGCAGGACCGAGGATACATGTTGTTGGCGTGTAGGTGGTTACACAGCGCAGTCACGTCTTGTTACACGTCAGGCTCCCATATTAATCACTGCAGCCTGGAGTAGTCTGTCTACTAGGAACAGGAGAGGAAACATCATTTCAGGGGTCACCGGCTCCCATTTATGTCACCAATTCTATAACAATGGTCACCAAGCTTCCACTGCTTACCCCTGTGATGTGAATGCGATAATTGGGTTTATTGAGGGCGAATATTCAACAATTACAATAAGTGAACAAGAAGGAATTCGGACCCCGGCAGCTAATCCACACAATCCAGTAACTCGTTCACACTGCGATAACAGACATACTGGATGAGGACCGTAATACCCGCGCGCTGTAACATGTTATGCAAAGGTAATGAAACACGAAAACTAACATATTAGACCACAACACGCTCATATACTGTACATGTGTATGTGTGTACTACACAACTCACTAATCACTATTACTGCTACTGCTTTCACATCGCAAAATACATATACATCGGGAGAGAGTAGTAGTATATGTGTCTGGGTTACACCAGGAGAGAGCGGTAGTATATGTGCCTGGGTTACACCAGGAGAGAGCGGTAGTATATGTGCCTGGGTTACACCAGGAGAGAGCGGTAGTATATGTGCCTCGGTTACAGCGGGAGAGAGCAGTAGTATATGTGTCTGGGTTACACCAGGAGAGAGCGGTAGTATATGTGCCTGGGTTACAGCAGGAGAGAGCGGTAGTATATGTGCCTGGGTTACAGCGGGAGAGAGCGGTAGTATATGTGCCTGGGTTACAGCAGGAGAGAGCGGTGGTATATGTACCTGGGTTACACCGGGAGAGAGCAGTAGTATATGTGCCTGGGTTACAGCAGGAGAGAGCAGTAGTATATGTGCCTGGGTTACAGCGGGAGAGAGCAGTAGTATATGTGCCTGGGTTACAGCAGGAGAGAGCAGTAGTATATGTGCCTGGGTTACAGCAGGAGAGAGCAGTAGTATATGTGCCTGGGTTACAGCAGGAGAGAGCGGTAGTATATGTGTCTGGGTTACACCAGGAGAGAACGGTAGTATATGTGCCTGGGTTACAGTGGGAGAGAACGGTAGTATATGTGCCTGGGTTACAGTGGGAGAGAGCGGTAGTATATGTGCCTGGGTTACAGCAGGAGAGAGCGGTAGTATATGTGCCTGGGTTACATCGGGAGAGAGAAATAGTATATGTGCCTGGGTTACAGCAGGAGAGAGCAGTAGTATATGTGCCTGGGTTACATCGGGAGAGAGCAATAGTATATGTGCCTGGGTTACACCAGGAGAGAGCAGTAGTATATGTACCTGGGTTACAGCGGGAGAGAGCATTAGTATATGTGCCTGGGTTACACCGGGAGAGAGCAGTAGTATATGTGCCTGGGTTACACCGGGAGAGAGCAGTAGTATATGTGCCTGGGTTACACCGGGAGAGAGCAGTAGTATATGTGCCTGGGTTACACCAGGAGAGAGCAGTAGTATATGTGCCTGGGTTACACCGGGAGAGAGCAGTAGTATATGTGCCTGGGTTACACCGGGAGAGAACAGTAGTATATGTGCCTGGGTTACATCAGGAGAGAGCAGTAGTATATGTGCCTGGGTTACACCGGTAGATATCAGTAGTATATGTGCCTGGGTTACAGCGGGAGAGAGCGGTAGTATATGTGCCTGGGTTACACCGGGAGAGAGCAGTAGTATATGTGCCTGGGTTACAGCAGGAGAGAGCAGTAGTATATGTGCCTAGGTTACAGCAGGAGAGAGCGGTAGTATATGTGCCTGGGTTACACTGGGAGAGAGCAGTAGTATATGTGCCTGGGTTACACCGGGAGAGAGCAGTAGTATATGTGCCTGGGTTACAGCAGGAGAGAGCGGTAGTATATGTGCCTGGGTTACAGCAGGAGATCAGTATTATATGTGCCTGGGTTACACCAGGAGAGAGCGGTAGTATATGTGCCTGGGTTACACCGGGAGAGATCAGTAGTATATGTGCCTGGGTTACACCGGGAGAGAGCGGTAGTATATATGCCTAGGTTACAGCAGGAGAGAGCGGTAGTATATGTGCCTGGGTTACACTGGGAGAGAGCAGTAGTATATGTGCCTGGGTTACAGCAGTAGTATATGTGCCTGGGTTACACCTGGAGAGAGCAGTAGTATATGTACCTGGGTTACACCAGGAGAGAGCAGTAGTATATGTGCCTGGGTTACAGCGGGAGAAAGCGGTAGTATATGTGCCTGGGTTACACCGGGAGAGAGCAGTAGTATATGTGCCTGGGTTACACCGGGAGAGAGCGGTAGTATATGTGCCTGGGTTACAGCGGGAGAGAGTAGAGAAACAGGGGCCACACACACTTCCAAAAGAGCCCAGGAGAAGCTGTGGTCTGTGACATAACCCCAGTGTAGAGCACTGCTGTGTATGACATGATAATACTGGAGCTGCAGATTGCTGATCATGTCGGATTTGTTTGAATAAAAAAAACAAAAAAAGAAATAAACAACTTTGTCCCATTTTTCCTTCTGCTTAATAAGGTTGGAGACAAATGAAGTGATCACATTGTATCTGCAGGTGTAGAAGTGATTTAGGCGGGTGGGTGCTGACAGCGCGGTGTGTAAACAGCTCAGGGAATGGAAGACGCGGCCGCCTGGGACAGCCTGGTAATTGTACAACATACAGAAGAGTAAATTAACACTTCCATTCGCTATAATGCCGGGAGCCAATGAGACGTTAGCGCAGGAATATGTATAATAACGCCACTGAGCGCTGCTCTCTTAACCCCTTGAGTGACAGAGCGGAGTCACAGCAGGTTTATAGACAGACCAGGAACTCCTAATTACCCCACCCCCCCCCCCCCCCCCCCCCCCACACCTACAACACAGAAGGATACAGGCAGTAGCCAAATGTAACAAGTCAGGGTGCCTTTGAAGATATTTAATTAAAATCTAATCCCACATTCTTAAAGGCTCACATAAATTAAGCTGTCATTCAGGAGATTTATGTATTCCGATTTGCATATTACATACAATTCATCAATTACTCATGTCTGACGGCAATGCCTTTCCCAGGGAGCGAGCTGCCAGCCATGCCAACAGGCGCCCTGAGACTGTGCCCGCTGGTGCCTCCTCCATATGTCTGCTAGACCCATGCGCACGCACTCACACAGCTCCAGGACCCCCGCGTGACGGAGCCTCCGCGCACATGGGCTGCTCACCAGGAGAATGCCGCCTGTGCCAAGCAAAGACGTTCACCGTTACATGGGATTCAGGGAGGTCGGGAACAGGAACAATTCCGGGGGGGGGGGGGATCCCAGCGGGAAATCTAGAAGATGCCAACGGAACGGATCCTTCTGCATTGGTGTAGAAATAGAATAAAGAAACATAGAAACATAGAATTTGGTGGCAGATAAGAACCACTTGGCCCATCTAGTCTGCCCCTAAAGGATATGCATGATAACGGTATTGGTAAGGATATTATCGTGCATCTCATCTAGGGCCAGATTCTCTAAGCTTCAAAGTGATAAAATGGAGAGTGATAAACAGCCAGCCAATCAGCTCCTGTCTGACATTTTTTCAAACACAGGGGGAGATTCTCTAAGAATCTCCGCCCCCCCTTTACCGCCCATCGCATATTTAATTATTGCATATGTTGTAACATATGCAATAATTAAGGCAAAGGACAGCTCTTGCGTTAAGAGCTGTCCTTTGCGGTGAGAGTCGCCGGGTCCCAGCAGGTCTCGGCGGCTCCCTCCCACACCCGGTGCTGCTGCGCCGGGCTCTCCTCCTCCCTGCACCCGGAAGAGGATCAGTGCAGGGAGGAGGTCATAGGTCCGGGCAGCACGCCCGGACACAGGTGAGGCGGAAGGGGGCGATGTGGGGGGGCGGCGCGCGGGGCGGCGGAGGGTTGCGGTAGAAGCCCATTGGCTTCTATGGGGCATCGCCAGATTTTTCTGGCGATGCCCCCCGCCGCGGTAAACAAAATGCGGTAAAAACCCAGATAACGGGGTTTTTACCGCATTTTTCGCTTAGAGAATCTCCCCCACAGTCTGTGACATGGCAGGTAGGAGCTGATTGGCTGGCTGTTTATGTCTCTCCGTTTTATCACTTTTGAAGCTTAGAGAATCTGGCCCCTAGTGTGTAGGCGCTATAAGGCTAACGATGCGCGCTGCTGCGGCTCATTAACGCCACTCTGTCGCCTGATCGTGCAATCACATGGTCCGGGTGACGTCACTCAGCGGTATCGTTATAGAGATCCTGCGCAGAATGCGGACACATATATAGAAATAAAAGGACTCAAGAAGTCTCGTGTACGGGATCCTGATGATATGTCAACAATGTCTATGTCAACATATCGACAACAGTCAGGTCAACATAAACAAAAGGTCAAATGTCAGTGTCGTCAGATTAAAAGGTTTTTTTTTATATTATTCTTTTTTTGAACCTTGCTCGCACGCTTCGGGCACACAATGTAATCACACTCTATGTCCACTTAAATTAGTATGAACCAAGTCGACCTCCACCAAAAAAAAACATGAAAATCATGTTGACATTGTGACTGTTGACCCTGTTCCTTTCGTCCTAACGCTTGCGTCCAACTTTTAACTTTTGTAACAATTGATCTAGACGCGGTTAACTATCTTTAGACGTCTCACTCTAACTGGACGGTATCAACTACAGGTGGGAGACCAGAACGTGGTTGATCCCGACACCGTCGATTGGATCCGTACTTGGACACAGTCGACCTAATATACCAGACACCTCAGGGGAGATTCAGTTTGGTTTGCAAAAGCAAACTCCTTTAACGGGGAAAACCATGCTGCGCTGCAGGTGGGGCTGATGTAACGGGTGCAGAGAGAGAGAGCGTTAGATTTGGGTGGGGTGTGTTCAAACTGATATCTATATTGCAGTGAAAGAATAAAGCAGCCAGTATTTATCCTGCACAGAAACAAAATAACTCCCCCAAATGTAACTCTCTCTGCACCGGTTACATCTGCCCCACCTGAAGGAGTTTGCTTTTGCATACCACTGGTGCTGTGGTGGTCGGTACCCAAGACACAGGACCATGTACAGTCAGTCCGCAGGGACGTCCGCTTGTCAGATGGGCAGTGCGATCTCCCTGTGTATCTGTTACTAACACCGGGGATATAAGAGAACGTCCTTCAGAACATTGCGGCGGCGGTGGCGGTGGCCAGCCAGGGGTAACGTCCTGAGATACAGGAGCAGCACCTTCTGATATATACACAAGGACTGTATCACAGTATACTGTCTTCCTCTTATTCCACAGACGCACAGTGCTGGTCACTGCACACTGCACCTCTACCGGATCCTACTGGGCATGGGTAGCACTGAGCAGCAGATTGACAATACAGGCCCCTCGGATGGAGACATTTAACCAACTCCATCCCTCTGTCAGGAACAGTTAATGCAACCTCTGGGCTGATTAAATACATTTATGTCCTGAATCATTACAAAACATGCTGGTTGCTCATTTCTAATACCTTACACTTGTGGCATTTGCCCACAGATTCAATATTAAACGCTAGTATGAAATTACATGTTGCAGAGCTTTTAAATCAGACCGCAGATGAAGGGTTAAATAGACTCCTTTCCAAATCGTGTGCCCCGCCCCCCCCCTTCCCAGTCCATACTTTTTTCTTTTTTTTCAAATGAAGTCTCACAATAGCTATTAAATCACTAGTTACTTTTAATTAAAGTTTAACATACCCGGTAACCTTTAGATTCAGTGGCCTGGATCAGGTAAATTAAAAGCCATGTAATTTAGTTAAAAGGAATAGTTCCCTAACAAAGAGACTGAATCACAAATGAGCTCGTTAAGGGAAAGACAATTATTGTAGTTCTGAGTGTGCAAGTGAGTGTGAACGCTCAGCCGTGGTCAGTGCTATGGGCGGTGCCCGTTCCAGCAACGGACAACCGCCACGCACAGTGAGCACGTATAAAACCGTCACATGAAGGGGCTCATCCACATTACTGTTTCCTAGTCATTTACTTAAAGGGTTTCCGGGGAACGTCAGATCCCCTATATTGGAGAAATAGTTGTGACCATGGTGTCATTATTTGCCCCGCGGCAGATCAGACGTCTAGCTGATAACAGAGAACAACAGCTCCCACTCTGTGACCCAGCAAATGAGAGCATTGGGGAGCGATACCAAGTCCAAAACAAGTCCTGTTGCGGAATGCATCTTGCAGTAATTGCGCATGATCCAGAACCACACGCACAACCCCCTGAGGGCGATATGGTCATGGGTTGTTCACTTTTTTTGTGCCAATATGTACATGTGAGCAGGAGGACCCCTTACTGAAGGTGAGAGATTATCGATTAAAAATGCAAATATAGTTTTACGGAAAAAGCCGACACATGTTTACAACGGCAACTTCAGCGAACGCCGCGGTCACATCTCCCGGCTTCCATATTTGCAGATTTATTACCCACCATGATAAAAATAAAAGTGCATTCCCTCCCCATTCCATTTCCTTTACATTACAGTCACTTGTGTCCCGTGGTGGAATCTACATAATTATTCTTATTTCTTTTCAATTAAATCTGAAACCGCGCTGCTGCTACCGGAGGGCCCGTGCGCGTTTTACATGGCAAGCGGCCAATCGGGATCCTCCATTCCCACTAGTGGAATAACACTCCAGAACTAATCTCTGCTGTTTGTGCTTCTTCATATTAAGTTTGGCGAGGGTGAGCGGTGGGGAGTTCATTGGGGCGGCTGCAGCGCTGCCTTAAATAACTCGCTCTTTCCTGTTGTTTGTTATTTATACATATTACAGGGTCGGGCATTAAAGGGCTTTGTGAGCCGGGACTCAGCGACGTGGTGGTCTCGCTGCGGATCGCTTAAAGGGACAGAGCAGAAATTCTGCAGTCAGATACCGACCTCACTCCTACAAACACTGGAAGTATAATGTAGAATTATTAGCACATCCCCAAAGGTTGTGTCGGCAATGATGACACTAGAATATCATTATGTTCTGAATATTGCCATTGAATGTCAACATGAACAGGTATTGTAACATGTCGGCGATAATCCACAATTAGGTAACAGGCACTAAAAGGGGCCTCGGGAGGGGGGGGTGAGTTCGTGTAACCGCCGGCAATTATACAGTGCACCCTTCGCGGCAAATTGGACTGGCCCCATAAGGTCTGTCGGCATGGTGTTAGTAACTATTTCTGCGCAACCAAAATATAACACTACAATGATACACGGACATATGTGGCCGCACAAGTGTTGGGTTGCATTATAGATGCTGCTTTGGTGCATTATTTAACTGGTATTCTAAGATGTCCTGTGGCAGGGCCTCTGATTAGCAGTTATTGTGTATTTTAGCCGTTATTGTGTGTTTTAGTCGTTAGTATGTATTTTAGCCAGTAGCATTTATTTTAAAAGTTAGTGTGTATTTCAGCTGGTGATGTGTATTTTAGTTGGTATTGTGTATTTTAGCCATTAGTGTATACTTTAGAAGTTGGTGTCTATTTTAGCCGTTCTTGCGTATTTTAGGTGCTAGTGCGTATTTTAGACTCTAGTGCGTATTTTAGACGTTAGTGTATATTTTAGAAGTTGGTGTGTATTTTAGCCGTTTGTGCGTATTTAAGCCGTCAGGATGTGTTTTAGCCGTTAGGGTGTATTTCTGTGGGTCCCTAATTATATTATAATGCCCATTTATCGGCAAACCGCGTAAATCAAGCAACAAATAACACATATGAGACGAAGCAGAAAATCATCACAGAAGCAATAGATCGCTCATTGATCTCGTCACTTGTCCATAATTGGCCAATCACCCCTACACGCAATACGAATCCGACACGCTAAATCATTTGCATTGATCTGCAATTGATTGGCTGATAACAAAACATTGATCCAATTAAAATATCTAACTACCCGGTTTTGCGGACTCGAAACCTTATTTCTTCAACGATTGTGATTGATGCCTCCATTAATGCCCATCAGGTAACTGCTAAAGTGGTCTCATCATATTTGACAGTTATCTCCCCCAGGGCCAGAGTCACTAAGCTTCAAAAGTGATCAGAGGAGAGTGATAAAGAGCCAGCCAATCAGCTCCTGTCTGACATTTTTCACACACATCCTGTGACATGGCAGGCTGGAGCTGATTGGCTGGCTCTTTATCCGTCTCCATTTTATCACTTTTGAAGCCTAATGTATTTATACGCCAGCAGATGTAGCACAGATCTTTAGGAGACCATTCACATTCACCATCTAGACTCACAGATCAGGTTCCGATTCCATGTTGCTGGGCTGATCAGCGCCTCTGCGCCCATTTGCCCAGGACAACCTGTGACATCATTCTAAATCCATTCCTGTGGGACCACATTTCCATCTCGCAATCCAGTCATGTCCGTGGCAAGTGGTCAAGTTGGGCGCTGTGGGAACTGGCCCCACATAAAGGCTGGTTCTACTGGCGTGTACATGGTGATGGAACAGGTCATTATTAAAGCATTACATTATCTTCCATCATTCTAAATAATAAATGATTGGGGGCGGGGGATCTCGCAAGGTTATGATATAGAGGTCCGGTAGCATTTAGGTCAACAATCAAGAGGTCTACAACAAAATGGCCGACATGCACAAGATCGATGTAGACAAAAGGTCAACACATAAGAAGGTAGACATGTTTGGGTTTTATTGTGTGTCAATTTGTAAATTTCCTCACATGGACCCCAAATTAATGTACTGCTTCAGAGTCCACATGGATGGTAAACCCATGTCAACCTTTGCTATGTTCACTAATCTAGATCGACTCTGTTAACGTTCACGATATGGTGTCGACCTATTACTGTCAACTTATCGCCCAGATACCATCTCACAAATACCCTTAGTTTAGGTTGTGTTGTGGAGACGTCAGAACGCCAAAGGGCCATTAAGGGTAAGTAAAGTGACTGCGCTTCCTTAATACGTTTAGTTTGTAAGCAAATAAGAGGTGTCGGCGCAGCGCTCGGTAACGTTGGGGGAGGTGTCGGCGCAGCGCTCGGTAACGTTGGGGAGGTGTCGGCGCAGCGCTCAATAACGTTGGGGAGGTGTCGGCGCAGCGCTCGGTAACGTTGGGGAGGTGTCGGCGCAGCGCTCGGTAACGTTGGGGGAGGTGTCGGCGCAGCGCTCGGTAACGTTGGGGCGCTCCGTTGTACATCACTGCGAGGACACTCGCCCCCCTTATAACTGCAGGTGTACATCTAATACCTAATTTATGACCTGGAAATTGCATCCATAAGAGGAGAGCGGAAGATAAACATTTGGGTGTTTGTTCTGTCCCCACTTGTACAGTCCGGGGCCACATCGCACTGACATCCACAAACATTTCTTGTTGATCTAACATAGGTCACATCAATCAGCCGCACAGGTTCCGTGACACTTTGTTAAATAAACTGTCATGAAAGATTTATGGAGAATTTGATAAAAATAAAGAAGATATACTTTGGCTTTTGCTGCGGTTCCCTCTTATTCCAGAGGGGGGATAATGGCCCAAATAATATTAACCCCTCTGCTGCCAGATGTGTATGTGACTCCAATATTGAGGGCACTGACCTTGAGTCTTGAGGTTTACAGACTGGGCAGACTCAGCCCTCCAGCAGATGACCTGCAACGGGGACTCCGCCACCAGTGGACCGTTCATTGGGTACTCAGGAGGGTGCAGCCTGTACATGTAACCAATCACATCTGTGCTACATTGTAACATGGATCTCCCCACAGAGAGTAAGCTCTCCGCAGCAGGGCTCTGGTGCTTTCTGACTGCCAGGGGAGTTTATGGTATACACAGTCGACAGTGAAAAGATCAACACTGACTAGGTTTATCTCAAATTGTCGACATGGACAAGATCGACAGACAAAACAGTCGACATGATTTTTTTGGTGCGCTCGGCACACTTATAGTTAACAATCAGAGCCCATGTAGATGGTAAAGTGGAAAAAAAACCTCATGTCAACATTTTTTTACATGTTGACTATTGCAATGTTGACCTTTTGACCATGTCGATCATATGGTGTTGATCTTTTGACTGGATACCCCCAGGGGACCGAGTCAACGAGTGCCAATCATAGGAGATGTACAAATGGACTCTCGGGACCGGTATGGGTCTACACATTACGTCGACATGCATAGGATCAACCACAGACATATGAAATAGGTCAACATGGCTAAGGTCAACAGGGTTGGGAGGTCGACACGAGCATGATGTCGACAATGGCTATGTAGACAGCCAAAATGTCGACATGAATTTTTTACCTATTTTTGTCCCAAATGTCGACCTGGACATCGTCAGAGTGTCCCGCCACGCTCGGCACACTATTCTATTCTGCATCCACGCTCTAGTGAATGGTAGGGCATGAAATACCGCCTGTTGGCACACGTCGGCTCAAAAAAAATGTGAAAAACTCACGTTGACTTAGCCATTGCCAACCTAATGTTTGTGTCAACTTTCTGGCCCTGTTGACCATGTCTACATATTTCACGTGTTGACCTAACGACGGTATACCCTTGGGACTGGCATAGCCCCGGTATGACGCGGCCCGACGCGAGGACTTTCCCATCTCGGATCCCTGGAAGCAGCCGAGCTCTGTAGGAAATGTTTATGTTACAATAACAAGCCAGTAATCTCCGACATCTCTCAGTTCATATTCTGCCTTCTGACTCCAAAATAACTGCCGTGTTTTCCGCAGAACATGGAATAATTAATGACAACGCGAGAGCATGGAACACAAGTCAGGAAATGCCAGAGAATTACTTTCCCATGCACTTGTGTTGTCTGAGACACAGTGTCACTTAGTAAACGCTATGATGTCATGTTTGGTGAATGAGGAAGATAACGGGAAACCGCTGAGAGGTTCCATAACAACGTTTCATGTGTCGGAGCAGAGAGAACGTGACCCACTTGTACTGGAGCATTAGAAACACAGGAGTCCTCCTGCAGATCAGCCAGCTTATTCATGGTACATACCGATATCCGTATACAGTCCGCAGTTAGAATGTTGGCGTGGTCTTGGCGGAAGAACGGAGGGAGCGTATAATACATCATACCTATCTGGTGCAATGCTCTGCACAAGGAGGGGCGAGGATGCAACGACACCGGTCATTACTATTAATAACTATTAGGAGTCAGACGCAGGCGCGGTAATGGCTGCATATTTACCGTCGTCGCAGGGTCCACAAGTAGACACAGTAAAAAGATCGACAGGTACAAAAGACGGACACAGTGACATGGACGACATGAAATGGTCAACACAGTGAAAATATTGACATTGAAATGGTTACCCCCCCCCCAAAAAAAGAAGTGTTCTTCTGTATGTAATACCATGTAAAAGACAAATCAGCGGGGATGCACGGAACAGGTCCCTATTCCCAGAAGCACCAATAAAACTTACACCATCCGGGAACGCCCCTTACGTTTCCGACATTGCACGCCAACATCTGTTCTGCGACTGATTACATAATCATAGCTCTACCGCGTCGGACATCGCTGCTGCGCCAGAGCAGAATAATCCCTATATGGCAGTGCTTGGTCACAGGCCCCTATGGTCAAGCAGCTACAATATACTGTATCTCCTGCCTAATGTCAGGGGCTGTAGTATGCAAATGAGTGGGCGGAGCATCCATCAGAGGAACCCAAAGTTAGTTCAGGATAAACTGGGCCACACCCTGGGCCTCAAAACGGGGGGAAATAAAGTATGCAAATACATCATATAGTGACTATTTGGGAGGGAACCTCTGGATCAGGTCTGCGAACCGTTATGTGGATATAGGAAAATGACGACCTGGGTTCTGATTCAGACCCTATGTACTAAGCCTTGGAAAGAGATAGAGTGGACAGAGATAAAGTACAGGCCAATCAGCTTCTAACGGACATTTTTCAAACACTGCAACATGACACTTAAGGGAGGAGAAGTGATAAAGTACCAGGAACTTTATCACTTCCCCCCCTTACCACTGCTTCATACATCTACCCCTATTGCTCTACAAAGCTTAGTACATAGATACCAGAGAGAGATAAAGTACCAGCTCCAAAGTGCCATGTTACAGGCTGTGTAAGAGTCATTAGTGGGCACGTCCATTAAGCTGGGTCAGTACCGGACCGGTCCCAGCGGTGCACACATTACTGAGATGTATACGGCGTACCCCCTACACACCCCGTACCCCACTAGGCCCCACTACGCACCCCGTATTCCCAGATCACATTATTATTGCACAGCAGATGGTTACAAATGAGAATGATCCCATTAAATAGAGAATATGCGACGTACAAAGACGTTCCGCACGCGTCACCTTTGACTGGTAGAGAAAAGCAATTAGCGGCTAATGACCAGGAGTTTGTGTGTCTGAAAATATTAATAATATTCCCGAGCAACAGCAGGAACACCACCCGGCCTTATTTACCGAGTGTCCCACCCTGTCGTCTATCAGAAACAATATAAACCCATTTCTTTTTCATGGGAAGATGTAAACATCGGCCACCATTGTGCCGCGCCGCTCGTAAGTCCGCAAATCCTTTCGAACAGTCGGAACTTCTGCGGATATCTGGCTTATATGGGTCAGAACTTATAGAAGTCCAGAAGGCTGATGAGGAAAAACCCAATGAATTGTATGATTAGGGGCCTTAAGCAGCAAGAGCCCACTGCTGTCTGATCATGTCGACGGCCGCGTCCTACTCAGTCGGCAACACCGGTCACTGGGAAACCATTAAGTGACACTTGGGGTTTTGTACTTACACGTAGATAAAGGGTGAGATTAAATCCATAGAAAATAGGGATATAACTTTATAATTCACTCTAAGGCCTAATAATAGGGAGAAATCGTCCCCCTATAAAAAATAAATTGATTTTACTTTGTCTGTTAAAACCCTGAATAATAAGAGACTGACATCGATAAAAGGTAACGAGAGGAGCCATCAAACAGAGAATAATAGATAAACTCATTTCTAGCCAAGGACTGTAAAACGGAACCATCGCTTCTCGTATCATTCTCCGACTGCGGCGGCCACATGTGATCCAGCTATGGGATTACCGCTGCCAGCCACAGCAGCCCCCCCCCCCCCCCCCCACCAGAACCGCTGTATCCCCCATACCGATCTCATTTACTCAAGGGCACTACCAAAGTGTTGTATAGCCGTTTGCTGTGGTCCGGTCGCTGGCTCATAATGCAGGTTATACTGCCCGGTATCCATACAAAGGGGCCCCCAGCCGTCGTCTGACTGTATTATCACAGATATTACTAAACATATTGTTCACCTGTCCCTGGGTCTCTGCCACCCTAATGCAGACCCTGTATTAGTCCTACATTGTCTTGTACGGTCATTATCTGTTCTCGCTGATTTGTGCGTTCTGCGCGGCGCTGTGCAACCCTTGTGGCGCATATAAAACAAACATAACTCCTTTACTTGTGTGTTCACCTCTGTGTAGCTGAGCAGAATTGGTATTGGCCGTATACTGTGTATTATTGGAGAAATACATCTGATATCATACAATGGGCCTAATTCAGAGACTCTCGCTGATCTCCAAAAATCACTATACTGCTATTTCCGGAGGTCTGCACGTGTACTTAAACTGCGCTCTCACCATGACTGCAGATTGAGCAGCGGCGGGGGTGTGAACGACCGTTTTGTGGGAGTGGTCCAGACAACGCAGGCATCTCAGGTGGGGGGGGGGGGGGAATCATCGCAACCCGAAACCTGGTCAGCTGAAAATGAGCGAGCGTGTTGCCCTGTAGCATCATTAGGTAGGCCTTGACCTGTGCTGGGCGACCTGACTAAGGCCTAATGCCGGCAGCTGCCATTTTGAAATGCTGCGTCTGTATGAATCAGGCCCAATATTTACATCATTTTTCAATCAACAGCTTTAGTTTCTTCCAGAGACATAGAAATGAGGCAGTTGCACCATACAACATTACAATTATAATAAATGTGATAAATATATTATATACAAGGTGTTTGGTATAAAATTGGCCAAACTTAGAAGCATACCCACAAAACGTCCAGGTAATGTAGGTCCCCCACATTACAGGGGTTCATATACATTGTGTATAAGGATTGGCGCCTGGAGATGGGAAGTGTTGTAGCTGTGATACGCACATGTCCGTACTAGGATAGATGCGTTATATCCAGCCCAGGACGGTGACACAGGACGTGCCACACCTCATTGTCACTCACCCATGTCACTGATTGTGCATTGCACACGTCAAAGGTATACAGGGAAATCAGCAATGTTGTGTATAACAAAACCAGCTGGATAGTCACATTTAGGGCCAGGGGCTCACTTTACTTGTAGTGTCTGGACCCCAGCACGGCCCCCGGGCAGGTGGGGAGAGGCGGGATTGGATCTCGCCGTAATTTATGCGTCTGAAGATGGCGTTAGCTGGCGGGACCAAGCCCTGGACTGGGGGCGGGGTTTGTGCTGTCGGAAATAGCGGGACCGTGACAGATATGGGGGTAAATGCTGCGGGTCCATGTTAAATGCTGCGGGTCCATGTTAAATGCTGGGGGTCCTTAATATCACTGTGGCATAAAAGCTACAAATCATCGTTTACGTGTCGCAATGTGACAGGATGTAAAAATGGGCAGATTGGCTCATTGGGCCTAATTCATACCTTATCGCAGGGCAACCATGTTCTCAAAAGGACAAAACCATGCTGCACTGCAAGCGGGGCAGATGTAACATGTGAGCAGCGAGTTAGATTTGGGTGGGGTGTGTTCAAACTGAAATCTAAATTGCAGTGTAAAAATAATGCAGCCAGTATTTACCCTGCACAGAAATAAAATAACTCACACAAATCTAGTTCTCTCTGCACATGTTACATCTGCCCCGCCTGCAACGCAGCATGGTTTTGCCAATTTGAAGAATAAATTTGTCCTGCGCTTAGGTCTGGATTACGCCCATTGTGCCAATAACACAATTACACATTTCTTGGATGGATGGTACGAGAAGCTGACAGTCTAGAGATGTCTTAAGAATATAATCCGCTGTAAGTAATGACAAAGATGAGATATACGGGCAGTGTCGCCGAGTGATGCCCAATAGCCTGATCCTGCCGACGCGGAGGACACACAAGATGCCGGGATATTATCATTCCAATTGTTTTCTCATATCACAAAGGCCACAAAGAGCGCGGAGGAACCAGCCGGGATTGTAATAAAAGATAACAGGTTGGAGGGGAAATTATTGCTTCTGTGATCTTCATTTCAACGAGATCTGTGTCATGAAGACGTTTTATATGTTAGAATGTCATCATGTCGGCGCTGCCTCTGATACGCAGGGAACGGTCCTCACTGCGCTGCACACGGCGACTACACGTAAACGGCAAAAACGCAAACGGTGAGAATCGCATCATTGCGCTTCACCGTCCTGCCCATTTCTCTAGAAAGTGGGTGAAAGGAGTTTAAGATTTTCTGACATTCAAAATACAGATAATCATTAGCAGATTCCAAGCAAAATACCGACATCTTCAAAATGCCAACATGCATTATGACGAAATTGCCAAAACAATCAAAATGCCGATACGTTTTGGGGTGTCTATGTCGACATGGACACTATCAGTGTAGTGTCCCCTCGCATGGCTTGCAACGTGCACCATGCTTAAGGCATGGCGCCTCTTGGAACCCCGACTTGAGTAGCCCCACTTCTCAGAGCTGGCAACCCCATCCCCTAGGTGTGACATCACAAGATCGCAGGTATAGGGCGCGGAACCAGCACAGACCGCACTGTCGCCCATATATACGACGCTGATAGACCAGTTTCCTCGCTTTGAAAGCAGCATTATTATAAATGCAATAATTGTAAGATAAAATGGCGTGCTCCAGGCGTGTGTTACACGGAAGCCCCGGCGTGATATTATAAACCACTACTAAATATCGTACAGCTGCCACTTTCCCGCACTGCATTGTTTCCGCTCCCGTTATATATTTTATACATGAAAGCCGAGGTGACAGTGTATCAGGCGCTGTACCGATGCGTACAGATATTTCAGTGTAAATGTGTTCTGCCCTGGACAGGTTATTTATACAGCACCCAGCAGCAGCCCGCCACTATCATACGTACGGGGTAAAAATGACGCCTTGAAGGTTTTTTTTTTCTTTTTAATTTAATGTTTGAAATTGAACAAATAAATTGACACATTTCATTTCTGATGCGCTATCCATCAGTAATGGACACGATACGAGGACGGGTGACAGCGTTATCTGTCCGTGCCGAGCAATTTCACAGCTACATGTGATTCTGATTAAAGGTTAGGAAGGGGCTACGTTTACTGCGACACAATTATACAATAAAAACAAAACGGCTGCAAGGACATGACAGCTATTGGTTACTGCAAACAGAGCGCACAACAGCCCGGGAGAGAGACCCAGGAAGGGGCGTCACCTCACGCGGAGAGGCAGATGTGTGACATTGGCGGGTGTCTCTTATATGCGCTGGATCTTTGGGAGTCATTACGCAGCATCTTCCAGTAATGTAATGTGCACCAGACAGGCCCATCAACCCACCTTGCCAGCCTGCGTCCCACTACATCAACCCACCTTGCCAGCCTGCGTCCCACTACATCAACCCACCTTGCCAGCCTGCGCCCCACTACATCAACCCACCTTGCCAGCCTGCACCCTATAACCCCCACATTGCCAGCTTGCGGCCATTACATTACCCTACATTGCCCGCTGCATGACACAGTAATACACCACTACAGATACAGTAACGTGTGTAAGCCCCTCGCTCACTGCGTCACACAGTAATACACCACTACAGATACAGTAACGCGTGTAAGCCCCCCGCAGTGTGACACAGTAATACACCACTACAGATACAGTAACGTGTGTAAGCCCCCCCCCCCCCCGCTGTGTGACACAGTAATACATCAGTACAGATACAGTAACGTGTGTAAGCCCCTCGCCCGCTGTGTGACACAGTAATACACCAGTACAGATACAGTAACGTGTGTAAGCCCCTCGCCCGCTGTGTGTCACAGTAATACACACTGCAGATACAGTAACGTGTGTAAGCCCCTCGCCCACTGCGTGACACAGTATTATACCACTGCAGATACAGTAACGTGTGTAAGCCCCCCTGCTGTGTGACACAGTAATACACCACTACAGATACAGTAACGTGTGTAAGCCCCTCGCCCACTGCGTGACACAGTATTATACCACTGCAGATACAGTAACGTGTGTAAGCCCTTGCCCACTGCGTGACACAGTAATACACCACTACAGATACAGTAACGTGTGTAAGCCCCTCGCCCACTGCGTGACACAGTATTATACCACTGCAGATACAGTAACGTGTGTAAGCCCTTGCTCACTGCGTCACACAGTAATACACCACTACAGATACAGTAACGTGTGTAAGCCCCCCGCTGTGTGACACAGTAATACACCACTAGATACAGTAATGTGCATAAGCCCCTCGCCCATTGCATGACACTGTAATACACCACTACAGATACAGTAACGTGTGTAAGCCCCCCGCTGCGTGACACAGTAATACACCACTACAGATACAGTAACGTGTGTAAGCCCCTCGCCCACTGCGTGACACAGTATTATACCACTGCAGATACAGTAATGTGTGTAAGCCCCTCGCCCACTGCGTGACACAGTATTATACCACTGCAGATACAGTAATGTGTGTAAGCCCCTCGCCCACTGCGTGACACAGTATTATACCACTGCAGATACAGTAATGTGTGTAAGCCCCTCGCCCACTGCGTGACACAGTATTATACCACTGCAGATACAGTAATGTGTGTAAGCCCCTCGCCCACTGCGTGACACAGTATTATACCACTGCAGATACAGTAACGTGTGTAAGCCCCTCGCCCACTGCGTGACACAGTATTATACCACTGCAGATACAGTAATGTGTGTAAGCCCCTCGCCCACTGCGTGACAGTATTATACCACTGCAGATACATTTCCCATTAAACGCTGGAATTAGACAGATTGCCAATAATTGTGCAGATAATTCCAACACTAAACATCTGCTTCCACATTACAAAATCCCCCAAACCACTGAATACTAAGTTATTCTGCAATTAGTTTTTCCATTTGACAAATTCATTTGACATTTGCCGCAATGTTTTTCTGCAGAATGACTGAGGTTTTGTAGACCCACAAATAAGGAATAGTGATAAATAGATAATTGTCTGAAAGCGTCACATACGCGGCTGCTCTGGCAAGCGACTCGAATCGCAGCAATGTGATCCTCGCTGGGGAAGTGCTAGAAAGACAGACAATCTAAAGGGGACGTTTTTAAAATACGTTTTTAGGTGGGGGGGGGGGGGGGGTTCTTCGCTGCTTGACAGTCGGTATTTAGTATTACGTTCCTGCGTAACAGCATCAGCAGCTGAGCAAACTCATGACAGCGACAAACTGTTATATCTCCAGGAACGTGGTGATAACTGTGTCACCCCATAGGTTATCGCGCTGCTGTTCCGTCACCAGCTATACATCATCGTTCCCTACACCGCGTCTGTCAGGATGCTTTATGTCGTGTCTCCATGAAATAATGACATGGGTATTAGTCAGCGGGAGGGAGAAGCTGCACGGACGGCGTTCGCCTCTTTGAGACGATTGGTCAAATGTCTCATGGACTTTGATAAAGAATAGCAATGAGTTTTATGGAACTTTTTCTAATTTTGGGATATTTTTTCATACTGTATCGTCCACGTGGATTTTGATTGTGAACAGCGTGGGGAGTGCAGCGAGCCAGGCTAGGGGAAGCCGTACACTAAATGGGGATCTGCGTGCTCAGGTTTTACCAAGAAAAATGTGAAAAACTTTTTTCACGTGTCAATCGTTTTTCCAGTGTCAACCTTGTGCATGTTCACCTTTTAGGATTGACTTGGACATTGTCGACCTAATATACCACACCCTGCAGTCTGCTTCTGGACAGGCTGGATTAAGTATGCAGCAGTCACAGCCGTACAAGGCGGATTGGTGGTTTTTGATAAATGCTGCCAATGTGCGATTTATTTTTTTGTTATTGTGACAATCAATGTAAGAACTGGGAGATTACGGATAAATAGGCCACTTGGGCTAATCCTGGGCGAGAGTCGGCCAATCTGACAAATGACCCAGAGCACATTTAGAAACTGGGGCTTAGAAAAAGGTTCTCTAATAAAAAAAAATAAAAAAAAATTCCACTGGCAGGGCCCACAACGTTACACAACCACAAAAGCCTTAATGAGCGAGATTGTTACATCAATCCAAGATCAGCCGCTAATTTGGAAATCTGCAGATTCTACATTAATGTCAGTTTGCGGTTCACGACAAAGCTGTGATAAGTGTCGGGCAGAGAACCTGTCACATCACTCACGGACGCAATCTACACGCTGAGAATTAAGATGTAGCCGCAGCGCGGAGGAGGCAGATTAACAAGGGGAATTAAAGGCAAATCTTTTTTAATTAAAATTCCCAATGATCAGTTTACGTTTATTACACCAAAAACTGTTCTGTGAATCTGCGGAGGGCACGTTAATTCTATTTTTATAACTTTTTCTCAGTATCGAAGCGATGAAAAACGATCTTAAATCGATTTTGGGCTTCAGGTGCAAAAAAACGCATTTACGAATTCTTAAATGCGAATAAATGTGTGGTTTTGCCCTTGAAACCCAACATAGATTAAGATGGATTTTCATTGCTTTGAAATGGAGTAAAAATCGTCCGTTAGTAAATACTGTGAACCAGTATGGTCTACTCTAGATTATAAAGCGGGCGAATAGACACGGACAAGATGCATTTTTCCTTTCGGTTGCCTGCAGTGTTCCCACATATCGCTGTGGGGTACAGTATAATACAAGTGCTCATTAAGTACACGATTTGTGACCGTCCCTCTAAAGCTGAATTATAAGGTAACATTGTGGTTTTATCTGATATTACTGACCTGTTGGGCCTCGCAGAAATTCCTTGAGGGAGGTTCTACAACAAGGAGAGGCAGGGATTGGTAGCGTGACATCCCCGCCCAGGAGGAACCAGACCTCCTGGTACAGTGGGCAAGTGTGTCACACATCACCAGAGCGCATGAGTCCCAGGGTTACAGAAGCATTGTTGCAACAAAGAAATGACAGTCTTTCTGGCTTCTTTATAAAAGTGAATGGAAGATTAAAGTGCAAGGTATATAACAGAAGGTGAGGTATGTCATATCAACAGGCTAAAGGATGACATGAGAAAGTTTCATCCTGTCTATATGACCTACCAACATGGCAGTTTGTCGACATAACATCCCTGGTGTCCCCCAGTCGTCACTTACCTGGCTCTCCCAGTGCATAAGCCGAACCCTAACCCCACAAAAAACTCAGGCTGACCTTATATAGTGACTACTTATCACTCTCCCAATAGCTGTAGGGTGGTCAGATTCTGGAAGGTTTGGTCTACGATAAAGAACTGAATAATCTAATGGCAGCACTCCCAGAATGGGGGGTACAATCATTCCAGTAAAGGGAATCTGCCAATTCTATGGTAATCATATAACAGATTCATATGAATGATCAACCACACAGGAGACAGCTCAGGTACTGTAGATAACACCCCAGAGCTCAGCCCCATTTCCCATTGCTGGGGGGACGGGGGACGTTTCCCTAGGAATCAGAGGCACTGGAGCTGTAACCCTGATGCTGTGAGATTGCTGGTATCCTGCTGTAGAGTCAGTGAACTGGTGCGGGCGGAGGCAGTGGCACCTGCGAGCGCAGGCTGTTACAGGGCACACAGAGCCCCCTGAGGCTTCGGGCTGCAGCTGCCGGCTGAGAAAGCAGTTGGTGCTGCTCGCTCTGCCCCCCCGGGAACCAACAAAAGGCCTGGAGTTTCCTTAGCTGGATCACTGCTAGTACATGAGATGGAACATTCTGTACCGCCGGCGGCTGAGGACACAGAATCCCACTTACTATATATTACAGTGACTTCCCTATACACAGTCATTATAATCTGTATTATCAGCATTTACATACGCAGTTATACACATCAGTCCCTGCACCAGCAGAGCTTACACTCTATGAGGCTGATGAAGTTTGGCTTGGTGTCAGCTCCCGCCCCTGGAAGGCATCGGCCCGCACACCCTTTGCAGTACCTAAACATCTGGACGGGGCCGAACTATCACAATGGTACATACACAGTGTAGTAAGAGAGAAGAGGGCACGTGTGCGGTGTCCATCCGGCCCCGCCCTCTCTGCCAGCAGCGCAGTACACGGAGCACTATGGTCACTAATAAACCTCATAGATCTGCCAGGGGGTGCGGCTTACAGGGTTGACACTGTCTAAGTAGACAGTCAATAGGATGACACCAAAAACGGTCAACATGCAAATGGTCGACACAAGCAAAAAGTTGACATGGATTAGGTTAACACACAAAATGGTCGACATGCGGTTTTCCCTTATTTGGTGTCAATGTCGACATTGGAGCATGTAGACCCGAATTAGTGTAGTTCATACTCCGGGCACACATTAACAATGACATGGACGACATTTCCATGCGACAACCATTGCCATGTCGACACTTTGTCAATGACAACCCCGTGCATATCGACCCATTATCCAGATACCCTTCCCCATAGCCGAGTGTCCATATGCAGGTCTCCAGGGAAATGGTGCGACTGGCATTGTCCCAGGGCAGGCAGTGGTCCCGGGAAGGTAAGGGTCAGGGCAGGCAGTGGTCCCGGGAAGGATAGGGGCAGGGCAGGCAGTGGTCCCGGGAAGGATAGGGCCAGGACAGGCAGTGGTCCCGGGAAGGATAGGGTCAGGGCAGGCAGTGGTTCTGGAAAGGATAGGGTCAGGACAGGCAGTGGTCCTGGGAAGGACAGGGTCAGGGCAGGCAGTGGTCCTGGGAAGGACAGGGTCAGGGCAGGCAGTGGTCCTGGGAAGGATAGGGTCAGGCAGGCAGTGGTCCTGGGAAGGACAGGGTCAGGGCAGGCAGTGGTCCTGGGAAGGACAGGGTCAGGGCAGGCAGTGGTCCCGGAAAGGATAGGGTCAGGCAGGCAGTGGTCCCGGAAAGGATAGGGTCAGGCAGGCAGTGGTTCCAGAATGTATAGGGTCAGGGCAGGCAGTGGTCCTGTAAGGGATAGGGTCAGGGCAGGCAGTGGTCCTGGGAAGGACAGGGTCAGGGCAGGCAGTGGTCCAGGAAAGGATAGGGTCAGGGCAGGCAGTGGTCCCGGGAAGGTGAGGGTCAGGGCAGGCAGTGGTCCAGGAAAGGTGAGGGTCAGGGCAGGCAGTGGTCCCGGGAAGGTGAGGGTCAGGGCAGGCAGTGGTCCTGGGAAGGATAGGGTCAGGGCAGGCAGTGGTCCTGTAAGGGATAGGGTCAGGGCAGGCAGTGGTCCCGGGAAGGATAGGGTCAGGGCAGTCAGTGGTCCCGGGAAGGATAGGGTCAGGGCAGGCAGTGGTCCCGGGAAGGATAGGGTCAGGACAGGCAGTGGTCCCGGGAAGGATAGGGTCAGGACAGGCAGTGGTCCTGGAAAGGATAGGGTCAGGACAGGCAGTGGTCCGAGAAAGGTGAGGGCCAGGACAGGCAGTGGTCCCGGAAAGGATAGGGTCAGGCAGGCAGTGGTCCCGGAAAGGATAGGGTCAGGGCAGGCAGTGGTCCTGGAAAGGATAGGGTCAGGGCAGACAGTGGTCCTGGAAAGGATAGGGTCAGGGCAGGCAGTGGTCCTGGAAAGGATATGGTCAGGCAGGCAGTGGTCCTGGAAAGGATAGGGTCAGGCAGGCAGTGGTCCTGGAAAGGATAGGGTCAGGGCAGGCAGTGGTGCTGTAAGGGATAGGGTCAGGGCAGGCAGTGGTCCTGGAAAGGATAGGGTCAGGGCAGGCAGTGGTGCTGTAAGGGATAGGGTCAGGGCAGGCAGTGGTCCTGGGAAGGATAGGGTCAGGCAGGCAGTGGTCCCGGAAAGGATAGGGTCAGGGCAGTCAGTGGTCCCGGGAAGGATAGGGTCAGGGCAGGCAGTGGTCCCGGGAAGGATAGGGTCAGGACAGGCAGTGGTCCCGGGAAGGATAGGGTCAGGACAGGCAGTGGTCCTGGAAAGGATAGGGTCAGGACAGGCAGTGGTCCGGGAAAGGTGAGGGCCAGGACAGGCAGTGGTCCCGGAAAGGATAGGGTCAGGCAGGCAGTGGTCCCGGAAAGGATAGGGTCAGGGCAGGCAGTGGTCCTGGAAAGGATAGGGTCAGGGCAGGCAGTGGTCCTGGAAAGGATATGGTCAGGCAGGCAGTGGTCCTGGAAAGGATAGGGTCAGGCAGGCAGTGGTCCTGGCAAGGATAGGGTCAGGGCAGGCAGTGGTGCTGTAAGGGATAGGGTCAGGGCAGGCAGTGGTCCTGGAAAGGATAGGGTCAGGGCAGGCAGTGGTGCTGTAAGGGATAGGGTCAGGGCAGGCAGTGGTGCTGTAAGGGATAGGGTCAGGGCAGGCAGTGGTCCTGGGAAGGATAGGGTCAGGCAGGCAGTGGTCCTGGGAAGGATAGGGTCAGGCAGGCAGTGGTCCTGGGAAGGATAGGGTCAGGCAGGCAGTGGTCCTGGAAAGGATATGGTCAGGGCAGGCAGTGGTCCTGGAAAGGATAGGGTCAGGACAAGCAGTGGTCCTGGAAAGGATAGGGTCAGGGCAGGCAGTGGTGCTGTAAGGGATAGGGTCAGGGCAGGCAGTGGTCCTGGAAAGGATAGGGTCAGGACAGGCAGTGGTCCTGGGAAGGATAGGGTCAGGCAGGCAGTGGTCCTGGAAAGGATATGGTCAGGCAGGCAGTGGTCCTGGAAAGGATAGGGCCAGGACAAGCAGTGGTCCCGGAAAGGATAGGGTCAGGGCAGGCAGTGGTGCTGTAAGGGATAGGGTCAGGACAGGCAGTGGTCCTGGGAAGGATAGGGTCAGGGCAGGCAGTGGTCCCGGAAAGGATAGGGTCAGGCAGGCAGTGGTGCTGTAAGGGATAGGGTCAGGACAGGCAGTGGTCCTGGGAAGGATAGGGTCAGGGCAGGCAGTGGTCCTGGAAAGGTGAGGATCATGTTATTATATTGCAGTGGGGCGTCTTGCTGGTACCCCATTGGCACTGCTCAGGCAGCAGAAGACTTTAGAAGGATGATACTATAACTGACACAGTGCTGTGAGGTTGGTGTATAGGGAAGGCAGTGATCCAGTTCATTTACATATATCCAGTAACTATTAGCAGGGCTTCCAGGTTCACATCGCCTCCAGCAAGTGTGTGCGGAAGTGGAGGCTCCATTTACCTGGGGAATAATCCTTCTAAAGAGTACACAACCCTCCAAGTGCGTCACCTGTTCATAACCAGCCAATCCCACATGAACCAGCTCGGATATAACTCGCTGTGCTCCGCATTATGTTATGTCACATTAAATCTAAACGTTGGTGTATTACATATTTCTTACATTTATATTCTACACCCATATAATATAAGAGGGTTACGTGGGAGGGGGTGTCACGTTTCCTGGGAAGGTGCAAAGCGCTTCCAAACAAGCTAATTTGCCCCTCAAACATCGTACCTCCCCTAAACAGCACCCTAAATAGCCGAAGGTTGACGGGGTCAAAAGGTCGACAGTCAAAAGGTCAACATTAATTTTTCATCTTTTTTACCTTAATAGTGTCGACCCAACGACCATATACCATACTGCAGTACTGACCAGAGACAAGAGCCTGCAGTGGTCGACGCCATTGGCCGACATGCATTGGCTCGGCATAGTCCATAAGTTGACAGCATATGGTCAACATGGGTGTTTCATTCTTTACCTGCACGTGGACTACGATTAGGAATGGTAAAGCAAGGGGATGGGGTACACTTATTGGGGGTTCATGTGCTATAGGGTAAAAACAGACACCCCAAAAAACTAATGTCGACCCTTTTATGTCAACCGTCTTCAGTTGTCTTTTTTTCCCATGATAACCATGGGGGTCAACTTAACTGCTGACCCCCCATGATCCACACCCCCTGCACCCCGACATGTAGGCGATCGGCCTGCGTTGGTAATTAGTGTTTCTGGCCACAGGAGAGGGGCCCAATTAAAAAAAAAAAAAAAATACAGGAAATTGATCCGTTTGGGTCGCCATAGTAACCGGTGGCCTCCTTTGCATCGTCTCCGGTGCGTTGGTTTACGGTGCATTCATGTTAAATGCTTGGATGAGCGGCGCGGGGGGAACCGTTCAATAATACAGGGAGATGTTTAAATGTCAGAGCCGCTTTGTCCGGAAAAACGGATGGATGATAAATAGCCGAATAAGCAGCAGTTTACACCCCCCACCCCCCACCATTGCCTCACTGTTTGGCGGGAGCGTGTAAATAAGGAGCGCACTCTACAATGGGCCCCAAATGCAAATAGGACTAGCCAGACCGTATAAGGCTGTCAAATCATAATAATAGCTAATAATGACCGGTGATTGATGAGCTGGTGCCATGGAAACGGAGTCTTCCTGCACCCATGGTTACAGTCATGAAGGCTTCCTGTCGGCTTATGCTATAATTCACATACGATTAACCTCTTTCCTGATGGGCTCAATTAGGCTGTAAAGTCTATGGCAGGACTACGGGAAGTGACCTCAGCACGCCGTGCGCTGCATTGCTCATGCGGAACGTAACCAGCTCCACACAGCACCAGGCCCCAGTGCCCCACACAGCACCAGGCCCCAGTGCCCCACACAGCACCAGGCCCCAGTGCCCCACACAGCACCAGGCCCCAGTGCCCCACACAGCACCAGGCCCCAGCTCCATACAGCACCAGGCCCCAGCTCCATACAGCCTCAGGCTTCAGCTCCATACAGCCGCAGGAACCAGCTCCACACAGCAGCAGGCCCCAGCCCCACACAGCACCAGGCCCCAGCGCCCCGCACAGCACCAGGCCCCAGCACCCCGCACAGCACCAGGCCCCAGCGCGCCGCACAGCCGCAGGCCCCAGCGCCACACAGCCGCAGGCCCCAGCGCCCCGCACAGCACCAGGCCCCAGTGCCCCACACAGCACCAGGCCCCAGTGCCCCACACAGCACCAGGCCCCAGTGCCCCACACAGCACCAGGCCCCAGCTCCATACAGCACCAGGCCCCAGCTCCATACAGCACCAGGCCCCAGCTCCACACAGCACCAGGCCCCAGCTCCATACAGCCGCAGGCTTCAGCTCCATACAGCCGCAGGCTTCAGCTCCATACAGCCGCAGGAACCAGCTCCACACAGCAGCAGGCCCCAGCCCCACACAGCACCAGGCCCCAGTGCCCCGCACAGCACCAGGCCCCAGTGCCCCGCACAGCACCAGGCCCCAGTGCCCCGCACAGCACCAGGCCCCAGTGCCCCGCACAGCCCCAGGCCCCAGTGCCCCGCACAGCACCAGGCCCCAGCTCCATACAGCACCAGGCCCCAGCTCCATACAGCACCAGGCCCCAGCTCCATACAGCACCAGGCCCCAGCTCCATACAGCACCAGGCCCCAGCTCCATACAGCCGCAGGAACCAGCTCCATACAGCCGCAGGACCCAGCTCCACACAGTCGCAGGCCCCAGCTCCACACAGCCGCAGGCCCCAGCTCCACACAGCCGCAGGCCCCAGCTCCATACAGTCGCAGGCCTCTGGAATACACAGTACAGGACATAATTCCCCAGGTGCCTTCATTAGGGAGAGCACGTTACAGAGGACAGAAGGAGGAAGATACTTTTACCTTTAATGGATGATTAATTGTAACGTGCCGGATACAGTGTTGTTATTATTATGCCGGTCCAGGCTCCAGGAACTTGGTATTCACAGGATTATGGTAATTAAGGTTCCTTTCACTTAGGGTGATGTGACACTTGCTTGACTATAATGTCACTCCACTTAATGTCTGTGTAAACAATATTCTCCTCATCGCCGTGCGTTACATTCCCCACCGAGAGCAGAATGACAAGGTCAGAGTGGACAGGAGTGCGGCTAATTCTACGGCGACACCATGTAAACATGTAGCATGAGGAGACGTAGGGCGTGTTCTGTGGAGTGCGTGAGGGCTGATCTGAGAGGCAGGAGCCTCCGACCCCTTCCCAACGCACAGACTGGATAATGGGAGGCACCGAAAGGCCTCCCCACCTGTACAGATGCTCGCACCTATTATTCTCTGAGGCTCTAGGAAGATTATTGTGCGTATGGCAGGACCATAGAAGAATGAGGCAGATTCTGTTCCCGGAAAATAATACAAGTTGTTTCCTCCTCGCAGGAAATTGGGGAACATGGCAGCTGATGCCAACCAACATGGGGGTGGGGTAGAGAAGATCTGCACTGTCTAGCCCAGGGGTGGCTAACTCCAGTCCAGTGATACTGCTGCAGTCCAGTCCAGTGATACTGCTGCAGTTCCAGTCCACTGATAGTGCTGCAGTTCCAGTCCACTGATAGTGCTGCAGTTCCAGTCCACTGATAGTGCTGCAGTTCCAGTCCACTGATAGTGCTGCAGTTCCAGTCCACTGATAGTGCTGCAGTTCCAGTCCACTGATAGTGCTGCAGTTCCAGTCCACTGATAGTGCTGCAGTTCCAGTCCACTGATAGTGCTGCAGTTCCAGTCCACTGATAGTGCTGCAGTTCCAGTCCAGTGATAGTGCTGCAGTTCCAGTCCAGTGATAGTGCTGCAGTTCCAGTCCAGTGATAGTGCTGCAGTTCCAGTCCAGTGATAGTGCTGCAGTTCCAGTCCAGTGATAGTGCTGCAGTTCCAGTCCAGTGATAGTGCTGCAGTTCCAGTCCAGTGATAGTGCTGCAGTTCCAGTCCAGTGATAGTGCTGCAGTTCCAGTCCAGTGATAGTGCTGCAGTTCCAGTCCAGTGATAGTGCTGCAGTTCCAGTCCAGTGATAGTGCTATACAGCAGGGGTAGCCAATTCCAGTCCTCGAGAGCTACAAACAGTTCACATTTTCCAGGTCTCCTCACAGAATCACAAGTTAAGTAATTAGCTCCACCTGTGGATCTTTTGCAATTTGTCAGTGAGTAATGAGTGCACCTGTGCATCTGCTGGGTGGTCTGCAAAACATGAACTGTTGGTAGCTCTCAAGGACTGGAGTTGGTTACCCCTGGTCTAGCCAGACAGTCAATAATTCAACAAAATCTAGTCGACATTAAGCCAACAGGTACAAAAATTGGTCATGTTTTTTGGCCACTTCTTATATATTTCGTGTTCTGTGACCGCCATCAGTACAAACTGAGACCATTGCGCCCTCACTTCCCTCACAAGCTTCGGACACGGTCGGTCGCTTGCTCCGCTGAACTCGCCACGGATTACTATTCCCATTGGTAGCCCACGTGTATAGTAAACACACAAATTTGGGGAAACACGAAAGTCTCTAAATTATTCATGGTTCCGGTCTCCCTAATGCATGTCGACCACATGGTGTTGACCCGTTGACTGCCCAACAAGTGTAGATCCATCATCCAGACACCCAACTTGAGCGGAGCAGGCAGAGCAAACGATTGTGGCTGAGCCAGGAGGATCGGTCTTTGTAACTGCGATCAAACAAGTGGCGAATGACATCACAACCTGCCACGTGTACCCCGCACTGCGCTCTAAAGCTGGTGGGAGAACATTCGCACGATGAGGTCACGGTCATGTCAGCCAAATGCCAACATTTCAGACTGAAAACTGAGAATTCCACCGAATTCTGCCCATTGGCCACAGCGCTACGGCTAATTTGCTGTATTATAATGAGCAAGACATAATTAACTCAGATATCAGGAGGTTATCACACTAAGCTAATTACAGCAATGTCACAGTATCGTGTGGATTCTCTACTCATTAGCATGGGTGCATCGTTAACAGCAAGTCTGCTCCAACTGTACATGTATTGTCCGTCCCTCGTGCCTGCGCAGGATGGCCGCATGTAATATAATGAAAGTCGCCAGATACGCAATCATACTATGTGACATACAGAATGGGGCCCCCAGCCGTTATTTCGGGACCTTGATCAGTCATCCCCGTTACATTTATCCGCAGACTTCGTATAGAGAACAATAAAACTACCGGGCCGCAGATCTCGCGCAACATTCATGTAAAGTGTAACCGCGAGTTATGGATATGATATTAATGAGGTTAAATGCGCGACGACTGATGGAATAAATCGCCTCCATGTTTCAGATTAGTTCAACAGCTCCGCTCCGCGGTGTTGCAGCCGTTAAGTGTGACGCCGGCAGCTTAGTGCAGGTCGCAGTCTGACGGCGTCTCTGCCCTCACACAATTAAGCAGAGGGAAGTACATATAGATTAATGCCTTAACGGCTAGTGTACGGCGGAACGCGGCTCCAGCAATCAGGCGGCCAAAGAGCGAAGCCGTTCCTATTACTGAACACGGTTCCGTCATTATATACAGGCCAGGATAGTGATACAGCCAAAAAGGTCTCAAAGTGAACCCCTGCCTTCGTGGTTGACACAACCATCAGCCAAACCTTTTTCGAAAGTTTTTAAAGATGACGCTGTCGGCAGCGAACAAGGAGACAGAAACAATGACTTTTCCCCTTTCCAAAGCCCCCGGACGCATCCCAGAACACAGGCAATAAAAGCGATAAGGTTTCAGGAAGGACGCAGGGCGCTGCGCGGAGATGGTTAATGGTTTCGCTGACTGTGTGTCCTTTATCCACAATTCAACGACTTAGCGCTGTATGTTTTCCTTCAGAGAGGCGGTTTTATACGAGAGATGCCTATTTAATGGTTCCTCTTTATATAAATACACAGCTGGATTAGGCTGATGAAAGAGGCATTTGGATGTCAAAAGGGCTGCAATCGAGAGCGGATTAAGTGCTTATAACCGGGGCTGGGCGATCCGAGAGCTGTGGGGTCCTGGATCATGCGAGTCTTAAACCCACCGTAACCAACACAATCTGGGATCAGCGAGATTTGTTTGATCTGCATAAATGTAAATCAGCCAAATAAATGCAACGGTCTGATAACTACTCATCTTTCCGCAGCGTTAACGGGATATGCCGCCACCTAAGTCGCCGGTTGGGAATCGGTGAGAATGGGAGAGCATTCCAATCCGCTGCTGTAGGGAAGGCGCAAGTGAAAAGGGTGGAGCTCACTACAAAAAGGTGAGGTCATGAATAAGTGGGCGGAGCAAGCGTTGTGCCCCAAATTGTGCCAGTTGGTACAAGAACTCATGCCAGTGGTGTGCACAGAAACACTGACTCCTGATAGGCTCCTTCACCGAGGTATTGATAACTTTTTGAATATGAGTTCATTCACTGCGCCCGCTGCGGTTTGTGCTACATTTATTTGGCAATAAATCCATTTTATAAGAAGAGGTCAGAACACCTGGCGCGCCCGCACATAGCGCCTTTCTTCTGCCGTGTTTCCTGATTTCTGCTGTGCATACATGAAGATGCAAGGTGATGAGGTGACACCTGCTAGGTGTACAGAACAGGTGGGACTGGTCCGAGGTGACACCTGCTAGGACAGGGCTGGGCAATTGCGGCCCTCCAGATGTTGAGGAACTACACATCCCAGGATGCTTTGCATTAGTTTTGCTATGTGGCCATGCTGAAACTGATGCAAGGCATGCTGGGATATGTAGTTCCTCAACATCTGGAGGGTCGCAATTGCCCAGCCCTGTGCTAGGAGTACTGAAGAGGTGGGACTGGTCCGAGGTGACACCTGCTAGGTGTACAGAACAGGTGGGACTGGTCCGAGGTGACACCTGCTAGGTGTACAGAACAGGTGGGACTGATCGGACAGGACACCTGCTAGGTGTACAGAACAGGTGGGACTGGTCCGAGGTGACACCTGCTAGGTGTACAGAACAAGTGGTACTGGTCGGTGGGGACACCTGCTAGGTGTACAGAACAGGTGGGACTGGTCCGAGGTGACACCTGCTAGATGTACAGAACAGGTGGGACTGGTCCGAGGTGACACCTGCTAGGTGTACAGAACAGGTGGGACTGGTCCGAGGTGACACCTGCTAGGTGTACAGAACAGGTGGTACTGGTCAGTGGGGACACCTGCTAGGTGTACAGAACAGGTGGGACTGGTCGGAGGGGACACCTGCTAGGAGTACTAAAGAGGTGGGACTGGTCCAAGGTGACACCTGCTAGGTGTACAGAACAGGTGGGACTGATCGGACAGGACACCTGCTAGGAGTACTGAAGAGGTGGGACTGATCCGAGGTGACACCTGCTAGGTGTACAGAACAGGTGGGACTGGTCCGAGGTGACACCTGCTAGGTGTACAAAACAGGTGGGACTGGTCCGAGGTGACACCTGCTAGGTGTACAGAACAGGTGGGACGTGTCCGAGGTGACACCTGCTAGGTGTACAGAGCAGGTGGGACTGGTCGGACAGGACACCTGCTAGGAGTACTGAAGAGGTGGGACTGATCCGAGGTGACACCTGCTAGGTGTACAGAACAGGTGGGACTGGTCCGAGGTGACACCTGCTAGGTGTACAGAACAGGTGGGACTGGTCCGAGGTGACACCTGCTAGGTGTACAGAGCAGGTGGGACTGGTCGAAGGTGACACCTGCTAGGTGCACAGAGCAGGTGGGACTGGTCGAAGGTGACACCTGCTAGGTGTACAGAACAGGTGGGACTGGTCGAAGGTGACACCTGCTAGGTGTACAGAACAGGTGGGACTGGTTGGACAGGACACCTGCTAGGAGTACTGAAGAGGTGGGTCTGGTCCGAGGTGACACCTACTAGGTGTACAGAACAGGTGGGACTGGTCCAAGGTGACAACCTGCTAGGTGTACATAACTGGTGGGACTAGTACGAGGTGACAACCTGCTAGGTGTACAGAACAGGTGGGACTGGTCCGAGGTGACACCTGCTAGGTGTACAGAACAGGTGGGACTGGTTCGAGGTGACACCTGCTAGGTGTACAGAACAGGTGACACTGGTAAGAGGTGACACCTGCTAGGTGTACAGAACAGGTGGTACTGGTAAGAGGTGACACCTGCTAGGTGTACAGAACAGGTGGTACTGGTCGGTGGGGACACCTGCTAGGTGTACAGAACAGGTGGGACTGGTCCAAGGTGACAACCTGCTAGGTGTACATAACTGGTGGGACTAGTACGAGGTGACACCTGCTAGGGCCAATAGTTAGGTATCTGTTATTATGAACCCTAACCCAACAATTATGGGGGATCTTTCATTTTATTTATGTATTCTTACCCGGGAAGCCCAAATGGTTCACAGCAAGATAAACAGATTTCTGAATTGGAACCACCAAAACGATGGAGGCGAACGCTCCAGATTTGATTCTCCGATCCACCGTCTCCTTTATGGTTATTTCATTACAGTTGTGTCGTACTGACAGAGAATGGTTATGCGCCATATTATCAGGTGTAATGAGCTTCTTGTTTGTGACAAAACCTAATACAGGAAGTGACATTACTGATGTAATAACCCTGCCAGGAATGCCCACATATGTGCCAGCACCAATCAGAGATGCTGGACTGCCGCAGGTGTCACATGTCCTGGACAAATCGATGGGCATATTATTATTATTATAATTTTATTTATAAGGCGCCACAAGTGTTTCGCAGCGCCGTACAAAGGAACAATACAGGGAGACAAAACTTGGCATAACATTGAATAAATAACAAAAATACAGTACAAATAAAGAGCGCCACAGATCAATACACATTACAGCTTAAATGTAAGTAGTGAGGACTCAATCAACATACAACTAGAGGCTTGAGGCCAATGATGGAGATGAGTATGAAGATGGTCACTGAGTGTTGGAGTAAAGGAGAGCTGTGAGTGACATGTGAAGAGAAGTGGGCTTAGACAAAAGGAGGGAAAAGGGCCCTGCTCAGAGGAGCTTACAATCTAGTAGAAAGGGGAGACAGACAGATTACAAGAGGTGCAAGCAAGTGGGTGGTGGTTAGATAGCAGGATGTAAACAGGCAAGGGGTCGGAGAACCAGCTGGTTTATGCAGTGGAAGGTTACGCTTTGATGAATAGGTGATGTTTCAGTGCCCGTTTGAAGCTTTGCAAGGTCGGGGAGAGTCTAATGGAGCGAGGGAGTGCGTTCCACTGAAGGGGTGCAGCACGGGCAAAGTCCTGTACTCTAGCATGGGAAGCAGTGATCAGGGTGGAGGAGAGACGACAGTCGTCAGCTGACCATAGAGGGCGGGAGGGTGTATGAATGGAGATGAGGTTAGAGATATATGGAGCAATGGAATTAGAGATGGCCCTGTATGTGAGTGTGAGGTGTTTGAAGAGGATTCTGTAGGGGAATGGGAGCCAGTGCAGATTTTGTTGAAGGGGAGTGGCGGAATTAGAGCTGCGGGAGAGGAAGATAAGCCTGGCTGCAGCATTGAGGACAGATTGGAGAGGAGTCAGTTGGGATTGAGCGAGGCCGGTGAGTAGAGCATTACAGTAGTCAAGCCGTGAGATGACCAGTGAGTGGATGATCAGCTTAGTTGCACTCTGTGAGAGAAAGGGCCTGATGCGAGCAATGTTGCGTAACTGAAACCGGCAAGAATGGGCCAGGGCTTGGATGTGGGGTGCAAAGGAGAGGGAGGAGTCAAGAGTGACACCCAGGCAGCGGAGTTGGGGAACGGGGGAGATGATGGTGTTGTTAACAGTGATAGGGATGTTAGTAGGGGGCATAGCTCTGGGTGGGGGAAAGATAATAAGTTCGGTTTTGTCCATATTCTGCTTCAGAAATCGCTCAGACATCCAGGTGGAGATGGCAGAGAGGCAGTTGGAAACTTGAGAGAAAACAGTGGGGGACAGCTCAGGAGAGGAGAGGTAGATTTGGGTGTCATCCCAAATCCCCATCCCATATTGATATAGAAGCACACCCCACCCCAATCACTTTCTCAAAAGTAGTACCCCCTATATCCAAACAACGGTTTGTGTTCTCTCTCCTGCAGCAAGCACTCATATTGGGACATCTGATATCCCCCCTAGGTGTGCCCTGCACTGCTGAATGTTTGGACATGCTTTTGTATTTCTGTATTTGGAAGTACATTAAAATCTCTGCAGAAATGTTTTACAGAATACTGAAAATAAGAAAGGTTGAAACAATGACAGATTGAGGAACACGGACTCTTATCACTGCACGGAGGGAGTCACTGAGCCAATGAGCGTGCAATTTACATAACAAAACGGTAGTTGTAAGATGAGTCAGCTGATTGGTTAGTGAGGTGATACACCCCGAGTAGACATGAAACAGATGCAGCACCCCTCTCTGCCAGACTGAACGCCCCCATTGCCGGTTCTTCCAATCTCTGTGCCCAATATACTTTGTCACTTATATCTAGAAATTACATTATTTTCTTCTGCTTCCTAAACCCCATAATCCCTTATACATGAGATACGTCTGCCACAATGAGCGGAATTGTAACAGTCCCGGTGGGGTGATAATGGGGAAGGTGATAACACAGCAGTCAATCAGTTTCTAACTGCAAGATCACAGGTTGGGCTTGAAAAATGGCAGCTAGGAGCCGATTAGCTGATGAGTTCTCACAACTTTATCACTTCACAGAATTCAAACATCTGCCCGTTGTCACTTATTCAGTGACGTCCCTCCGATGTAATTACATCAAGGTGGTATTTCATGCGTTATACGCCACACATCTTCGCTGTTCAGATTCTTTAGTGCGCCTCGGAGCGCCAATAATCAGCATGCCGCGCTGTGCGACTCAGACGCATACAGAGCGTAAAACTGCATGTAGCATTATATGAGTATGAACAAGTTATAAACAAATGTACACATACATGGCCCCAATGTGTAACGTCCTAGAAAACAAAATAAATCATTGCCCTTAACTATGACCAGTCCCAATATCTGGGCAGCAGATTCTATTGTGCTCAGTGTTACTTTTCCTTTCCATGTTTCCTTTAGGTCGCCGAGTACTAATTACATAACTCCCGGGGAACGGGAAGGAAGCGGCTGCTGGTAGCGGCGGTTCCACAATGTAACATGTAATAAAGGGTGGTATGTACTATGCAGCGGATTGTCCAAACCTACAATTTCTGTGTGCAAGACAAACGCCAATAAAAGGAATTGCAATATCAGGCTTACTTCTCATATCACATCTTAGTCCATTTACATCTGGCAGACAACGCAGAAAATAAAAACATTGAGGAGACTGGAAATACACTGCAGAGAAAATAATATACCCCAAAGACACTGTACAAAACTACTTATTTATTTACTGTGTCTTATATAGCGCAGCAGATTCCGTTACAGCGTCTTATATAGCGCAGCAGATTCCGTTACAGCGTCTTATATAGCGCAGCAGATTCCGTTACAGCGTCTTATATAGCGCAGCAGATTCCGTTACAGCGTCTTATATAGCGCAGCAGATTCCGTTACAGCCTCTTCTATAGCGCAGCAGATTCCGTTACAGCCTCTTCTATAGCGCAGCAGATTCCGTTACAGCGTCTTATATAGCGCAGCAGATTCCGTTACAGCGTCTTATATAGCGCAGCAGATTCCGTTACAGCGTCTTATATAGCGCAGCAGATTCCGTTACAGCGTCTTATATAGCGCAGCAGATTCCGTTACAGCGTCTTATATAGCGCAGCAGATTCCGTTACAGCGTCTTATATAGCGCAGCAGATTCCGTTACAGCGTCTTATATAGCGCAGCAGATTCCGTTACAGCGTCTTATATAGCGCAGCAGATTCCGTTACAGCGTCTTATATAGCGCAGCAGATTCCGTTACAGCGTCTTATATAGTGCAGCAGATTCCGTTACAGCGTCTTATATAGCGCAGCAGATTCCGTTACAGGGTCTGATATAGCGCAGCAGATTCCGTTACAGCGTCTTATATAGCGCAGCAGATTCCGTTACAGGGTCTGATATAGCGCAGCAGATTCCGTTACAGCGTCTTATATAGCGCAGCAGATTCCGTTACAGTGTCTTATATAACGCAGCAGATTCCGTTACAGCGTCTTATATAGCGCAGCAGATTCCGTTACAGTGTCTTATATAGCGCAGCAGATTGTTACAGTGTCTTATATATCGCAGCAGATTCTGTTACAGTGTCTTATATAGCGCAGCAGATTCCGTTACAGTGTCTTATATAGCGCAGCAGATTCCGTTACAGTGTCTTATATAACGCAGCAGATTCCGTTACAGCGTCTTATATAGCGCAGCAGATTCCGTTACAGCGTCTTATATAGCGCAGCAGATTTCGTTACAGCGTCTTATATAGCGCAGCAGATACCGTTACAGTGTCTTATATAGCGCAGCAGATTCCGTTACAGTGTCTTATATAGCGCAGCAGATTCTGTTACAGTGTCTTATATAGCACAGCAGATTCTGTTACAGTGTCTTATATAGCGCAGCAGATTCCGTTAAAGCGTCTTATATAGCGCAGCAGATTCCGTTACAATATTCGCTGCCCTAGCGCTTATAATGCAACCAATAGGGGGAGCGGGCCTGTGGGCTTGCAATCAGGTTCTGGAAACTTTCCGTTTTAGGAGCTCCGTAAGTTGGTGCTCAATGCACAATGATCCCCTGCCACAACCGCAGCATCCACAGAGAGGTCACCAACCTGCTTGGATGACAGCACACATTTCGGAGACAGGTCTGGTCTGTGCCACGTGCTTTTACCGACACCCTATCCAACCACGCAGCCCGCCATCCCTAGACGCAGTATATATTACTGTATCCATAATTACTAAGACCTTCCCTCCGAATGATAATAAATTAGTCTCCGCCAAAGAATGTGCAGAACAAATAGATGATAAAGGCGGAGTGCGTGCCGGCATGTGGGGGTCTGACCGGAATAATTACTTTCTCATGGACAGTATCTCAGCTGTGAACTCTGCAAGTTCACGCGGAGATTAACTTTATTTCAGGAGAAGGTTTCGCTGGATACATTTATTTATGCTGCTCGCCATCAGGAAGCTGCGGGGACGCTGCGGATCCCAGAGGCCTGGAAGCAGATTTGTTTATAAGGACAGAAATATGAAAGATGGGAATACGCTCTAAACAAACAAACAGCAAAAATCTCAGATCCACAAAAGCAAACACAGAGGATATCTTTCATCTCGCTGAGCAAACACGCCGAGGTTCCTGAGCCGCCCGCGTACAGACGCACAACAGGATTCAGTCATTAAACAACAAAAAGTATTTAGTGAAGGGGAAAAACTTTGAACAAATTAAGTAGCAAGACGCGGCGACCTGAGCGGAATATGGCGATACGCGAGAGAGCGGAGACGCCCGGGGTGAGCGCAACAGACTAACGATTATTGCAGACACTAACAGGTCGGGATCAGGATTAGGATCTTAGATTTATATTGCAATTGGTTCTGAAGGTGTGGTATGAAATACTGACATTCATAATGTCGACATAGTTAAAATGCCGACATATGTGTTTTGCATACTCCAAACTATAAAATAATGCAAAAGTTGACATTCTGGTGTCGACATTATGAAATTGAACAGGCCTGATTAATGTTAACCCAACGGCCATGTCAATAACCTTCTGACATTCTGAACTGGTCCACCTTTTAGTGTAGACATTCTGACGGGGATCTGGAAATCCTACATTATATACATTATATACATATACACACACATAGGCCCTGATTTTGTTCGCACGGGGGAGAGATGTTTAACTACTGCGCATAAACGGTTGTGCGCATGTGCTGCCGCTTTGTGCGCGCAGGCAGGGGAAATTGCTTATTCGCCCCTAGCATTGCTGGTGGAGGGCGTGAGACGGTGGTGAGGGGTTGCACCCATGGGAAGGGCCAGCGTTTCATCGGGGTTCCAGGGGCGAGCAGCTGGCGTTGACGGATGTCAACTTCCCACCCATTTCCCGTACAGTGACGGCGCAAATCTAAGACACAAGAGAGGTCTGCGATCGCTTGACAAATCAATCCATGGTCGATGCCACGGAAAATAGCGTGCGAGAAGGGGGCAAACGTTCGTGCGGGTGGCATTTATACGACCACAATGACCTTCAGTGACATAAAATCTATATATAGCTAAAAAGGGAAACCGTTCCCAACTAGGCTGCATCAATCATAGTATGATGCTAAATCACAAGGAAGTGACATCACTGAGGTACCAAGTGCCTCGTGCCTCTGTGCCAATGATGAGTGACTAGCCGTGCCAGCGCTGATGGGCAACGTCTGTAATGTTATTTTCTGTAACCGCACCACTGCTTTCCATAATGGAGAGCAGCCATCACTTGTTGCCCAGGATGCAGAGCTATGGCTCTATAAATCTGCTCCCTCATCAGACCACATGACGGATTGCTAATTACACAGGGTCATAATTCCTGTTCTCAAACAGCGGAACGTTATTGTTACATTGTTTCCAGGTGAGAAAAAGTGACATAGAACAATGAGACGCAGGGGAACGCTCTGTCCGCGGCGCAGCCACAGACCTCAGAATGTTCCGATGTTTTAACGGTAATACAATATCGCAGCCTCAACGGTGACCAGAGAATGGCGGCGACCTGCACAGTGGCTGGGTGTACGCACAATCGTGGAGCATAACTTGCATCAAGTGGCACTGCGTCTGTGTTCTAAATGGGCAGACGCACTGGGCAGATACAGTGGCGCAACCTCTCCGAAAATGCCAGTATAGGGCATCTGCAAGTAATGACTTGTAACAAACCAGGACGTTTGTGCTGCACGCAGAGAAAGGCGCATTTACAGACGCAATCAGATCTTCATAAAAGGCAAATATACAGATATTTCCGAGCCCAATACTTTTAAGCAACACATGCCCTGATTATTTCCTGGCCTGCTCCAACATTAGGTTACAAGGTACCAGTGCGGACACTGGGCCTAATTCACACCAGACTGCACTGTTATGAATTCCCCTAACCCTAACCCTCCCTCATGCACCTGGGAAATGCTACTGAACTAATTGAGCATCTACCACTATCTGTATGTATGTTGTTAGAGACAGAAGGGAGCCCATATTAGGAGGAGATGTGGGTCCTGATATGCCACATGGAGTAGTCCGGGGTTGCTCCAAGGTAGGTAGCTCTTAGTTTGGATATATCAAGTAAGGAGCCATTATCATGTGGCTCCTTCCTGGTTAATCGTAGACCCAATTTAGGGTAACGGTGGTGTGGGGTGCGGTGCCCCTGGACTGGATGGGCTGGGTGGCTTTAGTGCGGCATGCCCTTACATTCTATTAACACTTTTCCCTCACTAACACTATCTCTCTCCTATTTTAATTACATTCATTTATCTCTCTCTTTTTATATAGCTTCGGCTTCCTATCACTAATTATTAACACTTAGTATATTACTGGCATGCCGCACTGGGCTTCCCAGCTTATGATGGTTTTTTGGGGTGCCGCACCCTGCACCTAGATATAGCGCTAGGGACCCCCAATATACAGAGAAGCCTTGACGCGGCTTGGGGGCATGTCATACACCTGCGCAGGTATATGTAACCAATATCTCTGAATTCTATTATCATGTAGTGTTCTAGATTGGTTACTAACATTACTCAGTGTGCTGAGGGAAAAATTGTCTTGTTTTACTTACCCAGTAATTAACCCCTCCCTCATGCACCTGGGAAATGTTACTGAACTAATTGAGCGTCTACCACTACCTGTATGACTGTTATGAATTCGCAGGCCAGGCAATTAACGACGGACTGTGTGGTCCGTATTACGCATGCATGAAGCCATCTTGTGATAAAATCTACTACTTTTTTGGATTTGACTCTAACGGGGAAGTGGACACCTGATTGCAGGCCTCTGCAGTTTAGCAGCAGTGCAATCAGGTCTGAATTAGGCCCATTGTAAATGAACACACTTTTTATGTTATATATACACATCTGTATCTGAATATATAGTAAGACAGATGCTGTATCGGGGATTCTGCTGCCGTGTTAGGAAATAATGGATTAAGCCGTTAGTGGCATATACGACACACAAAGGCCGCAAGTCATGTGATCATGCGTGTAGCACAGTCCATGTAAGACCTAAGGAAGACATTGATACATATCCCCCTACATTTAAACTAGGGTAGCAAAATCACAGGATCGGGATCTCTGGATTTGGCCCCCAAAACAACGGGAATTCGCATGCGCAGTATAAGGCCAGGCAGTGTCTGAGCACCTGCTCAGCCGCTGCCCGGCTTCTCCCGTACAGATCTGCACAGTGTGACGAGGTCAGAGGTTATCTGTGTAGGCCACACAGCCCCCCTTGATCCTGGGCCACACCGGCCTGCCCGGCTCCCTGGGAAACACCCCGCCCACCCACTCTTCACCTTTATGAGGTGAAGTACCACCAGTGACCACTAGAGGCAACGGACCGAATGACTCCTTTGTGTGCTAAATGATGCCATAGCAGAAAGTGAAAGCAATTTTTGCAGGGACACTGATCTGATTCAAACTTTCTGGATATGGAGAGAGGGAGCTGTGAAGACAGAGATTGGAGGTAGGAGCAGATAGGGACTGGGGCGGAGAGACTGGAGCTCAAAGTGAAAGTACATGGCAGAAGCGGTTATTTTGATAGGCTTTTAACTAGTGGTAAATAAAGTTCCTTAAACCTGTAACATTGTATCACCGGAAACAAACATCAATGAGGAAGAGGATACATGTTTGGGGGGACATTGCGGATGTAACGGTGTCATTAATAAGCGGTTGCTGGTACGAGGTGCCCAGCGTGCACTGTGAGTCCCGGGGAAGGGTTAATACTAGATGCCTGCACGCACCGGGGGGGGGGGGGGGGGGGAGGAGGGCAGAAATGTCGCTCTCAGCCGCACCGCCAGCATTTTTTGTTTATTTGGAAAGGGACGACGAGTCTTTAATTATTAAACGAATCACATTTAGCAGATGGTCAAAGAAAAGTACTTTATAGAGAGCGAGAAGAGGAAAAAAAAGTTGCCCAGAGGGTTATATAAACCAAGGAGGGAGCGAACGCTGCCAGCTGGTGCGTGAAATCAATAATGGGAAAATTAGTTCTACTGTATCTTCGTTTTCATTGTGTGGACAGTGAGGACAAGCGAAGGGGGAGATAATCAACTTGTGAACTCGCTGAATGGAATTACGTGGCTGTAATTAGAAAGAGGCTGAAAAGACGTCAGGAGGCGGCAGAGCCGGGGGGAGGCCAAGCGGATCCGCCAGTCAGCGGGGGGAGGAAAGGGAATATCCCACCTTAACGGTGGCTGCGGTCCTGGGAAACCTACAAACTGATGTTCACAGTGTACTGACCCAACGCGTCGGGGGGCTCTCTCTAAAAATACATGTGCCCGTCACTGCAAGTGCATCATCACTCTCCACTTTATCACACTCCAAGCTTTCAGGCAGCGCCCATTCCTTTCACATGCCCAATCTTTCCGAATGTACCGCAAAGTATGGCACCCGCTGGTACGGGTATATAGGGGGGGGGCACACTTAGGCATCCCAATCCTTATAACACCCTGTTCTTATGCTACGTCTAATAATGACAATTATGGTGCACGCGGTAATCCCACTAACTGTCGGAGGATGGATTATAAATCAGGGTACGGGACTTGGGATAAAGCCGCCCACTAGAGTTAATACACATAATATTTGTATGAGCAGCTGGGTAATATCCCTTTTACAACGCCTCAAAACCCTGGGTCTTCGGCGGGTCAGAGGCGGTGTAAATGTGTCACGCTGTGTCCCTTTACATGAGACTTCTACCCAGGTCCTGGGTAGAGGGCGGTGTAAATGGGTACGCCGTGTCGGATGACCCGGCTCCCATTTACATCAATGGGGAACGTGCAAACTGCGGACCGCAGCATCCGCAGGTTGGACAGGGGGGGGGAAGGACACGGCCTGCGCTGCTGTCTGCTATAATCTGCAGATAGCAGCAGCGGAGGAGGTGAATGGATGCCTGTGTGCGGCATCCATTCACCTCCCGGACGACGGCTGGGGGGTGTACGGGGGCTGGGGGCAGCCCAGCAGCTTACCTTGGTGCTGGGCTGCCCCCAGCACGGTGATATGTGTATCCGGCGGGGATCACCACGGTCCTGGCGCTTGGAGATGATGTCATCACCAAGCGCCGCCTCCGTCTACACTGCGGGTGGGCACCGCAGTGTAATTGGAGTAAATCCCGGATCCATTTCTTCCAAATGCCAGGTCGGATCTGAGATTTTTGGTGTAAAAGGGGTATAATATGTTTTACATACATTTATCATCAGTTGTTAAATAAAGGGCCCTTACAAACTTTTGCCATGGGGCCGTTGAATATCAAGTTACTATCCTGATTATGGTTGATATGACCTAAAGGGAAAACGGCTGTAGTAACATATAGCTTCAGATGCATTTCTCCTATAGAACTTTGGACTCAAGGATTAAATTTGTCATAATTTATGGATACATAATTATGTAATATAAATAAAAAAAAATTATACTATATATATATCTCAAATGTTAACGACCTGACGGAGTATCTGGACAGAAGTGGACGACACGCTGTTACAGATCCTGATGAGGGGCATGAGAAATGGGAACGCCACGCACAAAGACAAACACATGGCCCGGGCGATGTGCGCAGTGTGGGAAAAGAATTCAGCATCCAAGGCTCTGGCCATTGTTCAGTCAGCAATGTGGTAATTAACAAAGGCTACAAGCGGAGGGTTAAGTGACAGAGTGAAAGAGCCTCTGTTCCAGCTTGTGCTGTGGGAGGACTGGGAGAATGGGTCCGGCATGGACGCAGCACCCTGGGACGAGCAGCCGGCCTCTGTGCTGGGATTGCAGGACAGTCCCATAATCTCTATGGCTGCCAGGAAAGCGACCCCCAGATTATGTGTCCTACAGGGTGTAAAACCGGGCGACTGGGGTGTTAGTTTCCTAATAGTCGTTCAGAAATCAGGTCATTGAGGGAATATGTAGTTTTCCCTCCAGGACACATTCAGCAGTGATTATTTACATTGTGACCACGTGACACTGTACATCTATTATACATTACGTAACGTATCTATAAAAAGCTCCACATTACCCTGCAGGCCAGAGATAATCGCAAACAGTACACCAACACCAGTACACCAACACCAGTACACCAACACCAGTACTATATAACATCACTAACAGTACTATAATACACCAACACCAGTACTATATAACATCACTAACAGTACTATAATACACCAACACTAGTACTATATAACATCACTAACAGTACTATAATACACCAACACTAGTACTATATAACATCACTAACAGTACTATAATACACCAACACTAGTACTATATAACATCACTAACAGTACTATAATACACCCACACTAGTACTATATAACATCACTAACAGTACTATAATACACCAACACTAGTACTATATAACATCACTAACAGTACAATAATACACCAACACCAGTACTATATAACATCACTAACAGTACTATAATACACCAACACTAGTACTATATAACATCACTAACAGTACTATAATACACCAACACCAGTACTATATAACATCACTAACAGTACTATAATACACCAACACCAGTACTATATAACATCACTAACAGTACTATAATACACCAACACCAGTACTTATATAACATCACTAACTGTACTATAATACACCAACACCAGTACTATATAACATCACTAACAGTACTATAATACACCAACACCAGTACTATATAACATCACTAACAGTACTATAATACACCAACACCAGTACTATATAACATCACTAACAGTACTATAATACACCAACACCAGTACTATATAACATCACTAACAGTACTATAATACACCATCACCAGTACTATATAACATCACTAACAGTACTATAATACCCCAAAACTAGTACTATATAACATCACTAGCAGTACTATAATACACCAACACCAGTACTATATAACATCACTAACAGTACTATAATACACCAACACTAGTACTATATAACATCACTAACAGTACTATAATACACCAACACTAGTACTATATAACATCACTAACAGTACTATAATACACCAACACTAGTACTATATAATATCACTAACAGTACTATAATACACCAACACCAGTACTATATAATATCACTAACAGTACTATAATACACCAACACCAGTACTATATAACATCACTAACAGTACTATAATACACCAACTTCAGTACTATATAACATCACTAACAGTACTATAATACACCAACACCAGTACTATATAACATCACTAACAGTACTATAATACACCAACACTAGTACTATATAACATCACTAACAGTACTATAATACACCAACACCAGTACTATATAACATCACTAACAGTACTATAATACACCAACACCAGTACTATATAACATCACTAACTGTACTATAATACACCAACACTAGTACTATATAACATCACTAACAGTACTATAATACACCAACACCAGTACTATATAACATCACTAACAGTACTATAATACACCAACACTAGTACTACATAACATCACTAACAGTACTATAATACACCAACACCAGTACTACATAACATCACTAACAGTACTATAATACACCAACACTAGTACTATATAACATCACTAACAGTACTATAATACACCAACACTAGTACTATATAACATCACTAACAGTACTATAATACACCAACACCAGTACTATATAACATCACTAACAGTACTATAATACACCAACACCAGTACTATATAACATCACTAACAGTACTATAATACACCAACACCAGTACTATATAACATCACTAACAGTACTATAATACACCAACACCAGTACTATATAACATCACTAACAGTACTATAATACACCAACACCAGTACTATATAACATCACTAACAGTACTATAATACACCAACACCAGTACTATATAACATCACTAACAGTACTACAATACACCCACACTAGTACTATATAACATCACTAACAGTACTATAATACACCAACACCAGTACTATATAACATCACTAACAGTACTATAATACACCAACACCAGTACTATATAACATCACTAACAGTACTATAATACACCAACACCAGTAATATATAACATCACTAACAGTACTATAATACACCAACACCAGTACTATATAACATCACTAACAGTACTATAATACACCAACACCAGTACTATATAACATCACTAACAGTACTATAATACACCAACACTAGTACTATATAACATCACTAACAGTACTATAATACACCAACACCAGTACTATATAACATCACTAACAGTACTATAATACACCAACACCAGTACTATATAACATCACTAACAGTACTATAATACACCAACACCAGTACTATATAACATCACTAACAGTACTATAATACACCAACACCAGTACTATATAACATCACTAACAGTACTATAATACACCAACACTAGTACTATATAACATCACTAACAGTACTATAATACACAAACACTAGTACTATATAACATCACTAACAGTACTATAATACACCAACACTAGTACTATATAACATCACTAACAGTACTATAATACACAAACACTAATACTATATAACATCACTAGCAGTACTATAATACACCAACACTAGTACTATATAACATCACTAACAGTACTATAATACACCAACACTAGTACTATATAACATCACTAACAGTACTATAATACACCAACACTAATACTATATAACATCACTAGCAGTACTATAATACACCAACACTAGTACTATATAACATCACTAACAGTACTATAATACACCAACACTAGTACTATATAACATCACTAACAGTACTATAATACACCAACACTAGTACTATATAACATCACTATCAGTACTATAATACACCAAGACTAGTACTATACAATGTCACCAACAGTACTACAATACACCCACACTAGTACTATATAATATCACTAAAAGTACTATAATACACCAACACTAGTACTACACAGCATCACTAACAGTACTATAATACACCAACACTAGTACTATATATAGTATCACTAACAGTACTATAATACACTAACTCTAGTACTATATAATATCACTAACAGTACTACAATACACCCACACTAGTACTATATAATATCACTAACAGTACTATAATACACCAACACTAGTACTATATATAGTATCAACACTAATACTATATAATATCACTGACAGTACTATAATACACTAACACCAGTACTATATAGCCTTACTAACAGTACTATAATACACTAACACTATATATAGCATCTCTAACATTACTATAATACACCAACACTAGCACTATATAATATCACTAACAGTACTATAATACACCAACACTAGTACTTTATAATATCACTAACAGTACTATAATACACTAACTAGCACTATATATAGTATCACTAACAGTACTATAATACACTAGCACTAGTACTATATAATATCACTAACAGTGCGATAATACACTAACACCAGCACCATATAATATCACTAACAATACACAGTCACTAATACTACTGTAACACAGCATCACCATACATGTGCAATAAACACGAATACAACGCATGGTCACTAACAGCAGTGGTACAATGCAAGGTCACTAACAGCAGTGGTACAATGCAAGGTCACTAAAAGCAGTGGTACAACGCATGGTCACTAACAGCAGTGGTACAACGCATGGTCACTAACAGCAGTGGTACAACGCATGGTCACAAAGTTGTACAATGCATGGCCACTAACAGCAGTGGGCCAGCACATGGTCACTAACAGCAGCAGTACAACACATGGTCACTAACAGCAGTGGGACTACACATGGTCACTAACAGCAGTGGGACAACACATGCCACTAACAGCAGTGCAGTAGTTTTGCTCTGAAATGTAACTCATGCCCCCACAATGTGAGGTAGCACAGATAACCACTGTTGAATGTTTCGCCTTGTGCTGGTGTTACCGACACCCTAATATGCTCTGTATGGGCCACACAGAAAGATGGAGACATTTTTACTTTCTGAATATTTTGTTTTGTTTTTAATGCACAGGAGAAATACTACAGTGCAATGTAGCAATTACATGTTACACAATGATAACATCAGTAATCAACGAAATTATTTGACCAAGGATATTGCAAGGCGCTGCCAGATTGTCCCAATTGATCAGCGCAAACAACTGTTTAGATGCTACAGATATATTTGCCATTTTTTCATTAAGTGTTTATGTAATGTTTTGCTACAATTTCCTGTGTGTGTTGTGTTACAGCAGCGACACATTGTATACTAGGCGGCTACCTCCATACAGTGTGCCCGTCTGTCTCTGTCCGGCTGACCGCTGTATGAAGTTCCTATGGATATAACAGTATATAACAGACATAAGATACATTGATCCCTCCTGTGTTATATTATGTCCCATCCTCTCTCTACACAACAATAACCGCTCTGCGCACTGAGGGGACATGTCCCCAATACTCGTCATCTGTACAAAGCCTCATGGTCTCTCTTCTCTTAATAAAACCCCCAGAACACACTCATAAGTAACCTCCAAATGTATATTATAAACCACGGAATAATTCTGCAGGTTAAGCATTGAAAAATACATTTTGCAGGTACATAAGCTGCATACATATTATTCAGGACACTTCACAGTAACAAGACTCACATCACTGTTATAGGGGACCCAGTTTCTTCCACATTTCCTGATATACTCTGTGCTGCTGGGGACCCTGCTCCTCCCAATATATAAATCTCAGTCTGTGGCTTCCTGCTGCCCCCATTTCCCTCCTCACATCATATCACTGCCTCTGTCACATGCAGCCCTGTCCTCACTGACACATCACTCATCTCCTTATATACTCTGTGCTGCTGGGGACCCTGCTCCTCCCACTATATAACTCTCAGTCTGTGGCTTCCTGCTGCCTCCATTCCCCTCCTCACATCATGTCACTGCCCCTGTCTCATGCAGCCCTGTCCTCACTGACACAACCCCCATCTCCTGATATACTCTGTTATGCTGGGGACCCTGTTCTCCCCACTATATAACTCTCAGTCTGTGGCTTCCTGCTTCCCCCATTTCCCTTCTCACATCATGTCACTGCCCCTGTCACATGCAGCCCTGTCCTCACTGACATCACTCATCTCCTGATATACTCTGTGCTGCTGGGGACCCTGCTCCTCCCACTATATAACTCTCAGTCTGTGGCTTCCTGCTGCCTCCATTCCCCTCCTCACATCATGTCACTGCCCCTGTCTCATGCAGCCCTGTCCTCACTGACACAACCCCCATCTCCTGATATACTCTGTGCTGCTGGGGGATCCTGCTCCTCCCACTATATAACCCTCAGTCTGTGGCTTCCTGCTGCCTCCATTCCCCTCCTCACATTTTGTCACTGCCCCTGTCACATGCAGCCCTGTCCTCACTGATACACCCCTGATCTCCTGATATACTCTGTGCTGCTGAGGGACCCTGCTCCTCCCACTATATATAACTCCCAGTCTGTGGCTTCCTGCTGCCCCCATACCCCTCCTCACATTTTGTCACTGCCCCTGTCACATGCAGCCCTGTCCTCACTGACACATCACTCACCTCCTGATATACTCTGTGCTGCTGGGGGACCCTGCTCCTCCCACTATATATAACTCCCAGTCTGTGGCTTCCTGCTGCCCCCATACCCCTCCTCACATTTTGTCACTGCCCCTGTCACATGCAGCCCTGTCCTCACTGACACATCACTCATCTCCTGATATACTCTGTGCTGCTGGGGATCCTGCTCCTCCCACTATATAACTCCCAGTCTGTGGTCTCCCGCTGCCCCCATTCCCCTCCTCACATCATGTCACTGCCCCTGTCACATGCAGCCCTGTGTATTATATTTTGCTGGAGGAATCTCCTGTATATTCCTGTCTATGTATATAGAAGAGGCAGGATCCCTGGACAGGACATTAGCGCCCGCAGAGACCGCCATGCACCGTGCGCTAGGCTGGGTACGGTAGTGGCCGAGCATTGCGGTATGATACAAATATATCCTGGTCATTACACCGCTGTCTCTTATCCAAGTCCCCATTGAGGAGACCCGTACTTATCCAATCGTGCACCAGCTCTCGCACACGGCAAGGTCAGACATTTCTAACATTCCTGGATTAATGCTGAGAGCGGCGGCGCGTTTAGACAAGGTCGTGACCCCAGGCATCCATTTAATCAGATTTCTCTGCTGTGCGTCCCTGTGGAGCCATCACAACCACAAATTCTCTCAATGAAACAAAATGAAGAGGAGAAAAAATATAGAGAGAGAAAAATACAATAAATGTGCTTCACATCGCTCCGATAGGTAATGGTCTCACTTCTCCACCCCCCACCCGCCATCAACGGCCAAGTCACCTCCACAGAGACCGGCTCAGCGCAATTCCTCGGAAAAGCTGTAATCTAACCAGAAACATGAAGGGCGCGGTCATTCCCACGATAATGGCTTCACTAATTATAATAGCTATGAGCACATCCCATGATGTACTTTCACTTTGAGCTGTGACAGTTTTCAGTCCAAACTCTCCACCCCACCCCCAGTCCCTATGTGCTTCCATCTAAATCTCCATCTCCCTCTCTCACTCACTTCGTTATCACTAATTCAGAAATACCTTTTTTTTTTCTTTACATCTCAGGGGTCGCCCTGTGCAGCAGGAGGCGAGGGGAGTGGCCAACCTGCTGCACAGTGTTGAATGCTGCTAGTCCCCTCCCCTGCCTATTTGCAGAAGGCGTGGCCACCTCCCATGATTAGACCACGCCTCCAAAATGTTCAGTGGCGAGGCAGGGTTGTTCTCATCCCCCCATCCCTGGCAAACCAAACCCACCCCAAAATATTACACATTCTGGGCCCACTGACCATAGAGTAGTGTTCATTCTAGCACCCGCCATCTTTAAAAGCCCATGCAGTTCCTCTTCCCTGCCTGGGGTGTCACTGTCTGCTGTGGTGTTTCTAGCAAAGGTCTGGCTTGCAAATCAGTGCTGACATACAGACCACACTGTGCTAGAAGCACTACAGCAGATAGCGACACCCCCGGCAGGGAAGAGGAACTGCATGGGCTTTCAAAGATGGCGGGTACTAGAATGAACACTACATAAAGAACCAAGCTGAATAACTGGAGCCTCTCAGGCTCTGCAATATGGGGACTTTGTAACACACAAAACACTGATTCACATACATAAATCCATATTCATTCACTGATGAACATGGATTGTTAACATAAATATCTGCGTGAAACTGCAGTAGTGACATAATCCTCTAGTCCTGCAAATCCACCTCTGGATGATTCTAATCGGATCCGATGTCTGTATCTCGCCCCATGTCAGCCTTGCCTACTCGGTCAGATCCTGCGGGAGAGTCCCATTTGAGGTTCTGTCTCCTGCTTCCCTGCATCATAAATCAAATCTCCCCGATTGTTTATTGCAGCCAAGTTATCAACAAGATGTTTACAAGGACATTGATTTGCTGTAGTCTCTAGAACTGCTACCTGGGCACAGCAGTCCCTAATGTGGACTCTCAGCAACCCCCGCTTAGTCCCCCTGCAGGAACACTGTGTAACAGCAGTCTTCTTATCTCAGTGACTGCTAATGCTCCATAGTGTGAGCTGTGGCCAGGGGTGAGACTGTTTCATTAGTAACAGGAACACAGAATTTGATGGCAGATCAGAACCACTTGTTCCATTTAATATTTAGTAAAACACACAAAAAGAACAACAAAAAGTTTTAAATTCCATTTTTTCCCAAGAGATGAAGTGAGAAGTTGCACACGGTTCTATTGAATTTGGAATTTATCGCATAGACATCACCTTTATTATCATGTACATTGTGCTGAGCGAGGAGAAATAACTATTGCAGCAAATAACTCCAATATTACAGTCAGCAACGTTATTACCAATACTCGCTGCATGTCCCCAAATATACAGTTACTAACGTTATACAGAAACACCTTGCTACACGCCCATATATGGAGCTAGACATGCCCCTTAATGATACTAGTTTACCAAAGTAAGCCAGCTCACCCCACGGATGCTGTTTGGGGGGCCAATTCGATAAACAAAATGAGCCACGCACAGTTCTATGTGTAAGGTTGGTGTATGCGTAACTGGACGGCCGCATTACAGACGCGTACCACAACACCAGCGCTACAATGCAACCGTGCCACAACCAGTGTCTGTTACATTGCAAACACATGAGAACAATACATAACAGCATAATATAAGAAGGTGCTGATCTAGGTGACTTGCTGTTTGTTTTAGTGACATATATGTTTACACAGGAAATGATTTTATTTGTTGTTCGCTGACTGCTGCCATAATTCTCCTGGGACAAACAAACCCCACGGTTGGTATTTCCGTCTCGCTTCTTGTTTTGCTCGATACAGGTAGGGAAATGTTTATCCCCTGCGCGTTCAGCTACTTCTATACCTCTGTATAGAGTCTTGCGCTTCGTCATTGTTTAGCGGAACATTTAGCCTCCGCCATATTCATTTCAGTCTGGACTGAAGGGTTAGTCCGTTAGATAGATAAACAGCATCTAGGTCGACACTAACAAAAAGTTGACTTAAGCATAATGTCGACATGGCACAGCATGAAAAGGTCAACAGGAGTATTCCACAATTTATTTATTTTTATGGACTATTACATGTTTTACGATCCATGTGGACTACAATTGGGGGTCAATGTCAACATGAACACCAAAACCACAAAAAACTAAATTAATGTGTCTGATTTTTTCCTGTCGACCGTTAGCTTGTGTTGACTCTTTAATCACACTAAGTGTTACGCACCAATCTCCCGGATATACCCCAACCGCACCACATAGCACAAAACACCCCTCCCTACGGACTATGAAGTTCCGTGACGTCCATAAGGCCAAACGGCGGAGCATTAGAGGTTCTGCGAGATGCTACCTAATGGCGCAGTTCTGAAACGCTCTGCTCCACAGAGGAAGCAGATATTGCCACCACTCTTAAGGGCCCCTTACATTAGAACAATATATCGGATGTGGCCCTGGACCTTCCCGGGAGTGATTGCATCCAATCTGGTACTTTGGTGTCATTTTGTGATGCAATTTGGTCCAATAAATTGCATGTTTACTATACTTTCTGCAATATATTATATAAGATATATCGCATGTGTCAAAAGCGCTCCATTTTCATCGATGACATCCGATTCCGACAAATCACAGGTGCGGTCCGACCAACCTAGAGGCTCCCATCCGACTCTCACGGGACCGCGCATCGGATCGGATGGAAAACACAAACAATATGGCACTTTTCAGACAACATATCAGCCCGAAACATCGAAATTGGCCAAAATCGTTCTAATGTAAGGGGGCCTTAAGACCCTGGGCCAGTGGTTCCCAAACTGTGTGCCGTGGCTCCCTGGGGTGCCTCGGGACACATGCAGGGGTGCCGCGGCTTGGTGGTCCAGGGCCAACTCAAATTATTAATGGTTAATTATTTATGAGCAAAACCAGTGCTGGTGGCTGCCAATCATAGAATGTATACAAACAGAAGCAAATCCTGCCCTTTACCACATAACTGCCGCTAAGAATCACATATAAACCCAATCTAACTAATTTTTTTTTGGACCTAGGGGTGCCGTGAAAAAAATTCTGATTATCTAGGGTGCCGTGAATCAAAAAAGATTGGGAACCCCTGCCCTGGGCTATTAGCACCTGCGGAATACTCCTGCGTTCCACCTTGTGACTACTTCATTCACCGCAGAAGTTGCTGAACGTTGGGAGACGAGTTCTCAAGAATGCTCATCTTTAATGCAGCTCTTGTAGGGTGCAAAGGGCGAGAGTCCTCGCAGGCAGGTAATACAGAATTAGTTTGCTTCTACTTAATAGCTCAATCAGTCAGAGTAATAGAGATGGATAAATTTGTAACCTATTCACCCAACTCTTCTTAATTGCTATCCTGAAAGGCATAAAGTGAAGTGGGGGCAGGCAAAAAGTTTCCATCTAATTGCCATTCAGAAATTAGAGGTGGATGACTGGAAAGTCTAATCTCCCGACACCATGATCCCGCACGGAGAGAGGCGGCGGATCGCCCTACAATTAGAAACCAAACAGCGATATAGAAGAATAACAGCCCTGGATATTTCTCTTTGCTGCTTGTGCTTTGTATATTATTACTGTCGCCGTCGGCAAATCGCGCTATTAGCCCGTAACGTATTCTGCTGCGCTGTAAGAGAGGGAAGAACGGAACCCGGGCCTTTAATAATGCAACTGACGCTGTTGGGATCCACTAGCAAAAATGATAGAGATACAAGAGAAAGAAAAAAATACAACAAAAAAAGGGGGGAAAAAAAGTATCAATTATTTGTTGTGTTCTCTACCCAAAACAGCGCATGGAAATATATATGTACAGGACTGCAGCTGAAGGCAGAGATGTCCGAAAATGTCCATCACTCCTCCATACGTCCCGCAAATGATCCCTTCCTGTCAATCACTCTGCATTAAACATCTCACCGCGAGCAGCAATGTACCTCGGTGTGTGTGTGCGCAGTGTTAATGCGGCACATGCGCAGTCTGCCGATAGTCACTCAGTTGTGTGAACATCAGCCATTGTGGACCAACATGAATTAGGCCCTTGGACCGCTAAAGCTCAGACACAAACAACGGCTAACAATGGGCCCGATTCAAACGGCTGCGAATTTTGGAGCCTGGCCGCTAATCGAAAGATCGCGTATGAAAAAAATCGTGTATCTTTGTATCTTGGACAAAAGATGTTGCCGTGCATGGAGAGCAAATATATTTATACTGTTTCTGTGCAGAGTAAATACTGGATGCTTTTGCATGTAGCACCCACAATTATTATTTTTTCGATTTGCAATTTAGATTTCCGTTTGTACACAGCCCACCCAAATCCAACTTGCTCTGCCCATGTTACATCTGCCCCCAAAGGGGCTCATTTCATCATAAAACCAAGGAATAATGTCTTCTTTACGCCGCGTCGTTCGTCCTGTATATTGTAGAGCGCAGTTGTGGCTGAAGCAAATGGGATTGTGTAGGCTTAGTAATTACTGAAAGCAGAAATGGATTCACTAATGTATTGCAGGGAAGATTCCATGAGCTCAAAATATTCTGATTTCTAGAAAATGATAAAACACCGCACGGGCGGCTGTCATCGCCCGCATCCATCACTCTAAGGAGAGTGCCTGACTGGGGAATCAATAAAAATAATTAGAAATATTTTAAGGTTCAAGGCTAAACAAAAAGCTCTACCTCACCACCGATAAGTCACATGTGGCGGTACAGGCGGCGTCTCTCCGAGGCACAGAAGCTGCGGGCGAGGAGGGGAGTGAGCTGCCTTCTATTGTAATTATACAGAATGACGGGAACATAAGAGATGATAAAAATAAAAATAAAATGAGCAAAAAAAACCTGACCGGCATTTATACATCCCATGTCCTTAAAAATTGCGTCTTGGGCTTGTACTAAGCTAGATGAGGCCCGCACGAGACAAGCAACTTTTTGAGTGAAGCGCTACACTATTCGGGGGTCCGTGTCGACGCAAAAGCTTTTTAAAGAGTCGACCTTCATGCTTGTGTCAATCTTTCCACTCCCACCAGTTCATGTAAATAGTCCTTGTGTACAAAATGGCAGATTTGTTTTTTTTTACCCTAGGGGAAAAACTAAGTGCATTCATATTCATCTAATCTGCCCTGTACTTGGACCCCCCCCCCCCCCAGATATGCCCAACGTAACCACATTCTGTACTCCAACTTAAATCACCATCTAGACAAATCCAAAGGTTTATCTGTAAAATGGGATATTTTGCAAGGAAAACAAGCTACACACAAGTGCATTTGCATGGTCTTAGGTGACAAGTCTAATGCCCCTTTCCCACTGCAGCTCAAAAACTGTAAATTGCCGATTTTCCAGTGCAAAATACTATTTAAGGCTGCAGTGGGAAAGTGCCAGAGTTGAAATACCGTTTAAAGTTAAATGGTATTTCAACCCGTTTTAAAAGCAGAGTCCTACGCACTAAAATAAAGTTTTTGAGGCAGTAGGAATGCCTCTTAAATGTTATTTAGTGATAACAACAGGCTACAATTCAGTGATAGGCTGTTGCCTGTGTTCTGACCCTCCCCACAACCAGGAAGTTTGTGGGGAGAAGATTGTAGAAGAGTGCACACGTTTTTGGAGCATTGCTGGTGATATTTAATTAATCAAACAGCAGAATGTAAGGAGCTGCAAGACCCTCTCACATGCTGAATTAATCAGCATTACAGCAGAAACAATGACAAAATCCAGAGACATGTGCTCTGCCAGCCATGGTGATTGTAGGGATGGCCATCGACCATCGATGATGCAAAATCATCGATGGTTCATGGCCGATGTCGAATACTTTAGCCATCGATGGGGGAGAACCAGATGGTTTCCCTCCATCGATGGAACAGCAAAACGATGTTTTGCTTTTTTTTTTTTAAGTGCCGGGACACGGAGCATAGCTCTGGCCCAGACACCCGCGAAGCCCCGCCCCCCGTGTTTTGATTGGCCCACAGGCCAATCAAACAAACATAATGGATGACCATTAATATGTAAAAATATCGATGGTCAACCATAGCATAGTTTAGCACTATCGATGGCCAGTTGCAGAATTGCCATCGATGGCAACCATGGCCATCCCCAGGTGATTGCTGCACTAATCCGTCCTGGCCCCTCCCCCTCCTTTTATACTGTGAAAACATCATAGGTGTGTGCCTTTTTAACCCTGAAAAGCCCATTTAAAATGACAGGCACTCATTTCTGCTGTAAAAACGTTTTGAACAGCTTAAACGTTTTACCTGCAATGGGAATGGTACTTAAATGGTATTTAAAACGGTAATCTGCTGCAGTGGGAATGCTAATACCGTTTTAAATACCATTTAAGATTACCAGTACTTTAAACAGGTCTGCAGTGGGAAAGCAGCATAATTTTGCTGTCCACTACACAGGACACTGAATCTGGGTCATTACCGGCAGATGTCTAATGCTTACCCCATTCCTCTACCCCATCATAGCCATTCTGCTAATTTACCACAAATAATAACAGGTCTGTGCGAATAAAACCTGACTGCAAAGGACAATGGCGCAAGAATCCAGACGAGACTCCCAGTCACCCGGCGCAGGAGGTGTAACACAAACATAAACACCTCATATAAACCAATATACAAATGAGCTACTTATCTGTGGTAACAAAGTTGAGAAACTAAATTCTACTGAACATTTTACTTGTGGCCGGTTTCCCCTGGAAGCGACCATTGGCCAATCGCAGCACAAAACAGAAGACAGAAGTGTACGCAGGAGGTTGCTAAATGTGTGTATTGCACTACATAAGGTTATGGTCTGCTCTCGCCACACACCGACTCACAGGACAACGGCTGCACTTAGTGTTGTACAAAGACAGCGAACAATAAGGGTGCTACGGAAACACTGGCCCTTATTCAGATCTGATCGCAGTCCTCAAAATGGGCAAAAGCATGTGCACTGCAGGTGGGGCAGATGTAACATATAAGGGCCACTGCACAACGTTGCATGAATAATGGTGCGACAAACATTTAGTAACAAGTATGGGTTTCACAAAATATCAATGTGCCGTATTGGCGAGCGTGGCCCATGCCTAGGGCGCCGCTATACTGAGTGTGCGGACAAATTGTTACACATTCACTTTTGTTGCCACGTGGTTATTAATAGACGCAGTCATTCACGCTGCGGAGAACAGACAAGTTTTCTGTCGCCCATTTGTCAGCTGAGGGTTTCAGTAAACGAAGGAACAGAAGACGAGAAAATGTGACTTCACCAATATTATACCTGAATATGAATCGCATTCGCCCCGATGCACCTGGGATTACAGCTATTTTGGGCTAAAGTTTATGATTATTTTCTTCCCTTTGGACTAGATTGTATATTCAGTGCAACTCTCAATTATTTCAGTTGTTCCAAGGCCTGAATATATTTTATCACCATTTCACATGAGTAGGAAAGACTTCCATACAAATACATGCAAATATATGTGTTCTGTGCAGAGTGCAGGGATAGAACACATGGGAATTAGCTATATTACAATACATTTAAAGGAGAAGGATCCATTTAAAAGTATCAAACTGAACACAATTCTATACAATTTCCGGGTGGCACTCACTGTGTATACTTTTCCTGCCTGGGGTGCCACGTATTGCTCTGGTGCTTATAGCACGCTCTGGTCAGTATCTCAGTGCTGTAATACAGGCCACAGTGTAATAGAAGTGAAGATTTTCTCCTGGGCATTGTAGAATCTCCACAAAAATGAACTAGCAAAAAAAAATTTACCTACATTTACAAAGAAGGATTCAGTATGAAATCCCGGCGGTCGGGATCCCGGCGTTCAAAACCCCGACGCCGGAATCCCGACAAGGGGGGGGACGTGGATTGCCCCCCCTTGTGGGCTGACTGCGCTCGCCACGCAGCGGGCCTGGTGCCTCGCTACGCTCGGCGCGCTAATTTATTCTCCCTCCAGGGGTGTCGTGGACACCCACGGAGGGAGAAAGTGTCGGGATTTTGGCGGTCGGGATTCCGGCGTCGGGATTCTGAAAGCCGGGATCCCGACCGCCGGGATTTTAACTGCATCCCACAAAGAAGTAGTAAATAACGGCGGTTACTTCTGGATAATGTCTATATCGGTACACAGACTATGATGATCTTCAGCCCAAAACCTGCCTGGAATATTACCTACATAAATGGAGAAAACTACGCTGCAATCGGTTCAGTGGTTTCAGAGTTCATCACAATAAGACAAACATTCTCATTTATAATATGTATAGATAAACGAGATCCTGTGCACGAGCCCTGGTGGAGCCATGAGGAGAGCCTATACAGGTAGCCCTGATGGAGCGAGGAGGAGAGCCTATACAGGTAGCCCTGGAAGAGCCACGAGGAGAGCCTAGTAGTAGTAGTAGTACGTTTATTTATAAGGCGCCACAAAGTGTCCGCAGCGCCGTACATAGCAAACCAGGCCCGCTGCGTGGCGAGCGCAGTCAGCCCACAAGGGGGGGCAATCCACGTCCCCCCCTTGTCGGGATTCCGGCGTCGGGGTTTTGAACGCCGGGATCCCGACCGCCGGGATTTCATACTGAATCCTATACAGGAAGCCATGGTGGAGCCACGAGGAGAGCCTGTACAGGAAGCCCTGGTGGAGCCACAAGGAGAGACTGTACAGGAAGCCCTAGTGGAACATGAGCAGAGCCTATACAGGAAGCCCTGGTGGAGCGATGAGGAGAACCTATGCAGGAAGCCCTGGTGGAGCTATAAGGATAGCCATTACAGGGAGCCTAGATGAGAGCCTATACAAGAAGCCCAGTTGAAGCCATGAGTAGAGCCTAGACAGGAAGCCCTGGTGGAACCAGGAGGAGAGTCTATACAGGAAGCAAAGGTGGACCTACAAGGTTAGCCATTACGGGAAGCCTAGATGAGAGCCTATACAAGAAGCCCAGTTGGAGCCACTAGGACAGCCTACACAGGAAGCCCTGGTGGAACCAGGAGGAGAGCCTATACAGGAAGGTTTGGTGGAACCACAAGGAGAGCCAATACAGAAAGCCCTGGTGGAACCAGGAGGAGAGCCTATACAGGAAGTCCTGACGGAGCCACGAGGACAGCCTATACAGGAAGCCCTGGTGGAACCAGGAGGAGAGCCTATACAGGAAGTCCTGATGGAACCAGGAGGAGAGCTTATACAGAAAGCCCTGGTGGAACCAGGAGGAAAGCCTATACAGGAAGACCTGATGGAACCAGGAGGAGAGCCTATACAGGAAGTCCTGATGGAGCCACGAGGAGAGCCTATACAGGAAGTCCTGATGGAGCCACGAGGAGAGCCTATGCATGAAACCAAGGAGGAGCCACGAGGACAGCCTATACAGGAAGCCCTGATGGAGCCACGAGGAGAGCCTATGCATGAAACCAAGGAGGAGCCACGAGGACAGCCTATACAGGAAGCCCTGATGGAACCATGAGGAGAGCCTATACAGGAAGGATGTGGTCACCAGCAAGTTGGTCACCAGCAAGTTGTTAGACAGTCATTAGGTCAACACCATTTGGTTGACATGCATTTAGGTCGACATGAGTTAAGGTAGACATGCAGGAAGGTAGACATGACGTTAGGTTAGGTTCTCCTCTTGGTGTGCTTTTTAGATTTTAGTTTGGAGTGGAGTGCTCACTTACAGGCTATTCTCTAGGCTCCAAGCCATGGCAGGGGATGTGGTGCTACGTCCTAGTGTTTATGTTGACTGTGTTGACATTCCCATGATGGAGCCCACAGGAAAGCCTATTGGGGCAGAATGTAGACAGCCTACAAGGGAGCTCTGGTGGAGACTAGAGAAGAGCCTGGAAGTGAGCACTCAACTCCAAACAAAAATCAATAAGGCACACCAAGAACACCAAGAGGAGAACACCGACATCACCAAGAGGAGAACACCGACATCACCAAGAGGAGAGGCCATGAAGATGACCAAACAAGGCCCGGCAGATGCTCCAACTGCAGACGATATAGTAATATAGTATATTAATATATGTCCACGCTGTAGACTATACAGTAATAATCGCTACGGTGCCACTTATTATTCTCTATGTGCCCATGGCTGGGAAATAAGGATCCGCTCGGCCTCCTGCGCACTGAGAAAGTTGCCAGCAACCTCCCCTCGTTTAGTGGAACAACTTCTTCTGCAAACTTGCAATCTCTTCTTTTCTTTATCATCCAAATATATTTTTAGTCACAGAACATCAATTACTTTTTTTCCCCTGCTAAGCGCTGTAAACGTCCCTGATCCATGTATGATTTTAAGTCAATTTAATGTTGTGTAAGAGTTGCTGATGCAATACAAATTTTCCACGAGTGACAGAAAGCGCAGTTGACAACCTGCACATTATGCAATTATGACTGTCGTTTTATTACTGTTATTAATTTATTAGTATAATTGCATTTTTTTCCTCCCTATGTCAGAATGTGATTATAAAGGACTTGTCATTACGGAGTTAACCTCACAAAATCTCTGACCCCCCGGGGGAGGAAGCTGGGAGATTTCCATCCAAAATGAGCTGTCAGTTATAGGAGCACAATCTGATGACTGCATTATCTTATAATTAAACGTCTCAACAAAACTTTTACTTGTGATTGACAGGCACCGACGACCAGTGTTGACCACGGGGTAGAGACTTTATATATATTTCTTTTTTTTTTTTTTTTTTTAAACGAGAATAATTTTCCAGCATTGTGTAAGGAAGACAATACGTCTCAAAAATAATACAATCCGCGGACTGCAGATCAATCTAAATACATTTCGTGTAAGACAATGCGAATCCCCTGCACAAGTTGTGTTTTGCTGAAGCCTTTGTCTGCCGGTGACAAGATTGATTGAAGGGTGTTTTAAACAGCATTTTGTCGCTACAAGTGGAACGTTCCTAGGTGCCCCCTTCATTGTGCGACTTAATAGGTGAACGAGGAAAGAGAAGTTTACTTTGGCAACAGAAACACCAACTTCATTTCAGTTTGTTTAACTTGATGGCAAAGTTTCAGAGATGGAAAATAAGAAATGCGATGATAAATAATCCCGGAAGCGTGGCGCTAATGCGGGGCCGTGGGCGCGGTAAATGACACGTTGCGATGTATGGTGGGCGGCGCTACACAAGGGAAGTCTGCATTGGCGATTTGTATTATATAGACTTGCAATAATATCCCATTAATTCTGGACACCTACTGTGGGGGCTTGGGTGCGCCCCTCCTCTCCATGGTTCCGCAGACCCTGGTGTTGTGCCAAAGTCTAGTGCCCGTCATGTTCAGGGGACTAATTTTGCTACTGAAAACAGAAAGGTAAGCATTAAAACATGGTTGCAGTGTGCGTGGTGCGGGCTCCCGTGTAATTGGGGGCCCATTTACACCGTGTACTTGGGGGCCTCATTACAGAAACGCCTATCGGCCTGCTTCATCATCCATTATGTTACATATGTGGCAACTTTCGTTTCCGCACATTATGTAACAAGCGTCGCCTATTATTCCACAAGCTAAATTGCATGGACTAATGCCATCTTCAGAGGAACTGGTTCCCAGAGCCCCACTCCTGAAGATGGGAAAGATACCCAGAGTACTGTAGCAAAGAGGGTTCTGAGAGGATCCCTCTCCCTTGTTATATAGTTCTACCTTTGGCTGTGCATACCTGTTAGGTATCACTGCTACATATGTCACAGCAATAGGGGATCAACCTTTCATGGCAGCTGCCCCCATACCAGGACAATACGTAAATTGCCTTGGTAAATTAGTGTCCACTATTATTGCCCCGTTATAAAATCAGCCCCACGCTCCGGAAATGTTCAGCTTCTGTGCAGACAATACAGAGAAGCCGACAACTGATAATAATCATTACTGATAAGATCCCACCATTATAGATGAATATTCCCTCTGTGCTCCGCCAGAGAGGAGAGACATTTGGGAGAGAGTCTGAGAAGACACTACCAAAGCAGATTATGGTTTCCTTAAAGGTGTTTGAAGACGCATTATCCGAGAGGCGGACGCTGGCTCCTCTTCCGGTGGAACAGATAGATCGCAGCTCGGCCCGGGAAGGAGAAAGCGGCATCTTGTAGCCGACGCAGAAGCCACAGAAGTGGTTTCTCCTGCGGAGAAGAGGTGTAATTCATCAGCGGTGTAACCTATAGACATCCGAAGGTTGCAGGAGACCTCGGAGGGGCTGTTGACCTTCAGCAACTAGAAGAAGTGGAGGTAGAGGCTTAGTCAATATATATTTATCTTTCTGTTGGGACTATTACAACTGTTCAAGTAATGCCGACCTTGAAACTTCCAGCACAAGATGCAGTAAAATAATGATCCCAGTAGGAAGGATATAAAACATGTTAGAAGTCTTGTTCCTCCTCCTTACTTTACAAAATAAAACTTTCATCTACAGCGTTGACGCATAGAGAATTGGATTCCCGTTTGTGCCGCCTCTGTCGATCCTAAATGATTATACTATTTGAATTATAGAACATCCTTATCTATAGTTTAATCGGCGCAGATACATCCAGCTCCTAGAAATCATCACTTTCTCCTCTTCGGCGGCTGAAATCCGTAGCAGCGGGCGCATAACGCAACATTCAGCGCATTGTTATAACACGTTGTATTATTCGGATTCCAGGAGCATTACATATAGGTGACCCTCAGGAATTCATCTTCTGCTACGTAACATCGGCACATCAAACGCAAACCAAATCCATCTGCCAAATGTGGTTATTGTACATCGCCGCCATTCTGAGGGGGAACCGGGAAACGGGCAACTTTGGTAACTTTTATTAGATACTGGAAACTATATTTTGGGCAGGGGCACAACTGTAATAGGTATAGTCACCACGCTGCCCAGCCTGCAGTCTTGTCCGTCACTACCCTCGTTTTCTGTGATTAATTTGGAAATATGGCTCTAAAGAAATCACAAGAAATATGATGCAAATCTTTATTGTTCATGTGCCATATTCATGTGTGCAACACGGCAGGCAGGTCAGACCCCTCCTCCACATCACACCATGCAGCAGGCAGGGTACAGACCCCTCCTCTGCACTACACTTCACCCCGCAACAGGCCAGACCCCGCCTCCATACTACACTGTGCAGCTGAGCCAGACCCCTCCTCCACATCACACCATGCAGCAGACCGGAGCCAGACCCCTTCTCCACATTACACCATGCAGCAGGCCGTAGCTGGACGCCTCCTCCTTATTGTACCATGCAGTAGACAGAATCCAGACCCTTCCTCCACATTACACCGTGCAGCAGGCGGGAGCCAGACCCCTCCTCCATATTACACCATGCAGCTGAGCCAGACCCCTCCTCTACATCATACCATGCAGCAGACCGGAGCCAGAGCCCTCCTCCATATTACACCAGGCCTGAGCCAGACTTCTGATCCATATTACACTGGGCAGCAGGCTGGATCCCGAGACCCCACCTACACATTACACCATCAGCAGGCAGGAGTCAGACCCCTCCTCCATATTACACCGTGCAGCAGGCCAGACCCCTCCTCCACATTACACCATGCAGCAGGCCATAGCTGGACGCCTCCTGATTATTGTACCATGCAGTAGACAGGATCCAGACCCTTCTTCCACATTACAGACAAATCTCTCCTCCGCAATACACCACGCAGCAGGTGGGAGCCAGACCCCTCCTCCATATTACACCGTGCAGTAGGTCAGACCCCTCCTCCATATTACACCGTGCAGCAGGCGGGAGCCAGACCCTTCCTCCATATTGGAAAAAAGGATATAGAAAACTATATCGATATAAAGGCGCTAAGTATGAGTGTGCTTGGCTTGAAGCACCAATCTATACAGAGGGGGAGTCACCCCCAATACACTATACAGAATGGTCGATTGCGCTAATGTTTTAAGTAAACATATGAAACAAATTAAGCAGAAATGGTCAGGTGTGAATAATAAAATAAGAATTTAATTATGACATGTAAAATATTATATAAATATAAGAAAATGGTAAGGAATTAAAAAGATGGACAAAAAGATCAATAGTCACCCAATTTGTAGGAATGTATATGCCAGTCCTTTAGGGAATTATCCCAAATTTTGTAGAGGATCCTGGATAGGTTGTTTATAATCCAAAAGATTGGGGAACACTCCAGTGCTGTTGCCACTTGTTTCCGCAAAGATTGTAACCGGGCTTCTTTAGGAGGTGGCGTGCCTCCAATATGGTACTGTGCCACGGATAGTGGTAAGTGGGCCAGTCCACTTTGTCCTGTGGGTGTGAGTGTCCCGAATAAAGAGGCAAATATCACTTATGCTGGTCAACAGTGGAAACAAGTGGCAACAGCACTGTAGTGTTCCCCAATCTTTTGGATTATAAACAACCTATCCAGGATCATCTACAAAATTTGGGATAATTCCCTAAAGGACTGGCATATACATTCCTACAAATTGGGTGACTATTGATATTTTTGTCCATCTTTTTAATGCCTTACCATTTTTTTTATATTCATATAATATTTTACATGTCATAATTAAATTCTGTACTTGTGTACTATCACGGCTCCCATCTCATCCCATCTCATTGCATACCATAAGGCTTAAGATGGTATGCAATGAGATGAGATGTGCTGCGATGGGACCCGATCTTATACAATTTAAAATTGTATACCATTGTATATGGCATACGATGAGATGAGATGAGATTTTAAATTGTATAAGCAGACTAATGGGTGCTTTCAAGGTCAATTGACCCCCCTATAAGATTTTTAATTGTATAAGCACCCTAATGGGACTTGGACGCGTACCTCCGCCCCTCGCGGGCTCGCTGCGCTCACCACGCATCAGGTTGGCGCACACCGGCCCCACTTATAGATCACTAAGCAGCACAGTGTAATATGGAGGAGGGGTCTGGCTGTGTACGCCATGTACACCTGTGTGTAAGAGACTGTATGTGGCACAGAGATCAGCGCTAACACTATAATAACTGAGACTAAACCGCACACCGACCCCACTTATAGATCACTGAGCAGCACAGTGTAATATGGAGGAGGGGTCTGGCTGTGTACGCTATGTACACCTGTGTGTAAGAGACCGTATGCGGCACAGAGATCAGCACTAACACTATAATAACAGAGACTACACCGCACACCGGCCCCACTTATACATCACTAAGCAGCACAGTGTAATATGGGGGAGGGGTCTGGCTGTGTATGCCATGTACGCCTGTGTGTAAGAGACCGTATGCCGCACAGAGATCAGCGCTAACACTATAATAACAGAGACTACACCGCACACCGGACCCACTTATAGACCACTAAGCAGCACAGTGTAATATGGTGGAGGGGTCTGGCTGTGTACGCCATGTACACCTGTGTGTAAGAGACCGTATGCCGCACAGAGATCAGCGCTAACACTATAACAACAGAGACTACACCGCACACCGGCCCCACTTATACATCACTAAGCAGCACGGTGTAATATGGAGGAGGGGTCTGGCTGTGTACGCCATGTACACCTGTGTGTAAGAGACAGTATACCGCATGGAGATCCGCGCTAACACTATAATAACAGAGACTACACCGCACACCAGACCCACTTATAGATCACTAAGCAGCACAGTGTAATATGGAGGAGGGGTCTGGCTGTGTACGCCATGTACGCCTGTGTGTAAGAGACCGTATGCCGCACAGAGATCAGCGCTAACACTATAATAACAGAGACTACACCGCACACCGGACCCACTTATAGACCACTAAGCAGCACAGTGTAATATGGTGGAGGGGTCTGGCTGTGTACGCCATGTACACCTGTGTGTAAGAGACCGTATGCCGCACGGAGATCAGCGCTAACACTATAATAACAGAGACTACACCGCACACCGGACCCACTTATACATCACTAAGCAGCACAGTGTAATATGGAGGAGGGGTCTGGCTGTGTACGTCATGTACACCTGTGTGTAAGAGACCGTATGCCGCACAGAGATCAGCGCTAACACTATAATAACAGAGACTACACCGCACACCGGCCTCACTTATAGATCACTAAGCAGCACAGTGTAATATGGAGGAGGGGTCTGGCTGTGTACGTCATATACGCCTGTGTGTAAGGTACCGTATGCCGCACAGAGATCAGCGCTAACACTATAATAACAGAGACTACACCGGACCCACTTATACATCACTAAGCAGCACAGTGTAATATGGAGGAGGGGTCTGGCTGTGTACGCTATGTACACCTGTGTGTAAGAGACCGTATGCTGCACGGAGATCAGCGCTAACACTATAATAACAGAGACTACACCGCACACCAGCCCCACTTATAGATCACTGAGCAGCACAGTGTAATATGGAGGAGGGGTCTGGCTGTGTACGCCATGTACACCTGTGTGTAAGAGACAGTATGCCGCACGGAGATCAGCGCTAACACTATAATAACAGAGACTACACCGCACACCGGCCCCACTTATACATCACTAAGCAGCACAGTGTAATATGGAGGAGGGGTCTGGCTGTGTACGCCATGTACGCCTGTGTGTAAGAGACCGTATGTCGCACAGAGATCAGCGCTAACACTATAATAACAGAGACTACACCGCACACCAGACCCACTTATAGATCACTAAGCAGCACAGTGTAATATGGAGGAGGGGTCTGGCTGTGTACGCCATGTACGCCTGTGTGTAAGAGACCATATGCCGCACAGAGATCAGCGCTAACACTATAATAACAGAGACTACACCGCACACCGGCCCCACTTATAGATCACTGAGCAGCACGGTGTAATATGGAGGAGGGGTCTGGCTGTGTATGCCATGTACACCTGTGTGTAAGAGACCGTATGCCGCACGGAGATCAGCAATAACACTATAATAACAGAGACTACACCGCACACTGGCCCCACTTATAGATCACTAAGCAGCACAGTGTAATATGGAGGAGGGGTCTGGCTGTGTACATCATGTATGTCTGTGTGTAAGAGACCGTATGCCGCACAGAGATCAGCGCTAACACTATAATAACAGAGACTACACCGCACACCAGACCCACTTATAGATCACTAAGCAGCACAGTGTAATATGGAGGAGGGGTCTGGCTGTGTATGCCATGTACACCTGTGTGTAAGAGACCGTATGCAGCACGGAGATCTGCGCTAACACTATAATAACAGAGACTACACCGCACACCAGACCCACTTATAGATCACTAAGCAGCACAGTGTAATATGGAGGAGGGGTCTGGCTGTGTATGCCATGTACACCTGTGTGTAAGAGACCGTATGCCGCACGGAGATCAGCAATAACACTATAATAACAGAGACTACACCGCACACTGGCCCCACTTATAGATCACTAAGCAGCACAGTGTAATATGGAGGAGGGGTCTGGCTGTGTACGCCATGTACGCCTGTGTGTAAGAGACCGTATGCCGCACGGAGATCCGCGCTAACACTATAATAACAGAGACTACACCGCACACCGGCCCCACTTATAGACCACTAAGCAGCACAGTGTAATATGGAGGAGGGGTCTGGCTGTGTACGCCATGTACACCTGTGTGTAAGAGACCGTATGCTGCACGGAGATCAGCGCTAACACTATAATAACAGAGACTACACCGCACACCGACCCCACTTATAGATCACTGAGCAGCACAGTGTAATATGGAGGAGGGGTCTGGCTGTGTACGCCATGTACACCTGTGTGTAGGAGACCGTATGCCGCACGGAGATCAGCGCTAACACTATAATAACAGAGACTACACCGCACACCGGCCCCACTTATACATCACTAAGCCGCACAGTGTAATATGGAGGAGGGGTCTGGCTGTGTACGCCATGTACGCCTGTGTGTAAGAGACAGTATACCGCATGGAGATCCGCGCTAACACTATAATAACAGAGACTACACCGCACACCAGACCCACTTATAGATCACTAAGCAGCACAGTGTAATATGGAGGAGGGGTCTGGCTGTGTACGCCATGTACGCCTGTGTGTAAGAGACCGTATGCCGCACGGAGATCAGCGATAACACTATAATAACAGAGACTACACCGCACACCGGACCCACTTATACATCACTAAGCAGCACAGTGTAATATGGAGGAGGGGTCTGGCTGTGTACGCCATGTACACCTGTGTGTAAGAGACTGTATGCTGCACGGAGATCAGCGCTAACACTATAATAACAGAGACTACACCGCACACCAGCCCCACTTATAGATCACTGAGCAGCACAGTGTAATATGGAGGAGGGGTCTGGCTGTGTACGCCATGTACACCTGTGTGTAAGAGACAGTATGCCGCACGGAGATCAGCGCTAACACTATAATAACAGAGACTACACCGCACACCGGCCCCACTTATACATCACTAAGCCGCACTGTGTAATATGGAGGAGGGGTCTGGCTGTGTACGCCATGTACGCCTGTGTGTAAGAGACCGTATGCTGCACAGAGATCAGCGCTAACACTATAATAAAAGAGACTACACCGCACACCGGCCCCACTTATACATCACTTAGCAGCACAGTGTAATATGGAGGAGGGGTCTGGCTGTGTACGCCATGTACGCCTGTGTGTAAGAGACCGTATGTCGCACAGAGATCAGCGCTAACACTATAATAACAGAGACTACACCGCACACCAGACCCACTTATAGATCACTAAGCAGCACAGTGTAATATGGAGGAGGGGTCTGGCTGTGTACGCCATGTACGCCTGTGTGTAAGAGACCATATGACGCACAGAGATCAGCGCTAACACTATAATAACAGAGACTACACCGCACACCGGCCCCACTTATAGATCACTGAGCAGCACAGTGTAATATGGAGGAGGGGTCTGGCTGTGTACGCCATGTACGCCTGTGTGTAAGAGACCATATGCTGCACAGAGATCAGCGCTAACACTATAATAACAGAGACTACACCGCACACAGGCCCCACTTATAGATCACTGAGCAGCACAGTGTAATATGGAGATGGGGTCTGGCTGTGTACGTCATGTACACCTGTGTGTAAGAGACCGTATGCGGCACAAAGATCAGCGCTAACACTATAATAACAGAGACTACACCGCACACCGGCCCCACTTATAGATCACTGAGCAGCACGGTGTAATATGGAGGAGGGGTCTGGCTGTGTACGTCATGTACGCCTGTGTGTAAGAGACCGTATGCAGCACGGAGATCTGCGCTAACACTATAATAACAGAGACTACACCGCACACCGGCCCCACTTATAGATCACTGAGCAGCACAGTGTAATATGGAGGAGGGGTCTGGCTGTGTACGCCATGTACACCTGTGTGTAAGAGACCATATGCCGCACAGAGATCAGCGCTAACACTACAATAACAGAGACTACACCGCAAACCGGCCCCACTTATAGATCACTAAGCAGCACAGTGTAATATGGAGGAGGAGTCTGGCTGTGTACGCCATGTACACCTGTGTGTAAGAGACCATATGCCGCACAGAGATCAGCGCTAACACTACAATAACAGAGACTACACCGCAAACCGGCCCCACTTATAGATCACTAAGCAGCACAGTGTAATATGGAGGAGGGGTCTGGCTGTGTACGCCATGTACACCTGTGTGTAGGAGACCATATGCCGCACGGAGATCAGCGCTAACACTATAATAACAGAGACTACACCGCACACCGGCCTCACTTATAGATCACTAAGCAGCACAGTGTAATATGGAGGAGGGGTCTGGCTGTGTACGCCATGTACGCCTGTGTGTAAGAGACCATATGCCGCACAGAGATCAGCGCTAACACTATAATAACAGAGACTACACCGCACACCGGCCCCACTTATATATCACTGAGCAGCACAGTGTAATATGGAAGAGGGGTCTGGCTGTGTACGTCACGTACGCCTGTGTGTAAGAGACCGTATGCCGCACAGAGATCCGCGCTAACACTATAACAGAGACTACACCGCACACCGGCCCCACTTATATATCACTAAGCAGCACAGTGTAATATGGAGGAGGGGTCTGGCTGTGTACGCCATGTACGCCTGTGTGTAAGAGACCGTATGCCGCACGGAGATCAGCGCTAACACTATAATAACAGAGACTACACCGCACACCGGACCCACTTATACATCACTAAGACGCACAGTGTAATATAGAGGAAGGGTCAGGCTGTGTACGTCATGTACACCTGTGTGTAAGAGACCATATGCCGCACGGAGATCAGCGCTAACACTATAATAACAGAGACTACACCGCACACCAGACCCACTTATAGATCACTAAGCAGCACAGTGTAATATGGAGGAGGGGTCTGGCTGTGTACGCCATGTACACCTGTGTGTAAGAGACAGTATACCGCACAGAGATCAGCGCTAACACTATAATAACAGGGACTACACCGCACACCGGACCCACTTATACATCACTAAGCAACACAGTGTAATAAGGAGGAGGGGTCTGGCTGTGTACGCCATGTACACCTGTGTGTAAGAGACCGTATGCCGCACGGAGATCAGCGCTAACACTATAATAACAGAGACTACACCGCACACCGGCCCCACTTATAGATCACGGAGCAGCACAGTGTAATATGGAGGAGGGGTCTGGCTGTGTACGCCATGTACACCTGTGTGTAAGAGACCGTATGCCGCACAGAGATCAGCGCTAACACTATAATAACAGAGACTACACCGCACACCGGCCCCACTTATAGATCACTGAGCAGCACAGTGTAATATGGAGGAGGGGTCTGGCTGTGTACGCCATGTACACCTGTGTGTAAGAGACCGTATGCCGCATGGAGATCAGCGCTAACACTATAATAACAGAGACTACACCGCACACCGGACCCACTTATACATCACTAAGCAGCACGGTGTAATATGGAGGAGGGGTCTGGCTGTGTACGCCATGTACGCCTGTGTGTAAGAGACCGTATGTCGCACAGAGATCAGCGCTAACACTATAATAACAGAGACTACACCGCACACCGGCCCCACTTATACATCACTAAGCAGCACGGTGTAATATGGAGGAGGGGTCTGGCTGTGTATGCCATGTACACCTGTGTGTAAGAGACCGTATGCTGCACAGAGATCAGCGCTAACACTATAACAACAGAGACTACACCGCACACCGGCCCCACTTATACATCACTAAGTAGCACAGTGTAATATGGAGGAGGGGTCTGGCTGTGTACGTCATGTACACCTGTGTGTAAAAGACCGTATGCTGCACAGAGATCAGCGCTAACACTATAATAACAGAGACTACACCGCACACCGGCCCCACTTATAGACCACTAAGCAGCACGGTGTAATATGGAGGAGGGGTCTGGCTGTGTACGTCATGTACGTCTGTGTGTAAGAGACCGTATGCCGCACAGAGATCAGCGCTAACACTATAATAACAGAGACTACACCGCACACCGGCCCCACTTATACATCACTAAGCAGCACAGTCATTTCTAGCACTATTTAACATCTTAGACCACGTTGGTTTTCATGCGCATTAATTTCTAGATCTTATTCCTGAGGGCTGCGTATAATGTGATGTTATCCGTCTCTATCATCTATATATCTCGCGTCAGTGATTTCATTTACAGTCGTCGCCCGCAGATTACATTCACTCCAGAAGGAAGGTGGCCCCGGGCTGCCGTTATCTGTGACAATGTTCACAACACTTCTGTATTCCAGCTTTGCCAGAATTTATCATCCTCAAACGTTTCATATAATGCCCACCACACGGATCCAGCGAGAGTCCCTGTTACCGCCACCATGGAACAAACCCCAGGAAGCGGCGGATTCGCTGGAGTTCATTCCTTTTTTAAAAGGACAGCGCAGGAGAGCAAAAAAGCGCTTAATCTGAGTGTTATTAGCTACACTACGGGTGGTGGCGCTGAATCACATGGAACGGTCCGCAGCAGTTTCCCGATGATCCGGAAAGTGCGCAGGAACTGCCCGGTTCATGTGCCGAACGTGTCCTGCAATCGTGTTTTCATTTTGCCTAAAACTGCACTGCGAGGCCTCACGAGCCACGCTGCGACATGCAGCCCAAGTAGGATTAGACTTACTCAGAGGAGCGGTTTTTCTAAAACAGTGGTTCTCAAACTTTGTCCTCAGAACCCCACACAGTTCACGTTTTTCAGGTCACCCAACAGGTGCACTCATTACTGACTGACACATTTTAAAAGATCCACAGGTGGAGACAATTATTTCACTTGATTCTGTGAGGAGACCTGGAAACAATGCACTGTGTGGGGTCCGACTTTGAGAACCTGTGATCTAGAAATGCGTCTGGGGTGCTTTTGGTGGTGCGGTTTGGTGTACGGAGATTTGATGACCGCATCGCAGGTTTCACTCATTGGTTGGTATAGAAGGGTCACTAAACCTATATGCAGGCTGCCATGCGGTTTCTCTGTCCCAGAATGCAGTGGTTCCATCCAAGATTTCTTGCTGGAGAGTCATCAACACCTTAATTTAAGCAGGATATGGGCGTAGTCTAGTAACAAGGGGCGGCTGCGGCACTAATGGAGGATATGGGCGTGGTCTAGTAACAAGGAGCGTCTGCGGCACTAATGTAGGATATGGGCGTGGTCTAGTAACAAGGAGCAGCAGTGGCACTAACGGAGGATATGGGAGGAAAGTCTAAAGAAATGCAGCAAATTAGGGAGCAGCCAAAGATGAGAATGACCCCCCCTCCCCCCCATGTTCAGCCAACGTTGCTGTGAGCAATCCTCAAAATATCCGCTAAGAATGGCAGCGCCGCCAACAGCGACCGTTCTGTCAGTATAAATAATTACATATACAGCCGAGTCAATCAACTGAGGTTTAGTTCAATATTGCACCCAAAAAAAAAGTACAGTCGCTGTGGGCGGCGCTGCCATTTTTAGCGGATATTTTGAGCTCTCCCACAGCAACGTTGGCGCTGAAAGGGTTAATAAAAAAAAAAGTTTGCTTTGCAATTTTCACAACTATTTTGACAAATTCTCTCGGCGCTCAAAGGGTTTACAAGACCAATCTGGTTTAGCAATGCCAATGGCAATTTTGCAAGAATGGTAGCGAATATTAAAATGATGTATAATATATACAGCACTGTGCAGACGATTTAGGCAGGTGTGGGAAACATGCTGCGAAGTAGAAGTGTTATTCAATTATTTCAATCAATTAACACAAGGTAGCTCTAAATTAAATCAATATTTGGGGTGACCACTCTGACACCAGCATCGGTCCTTCGAGGTTCACACACGCAAAGTCAGGGATGTGGTAGGATTATAGTCAGGTGTATGATTGGACAATCATACCAAACAGGTGATAATGATCATCATTTGCATATGTAGGTTGAAACACACTCAAACTGAAACAGAAACTGAGATATATATATATATATATATATATATATATATATATATATATATATATATATATATATATATATATATATATATACACACACACACACACACACACACACACACACACACAACTGGTCACATCACATGTGCACCAGAGGCTTAGGAGTGGCTCTGTCCCGGTTATTAGAGAGGAAGTAGGCCAGCGCTGGGACACGTCTGGCATTATCAGCCAGAGACAGGACTACTTAAGTGCACGTTCCGGCCACCCCGCCTTTGCACAATGCTTTTATCACTGTCTATTTTTCACACTTTAAAGTCCCACAACAGCTGTGCAATTATTACACACAGCCTCTCCTGTCTTCGCCCCTCGCACAAATAATTAAAATCGTAGTATTTACCCCCGTGCGCCTGTCTGTGGCTACGTGTGGGCTCCATCCCCTCTTATTTTATTATTATTATTTTTTTCCATTCTGCGCAGTTTGTCTTATTCTCTATTTTACTTGTGAGCCCTGACACATTGATGTCTCCGATAATAAATCATTCCAATTTGTTCCTCGCTGCCAACAATGGTTTTAATCTTCATTTACGACTTGCAAAGTCCGTTTTGTTGGAAGCGTTTGATAAAATACTCAATTACCATTTTTTTTTCTCCTTTTCACTCTGCAGTTCAACTGCTGCGCTGATAAAAAGGCTCCAAGTCGCAAGATAAACTGCAAATAATTCTCGGAGAACAAATGTCAGAGGCGGTTTACAATGAATGGGAATTTTCTGGAGCAGATTATTCTCTCAGCAAAGTGACAGGGCAGTTCAATATTTATTTTGCTGAGAATGTCATTTAAATATTGTTTGACACCTGCTCCCCGTAGCCGCTACTGAGCGCATTACGGCTAAAAGGGGGTTTTATTGTACAGCTTCATCCTTTGTGTCTGGGGACTGGAGGGCCTGGACCGTGGGTGTCCGAAGTCTTCTGTAAGCTGGGAAATACATTGCGACCAAACGCGGTTTTAACGTCTATGAATGCGCAGCTACTGGGCCCTCACAAATATTGTAAATATTGCAATTTATGTGGATGATTTTTTTGTCTCTCATACTTAAATATCCATGTGGACTCCGATTGGGTAAAGTGTGACGAGTGCGTCACCTGGTCTTCAGGGTCTCGAGGCAAACGAGGGAACGCTCTACACTAATTGGGGATCCACATTGACACAAAGAAAACAGAAAAACGCATGTTGACCTTTCCAGTGTCGACGCTTTGTCAAGGTCAGCTTTTTTCTGTGTGTCGACCTTGTGCAGTTGACCGATTTACCTATGTAAACACATAGACCTTGTAATCCAGAACCGGTCACCCCATACAATTGGATTCTCCTAAATTTAAACTCGGACAAAAATTACGGGGAAAATGGCGCCGACAAGTTTACCCAGCGCACACCGGCTTCGCGGTTATAAGAGTGGTTTGGTAGCAGCGTGAAGAGTTCTACAAATAATATTATGTTTAATTAGTACCGGTATTATAGCCGTGAGCTTTTTATGTACATGTGTGTGTTATATAGCTATACGGCCGTCCTGCCCGCTGCTTAATTACACAGCTACGGGAACCAAAAGCGCCGGAATAAGCGTGTAATGGTGGATGTGTCGCAGGTAGGAAATCCATCCTGGCTCTACCAATTAATTACTACGGTGTTTGTTTTAATTTCATTTTCTAGATTTTTATTACCATCACTCCGTGCGTCCTGCGGCTCAACACAGACATCATTACGTCTTCGCTGCAACGTACCGATTCTGTTCATCGCGCCTGGAAACGACGACGGCACAAAGATTAAACACAATCCATACCCACATAAATCATTGGATAAATGAATCATGAAATTAATATGCAAATTGTGTGTTTAACCTCTATTTATACAGCAGTGTCTGTCACTATGTTGTAAATCTGAAACTAATTGCAAATTCACAACTCTTGCAAAAAATAGAAGAAAAAAAAAAAAGGCAGCAGCAAAAACCTGACATATTTATTAACTAAAACGTAGAACTACACGGAGTCGGTAATTAACATGAGTCGGAATGAAGCAAAGGAAATGATATTTAAGTACAGATGTCACCTGTGTATCGTGTCCTAAACTACTTTAGATTATGTTCCGATATTAATCATAAGGTGCCGCTATTTAATTTTGCTTGATAAAGTGGCTTGCAATCTAATTGCATTAAACAATTAAAGGAAACCACCGGCGTTCTGCAGCTCTGCGGAAATACATTGCAGCTGGGACCTGGGATGTACAGGAGGATCTCCCGGGAAATAGGATAGTGCAGACGCCTTGTTCGTGCGCTGCGTTTACGCCATGGAAAGCTGAACATTGACACTGCGGTAGGGATCACTGATGCCTAAATTGCAACCCCTGACCTCAAACACCCCCAGTGCAAAAATTACTGGAAAACATTAAAGTTAATAGTGGGCAATACGTAGATAGAGTCTGATAGATTTTGTTATCATGTTATCTGATAACTGCATCTGTATTATGCGACATTTGCATAAAGCTGGGTACACACTAAGTAACATTGGGGCAGATGTATTAACAAGAGATAAATGCAGGGGTAATAAAGAGAGATAAACATCCAGCCAATCAGCTCCTTACTGACTTTTGAAACACAGCCTGTAACATGGCAGTTAGCAGGTGATTGGCTGGACGATTATCTCTCTTTATCACCCTTGCAATGATCTCTTGTTATGGCTTAGTACATCTGCCCCAGTTTGAGTTAACGGCCGATATATCGCAAGCCCAAATACATACTGCTCTACTGTGCAGCACAGCTGATGGCCGATTTATACAAAGATATAGTATATTGGAGCATCTGGCTATGGCTACGGTTGGCCTGCTGACTGACAGACGCCCTCCCTGCTAGCAAAGAGCTGTCCTGATGCACCAAAGATATGCACCCTGTGCACCTCCCGCCCCTGAGGAGCTGACCCATCAGGGTAATGCACCCTGTGCTCCTCCCGCCCCCGAGGAGCTGACCCATCAGGGTAATGCACCCTATGCTCCTCCCACCCCCGAGGAGCTGACGCACCAGGGAAAACACACGCTGTAGGGTAATGTTAAAGCACCCAAGGAATAACCCATAAAGGAGGTGATTTATCAAAACCATCTAAACAGTACAAATGGAAAAGTTGCTCATAACAACCAATCAGATTTTAGTTTTAATTTATGCAGTACATCTTTATAATCCTGGAATATGAGTGGCTGCTATTGGCACATCACCTCCCCTTGATAAATCTGTCAGTTATACCCTATGAGCATCTCCTACTGAGATTATGCCAGAGGAGCAGTGGATTATTACACAGCACTTGTGAGCGTTAATTATATTCGTATATAAACGTCCTATTGGGGCATAAGGACATATCGGTAGGTGATGGGGGCAGTTTTATTCAATTATTTACTGAAAGTAGGGAAGAGGTTCGGCTATACCGAAAGAATGACCCAACGCGCAGTATCGTCACCTTATAAAATAATCTTGTAAAAGATGTAGATGGGGATCCAACTGCCAGCCCATGGCCACCGGCTCAGATGGGGGGCAACTGCCAGCCCATGGGCACCCGCTCAGATGGGGGCCAACTGCCAGCCCATGGGCACCCGCTCAGATGGGGGCCAACAGCCCATGGCCACCCGCTCAGAGGGGGGCAAACTGCCAGCCCATGGCCACCGGCTCAGATGGGGGCCAACTGCCAGCCCATGGGCACCCGCTCAGATGGGGGCCAACTGCCAGCCCATGGCCACCCGCTCAGATGGGGGCCAACAGCCCATGGCCACCCGCTCAGATGGGGGCCAACTGCCAGCCCATGGCCACCCGCTCAGATGGGGATACAACTGCCAGCCCATGGCCACTCGCTCAGATGGGTGCCAACTGCCAGCCCATGGCCACCAGCTTAGATGGGGGCCAACTGCCAGCCCATGGCCACCAGCTTAGATGGGGGCCAACTGCCAGCCCATGGCCACCCGCTCAGATGGGGGCCAACTTCCAGCCCATGGCCACCAGCTCAGATGAAGGCCAACTGCCAGCCCATGGCCACCCGCTCAGATGGGGGCCAACTGCCAGCCCATCAGGAAATCGCCCCCTTTACTGGCAGTCTGAGGCTAGTGCCAGTGGCAATTTATGCAAATAAGGACAAGTAGGTGGGCTGAATACAAGTTTTTGTAGTTGCACTAGCCGGTGGTGACTGACAGTCCGAAACACATGCACAGTGTACACTGGTTGGTTAAGAGATGGGGGTGGGGCAGTGATGTCATAGTGGCTCAGTATGTGCTATTTCATCAATATAAAGGTGACACTAGGAGAAGGTTGGAGAGATATTGGGAGGAGCAGGGACGTCAGAGTGACTCTGAACAGCGTATTTTACCTTTATGGTTTATATCTCATAATGTCAGTTTGTGGCAAATGAATCTTTATTGAGCAGAATTTTGTTACTCTTAATTATTAGTTATTTGCGACCACTTTATTAATAGAGTGTTTATTAGTATTTACTTGTATTATGCCGCGCTGAGGAAGATGCTGATGCTGTAATAATGCATTATAAATAGGGCATTATAATACTGCGTATAAACCTGCTTAGCGACAACATTACCGTAATAAACAGATATTAACTCGGCGGGTTTTATGGGATAATTTGCTTCTGAGCAGACAGATACATAGGTTTGCGTTAGATGAGATGGATGAGGCCTGTACTGTGGGATGCATCGCGCTCCGACAAGCCTGCGAATTACCTGCTGCAGCCATAGAGCAGCGCCACACCAGGCCGGAACCAGCAATTATTTAGTACCAGGTAGCTGGCAGGCGGAGGGGCTCATAGGTCAGGTGCCCGCGGGTCTGCGTGCCATTTGATAAATAAATGTATTAAAGAACCGATTTCTACGTGCGCCCTTTTGACGACTGGGCAACAAGGACCCCCGTGTGATCTGGGACACCAAACGTTAATGAAAATAAATGAGCTACTGGTAACCTACATTATTACATAGGTGTCTGTTGCGGAATCTTATCCCAAATGAAATTCCACCCATCCCGCGGACACCATGGACGCTGCAAATGTTCATCATGGGCGCCACTATATTTGGAAATCTGCGTGGTCATCCTCCGTCTACCACGATTCTGCTGTGATGATGGGGGTTATTCAGACCTGATTACTGCCCTGCTAAATTGCAGCATTGCGCAATCAGAGATACGGTGCTCCGCCTCGTGCAAGCCTACGGAAAGTAGCTGGATCGGCGATTCCACTAGCAAGCCGCTCACCATCGAATGATTGCCCAGTGTGTGCGTGGCCCAGGACTTACTCTACGGCTGCGAACAAAACTGATCAGAACCGGAGCAGACGTCATATTCTCTCAAATACTTGGGGCAAAGCGGCCAACAAACGCGACTTCCGCTCAATTAGCTTGTGGACAGCCAGCGATAAAAACATTAAAGGATTTTATCGCAGAAGGCCTCGCACATGTGTGCTACAATCCAGGCGCATGTTCAGTCCATCAATAATGGCTTGTGCTGTAAATTTGTATACATGCAATCAGGTGTAAAGGTGCCCATACACGGTGCGATAGCACCCGTGTGTTTTGTACTAAATCGTATCGTACGTGTGCGATTTGCGTGCAATCCGCGGGCAGTACAAAAAGTTTTTGTACTGTGCGATGCGATGCCCACAGGAGCATGCATCGAATCGGGTCGCACAGTGTATGGGGGCCTTTAATAACCCCTAATATTATCAGGGTCCAATTTTTTTTCCCAAATCTCCAGGCATATGGCATTACCTATCGTTTAGATTGTATTTCAGCATTGGTGAACGTTAACATTGATTAAATAGATGAAGAAAGGTCTGTACAAAAAAGGCAATAAATATTGAGAATAAATAGGTAAATTAGAATGTAAATAAGACATATTATAATATAGCACCTGTACATTCCAAGCCGGTGATTTCACACCGTAACCTCGCGTCGCCCGCGAACAGTTTCCATATTAATCTCATTTTCCATTTAATCCTCTGAAACAACGGAAAGTGTTTAATATCACATTACTAAGTCAGCTTAGGAGGCCGAGCCGCTGGTAGGAGGGATATATAGATCGACTGTAGTAATGGTTTTACTCCAAGGGATACCCGTACGTAAATATTTATTTATCACATTTACACCTGAACTTCCGGATAAACAACCCCGAATAAAAGCCGACAGCGGCAGCTCACGAGACGCTAACTACACGCATCTTTAATGCCCCCCGAAACAGACAGGTTGTTAATATTAAAAGCATTTCCATAATCTACTGAAATTAAAAGCTACTTACTCAGATCAACATAAAGGTTAATCTTGTGCAAAGCCCGCGCATTAAATCTTAACATTCCCCAAATTTATTCCACTGGTTCCGGACGCCGGCACACGTCATTTCTCCCGCGGGTTATCTAAGACCAATCTCACGTTTAATCGTCTCTCGGCTAAAAGTGCCGACATGAACGCAAACGTTTTAATACGGGACGCAGCCGTATAAAAGAGCCCCAGTCCCTACCCGATTGAAAACACTGGTTTACCGGCGACACAATTATTTAATTTGCAACTACTTTATAAAATGTCCGAGCCAAGTTCTCGCACATCCGGATGCGGCCGCCGCGCGTTTCCACGGCGCATTAACCGCGGTGCTGATGCATAGCGCAGCCCTGGCAGAGAATAAATGAATCTTAGTCCTTATCCATTCCGCAAACCAATTTCCAGAACACATAGAACCGGCCCTCGTACACAAAGGAAAGTGGTTTCAAGGTCAGGCTCATCCTGGTGAAACACACCAGATACAAATAGAACTAATTTATGAGCGTCTGGTCCCATGAATTTTCTGCCTGTTGCCGTTTCTCAGTACAGTTAGGGACTGCATCCGACAGATCCTTCATATCTCAATACCCATAGAATATAACATACCTCCTGCAGCAGGAATCCATCACGGGGTGGACAGTGAATTGTTAATAATTACACCCTGAACTACGGCGGCTTGGGGAGGACGCGAGCAATTTCCCCGCTCACAGGGGACAAAGCCGAGAACTTTCGATGAGTAACGCAGAGCGTGAACATGTGGCAATATAATACACTATAAGCAGCCGCAATGATTAGCGCGGGGCTGTAATTAACACGGAGATGTGGAGCGGAAGCCTGGAGGGGCCCCTTATGGCGCTGTAGGACACCGGTAAAGGTTAAAGCAGCACTTTATATACCGGCGATGTTTCCCTGTAAACAAGGACATATGTTCAATGTATCCGCACAGATTTACTTTGGGGAAAAAAGCTTAAAAAAGTTAAAATGAATAAATACAAATAATGGTATTTGAGCGAGTACAAAAGTATATGGCGGCCATCACACTGTCCTTTGGGAGGGGCAGATAACTTATTTTATATGGCTATTGTACAGAAAAAAAGGGTGTAGAAGGGTACCCTAGATAGGACACTAATACCCCTTTCACACTTATGCCGGGTTTTTGCACATGAACGCGCATCAACCCGGGATTTAGCTCAGTGTGAAAGGGTCTTGAAAGAATATCCCGGGATGAACCTGGGTAGATTCCGGAATCGACCCGTGATGCGGTTAGTGTGAATGGTCCCATACCCGGGATTGGGTACACGGTACTTTAAAAAAAGCTGCTGATTGGAGCTTTCTTGGGCTCACAAATGCTGATGTCATCTTTCAGAGCCCTAGAGTCCATTTCTAATGACATGCATATGTATTTGCAGGGATTTCCCGGGATCAGTGTGAATGGGACTGTCCTGGGTCGATCCCAGGTCTGAGTGCAGTGTGAAAGGGTACATTCCCAGGTAGAGTCCCGGGAAGCATCCGGGAACACATTCCCGGGTATGACCCAGCTCTGCGAGTGTGAAAGGGGTATAAGGGGTCTTAGTCTCTGGCATCATCGCACCAGTTCCGGTTTTGAGGCCTGGCGCATACATTTTTTCACTGCGCACATTCAGTTGTAGATTCTCACTTATCTCCACTTGCGGCTAAATGCGTCAAACAAGGCAGCAAACTGGCACCTGTATGTACTATAGGTGCTGTGGGCATGTAGGCGGCACGGGAGGATATTCACAGTTACGCTCACAGAGACCTGGTTGACTTAATAAATATTTTATTTTATTTATTTCCTAGCACGAAATGTGGCTGGCTTGGGCGCAATTCTTCATCAGGCGCTTAAAGTAAAAAAGAACGGGTTTAGAAGTTGTCAGATCACACAACTTAATTCTTACTTAGCTTATTTATCAATTAGATAAATGGATCTCCAAACAAATCTGCTCCCAACTGCCAAGCATTCCGCTCCCAACTGCCAGGTATTTGTAAAACGACAGTTGAGAGCTGATTGGCTGGAGCTCTGCTTATTTCACTCATTGATAAATGGGCTCCTTAGTTGGTACATTTTCACTGATTGAGTGTTGACTAAGGAGATCCTGCAGTATACCATAGGCACAGCATAGAGCACTCTGTCCATATTAAACCATTCAGTACTGGGACACAACACACAGAGACCTTTATCTCCAGGGGAGACCTCAATAGAGGACTTATTATTTGTGCTATGTATGTACCAAAGCTAAACGTAAAGTTTTGGCACATACAACTGGGCCTCTGGAACGGTGCATAGTTGCCACCTTGGAATACACTTTGCAAAAGCGGCCATTTTCCTGTAGTCTGTGCACTAGGTTCTGCATTATGGAGCTGGCAAATACAGTTATCAACACTGAGAGGCAATGGGGGGACAGGGGTGTGAGCAGGGGGTGTAATTAAAAAATCAATTATTACATTGCTGTTTTCAATTGCTTCTTCCACTTACCCCCCATTTTATTTTTTTATGAGAACAGAGAGAAACGGGCAAAATAGCGGCAGGCAGGCCCCGGGACTCCTGCTAGGGGAGAGCGGGTACGTTAGGAGAGTATTTTACGAGGTGGTAATCGGCCACTTATATTTAATAAATAAATGTAGAGGTTTCCCCCATATATATATCTTCTTCAGGCCAATCTTGAAAACCGTTGCCCGTTGCCTCATTTAAAGGTATGATCTCACCAACAGGAGCGGTCCCCTACCCCCCCCCCCCCCCCCCCCCCCCCCCATTAAACAACGGCCGTCAAGTCAATTCTCACCCACGTCAGAAGAAAACGCACCAGGGCCAGGTTCGTCCTACACTCCTCAAAAGTTGTAAGACTTCTCGAGACTAGGCAATGATGATCTTCCAAAGCCTTAAACCACTACAGAGGCCACACTCTCCGGATGATCCCGCTGGATCCCTAAGTAACCAGATCACACACACACTTAACATTGTCCTAAATCACATAAAGCCCCTTCACCCTTTATGAACAAACCACATTTAACTTTCCTTCTGGACAATCTCTGTAGATCGCAAGCTCTTTAGAACAGAGATCTGTACCGAGATACATCATCAATTCTTAATGTAGCCCCATACGTAGACTTACGATGCTCTACGTATAAACTAGTCCATGTGACGTCATAGCCATACACACGTGTAGACACACACACACCCACACACCCAGGAATGAACGCCACAGCGGGAAACGCACGATCACCACTCTGTTACATAAGAGCCAATGATCTCTGACGCCGGCTCCATAATGCGATTTGCGTTTAACGCTTTGGCGGACGATCCCGGGGTAATTCCACATAAATCTTCATCGCTAGCGCAGAACTGTATTACATTTAATTAGTTAAACAGCAATTTGGTTGAGCCTGTGTAATGATCCTGGAGCGTGCTGCTGTAATCTCCTATCCATTACTAGGCAGCATAAGCCGGGGATATTAATATCTGCAGCAAGAACGGAATATCCGTCTACGCCGCTCGCTTCGCAGACACATGGCCTCGTCACAGGGTATCACCAACATGCCGGCTACCACCCTATTTGGCTGCGTTATTGATCTTATTTGTGGGGATGTTTAAATGAAAAGTGCGCAAATATACTGTATTTTTAGTTTTATTTCTTCTATTAAGTTCACCGTACACTAATGTTACAAATCAGTAAGAGACGCGCTGAGCGCAACATTGCAGCTTCCTCCTCTTGGTTGCAACAGCGGGCATCCAGCCTGGCAGCGCACAGGATTTCCTGGTGGCGATGCTCTAACGCCAGACTCTCGCCCCGAGGTGCGCTCATTCCCAGTGGATAAATACCCTCCCAGACAGCGCACTGGAGTGTTTTCCCGAATAAAGGTAATGCCAGCAGTATGCTCTGATACTTCATTCCAATAAAACAAAGTTACTTTCCAAAAACATTGATACTATTGTAGTCTGGTCCCAGGGCAGTCCGCCACCGGAGACAGAGATTCGTGGCTCAGCCACTTTGTTATATATCTCCCATTATAACGGCTCCACGCTCCCCTAAAGCCACGGTTTGGGTCCTCGCTGACCTCTGAACCACAGAATGCCAGTATTTCTTATCTTACACTGATGGGAAAAGGGTCACTGTAAGATTGGGGGTGCGGATCATGGGGCGACAGTAATAAAGGTCAACAGTGTCTAGGTTGACCCCAAAAAGGTTGACATGCACAAAGTCGGCACAATGTTGTTTTCACTTTTTTGTGAAAATGTTGATAGCGGATGACACAGACCCCAAATTAGTGTACCGCTTCGTTTGCTCGCATTCCCGTGTGCCTTGCATCACAGGTGCAGATCAGGGGGGCGGCCAAAAATATGTTGCAGCCTGTAGCCCTTGCTAGGATCACATACAATACATTGTATGCAAAAGGGTCGCATACAATGTATCATATGTGATCCTGCCGCCCCGGGAGCGGCCAGGTGAGTTGGCGGGGTATTGTATGCAATGCTTCCCCCTATACAGGCCTGAAGAATAGGGAAGAGGCGAGAGCCCACCGCCAAGAACGGGGGAGAGGCGAGACTCCACCGCCAAGAACGGGGGAGAGGCGAGACCCCACCGCCAAGAACGGGAGAGAGGCGACACCCCACCGCCAAGAACGGGAGAGAGGAGAGATCCCACCGCCAAGAACGGGGGAGAGGCGAGAGCCCACCGCCAAGAACGGGGGAGAGGAAAGAGCCCACCGCCAAGAACGGGAGAGAGGAGAGATCCCACCACCAAGAACAGAGGAGAGGAGAGATCCCACCACCAAGAACAGAGGAGAGGCAAGACCCCACCGCCAAGAACGGAAGAGAGGCGAGACCCCACCGCCAAGAACGGGAGAGAGGCGAGACCCCACCGCCAAGAACGGGAGAGAGGCGAGACCCCACCGCTAAGAACGGGAGAGAGGCGAGACCCCACCGCCAAGAACAGGAGAGAGGAAAGATCCCACCACCAAGAACGGGGGAGAGGCGAGACTCCACCGCCAAGAACGGGGGGAGAGGCGAGACCCCACCGCCAAGAATGGGAGAGAGACGACACCCCACCGCCAAGAACGGGAGAGAGGAGAGATCCCACTGCCAAGAATGGGGGAGAGGCGAGACCCCACCGCCAAGAACGGGGGAGAGGCGAGACCCCACCGCCAAGAATGGGGGAGAGGCGAGACCCCACCGCCAAGAACGGGGGAGAGGCGAGACCCCCCCCCCCCCCCCGCCAAGAACGGGGGAAATGCTTCTCTGCTATTTATCAATGAGATCTCACCTACGAGGGGACATTGTATGAAGATGACCTTTGATTTCCACATCATGAATAAAACCAGCCCGAAAACTAGTCGCATTTTCAATTCATCAGAAAGAAAAAAAAACAAGCAGAAAAGGAGAATGCGAGCCCCAAGGTCACCTGTCACCAACACAACAAACCTTCAGTAAATCAGAGCGCACACAAATAAATTCCTCATCAGTAATTAAAACCAGGCCTCTCTGTCCCGGCATTATCAGCTCATCATATTCATTGCTGCGCTAGGATAACAGAGCCACATCTGCAGTCATTACAGCGCGCCGGATAAATCAATCCTCTCAATGATGCTTTGAGCCATCTCTGCTCCCTTTTAACCAGCCCTTATATTTATTTCCCTCTGACACGTCTGACATCCTATTTACTGTAGGCAAATGGAACTCGCTCTGCACCTTGTAACGGCTCCGCCAATTCCCATTGTGGGGCGCATCTTTGAAGACTGATGGAAGCAATAAAAAAATAAATAAAAAAAGGACTTTATGGCGTAAAAGTCAGCTATGAACTTTTTCTTCTTTTAGGACAAACTCCTGGTGGAACATTCCTTTGTTCCAAAGGCTGAGATTGCAAGCTCTGTGGCTCACGATGAAGAACGGGGCTATATACACACACACACACACACACACGTACGTATATATTGTAACAGGTTCACCGTTCAGATAGGACACCGCAGGCAGTTTTCAGTATTTGTGCATATATTTAATGACATACAAGCCACAAATCTACTTTCAGCAAACAAGGCTTCATATAAACAAAGATATATATTTGTCCATTCAATGCTCTGTGTGCTCTGTGCCTCCTGGTGCTACAATACTTAGGCCTACTAACTGGCCCCTACCAGGCATCAGTGCAATGCACATTAAACTTAGGAAAGCGTAAAGATCTTCTTCTGCAATTAGCCCAGTTCCCACCGGTCTGAAAACCTGGCCAGGAGCTGTGTTCTTGGGAGCCCACCCATCTCTCCCCCAAGCACACCTCAGAGACTGGCTTGCAGTGAACCAGGTTCTGTTACCTGGCTGCATCTCTTAAGCGCCTAATCTTACACATTTTCACAATAAAGGAAAAAAGAAAAGTTATAAACCCTGCCACCTAGATGGCAGAGCCTATTGGGCGCTTGAGGAGATGTGTGGGAATTGCCAAGCTGCTCCCACCTGGGGGGGGTTAGTTCCCTATATGTCTGTATCTAGAAAAAGGAGAAGTGGATGGTGGAGCGCTAACTGTTTTGGATATGCTTGGATTATAAAAAAATGATATTAAATTTTAAACGGTTGACCAATTGGGTATTACAATATATTTTAATATACTCTATCTCGAGAAAATACACATAGCACAAATACAACTAAAACACAATATGGTTAAAATTCAATAAGACAATATTCACCCCTACATGGGACCTCAGTGGGAAAGTTTTGAAATGTGGATAAATCTCACTTGTTCCTGGTGATACTCTCCTGTTGGATAAATGAATAAACTGGATTGGCGGGTGTCCATAAACCTGACTTGGAGCCGATGGTGATGTTCTCCCCTCGTGAGGAAAGATGGTACACGTCTCACGGAATGGAGGGCCTCGCAAGATTGGCAGGTGGTGGTGTCCCTTTGTTGAAAAAGTCCAGTATTGATTTGAAGAAAAGGAGGAGAGCTGGTCCAAAGTGAGATGGGGTAAATTGTAATCCACAGGGTCCAGTAGAGGGTGAGCGCCTAACGCGTTTCGTCATCCACAGATGACTTTATCAAAGGCATGCTGCACATATAATATATGCACAAATGCTATACATTTTTACAATACTTAATGGTATTTAGACGTCTACTTTCCTGTTCTATAGATACTGCATACAGGCCAATAATTACAGATCTGCAACATCTGGGACACAGACCTTTATCTAACAGACAAACTGCTGCAATGAATGTATAATACATAAATCTTCCCTAATACAGATACATGGAAACAATTTGCACAAGTGCACAACATTCCAGTTACATTGACAATTCCCTCTCCCAGATCCGGCCACAACTCTGAAGACACACCGGAGAACAAGCAGACGTACATACTGTATGGGTGACTCGCACTCCCTGTGATCTATTATAGATAAACAGCGCTCGGCAACCGCAGCCAGGCGGGCACTCGGCAACCGCAGCCAGGCGGGCACTCGGCCCACCGCAGCCAGGCGGGCACTCGGCCCACCGCAGCCAGGCGGGCACTCGGCCCACCGCAGCCAGGCGGGCACTCGGCCCACCGCAGCCAGGCGGGCACTCGGCCCACCGCAGCCAGGCGGGCACTCGGCAACCGCAGCCAGGCGGGCACTCGGCAACCGCAGCCAGGCGGGCACTCGGCGACACACTGATCAATACTGATATACTGTAAGCAGGGAACAATAACTGGAATGTGCCACAGCTGGAAGATTATACTGATGTACAGAGCCCGCAGTAACTATCATGTTGCACCCGGATTACTAGGTCATCATCAGCCGTGTTCCCTGCATGTACTGACCACCCTTCCATCACGTGTTGGCCGCAATGACACCTGCTCACACTGCGTATGTCAGAGACACTAAACGTGGCGTCAGGTTAGGTCGGAGCTGAGCGCACTACAGCTGGGAAACAGATCGCACAATACTGGCGACCACCTCTCTCAGAATATGAAACACCCAATAAAACTTGTGGATAATCGACAAATTCAAAAAGGTTACAAATGTTCACATTCCCAAAACGATTGACCGAGCTGGAGGGGAACCAGGGACAGCAGCAACAAAGTATCAGCCTTCGAGAAGGAAGAAAAAAATAACAAGGGGATTAAGATCTTACAATCCATTACATGATCCAGCCGACACACGCACAGACTGCCGGCATGTCATCATCTGCAGACTTCCCAGGAGATCACCGTTACAGGCTTCTCCGAAACACAGGGACAGATCTGCAAGACTTTTACTAGACACTGGCATTGCTGCACCTCAAGCCAATATAGTGCCTGTGATCAGCCAGACTCCTTCCCCCTTGCTACAGACTCATCAGTGTATCAGCTGGAATACTTCATCACACTTATTGCATTTAGAGGACCACAAAACTTGTCAGAGTGTAGAACGTTCACAGCCCTGTCACTCACACCCTAGTTACCGGCCACTGTCTGGCATCAGTCACACAGACAAATGGCCTGCACAGGCTTTAAATACCCCTGGTTCCTCCTCCGCCTCCCAGATTGACAGGCAAACCACACGCTCTCCTGGTCTTTAAAAGATACTGTAGGCCTTCACACATGTTCTAACTTGGCCAGACAGGCTGCAAGGAGACAGCATTTTCAGCAAGTCGGTAAACCATCTTCCATATACTAACAGGGACAACGCTGTACATAGGGCACACATTAGTACAATACAGGGAACATTACAGTGACTGAGACACTACATCAGAAAAGGTAACAGCAGCACATTGCTCAGTACACAACACAGCTGGGATGTAGGGAAGCAGAGGAGGTGTCCGTGTACTACCAGGGGCAGTGACGCTGTACATAGGGCACACATTAGTACAATACAGAACATTAGTACAATAGTACAATACAGAACATTACATTAGTACAATACAGAACATTACAGTGACTGAGACACTACAACAGCACAGGTAACAGCAGCACAATGCTCAGTACACAATACAGCTGGGATGCAGGGAAGCAGAGGAGGTGTCCGTGTACTACCAGGGGCAGCGCTGTACATAGGGCACACATTAGTACAATACAGGGAACATTACAGTGACTGAGACACTACAACAGCACAGGTAACAGCAGCACAATGCACAGTACACAATACAGCTGGGATGTAGGGAAGCAGAGGAGGTGTCTGTGTACTACAAGGGGCAGTGCCGTACATAGGGCACACATTAGTACCATACAGGGGACACAGAACATTACAGTGACTGAGACACTACAACAGCACAGGTAACAGCAGAACAATGCTCAGTACACAATACAGATAGGATGTAGGGAAGCAGAGGAGGTGTCCGTGTACTACCAGGGGCAGCACTGTACATAGGGCACACATTAGTACAATACAGAGGACATAGAACATTATAGTGACTGAGACACTACAACAGCACAGGTAACAGCAGCACAATGCACAGTACACAATACAGATAGGATGTAGGGAAGCAGAGGAGGTGTCCGTGTACTACCAGGGGCAGCGCTGTACATAGGGCACACATTAGTACAATACAGGGGACACAGAACATTACAGTGACTGAGACACTACAACAGCACAGGTAACAGCAGCACAATGATCAGTACACAATATAGCTTGGATGTAGGGAAGCAGAGGAGGTGTCCGTGTACTACCAGGGGCAGTGACGCTGTACATAGGGCAAACATTAGTACAATACAGGGGACACAGAACATTACAGTGACTGAGACACTACAACCGCACAGGTAACAGCAGCACAATGCTCAGTACACAATACAGCTGGGATGTAGGGAAGTAGAGGAGGTGTCCGTGTACTACCAGAAGCAGCGCCGTACATAGGGCACACATTAGTACAATACAGGGGACACAGAACATTACAGTGACTGAGACACTACATCAGCACAGGTAACAGCAGCACAATGCTCAGTACACAATACAGCTGGGATGTAGGGAAGCAGAGGAGGTGTCCGTGTACTACCCGTGGGCAGTGACGCTGCACATAGGGCACACATTAGTACAATACAGAACATTAGTACAATAGTACAATACAGAACATTACATTAGTACAATACAGAACATTACAGTGACTGAGACACTACAACAGCACAGGTAACAGCAGCACAATGCTCAGTACACAATACAGCTGGGATGTAGGGAAGCAGAGGAGGTGTCCGTGTACTACCGGGGGGCAGTGACGCTGTACATAGGGCACACATTAGTACAATACAGAACATTAGTACAATAGTACAATACAGAACATTACATTAGTACAATACAGAACATTACAGTGACTGAGACACTACAACAGCACAGGTAACAGCAGCACAATGCTCAGTACACAATACAGCTGGGATGTAGGGAAGCAGAGGAGGTGTCCGTGTACTACCAGGGGCAGTGCCGTACAGAGGGCACACATTAGTACAATACAGGGGACACAGAACATTACAGTGACTGAGACACTACAACAGCACAGGTAACAGCAGCACAATGCTCAGTACACAATACAGCTGGGATGTAGGGAAGCAGAGGAGGTGTCCGTGTACTACCAGGGGCAGCGCTGTACATAGGGCACACATTACTACAATACAGGGGACACAGAACATTACAGTGACTGAGACACTACAACAGCACAGGTAACAGCGGCACAATGCTCAGTACACAATACAGCTGGGATGTAGGGAAGCAGAGGAGGTGTCCGTGTACTACCAGGGGCAGCGCTGTACATAGGGCACACATTAGTACAATACAGGGGACACAGAACATTACAGTGACTGAGACACTACAACAGCGCAGGTAACAGCAGCACAATGCTCAGTACACAATACAGCTGGGATGTAGGGAAGCAGAGAGGGTGTCCTTGAACTACCAGGGGCAGCGCCATACATAGGGCACACATTAGTACAATACAGGGGACACATAACATTACAGTGACTGAGACACTACAACAGCACAGCTAACAGCAGCACAATGCTCAGTACACAATACAGCTATCCCAGCTGTATTGTGTACTGAGCATTGTGGAGGGAAGCAGAGGAGGTGTCCGTGTACTACCAGGGGCAGCGCTGTACATAGGGCACACATTAGTACAATACAGGGAACACAGAACATTACTGTGAGTGAGACACTACAACAGCATAGGTAACAGCAGCACAATGCTCAGTACACAATACAGCTGGGATGTAGGGAAGCAGAGAAGGTGTCCGTGCACTACCAGGGGCAGCGCTGTACAGAAGATGCCAGTATAGACGGTCCCTGAGTAAGAGTGAGATGTAATTGTAGTGTGAGAGAAGAGAGCTGTGAGAGCAGGAGGTAGAAGGGCCCTGCTCCAAGGAGCTTACAGTCTAGAGGGAGGGGGAGAGAGACAGGCGACATGAGGTGCAGGCAAGGAGGCCTGAAGGCAGAAAGTGAGCGTGGCAGAGATAGCCTGGACATGAAACGGGCGGTAAGGAAAGCGGCCTCTCTACTGTATTGTAATGTTGGGGGGGGGGGGGGATTTCCCTCCGATGCTCTATCACCTACATCCCCAAATTTCTATAAAAGCCGGGTGATGCCATATTCCTACTATACCAAATACAGGTGATCTCCGGTACCAGGTACAGAACACAGACCGTGCACCAGAGTGGGGTCATGACCCCAGTATAATGATTGCACACCTCTACCTAATACTATAAAGGCACTACTGAAACACACCTACTGAAGGTAACCAGGGCAGCTGGCATCCAACACAACATATTAACGTCATCTGACCCATTTCTGACCCCTTTCCATACAACAGGATGTCCGTACAGATCTCATTATATGTGACGGTGGCTGAATGGGGAACGTAATTATTAATGAGCCAGCCGGCAGGTAACAATACAGCTTGCACGCGTCAGTTATTGGTAACCGGAGCCAGCCGACGGAACCGTCTGATAACAATATAGACATGTGCCCACTGCGCTCGCCACCCTCCGTACAAGGATAATTAATATTCAAGAACCCCAGCCAATCAATTATCAAGGAATCCGTGATATCATTGGGATGTCTGGGTCAATTCCCAAATTACTATGGAGCTGGCAACGCACCTGGAGAGCACTTGTAAGGTCTGATCTGAATCAAGCCTAAAGCTACCTGCAAGTTGCAGGGTTACAGTGAGGCACTTACACCCTCATGCCTCTGCCATGCCTCCCCGCAGTGACTGGTGCACAGTGTCCGCACTGGCCATATGCTTGATAGCTCATGTTATAAAGCACCACCCATCTTTTACCTCGATGCCTCCACAGGGGAAATAAGCCACTATGCAGAGGTCTGAGGCTCCAACAGATACCGGTTTTACTGAGTTTCCCCGATAATTAGACCTACCCCGATAATAAGCCCTACCCCAGATTTGGACCATTTGTCCAAAATAAGCCCTCCCCCGAAATTAAGACCTATGAAATTTCCCATGTATTTTTTTGCATTTGTCAAAGTGTAGCCCTGCTCAGCCCCGCTCACCTCGCCTGTTCAGTAATACCGCGGCTCCCGTTCCCAGGGATGCATTGCGGTAGGCGCGGCGTGACGTCACGCCGCGCACATAACGCGGCTGCTGATCAGTGCACACAGCGCCGGCGGGGCTGAGATCCGGTACACAAACACAAACAGGTGGGGCAGGTGGGGGCAGGTGGGGGCATGTGGAAGATTGGTTGACTGGGATGGGAATTGTGGACTGGGGCATTTTTTTAAAGGAGCAGTGGGGCATATTTTTAAAGGAGCAGTGGGGCTGTCAAGGTCTATTAAAATAAGCCCTCCCCCGAAAATAAGACCTATGGTCTTTTTTGAGCGAAAAAAATAAATAAGACAGTGTCTTATTACCGGGGAAACACGGTAGAACCTTATATACCATGGTGGGGGGGGGGGGGGGGGTATACAAGTTTGAGGCTACAATATGGCACTTCACTCTCTTTACGGCATCAGATCTGATATTTGGGTGAACGGTCAACCGGTGGCTCTACCAACAGAGATATAACTTCAGTGGGAAGTAAATGTTTCAATATAGATGCTAAAAGAAAAAAAAAATTCAAAGGGATTCTGAAATTGCCGTCATAAATTCTTATTAATATCCATCTTTCCGCGGGACTCTAAATGTTCCAGAAAAAATATAGTTTGCACTTTAAAGTCTGACACACTATTGCCCAGCGGCTTGTAAGGAGCAGCGCCACCAATCGCTGTAAAACAAAAAAAAGGAGTAAAAACAGAAATTAAGAACAAGAAAAAATTAAGTGACTTATATCCTGATTCTGACCCCTGATATTGGAGACCGCTGATGAAATGCTTCCTGCGCAGACAAGCGCCCTCCATCCACTTTGTTGTGTATGTGACGTACGGTATTCACTCAACCTCTCTACCTAAAAGAGAAAGTGATTGGGGTTGTGTTACAGTTCCGCTATACCACCGGTCGCCTATCCGACCTGTTACTGAGCTTTGTTGGGCTCACAGACCCCAGATGAAGCCTGCTAACAGGATTATTCTATGCGCCCTCCTACCTCTTTGACTATCTGTAAATACCCAGTTTGTTCTATCACTATCTCCAGTTGTAAAGCGTAACGGAATCTTCTGCGCGATGTAAGAAACGGTTACTAAATAATTAGTTATTCACCAGATGCTACAGAAAGGAAACATTTATTGCAGTCGGGTCAATTGCTATTTTTTTCTGTGAGAGACACTTTGAGCATAATTCAGGCTGGCTCAGTAAGCAGCGGAATTCACTCCTTACTGAGCGCTGAAACGCCACCCTGCCCGGCCCGCATGCGGCCGCTAACAGAAGAAATCGTTCGATGGTCACTGACCATCGAATGATTTCGCCTGCCTTAGGAAATAAAAGTCAGTCTGATTGGTTGCTATGGGCAACACCACCTCTTCATTTTTAGTAAAATTACCCCACAGACAGGAAATAGTCGCCGGACGCCGTACAAATCCAGTCTGGTCACATGATACGCTCACACTTCAGCGCGATGGTTATCTGCGCACATCGTCCTCCAACAGATTATCGGTTCATTGGAAAACTAACATCCCCAATAAAATGTATGTGAGGGTTCCGTGCACATTTCGGCTGCCGCCACAGGATGAGGTCTCCGTCTGCCCTAAACCCTTTGGCACCTGCATGACAGTAAATAAGGCGCACAGTACAGTATTGCAGAGAGATTGGACCCGGATCACAGCGCGTCACTGCGTCCTGTAGACGCTGCAGCTATCTCCTCATGTCACATGAAGTGTGAGCTCTTACGCCGAGTATCACTGAAGCGTAAATGCTCCGATATGAGAGCGCTCTGTATAATGTGCCTCATCCAGCAGCCAGAATTCCTTGCAGACTGTAAAAGGCTCTCACGGAATCCCCCATAGCAATGTCGCTTCATATTAACTCCAAGTCATGCCAGCTATGTGTCCATATACATACAGCCATGGCTCAGAGGCTGCGTCAGTATCAGTGTCGGATACATGTCCCCTTGTATATAACACGGATACTTCTCACCATCATATACATACAGCCATGGCTCAGAGGCTGCGTCAGTATCAGTGTCGGATACATGTCCCCTTGTATATAACACGGATACTTCTCACCATCATATACATACAGCCATGGCTCAGAGGCTGCGTCAGTATCAGTGTCGGATACATGTCCCCTTGTATATAACACGGATACTTCTCACCATCAGTGGATATATAGTGATACCATTTAACCTTTAATCAGAGCTGGTGCCTGCTAATTTTATGCCCAAGGCAAAATATTGGCTGGTGCCCCTTAGAACTGTTGCTAGTTGCGCCCCTGACCCATTGACCCTTATTCACTGAATACTGTATTGCTGTTTATTGACACTGCACCACACAGCAGTGCCCTTTATACACATTATGCCACACAGTACTGCACCTTATACACATAATGCCACACTGTAATAGCGATCCTTATCCACATAATGCCACACAGTAATAGTGCACCTTATACACATAATGCCACAAAGTAATAGCGACCCTTATACACAACGCCACACCGTAATAGTGCACCTTATACACATAATGCCACACAGCACTGCACCTTATACACATAATGCCACACAGTAATAGCGACCCTTATCAACATAATGCCACACAGTAATAGTGCACCTTATACACATAATGCCACACAGTAATAGCGCACCTTATACACATAATGCCACACAGTAATGCACCTTATACACATAATGCCACACAGTAATGCACCTTATACACATAATGCCACAAAGTAATAGCGACCCTTATCAACATAATGCCACACAGTAATAGTGCACCTTATACACATAATGCCACACAGTAATAGCGCACCTTATACACATAATGCCACAAAGTAATAGCAACCCTTATCAACATAATGCCACACAGTAATAGCGCACCTTATACACATAATGCCACAAAGTAATAGCGACCCTTATCAACATAATGCCACACAGTAATAGTGCACCTTATACACATAATGCCACACAGTAATAGCGCACCTTATACACATAATGCCACACCGTAATAGCGACCCTTATACACATAATGCCACAAAGTAATAGCGACCCTTATCAACATAATGCCACACAGTAATAGTGCACCTTATACACATAATGCCACACAGTAATAGTGCACCTTATACACATAATGCCACACAGTAATAGTGCACCTTATACACATAATGCCACAAAGTAATAGCGACCCTTATCAACATAATGCCACACAGTAATAGTGCACCTTATACACATAATGCCACACAGTAATAGCGACCCTTATACACATAATGCCATACAGTACTGCACCTTATACACATGCCACACAGTAATAGCGACCCTTATCAACATAATGCCACACAGTAATAGCGCACCTTATACACATAATGCCACAAAGTAATAGCGACCCTTATCAACATAATGCCACACAGTAATAGTGCACCTTATACACATAATGCCACACAGTACTGCACCTTATACACATAATGCCACACAGTACTGCACCTTATACACATAATGCCACACAGTAATAGCGACCCTTATCAACATAATGCCACACAGTAATAGTGCACCTTATACACATAATGCCACACAGTACTGCACCTTATACACATAATGCCACACAGTACTGCACCTTATACACATAATGCCACACAGTAATAGCGACCCTTATCAACATAATGCCACACAGTAATAGTGCACCTTATACACATAATGCCACACAGTACTGCACCTTATACACATAATGCCACACAGTACTGCACCTTATACACATAATGCCACACAGTAATAGCGACCCTTATCAACATAATGCCACACAGTAATAGTGCACCTTATACACATAATGCCACACAGTAATAGTGCACCTTATACACATAATGCCACAAAGTAATAGCGACCCTTATCAACATAATGCCACACAGTAATAGTGCACCTTATACACATAATGCCACAAAGTAATAGCGACCCTTATCAACATAATGCCACACAGTAATAGTGCACCTTATACACATAATGCCACACAGTAATAGTGCACCTTATACACATAATGCCACAAAGTAATAGCGACCCTTATCAACATAATGCCACACAGTAATAGTGCACCTTATACACATAATGCCACACAGTACTGCACCTTATACACATAATGCCACACTGTAATAGTGACCCTTATCCACATAATGCCATACAGTAATAGTGCCCCTTATACACATAATGCCACACAGTACTGCACCTTATACACAAAATGCCACACTGTAATAGCGACCCTTATACAGACAAAAGTGTGCAGGGCTCAACAGTAGCAGAGAAGTTACAGGAGAGCTCAACGTGTCTGACACTGCCTTCTGAACAAACGTTACCTGGGTTACAGTAGGTAATACCATATTTAGCCAGCCGGTGGCAGCACATAACCTTACTGGATCCTGAAAGTTGTGGATTATTCTAGGGAAGGGTTTCTATATACTCTAGTTATTAAGCCAGTATGCAACCAATATTCTGTTTACCCATTATACAATTCTTCTGTATACTGGATCTGAAGAGGTTTATGCTGCATTATCCATTTGATATATGCTACAGAACGATACCACATGTCATAAATGCCTCTGCCAGCTTGCTGGTACAACCTGGGGTAATACAGGCAAGACGGTCGTAAAATACCCAGCGTTATTTTCTTTTCTTGTCACTTTTGATTCACGAGAGTATGTCACAGCAGTAATCAGCGTCTGACTGTGTGCTCGGCTGGGGCAGCCCGGTCTCGGTGACAGAGCGCGCTGGAGCATCTTGGGGCCAGAGGGCAGGGGACAGTGCTGGGATTAATGCGTGTACAGCGGTGACAGGGTGCGAAGGAGCAATTAAATAAATCCCATTTGTCTGCGGACATGTTTATGAGGATGGATGCAGATCTCACCACCCCGGCCTATTATCCCCCTACCCCCAATGTGTGATTACAGTCATTGCCAGCGACTGTATACAAACAGACAAAACGCAAGGTCTACAAATTATACAGCTCAGGACAGACCGAACCTAAAAGGGATTTTTTTTTTTGGTGTATATAACACCTTTTTGAACTGGATAGGGGGGGGGGGGGGGGGGTTAATGCTACCCTTATGCTTGACACTGTAGATATAGGAAGTGTTATCACCCACCCACCCCCACCCCCCCCCCCCTTACCCCGCCAGACACAGGTTCCATCTCACATACCATGTAACCAGTCCCCATATTTCAGCCTTCTGACATTACCCCCCTCCCTCCCCAAACCTATTACACATCATTCCTAATTAGATGATTAGTGATTTGAAGGGCAGGAGGAAAGCGATTTGCATAATGTCATCATAAAAGGAACTTAAAGATACAGAGTTTGCTGTTCGTTTGTACAATTATCTCCACGGCCTGGGGGGGCCCCGAGATATTAATGTGATTAAACAGTATTCCTGCATTAAACAGGCAACTAACTGTGTGTCCTCTATTAGAGATGGGCTGGAGGCAGACGGAGAAATACATTGGAAGACAATTCATTTTATTCTACATGACTGTAATAAATAACGGGCCGACCTGCGGAGGAACCAAACCGCCATGGGTGGGCGAACGTCACGATGCCTAAATGGCACGCGGATTTAGCCTCACATCAGTGTCTGGAGTCACTCGGGGATTTCTAGCATTTGGGTGGAAGTGGAGCTCCAGTCATACAGGGAAAGGGATATGAAGCCCTGGTGCAGCGCTATTCCCAACAGACAGTGCGGCCTTGTCCAATGTACAAGATAGTGTCTAGGTCAACACCAAAAAGTTGACGTGAGTTTTTCAGTCTTTGTTTCCATGTCAACACCCGCCATCATGAACCGCCAATTAGAGTAATGGATGTTAAAGTAGGAAAGTCCCAAAAATTTGTGAGAAACTCAGGTCAACCTTTTTTATGTCGACTTTTTAGCCGGATCCCATGTTAGAGATCGCTATACTGCAGGAAATACACTGTAACAAACAGGCCAAGCGATGAAGAACCTGCCGCCGGTGGCACAAACTACACAGGAACGAGCCGGCGAATCTGAAATAAATATATTCTGACAATACACTTTCTACAGTGGGGGTGACGTATCTGTGGCGTAAAACGACCCCCACACACACACACACACATCCCACCCCCACCCCCCACCACCCCCCGTTATGTTGCTGCAAAGCGCACAGCGACCACACCAAACTTCTACAAACATCACAACTTTATAAACACAGGATTAAATGGATGAATCGACGTCCTGAACATCAAAGGCACAGAAGGAAGTTGGGTCATACAGTTTATACGCCGTCTATGAATAGATAACAATGATGAACAGTATATAACGCAGCAAGACAGGATCTAATAAACAGATAAAAAGGACAATTATACGCTTCTTGCAGCACAGCATTTGTTTTTGCATGCCCCATATAAGCCAACACTATCTGTCATTTTCCATATTCTTTCCCATAAGAGCAGTAACAACAGAATTACTGCACAGCATTGGGTCAGATGTTTGGAGAGCAGAGGGCCCGGGAACGATTAGCTCAGGGTAAGACACGCATGTATTTGCAGCACACGCGTGCAGACACATTATATGCACACTTATACTGATCAGCAATAACACAGAGAACACAGGCAGACTACAAAATCAACAAGAAATCCATTGCAGATTATTGGCTGATCGTACGGAACCAGTGACAGCGCAGATCTGGTGTAATAGCCCAGTAGGAAACCTCCGATGATATTTATATTCCAAGGGGTTCTGTCGGTTCTAAGCCGCGCCAGGATGAAATATCCAACGCAAAAGAGATGTAACCGGTTACAAATCGGCCCAGACACTTGCAATCACTAATGTAAATGCTCTGTGTCATGTGCAATACTCACTAGCCGAATGCGCTCAGGCGGAGCATCTCACGCTTCAATCAATTACACCTTCCAGGGATAAAGCAGCGACGGCTCATGGCGTCATCTTCCAGCAGCTACAGCCTGCGTTACGTATGCAGGACACAGCCGGTGCTGCGGTTTAACACGTACGGGACCTGTGCAGGGCACAGCGGTCAGCACCAGCGATAGAGGACAATTCCTGAGACTTCACCGATCCACAACTAACCCTCATCTCTGTGAGATGTCCACAATATCGGCTGCAAATCCCAGCATCGCTCACACTTGTTATATAAACTCAAAAATGTTGTGTAAAAAAAAGAAACATTGTATTTCCTATATAAAGGTAACATCATAAAGGTCATTATAATAATACAAATGTTTGCTTGGCAATTTTCACACCTGTTTTGAAAAATTCACTTGGCGCTCAAAGGTTTACATCAGGGCTCAGAAATATCCAGGAATGAATGAATGAGAATATTGTTATATTCACATTAACGCCTGACTGAGGAAACTCCATGTACTCTTCATTCTAGACACTATTGTTCTAATGATACGGGGGAGATGTACAACGCCTTGGGGAGTGATAAAGTGGAAAGAGAAAAAGTAACAGTCAGCCAGCTCCTAGCTGCCATGTTACAGGCTGTTTGAAAAATGACAGTGAGGGACCGATGACTATCTCTTTCCAATGATAAGTACATCTGCCCCAATCAGTCAAAAGATAGAGTTTATAAAAAATAAATCACTGATCCTTACCATAAATCTGCCGGTCCTTGGACACAGACCTTGTGACAAGGGGGACGGATTACATACAGAAGTGAGCACCCGCATCAGTAGCCTTATCCCTACTTTCATGTGGTTCATCCAGCTTTAGAATGATTAGATCCCTACGTTTAGGCTGGTGAATGCTCCTATCACTGTACAGTGAATGCAGCAGAATGAAGAACATCTATCAATGCCCCTGGTGTTAAGTGTAGCCCCCTATAGATGCAGACAGGGGGGGGGGGGGGACGGGACAGGAACCCCCCCCCTCTCACATACAAGAATAACACATTGACCATAAGAATATAAGACACTGGCCGCCATGTAGTAGGTGAAGGGTTCGAGTCTCGCTGCTAATAACCAGGCTTTGGGCCTGCAGCACAACAGGAACAGACCTATGAACCATGCACCACATCCTACACATTATCACAGCGCAATTCCTGCACTTATTGTGGGGACGTTACTGTAAGTATTGCAGAATATAGCATTTACCGCATAGTAGTTAAATAGAATCTGGTGACATCGGATTTAGGGCCAGTTCCGTCTCCCCCAGATTCCATTATAAAGCAAATAATGACAGACACTGTGCGTCTCATATGCCACCATCGAGTGACTTCCTGAAAATGAATTTCTGTCCTTTACCTCTAGAGTGTAAGCTCTTATGTTCAGGACTGGCTACTGGGAAAATCCCTGGTCTCAATAAGCTTCTCTCAGCCCAATATACAGAGCTGCGGAACCAGGACCACCTTTCCAGAAACTACAGGCACTTCTGTGTCTTATAGCGGCACAGTGCAGGCGGCAGAGCAGAGAGGGAAGGAACGCTTTAAAACCTTGTAACAACTATTCAGCCAATCACAGGGAAGCATTTGTGTTGCCACGGCAGCAGCCGAAGTCAGCTTGTGCTGTGCATTAGATACTCCATCCTCGCTCCGGTCATACGCAGAATCTGCAACGGGCGATTGGTATTAGTGACATCATTACAGCTCTACCCCACCAGCACCACACAACTGGGGGCGATGTATCAACCCTTGGGAGAGATAAAGTTGCCACAATCAATTTCTAACTTTCACTTCTTTAGCGCAGTCGTTGAAAGGACAGATGCTGCTTGGTTGCTATTGGCTACTGCTGCACCTTATTGCGCTCCAAGGTTTGATACATCTCCCCTCAGAACTAGTCAGTGACTAGACATTCAACAGAGTAAGGATTTACTAACGCACAGAGGGTTGGGGATCTGCAGAGTGGCGGTGCCAGGTTACCGGAGCAGGCGGACAATGGGGGTTATTCAGGTTGGTTCGCAAAGCACATTTGGTTTGCAAATGGACAAAACCATGCTGCACTGAGGTGGGGCTGATGTAACATGTGCAGAGAGTATAAGATTTGGATGGGGTGTGTACTTCAAACCGATATCTATAGTGCAGTGTAAAAATTAAGCAGCCAGTATTTACCCTGCACAAAAACAAAATAACTCACCCAAATCTAACTCTGCACCTGTTACATCTGCCCCACCTGCAGTGCAGCAGGTTTTGTCCATTAGCAAACCAAATGTGCTTTGTAAATGAACCGGAATCAGGCCAATGTTAGCACTAGGATAATGGAAATAGAATTTGGGAGCATTCCCTCTGAAGCACTTTCCATTATACACTTCTCCTGTCTGCAACCTTGTATCTGGCGGATCTATTTATATACATGAATGATTCATAGGAACAGAGTGGACACGTCCTTAGTTACATTATCCTTCTCCATCGCTAATCCAGGCACAAACTGCCCGGGGCTTTGATGAACTACAAGTCCCAGCAATGAATAAAATCTAAACCGTGGAATTACCAGATTGCGGTATCATTTATTACACCCCCCAGTATTACTGTAAGTGAGATAACATTATTCTTACATGAATACTATCCCGTGTCTCGCTCCAGCTGCGTCGGCACTACAACTCCACCCTGCGATGTTCCGTTGATCCTGGAGTCATTACATTACCATGTCCATATATTAAACATTGACAAGCAACGCCTTTTCCCACTGGTATAATGTAAATTATTTATTCCGCGCTGTAGCAACAACACAACTGGTGGGATCCGTAACTTAGATACCTCTCGCCGACATGAATTATAAATGCGGACAAAACATCACCACGGAAATCAATAGATTATAAGCTCTGCCTATCACCCAGTTTCTTCCTGTAGAGTGCAAGCCCCCGGGGAGCAGGGCTCTCCCCTCCGCTGTATGGATCTGTAGCTGGTTCCACACGCAAGGACGCTCCTGTGCTATGGAATATGTTAGAGCAATAATATTACATGACAGAACTATATACTTGTCTACCTAGGAGCGGGGAGGGATATGCGCTTATAGACATCAATTAAAAGAAAACCGTTTTGGTATAATCTCCGCCTGGCATGTGAGATTTACACCACATAACGGCATTACTGCGCAATTCTACCGTTGCCCGTCCTGGTTCATATTCTCTGTACTACTCTCCCCCCCCCCGCCCCCCCCCCCCCCCCAATCTAGCAACAAGGTTATAATACCGCTGTTTATTATTCAAGGGTTAACGGTAAAGGTGATATTACATCATGCAATCGCTGCAAAGTGCTGTAATATACAATTATAGATAATGCCCATTACCCACCGAGTATTAATAGGCACCTTATACCAAGCACTGTATTCAGCCTACACAAAGGAAGGGGCACTGTGCCATGTGTGAATTTACGGGTCAGGTCACTTTAAACATAACAGGTCACCTCTATTGTCCGATCCCCACTTATTGTCTAGTTGTTTTTTAATAAATTTGCAGTTTTTAAAACAGTTGAATAAAAGTTACATTTTATTATTGTCTGGTGCACTTTGAAAAGGACTTTACTTTTTTTGTTTGTTTGCTTGCTTGGATTCCCCATATGTCCGATGGTCGCACGACCTCACTTGAGTAATTAATATAAATCTTAATACTGACAGGAGGGTCCATAAGCGTTAATATGAGTCCTGTGCGACTGGCATCCTCTTTCTCTGTGCACTTTAAACATAACATTATCAGCCCCCAACGCGTAGCTGTCCCCTTCATATTGGGGCCTCCAAACTGCAAAACTATCACCATCTCTGTAGTTGTAGTGACTGTGCATTAAAGGGCCTAATTTACACCCACGACAAATTTGTCGGTTGGGCCAGATGTAAGATGTGCAGAGAGACCCAGGTAACGCCATGCTGCACTGCAGGTGGGGTATATGTAACATGTGCAGCACAGAGTTAGATTTGGGAAAGTTGTTTCTGTGCAGCGTAAATATTGTCTGCTTTATTTTTACACTGCAATTTGGATTTCAGTTTGAACAAACCCCACCCAACTTTAACTCTCTCTCTGCCCCTGTTACATCTGCCCAACCTGCAGTGCAGCATGCTTTTGTTTGGTCAGAATTAGGCGGAGAGATCGGAGAACTACATCTGGCAGAAGTGGTACTGTGCGGTAGGAGAAATCGGGGTGGCCCCCCGGATGAAATAATGAAACCCCCCCCCAAAAAAAAGGGCCAGATTTCCCCTCTGTATAAAAGTATTTTACACGTAGCCGGTAATCCGCAGCCTTGTAGGGCTCCTGTTAATCCAATGCAACTTTTACACGGGCCTATAAACAGCGGCAGTGGGAAAGACAAGCACAGATGTTCCCCTCTAATGCAATTTCCATTCAATTTCCTAAGTGCGGTCCCTGTGTGCAAACGAGCTCACCGTTATGTTTAGCTTGCAAATTCTTTTAATAAATAATGAATGCAATAAAATGGAGAGATCAATGGCAAGCTGAGAAAATCATAAAAGGGCCTTTATTCTGGCTGCTGCTGCCGTAATCCGGAGACCAATCAATAGCGTTCTCTCTCTCTCTCTCTTCTTGTCTTTCTGAAGCTGTCACCTGAGTGGCAGATAACCCGAGTGTAGCCTCTGAGAGCAGATACCAGATATCCGTCAGGAGAGACCCCGCCGGGCGCTGCACACGGATTTAACTCTTCGCTTGGGTGCAACGCAGAAAGACAAGAGAGATAATGTGCTCGATATGGTACCACCAGTACAAGGGGATGGGGGATCCGGTCATGGTGATCATTGGCAGTGCTGTCAGGGCATAGTCGGGGGCTATTCTCAGCATCGCCTGGTCCGCAGGTGTATTATACAGGGGGGGGGGGTTAATAGGTCAATGAGGACTCTATCAGGTGATTATACTGGGTGCAGTCCCCTCTCAGGCAGGGATTTCCTGCCACAGCCCCCAGACCACAAAATAAGACCAATCGCACATAACAGAGGAGGGGGATATGATTAGTGAAGACACAAACTTTCCCCACACACTTGGCCGATGTAAGATCATTACCAAAGCTAATGTATGTCTCCTTATACTGGGGAAAAACATCTCTAAAGCTGGGTACACATATGTACAATCGTCGGGCCGTTCTTCCGATCTGCGGACGAACGGCCGTTCGATTGTATATATGTGTACGCTGTCCCGATCCCTTCGTTGCGATCGATAAACGGCCAAAAACGCTTTTGGCCGTCCACGGTCGGTCGGTCGCAGGTTCTTTGCTGCTTAATATTCTTCCGACAGGACGGCTCCATATCGAAAGAAAAGTGACATGTGTACGCACATTCGATCGATATGCAGCCCGTTCCTGCGATCATTCCTCCCAAAAGCAGCACGCCCATGTGGGTGTTGACTAGCTGCGTCATCCCTCCATCAGCGCAGCAAGTAAACAACAGGAAGTCTTCTCCCCCGTACTTTCCGCCCCATGCTGTTAAAGAATATTCGTTGTGTGTGCATTCGTTTTGAAATAAATAATCGTTGTGTGTGCATTCCTGAAGTTATAGAAGATAGATAGATAGAGATAGATAGATAGATAGATAGATAGATAGATAGATAGATAGATAGATATGTGATGTTCATTGTTCTGCATAAACACTTAACATTTATTAAGAAATACTGACAAAAATTACTGTGAACACATTGTTTATTTGGGTGGTCGGACCTGAACAGAGTATCACATACAGGTGCTTGCGTGAAGGTGTAGCAGGAACGGACACCCACCCACCCAAAAAACATAAAACCACATTTGAACATGGTGGTGTATGTAGTGGGAAGCGGTCCCACGGCAGCAACGCATCACATGGGAACATCCCGGCCTGCTCACATGTGATGCATTGCTGCCGTGGGACTGCTTGCCATGACATAAGTGCCACGTGTGAAGGTTTAGCAGGAAAGCCCACCCACCCAAAAAAACATGAAAACACATTTGAACATGGTGGTGTATGTAGTGGCAAGCGGTCCCACGGCAGCAACGCATCACATGGGAACATCCCGGCCTGCTCACATGTGATGCATTGCTGCCGTGGGACTGCTTGCCATGACATAAGTGCCACGTGTGAAGGTTTAGCAGGAAAGCCCACCCACCCAAAAAAACATGAAAACACATTTGAACATGGTGGTGTATGTAGTGGCAAGCGGTCCCACGGCAGCAACGCATCACATGGGAACATCCCGGCCTGCTCACATGTGATGCATTGCTGCCGTGGGACTGCTTGCCATGACATAAGTGCCACGTGTGAAGGTTTAGCAGGAAAGCCCACCCACCCAAAAAACATGAAAACACATTTGAACATGGTGGTGTATGTAGTGGCAAGCGGTCCCACGGCAGCAACGCATCACATGGGAACATCCCGGCCTGCTCACATGTGATGCATTGCTGCCGTGGGACTGCTTGCCATGACATGCACCATTTTAAGGTGCATGCTGCTGGCCTCCAAATAAACAAGAAGGAGAACCAAGTAAAATAAAGTACACAAACTATTTTTTGACTTTATAATGCAAACCGTTATAAATTTTTTCGTATAAAGAGTGTACTACTGCTACGCCTTTTTGGATTTTTGTAATTTTTTGGGCTACGGTATGGACTTTCCCGCTTAGTTCTTGTAGACATTTATGGACTTGTGTCATGTTTTCTTGCATTGTGCTTTCGTCGCTGGACGTGTCAGGTGATGGTGTGTTCTTCTCCCCCTCTGCACTGACATCTGAAATCTCGATGATATCTATAATAAGTACAGATAAAGAAATGTTTACCTTTCCACAAATGATACGTCACTATCCCATAAAGATGATTTGCAGTATACACTCACCATCTACACTGCTGGTGATCGCAATCACTTGGTGGCCCTCTGTGGTCCCTTCCATCGGCTGCGCAGCCTGGATATCATCTATAGTGACAAGGTAAAGTGACATATTACTACCCCTTGTTGTGTGTATAAAACATGTGTTGTTCTGTTGGTGTGCTGGTACAAAACCTTACCTGTTGTACTCTCCTTCTTTATTTTTAGGTTGGAGGCCCTGTCTCTGCCTTCCTCATGCCTTCTCCTGGATTGGATTTCCTCTGAGTAAATAAAAACAAGCAACATGTCAGCAAAACACTCAAAATGTAATGGATCATGACAGTATATTAATAAAGCCACCTAGGGCATTGGACTCACTTCTTTTAATAATTCCACGAATTTTCTTCAGCTTGGCCTGCTCCTTGTGCTTCAGGTCCGACCACCGTTTTTGGAGCTGGTATTTGGACCTTCTTTTCCCAAACTTCTCCTTTATCTCCTTGCATACACGCTGCATAATAATTTCTTTTCTGTAATTTGTCTTGGGGTATGTTTTTCTCGAACAATCGTAGTCCCTTCTATCCAGCATTTTGACCATCAGTTCCACCTCTGCAGATGACATGGCGGAGGCGCGCGTCACTTTTTTCTCCTTGTTGTCCTGTCTGTCAGCGATTTCTTTATCTGTGGTTATCACTGATTTGGAAATCAAAGGTTCTGTACTGGCCTCCCCCATATGCGGTGGCGCCAGACCCTCCGACATGGCTCCTCGATGTCCCGTGTCTGTGTGACGCGAAGCACGTGAGTGGGGCGGAGATTCCTGTGCTCATCCAATCACTGTGTTTCAAGCCACGTTCTGCACGAAAGAATATTCCGTCGTTGCTGTTGGATTGATCGGAGCAGCGCAGCGAATTTTCCGGACTGTATCGACATTTATTTCGGTGAGTATTAAAACAAAATGTGGAGTTTTCTATGACAATCTGTGGCCCATGGGTATGCTGGGGCTTGTAGTGACAGTGTATCCTATGTCCCACAGAGTTTCAACTCCTGTACTATAGCTACAGTATATCTAGTGGCCCACAGACTGAACACCTGTACATTAAATGTTTTATGGTGTGCTTTTTGTATCAAGAAAATAATATGCCTTTTTATTTTATTTTTTGGCACAGAAATTCAACCATGGCAGAAAAAAATGTCGAATTTATGAAGGATTTCATTGAGGCCTACAGGGATCAGAATTGTTTATGGAACACCAAATCCAGAGACCATTCGAATAGGCAGAAGAGGCTATCTGCTCTGGAGGAGCTGGTGAGGGTGAGCCAGACATACTACCCCATAGCAAATGTGGAGTGGGTCCGGACTCGCATTGCTAATATGAGGACCGTATTTAAAAAGGAATTAAATAAGGTTGAGTCCTCAAAGCGGTCTGGGGCAGGGGCAGACCAAGTGTATGTGCCCAGGCTGTGGTACTATGACCTGCTGGCCTTCACGGTGGACCAGGAGCTGCCCAGGGATTCGGTCGGCAACACTTCAAGGAACCAGCCTGCACCCTCCACCTCCGCGTGCACCCAAGAGGTTTCAGATGACACCATTTGCGGCACAGTAAGTAGACGGATTTTTTTTGAAAAATTTTTTGCACACAAGATAAATATAACAGCAAGTACAGTATAAAAATTGTGAACATGTAAAATTAAAAGGGGGGGGTATCGCCCCCTGCAACTGACCTCTCTGTTGGGCACAACAGAGAGGTCAGTTGCAGGGGGCGATACCCCACCCTTTTGGTTCTACATCGTCAATTTGACCTTCTCTGTGGCCCTAATTCTGGTTCTTCTCAGTGGTGGAGCTATACTCTTATCCGCCTGGGAAGACAGTGATCAATATTCAGACATCGCAAGTGCATTTCCCACATTTTTTGTATTTGGAAGTTTTGGTTGCCATTGGTAATCCCTGGTATCTACACTGTTGTAGTCTTTCTGGCGCGGATTATTGTAATATTTTTTTGTGGTGTAAAATTAACGAAATAATATCATTCTGCCAATCCACAGCGCCAACACCAATAAAATACTGCATGTATTCATACCTGGTTAATTTAGCACGCATAGATGCATTTCTGGTGTTTAAATTAGTATTTGTTATGTCTGGTATCTAAATAATTAGTTTCCAGAGATGCCAATCATAACGCCTCTTCAACTAGCTCACTTTCATCCATGGCAGCAACATGGTGGTTTGTGGGCTGCGTTCTTCTGCGTAGATATAAAAATATATGGAAGTCTTAAAAATCTATAGTGATACATCATCTTGTTTTGTTACAGCCATCGCTATTTGAGGAGGAGTCTTCGGCATCGCTGGAGGTGGCATCACAGCTGCCTTCACCGACCCTCTGCTCCACCCCCACACCAACCGCCACGACCAGCGGTGAACCTCCATCAAGCGCTCAAAGTGCAGCAGAAGCACCATCAAGAAGAGGGCGCAAAAGGCCGAGGCAGACTCCAGATGCTGCGGACGTGGCAACCACCAAGATCCTGGAGTCTGCCAACAGATTGATGAGCATGGATGAGGATGATGCGGACCGGGTGGGGAGCGTATTAGCGGACAATTTGCGAAAGTTGGACCCGGCTACAAGGGTGGAGGTAGAGCGCATATTTTATGAGACGCTGTACCGGGCCCGTGTGGGGACTCTGACCCGGCACACACGTCTCACCGATGAGACCCCTCTGCCTAGGGTTGAATTTCAACCCATCAGCCCAGCTCCTATACCCCAACAAGCTGTATTTCACCAGGTGCAATATCCCCAGTATCACCATTTACAGCCACCAACTGGGCAAAGGCAGCACCAACCGGTAACGGCGGCTAATACGCTCCCACCAGGTCCACCTGGTGGCCCCTTCCAAACTCCATCTCCCTCCCAACCACCGATGGATACAGGGGATTATGGGGTGGGCCAAGTTTACCACCAGATGTAAATATTTTATATAGTTGATTTAATTGCATTTTTGTTTTAATAATATAGTTTAAATATTTTTATGTTTAAGTATTTCTTTATTATTTATTTCCTTGTTATTTATGTTATATTTTTTATAAGTTTATAAGTTAATAATTTATACAAAAATTAAAAATTCTGTAATCTAGTTGGTGTCCGTGTGAAAATATCATTTACCATGCAGGGTGACTATAGGGCACAGATATACATATGGGGTACATGCATGTTGTTTCAATATTTACCTTCATGTATTGCTCCTGGAGACTGTACAAAAGTACCAGGAGAAATTGGCATAGAAATAGGTGTGGTGGAGCAACTACTTGCTAGTACATAAACACCAGTACTGGGTACAGTCTGCACTCCAGGTGCCGTGGCATTGTGCCCTCCAGGAATGCCTGGCACCTGAGTACTACCACTCACTTGCCGTGATTCGGCCTCCACCTCCCCCTCCTTGCTGCAATAAGACGCAGAGGACAACTTGTGCGGAACTGTGAGTATACAAATTTTATTGGCAAAATATTGATTAGTACACACCAAAAAACAATATATTTACAATGACAAAAACGTACATTTTTAAGCAATCATGTCATTCTGCCACTCCACAGCCCCAACACCATTGAAATAATCCAAGTACTCGTCTCTTGACAACTTTGCTTGCGTTGATGCATTTCTGGTGTTTAAATTATTTGCCAAAGCTGTCAGACCAATAGGCTCGTCAACAACTTGGCTGTCGTCCACTGTAGCCCCCAGTTGTTGTGTGTGCACCGCTTTTCTGCGCATGTAGTTGTGCAGCACACAGCAGGCCTGCACCACTTTGTCAATCTTATCTAGGCGCAGATTGATGGCACTGTGAAAAATTCTGAATTTATTACTCAGAATCCCAAACGCATTTTCAACCACTCGCCTGGCACGTGACAGGCGATAGTTAAAAATGCGCCGTTCCCTGTTCAGTGCCCTTTGTGGGTAGGGTTTAAGGACATTAGGGTGCAATGCAAAGGCCTCATCCGCCACAAAAACAAAGTTCAAACCGTGCTCATTTTCAGTCCGCTCTGGCAGATTCAGTAGATTTTTTTTCAGTTGGTCGTGGAAAAAGGTATACTCCAGGGCTCCTCCATCTGAAACTCTACCATTTTTCCCAATGTCCACAAATACAAACTCGTATCGAGCATTAGCGATGGCCATTAGAACAATGCTGAAGAACCCCTTATAGTTATAATAAAAAGAGCCACTCTTTGCAGGGGGCATGATTCTGACGTGTTTGCCATCGATAGCTCCACCACAATTAGGGAAATTCCAAAGATCACGGAAATCACGTGCAATATTTTGCCACTCCTCCTTGGTCGATGGAAACTGCAATATAAAAGTATATGCGTATTAATAATCTGTTGGGTTGATTTTAGACACATCAGCCCTCCCCCATTGCAGCCTCAAAGCTATTACCCGCCTTATCAAAATGACCCCCCACCCACTGGTGTAAAAGATTACATTAACAGGCATTGTAATGATATACATATAGGGTACAGGTATGTGCACAGCTATACATATGGGGGACATGTATGTAATTTCTATATTTACCTTCATGTATTTCTCCTGTAGAACTTGGACGATGGCATCACAGGTGTCTGGTATTATCAACCCCAGCGCTTGAGATGATATTGCGGTTGTGAATCTCAGGTCGGCAAGGGTCCTGCCTGTTGCCAGATAACGCAGCGTTGCCACCAGTCTCTGCTCTGCAGAAATAGGCCTCCTGAAATAGGTGTCCTCTCTCTTTATTAAAGGGGTAACCAGTGTCAGCAGCTCCATGAAGGTAGCGTCATCCATACGGAGATAATTCCTGAAATCATCAGGATTGTTCTCCCGTATCTCCTGTAGCAATGGCATGTGGGAGAAGGTGTCTCTCCTCAGAAGCCAGTCTCTGGTCCAGCAGCTCCGATTCTTGGTCCTTTTTCTTTTTTTAATAGCCCGCAATCTGATGGCCATAGCAGCCAAAATGCACGCACGAGCCTTCCTTCTCCTCAAGCTCATGATTAAAAAGGCCCAAATGTACCGATAGACGAACGTACGTACGTATATCCAGTACAGCTAGCAATGGATATGAATAGTCACGGCTCTATTCACTGTACTACACGAACGATTCTTTGTTCCGTGATCACGCCTCGTTTCGCTATGCTCTTTTAATCCAGCCCATTATGATAATGTTGTGTACATTTTTATCGTTCGAATAGCCAGAACGGGAGAGTGTGTACGGTGGTACAATCTTTTTCTTGCGATTGTTTGGACGGGAGTACATCGGACGTCGCCAGTAAAATTGTACATATGTGTACGCGCAGATCGGTCGTATGTTTCGGACGGCCGAACGTGTATACGGTCGATCGAACGGTCGCAAGAAAAATGAAATTGTACATATGTGTACCCAGCTTAAGTGACCGTTATTATATTCCAGGCACTCCTGCGGTTAGGTGTCTCATAGGTCGGTGGGGAACCCTAATATGCACCCTCCCTCACCCACCATAGACACAGATTAAGCTCCCATCAAATTATCTTGCTGCTAAAAAAAAGCATTCTGCTTCCATGCAGCACTAAGTGCTACCCTACCTGTTCTAACATGGGCAGCACTAAGTGCCACCTAGCATGTCCTCCCCCATTAAACACTAAGTGCCACCTAAAATGCCCTCCCCCATTAAGCACTAAATGCCACCTAGCATGTCCTCCCCCATGCAGCACTAAATGCCACCTAGCATGTCCTCTCCCATGCAGCACTAAATGCCACCTAGCATGTCCTCCCCCATGCAGCACTAAATGCCACCTAGCATGCCCTCCCCCATGCAGCACTAAATGCCACCTAGCATGTCCAACCCCATAGAGCACTAAATGCCACCTAGCATGTCCTCCCCCAGGTAGCACTAAATGCCACCTAGCATGTCCTCCCCCATACAGCATTAAATGCCACCTAGCATGCCCTCCCCCATGCAGCACTAAATGCCACCTAGCATGTCCTCCTCATGTAGCACTAAATGCCACCTAGCATGCCCTCCCCCATGCAGCACTAAATGCCACCTCGCATGTTCTAGTCTGTGGAGTACTAAATAAGACCTTACGTAGCTCTGTGTGGAGTTTGTATGTTCTCACCATACGCGCCTGGGATTATTCCCATACATATAGTTTAGTTGAAATGAAGCCTTGTGTGTTGGTGTAAATAGGCAGACGGCCAAGTGGTGCTTACCGGCCATTCAATTGTTCTCCCCTGTGTAGCACTAAACATCACCCCACACTCTGAGCTCCTGGGCTGCCACCCTGGCATATGCAGGGCATCAGGTGAGATCGTTCCCGCTACCTCCGCCACCACTACACCCGCTGGTGGGATGGCAGGACAGTGCCCATATATACGCAGGATCCATCTGCAATAACGACGACAATTCAACTTTGCGTCAGCCCCTGAAGTTATAGCAGCAGTTGCAGCAGACTGCGGGGTAAAGTATTTGGATAAGACGGGAAGTGCGAGACCTCAGGTGTACTTGACAAATCAGTAGTGGTTCCGCAGTGTTACAGAGTGGTACTTTGGTAGATTTTACTGTTATTTATTTTATCTTTCATTCTCCGTTTAAAAACAACAACTTTTCAGATGCGCAATTCTGGGGCGCTAGCGAGGACACCGGAGATGGTGCGTGGAGGTTCTGGAAGAATGAACGCTGGAATTATACGTGTCTAATGTTTAATCTGGGAACTGCAGGCTTAAACAAACCTTACATTTCTATTAATTAAAACAATACCAGCCATAAATCAGCGTCTGGGAGCAACGAGAGACCGAACAAACACTTTATACAGGTCTGTACCCAGGGGGATGTTTTTGTTTAAAGATTTAGTCCATTCACGGAGGTCGGGAGAGTGAACTCAATCTGGGTGTGGGGGTGGAATCTCAGCTAAAATCAGCAAATTAAAATACAAGCGAGGTCCTTCCAGCTGCAACGTGAATGGGATAAGCCCGATCCGTATGTAAATAACGCACATGGCTCCTCCTGTAGCATTTGGTTTTATGGTTTATTAAATTAAGGCTGGAGATTGGGTTTTTGTCTTTATTGGTTTTGGGGGATAAAGACAAATTTGCACCTGTCACCCCGAGGGCGGCGATAGTGACGAGCGATGCAGAGGGCTCCATCTCTTTCAACATTTAACCAGGGCTGCCTTCAAGCTGAATGTGGTTATCATCATCAATGTGTCCCACGCTGTGCGTCACGTAGAGTAGATTGGAAGCACACTTGCGCACTCTCCTGACGCCCAAGATCCCGGAGTGAGGGTATTTAACCATATAACTACAGATGCCAAGCATTGGGGAGCCCAATCGTCAAGGGAAACCGGAAATAAACTTAAATATATTACATGCAGAATAAAGAAGCTTAACAAACAGACCATGTGTGGGCCCAGAAGTCTAGCATGGTGCCCCCCCCCCCACTCACCGGAACGTGGCCGGGTAAAAGAAAGTACCAAATAGAAATCATTATTTCCTATCCAAGCTCCTGGGAACAAGCAGATTTGAGCATAAAGTGTTCTCGGTACGATGAATTCACATACGAGGATCACTGCGTAACACAGGAGTACTACATGTGCTCTAGTGATTTAGGGGGTTACACAGTGCATCATGCCATATACACTGTACAATCCTGCACACCATGCAGCAAACCTTCAACCACCTGGCTTTTTCTCATTGCTACTTAAATGTTATTCTTAACGGAGAAAGAAAAAGGGCAATTTGCAGATAAATCTGTGTCTATTGTAGGGGTTCCCCGGGGGATTACTGAGCGCTAAGCTGGATATACACAAATACAGTCATCGTCCCCCACCCCCTAAAATGCTTATATACTGCTGTAATACCATGAAGAGAATTAAACGCAGATTGCAAACAAACTGCTGGGAACACGTACAAATATATTCCCAGCAAAACGCGGCAATCCCGTTGCGGAATGCTGGAGATTGCAGTTTATCGGTCAGCAAAAACTCAATGAAAAAAAAATGCAGAAAGTTCCTCACAGAACACTGATTACCCAAATGAAGCATCTATGAGTTGCTCTATTGCACTTCCCTGTAACAGAATAGGGAGGTGTTGTAACAATAAAGTCATTTAGGGACTACTTTCACATTCGGTCTAACAGAACTGGGCTTATTAACCGTTTGCACCCCGGGACGCGGATGGAATCCGATTTAGACGCCACGGTCCGCTTTTGGCTGTCAATATAAATTATTGCGATGGCGAAAGCCCAGCAGGAACAAAAAGTGACCGCAGCAAAGCTTTTGGGAGCTGACTTGCACGTTAACAGCCCCATAAATAACAGTATAATCCTATGCAACTTATCAAACATATGTTCTTACAATCTCCAAGGCCCCGGATCCTCCCCTCTGCGCCCCAGAGATTGATAGGTGACATTTACCAAAAGCCATAATCATTCATTACCCTCCTCTGTCATTTCCATTACAATCAAATGTTAATGTGAAAAATGCTTCACCAAACTCACTATTTCCAATTGATTTTTTCCTTTTGCAAATAATTACTCGCTCAATACCAGAGCGGACGGCGCAGGCCCCGTATTACATTACCGACCCCCCACCCCCCCACAAGCTGTTCTGTTAGAATACAGTCAGTAAATGTGTGCATTCGGGTCACAAATGCAGTTTATTTCTCTTTAACAAGGCGCGTTTAGTAGAGGACGCGGGCACTTTAACGCGCTCCCACCTCTTCGGTGATTGCTGACAGTGTGTATAGGACATTAATGCATCTGTCATGATAACAAGCTAAGAATAACATCGAGACATCAAACCGAGAGCAGAATCTATCTGAAGTGATTCATTCAGATCTGTCTCATTGATTTATTAAACACAGGGCAACATCTGCAGTCTCACAGAGCCGCCTGGCGAAATTAATGCAGGATCAATTCAAATGGAAAAGTGCAATGGGAGATAAATCAAAACAGCATTTGCATGCAGAGCCACAATCAGGCTTATTGGGTGCAAACGTCCCTTCCCCTCCCAAACATGATGTTATCCCTCCAGAGCGGGTGATTGTGAGTGGCGGAGATTTGTGCAGGTTTGGGGCGCTGAAAAACGGGAGACGTAGGGGAGGAAAACACAAATGTAAATAAATAAAAATGAATGAATAACCTTTTGAATATTCAACAGGAACACAGCAAATGTGCGGTTCTCCCTCCGGCTGAGGCTGGGAGTCCGGCCGCACCAGGGAAGACCAAGGGCCCGTTCTACACAGACACTGATATTATATCTAGCAGGTTATATACCGATATTATAACTATATACAGTATATAGTGCATACACACTGGACTGGAACATCCGCCACCTCAGGAATCGCCCTCAGTGAAGGGTTAAACTAACGGATATAGTTCTGGCAATGCTCGGCTTAACCCTTTGTGTGCCAAGTGAATTTGTCAAAATCGGTGTGAAAATGGCCAAACAAACGTTTTTATTCACCATAATGACCTGTAATGTTACCGTATATAGGAAATATCATCTTGGGAAATGTGAGCAATGCCGGCATTTTTAACGGGTATTTTGCACATATCTCACGGAGATGTTGGCACTCAAAGGGTTAAAAAAAAAAAGTTTACTTTTAATAACATTTTAGCAAGAACTTATATTTATTATTATACTAAAATAATAACAGTAATAATATAAATATGAATAAGTACCAATAATAATAATTATTATTATTATTCACTAACAATAACAATAATAATAATAATGATGATTTCCCGTAACTAATAAAGTATTTGTATTTGTATTTGGTTACTTCTGACATAATCACAAAGACTCATCAGGAAAAATGCAAATGTAAAATGACCGCAGAAATGACAAGTCACCCGGATTTTCAGGACTTGCAGAGGTACCCGGTGACCAGTAACCGGTTACAGAGGGTATCATCCATATACAGTAACAGGTCAGTGGTATTTACTATGAGTCAATATAAACCTGCAGGTCAGATATAACATGTATTGTCTCCTGTACCACACTATGGAATAGGTTTGCCTATTAATCAGTAAAAATGGCGTTTCCGACGGTGTTCTGAGAAGTATGTTTTTCGCAGCAACCAAAGCAAAGACAGCATAGACGTTGTACAACATTAGAGTTTCATTAAGATTCATCTAATTCAATTAAAAAGAAAACAATAATAAAATCAATCAAGGTGGCCGCCATTGCCCAAATTCTACAAGAGGAGGGCCTAGGTGTGAAACACCGACAGGTAAGGGGTCAGTTGGTCACATCCCCAACACTGTGATAGTGCGAGGCTTAAAGTCTGTGCAACGAGAAACATTTCATCCGCAGATTTAATCCTTTTACACGCCATTAATTTCACCTAATCTCCTCTGACTTGTTCCTCTCCACACACACACACACACACACACACACACACCATGCGCCTGTAACGACACAATGTTCATTATCAACAGAGATAGATTTATCCTCTAACCCTTCCTGCATAGGCCAGCGTCCCCCTGGTGTACAGAAGTCTTGCACGGGCACATATACACTGGTGCACCAGTAAGGCCGCTGGGGGGGAAAGTGTCCACTTCTAGTAATTACAATCCTGGCACCGGCGCACTAACAAGAAACGACGCATTACGGTTTGGCTGCGATCAGCAGACACGGTGTCTGGACCTTGCGTGGAATAAAATATTGTCTTTATTTACAGACCTAATTAATTTCTATGAGTCTGTGTGTTTTCTAATCAGCCCATTCGCATAAAATATATCTCTGGGCGAGTAAATCAGGGGGGCGAGCCAATGGGAACATGTGTTCAGTGCAGACCGATTCTGGTTTTGGACGCTCGTATCATCGATTGAACTTGTCAGCCTGTAGAAATCACATTGGGAAATGCTGCGTTTCACTCTTGTGGTGGGGGAAATGCAGGGACTCCCAGCTACTACTGTAAATCTTCATTACCGGCGCCCCAAGCGGACTGGACGGAAACACAAACCAGTTAAGGGAAAGTGGTTTTGCCTCCCCCCCACATTTAGCACCACTTGTCCTGTCTCTGAATTTCTAAGTAATAAAGTTTTACATAGAAGTTTCGATGCGGATGATGCTACATTGTTACAGCAATCAGTCTGAACAATCTTTATTGACAAACTTCTTCAATCGCAAAATGAACAAGACCAGCATACATTGTCTGATCGAAGGGTTATTAAAGTCTGAAGCGGAAGGTTTGCACCAGAATTGAACAGAAAACCCTATTAATCTCTCCCAACTCCTGGTTAATATTCCAGTGTCTTTATCTGCTTTGTGGAAATTTCACGGTCTCTAGATCTGTAACTTCTGCGATCGCCTTTATATCACCTCCCCGCAGATCTGGATCTTTCATCTTTATATTATATCGTAACGGATCAAGTTGTTTGCAGGACGTACATTTATAAGTTATTACAATCTCAGAACTTTGTACGATAAACCATGCAAACTATATCACAGCAATGAAGGGTTATATTGTAAGAACAAATAATACAAGTATATAAAAACAATCACAAGTCACATACATGTACTGTACATGGCTCAGTGGAACATCATCGTTATGAAGACGCTTGGGCCACAAGTATCACTGCGCCAATTTCATTTAGAAATAGACACGTCTGTGATTACTTATATTGTTTGCAATAATCTGACGCATAAATCAGCTTTCAAGGTCTTCCACCTGATCTTAAGGCTGCCAACGTCTGTAAATTCCTAATTAAGCATGGAGCATTACTGGGAGCAACAGGCTATGGGCTGCGGTCACTGCCCCTGCCCCACCTCAGGCATTCCACCATTGTCCCTGAGAAGTTTGGAGGAATCCCCCACGGCTGACAATTGCCTGACAGCATGGGGTCACGCACACAGGCTGGGTCTTCTCCTGATCTCGCTGACAGACCATTTATCCACTAGAACAGTGTGTGTATGTCAGGCACATAGAGACTAGTGGCAGTCACAGGCCCTGAGATGTCCCCAAACAACACAATCACACACTGACACTATGCAGCATTTATCTGTGCAAAACAGGAAGTCACGTTCCACATTCTGCTGCATGTTTGTAAATAGATACAATAATATTTATTATTAAATAAGTACGGTATAATAAACATCCACCTGCGCTGCAACATTGTACAGTATAATATCCACCAGCGCTGCAACATTGTACAGTATAATATCCACCTGCGCTGCGACATTGTACAGTATAATATCCACCTGCGCTGCGACATTGTACAGTATAATATCCACCTGCGCTGCGACATTGTACAGTATAATATCCACCTGCGCTGCGACATTGTACAGTATAATATCCACCTGCGCTGCGACATTGTACAGTATAATATCCACCTACGCTGCGACATTGTACAGTATAATATCCATCTGCGCTGCGACATTGTACAGTATAATATCCACCTACGCTGCGACATTGTACAGTATAATATCCACCTGCGCTGCGACATTGTACAGTATAATATCCACCTGCGCTGCGACATTGTACAGTATAATATCCACCTGCGCTGCGACATTGTACAGTATAATATCCACCTGCGCTGCAACATTGTACAGTATAATATCCATCTACACTACAACATTGTACAGTATAATATCCACCTACGCTGCAACATTGTACAGTATAATATCCATCTACACTGCAACATTGTACAGTATAATATCCATCTACACTGCAACATTGTACAGTATAATATCCACCTGCGCTGCAACATTGTACAGTATAATATTCATCTACACTATGACATTGTACAGTATAATATCCACCTACGCTGCAACATTGTACAGTATAATATCCACCTGTGCTGCAACACTGTACAGTATAATATCCATCTACGCTGCAACATTGTACAGTATAATATCCATCTACGCTGCGACACTGTACAGTATAATATCCACCTGTGCTGCAACACTGTACAGTATAATATCCATCTACGCTGCAACATTGTACAGTATAACATCCATCTACTCTGCAACATTGTACCGTATAATATCCATCTACGCTGCAACATTGTACAGTATAACATCCATCTACGCTGTAACAGCTGACAACACAGGGAGATAAAGGGTATCATTCGGAGGATTTTAGGAGAGACCTTTTGCACAAATCAATTAATTACAATCAATTAAAATACCTGGAGCCCTGCAGATAGCAGGATGCAAGTGACGGTTCTGCAAATATTTCTGATCAATGCTAAACAAATATACAAGTTGGGGTGGTCTGACTACAGTATAAACCATGGACCTATAGGGGGTCCAATAATGCAACAGAGTTACTAAAAAATATATTTTATTGTACCTACTTCACAATGACCGAGTCCATTTAGAGAATATACATATTATGCTGTACTTAATATACTGGGTAGCAACAGACACACGCACGCACGCACACACACACACACACACACACGTGTATTTATACAGTACTAACTGGTCAGTATAGGTTAATGAGCAATCAAAGAAGAAGTTTCCAAGTGTAGGCAGAAGTTTATACACAATGCACAAGTGCCTGATCCCTGCGGAGACTACCCAGGCTATATACATCTGTAGCACTCGCCGCAAATCACAACAAAATCTGCTCTCAGCTTATTATAATCCAACCTGTTGGCAGAAGAGACGGCGCTACCAGAGTCCTGCCACACACAGCGGGGCATACAGTGTGGCATTATTATACAGCTGTAGTGTCCCAATGCAAATCACCAGGGTGGAGGAAACGTACTGTCACAATGCGGAAATCACTATATTAAATATAAACACAGGTTGAGTGCGAATCCCCTATCGGAAATGCTCGGGACCAGAAGAATCTTGGATAACGGATTAATCCGTATTTTGGAATAATTTTATTTTTGAATCAGGTATCTTGAAGTATCTTGCATTTATGATGTATAACATCAAACACATGAAATGCACACAAATATTTTATTTGTGCATGAAACAAAGTTTGTGTATAATCACTGACACTGAATGTGAATGCCAAGCAATCATGTATATTTAGTGCCAGTTACATGTTATTTCCCGAGCAGTGCCAGTTACATGTTATTTCCCGAGCAGTGCCAGTTACAGATGTCCCCAGTAAGTTTTTAGCCTGTATATAACATTTCACAGTTTTTGTAAAATTGAATAATTCGGTTCCATACTGAAGATGATCGATCCTCCAAGACACAACGTACAAGCATAATTATTCGCAACTTATTCAAATCGAAGGCTCACTTTCTAGATTATATAGGGTAGCCCAGGCAGCACAAGGGATGGTCACCATATCTGTCATTGAAACATTTCATGTCTGTAACCAGCAGACAATGTGATATTGAGAGACGCAATCACAGAATTAACAACAATCAAAAAATTACTAAAACTACGACTTGCGTCGCTGCAGAGATAACAGCAGCTGCAATCAGCAGTTTCCATTAATACAATAAATGAAATACTTAGACTACAATGCGCACCATTTCTAGGCGCCTTTACCAGGGGCACGAAGAATATCACAACAATCTTATTTGTATAGCACAGTCATATAATACAGCGCTGTACATTGGAGGGGACGGTGAGTTACATACATACATGGAACAGAAAAGGCAGGAGCACCCTGCACAGGCGAGATCCCAGGGACATGTTTAATTTAACCCTTTGAGCACCAAGGAATGTGTGTGAGAAAACATTGTTATTCATCCTAATGACCTGTAATGTTAACTTATATAGGAAATAATAAATAAAAATGTACACATTTTTTTTTATTTGAATTTATATAACAAATGCGAGCGACGCTGGCACTTTTTTTTAGCTGAAATCTCTCACAAAGATGGTGGCACTCAAAGGGTTAAAAGAGGGAAATCTAAATAGGTTTTTTTTTTTTTTAAATGGACACTTGGAAAAAGAAATCCGCACATATTAAACTGTAACACATTCCATTGTTCTAAAGAATTGTTCTTCTATGACAGATGCGGTGACGCGTCACAGTGACAGATTCGGAACGCAATACAATATAATGTATCCGGTAAATCAGACCGCAACCTGCGGCCAGCTTGGTATGCGCCGCGCCCCTATGTCACGCTGGCACCGCAGGGGTTAAAATTGCATCAGGTTTCATTAATAGGATAAACTCGCGTCGCAGTTTAATGGCTGCGCGCTACACGGAGTAATCCTCCAAATTCTACGCTGACTGATGGCTTTCATTTCACTCTGGCATCGGGTGGCGCGCTCGCTAAAATAAATATATTTTAATTAGGAATAATCATCGGCAGCTCCTGGATACTTTTTTTTAAGACGGACTTCTCTTTCATTCGGTGTCATTATGGTGGGGGGGGGTTGTCACATCTCACGCACCGGGTACATAGACGAAAGTCCTCGCAAACTGCATACGCAAAGGCTCGCACAATATAATGGAATATTTTAATGGAGTGAGGGGGGCATTAAACATCGCAGGGTAGGAGAATCCGGCTGTTTTACACCGGGTGACGCTTACCTACATTAAATATGTATCTAGAAAACGATCAAAACCTCGAAAAAAGTTCCCATGAATATCGGATGGAGAGTAGTAACAGGACAGAACACAAGGCAGCCCTCCGTCACCCACAGCCTCCCCCTGTCCTCCGTTACCCACAACCTCCCTCCCCCCCGTCACCCACAGGTAACATCTACTGTCCCTGCAATCCTTGCAGGCTGCCAGCCTAACTGCCCCATCTCACAATAAATTGGTTTTGCCCCAATAGCTGCAACTTCCCAGACAAGTGAATTGTGCTGTAGAATGTGATCACAGAACTTAGAACACAGGACAGGCCAACAAACAAAATGGCAGAGCGCAGTGGGCAACTTGATGGGTTTTAACCCTTTAAATGCCAAATTAATTTTAAAATAGGTGTGAAAATTGGCAAGCAAACATTTTTATTCATCAGAATGACCTGGGATGTTACCTTTTTTTTTTTATTTGAATTTATATAACAAATGTGAGCGACGCTGGCAATTTTGTTTGCAGCTATTTTTAACATCTCTTGGCACTCAAAGGGTTAAATCGCGAGGAGTCGGAAGGTTGATATAAACGTGAGTTAGTACCTTCACAACGGATTCAGGATTGAATCCCGGCGGTCGGGATCCCGACAGCCGAAATGCCGACAAGGGGGGGGACGTGGATCGCCCCCCCTTGCGGGCTCGCTGCGCTCGCCACGCAGCGGGCCCGGTGCCTCGCTACGCTCGGCACACTCATTTATTCTCCCTCCAGGGGTGTTGTGGACACCCCAGGAGGGAGAATGTGTCGGCATTTCGGCGGTCGGGATTCCGGCGTCGGGATTCTGAACGCCGGGATCCCGACCGCCGGGATTTTAACTGCATCCCCTTCACAACATCGCAAGTGTTGCTCAGGGTCCCATCCATTATACTTCGCTTTTTACCACCTGTACCAAAACCTCCATTTGTATCACCAAAAAACGCCTATATTCTGAACCCAACACATACGTACCAAGCTGTGACCTCACACACACAACCCCACATAGCAGTAGTTACACACACACACACACACAACCACACATAGCAGCAGTTACACACATACACACTTCCTGAATGATACATTGTACATCGTCCATTTAGCCTGAGCTCAGGAACGACAACCCTACAGTATACTGTACAGACAGGAGCACAGGCAGAATACACATGACATATACAACAGACAGAACACACAGACTGTCAGCTCCCACATGAGGCAGCCAGCGGGTGTTCGGAGAACGTGACTACAGCGAGGAGGGTGAGGAGAACTGAGCACATCATAGGAAGTGTCCAAATACTGTGTGGGCATGGAGAGTCACTAAACCGCCGCTGTACACAACACAACACACAATGCAGAGTACAGTGTATATAGGAAACACAGGACGGAACCCACAAACTTCTCAGCACTGCATAAACACTGTGATATCTGTACTGTGCCATCAGAGTAGGGGGCACAGATTGGGTGGCCAGTAATATTTATAGTGTATGTGGGAGGTGCAGCGTTACAATAACCAATAGATGATTATAAGCTAAAGATTGGTAATTATGCATTGTTAGGGAAATCCGGCCATATAACGTAGTGAACAAATACCAATGTATACACATTATATAATATTACAGGCTATACGGTGCTGTCATATACAGACGGGAGGTAACAGACCCCCAGGGCAGCCACATGGTAATATCCTGTACATACACATTATATAATATTACAGTCTATACGGTGCTGCCATATACAGGAGGGAGGTAACAGACACCAGGGCAGCCGCATGGTAATATCCTGTACATACACATTATATAATATTACAGGCTATACGGTGCTGCCATATACAGGAGGGAGGGAACATTCCCCCAGGGCAGCCGCATGGTAATATCCTGTACATACACATTATATAATATTACAGGCTATGCGGTGCTGCCATATACAGGAGGGAGGGAACAGACCCCCAGGGCAGCCGCATGGTAATATCCTGTACATACACATTATATAATATTACAGGCTATACGGTGCTGCCATATACAGGAGGGAGGGCACAGACCCCCAGGGCAGCCGCATGGTAATATCCTGTACATACACATTATATAATATTACAGGCTATACGGTGCTGCCATATACAGGAGGGAGGGAACATTCCCCCAGGGCAGCCGCATGGTAATATCCTGTACATACACATTATATAATATTACAGTCTATACGGTGCTGCCATATACAGGAGGGAGGGAACAGACCCCCAGGGCAGCCGCATGGTAATATCCTGTACATACACATTATATAATATTACAGGCTATACGGTGCTGCCATATACAGAAGGGAGGGCACAGACCCCCAGGGCAGCCGCATGGTAATATCCTGTACATACACATTATATAATATTACAGGCTATACGGTGCTGCCATATACAGGAGGGAGGTAACAGACCCCCAGGGCAGCCGCATGGTAATATCCTGTACACACACATTATATAATATTACAGGCTATACGGTGCTGCCATATACAGGAGGGAGGGCACAGGCCCCCAGGGCAGCCGCATGGTAATATCCTGTACATACACATTATATAATATTACAGGCTATACGGTGCTGCCATATACAGGAGGGAGGTAACAGACCCCCAGGGCAGCCGCATGGTAATATACTGTACATACACGTACTACAGGTGACACCAGGCTGGAGGAATGTACAACACCATATACATACATTATTACGGGGGTGTATTATGACATACAGAAAACACCCGTGTGCACCGGATAATACAGAAACACGGACATGAGGAAGCCAGTACATGACAGGTAACCACAGAGCAGAGACAGTAACCGTATCTGGCGGATTCATCTACTGATAATATATGATGGAGTCATTCACTGTCACACTGCCCGCAGGATGAGCATCTGACAGTATGGGGAGCGGGCTGTCGTACAGCACAGTGTATACACAGGATGAGCATCTGACAGTATGGGGAGCGGGCTGTCATACAGTACATACACAGGATGAGCATCTGACAGTATGGGGAGCGGGCTGTCGTACAGTACAGTGTATACGCAGGATGAGCATCTGACAGTATGGGGAGCGGGCTGTCGTACAGCACAGTGTATACACAGGATGAGCATCTGACAGTATGGGGAGCGGGCTGTCGTACAGTACATACACAGGATGAGCATCTGACAGTATGGGGAGCGGGCTGTCGTACAGTACAGTGTATACACAGGGTGAGCATCTGACAGTATGGGGAGCGGGCTGTCGTACAGTACAGTGTATACGCAGGATGAGCATCTGACAGTATGGGGAGCGGGCTGTCGTACAGCACAGTGTATACACAGGATGAGCATCTGACAGTATGGGGAGCGGGCTGTCGTACAGTACATACACAGGATGAGCATCTGACAGTATGGGGAGCGGGCTGTCGTACAGTACAGTGTATACACAGGGTGAGCATCTGACAGTATCGGGAGCGGGCTGTCGTACAGTGTATACACAGGGTGAGCATCTGACAGTATGGGGAGCGGGCTGTCATACAGTACAGTGTATACACAGGGAGGCACAGGCTGAGCATTTGACAGTATGGGGAGCGGGCTGTCGTACAGTACAGTGTATACACAGGGTGAGCATCTGACAGTATGGGGAGCGGGCTGTCGTACAGTACAGTCTATACACAGGGTGAGCATCTGACAGTATGGGGAGCGGGCTGTCGTACAGTACAGTGTATACACAGGGTGAGCATCTGACAGTATGGGGAGCGGGCTGTCGTACAGTACAGTGTATACAGGGATGCACAGGCTGAGCCTCTGACAGTATGGGGAGCGGGCTGTCGTACAGTACAGTGTATACAGGGATGCACAGGCTGAGCATCTGACAGTATGGGGAGCGGGCTGTCGTACAGTACAGTGTATACAGGGATGCACAGGCTGAGCATCTGACAGTATGGGGAGCGGGCTGTCGTACAGTACAGTGTATATACAGTGTATACAGGGATGCACAGGCTGAGCATCTGACAGTATGGGGAGCGGGCTGTCGTACAGTACAGTGTACACACAGGGAGGCACAGGATAAGCATCTGACAGTATGGGGAGCGGGCTGTCGTACAGTACAGTGTATACAGGGATGCACAGGCTGAGCATCTGACAGTCTGGGGAGCGGGCTGTCATACAGTACAGTGTATATACAGTGTATACAGGGATGCACAGGCTGAGCATCTGACAGTATGGGGAGCGGGCTGTCGTACAGTACAGTGTACACACAGGGAGGCACAGGATAAGCATCTGACAGTATGGGGAGCAGGCTGTCGTACAGTACAGTGTATACAGGGATGCACAGGCTGAGCATCTGACAGTCTGGGGAGCGGGCTGTCATACAGTACAGTGTATATACAGTGTATACAGGGATGCACAGGCTGAGCATCTGACAGTATGGGGAGCGGGCTGTCGTACAGTACAGTGTACACACAGGGAGGCACAGGATAAGCATCTCACAGTATGGGGAGCGGGCTGTCGTACAGTACAGTGTATATACATTGTATACATTGAGGCACTAAAAGACACACATTTGCAGACATGTAACCATGACATGGAGACATATGTTATAATATCCAGTGGTGACAGCATAGAGTGATATATGAAGCACACTCTGTATTAGGGAAGTACTTCATATTAAGGTTATAGCACATGCGGTGTATGAGGCACACATGGTATATACTATATCATTACCAAGTCTACATATAATAACACTGTAACTAGCCAAGATTATACGGTACATTATCAACAGCAGTTATATAGGGTACAGTGCCCAGCATACCACAGGTGTCCAGCAGTTATATAGAAATACAGTGCCCAGCATACCACAGGTGTCCAGCAGTAATATAGGAGGTACAGTGCCCAGCATACCACAGGTGTCCAGCAGTTATACATAGGTTCAGTGCCCAGCATACCAGGTGCCCAGCAGTAATATAGAGGTTTAGTGCCCAGCATACCACAGGTGTCCAGCAGTTATATAGAGGTACTGTTCCCAGCATACCAGAGTTGTCCAGCAGTTATATAGGGGTACAGTGCCCAACATACCACTGGTGTCCAGCAGTTATATAGGGGTACAGTGCCCAACACACCACAGGTGTCCAGCAGTTATATACATGTTCAGTACCCAGTATAATACAGTGAAACTGTACTTCGTATAATACAGGGGCCCATGAATTATATAGGGGTACAGTGCCCAGCATAATACAGAGGTCCAGCAATTATATAGGGGTACAGTGCCCAGCATAATACAGGGGCCCAGCAATTACATAGGTGTACAGTGCCCAGCATAATACAGGTGCCCAATAGTAGTATATGGATACTGTACCCAGAAGTAGTGTATGGTACTGTACCCAGCAGTAGTGTATGGGCACTGTACCCAGCAGAATACAGGTACCCGGTAGTAGTACTAGGGTAAAGTACCCATAATATTATAGGTATCAGGCAGTAGTATAGTGGTACTGCACACTGCATATTACAGTCACCAGTATAGTGGTACTGTACACTGCATATAAACAGGCACCAGTATAGTGGTACTGTACACTGCATATAACAGGCACCAGTATAGTGGTACTGTACCCAGCAGAATACAGGTACCAGGCAGTAGTACTAGGGTAAAGTAGCCAGAATATTACAGGTACCAGGCAGTAGTACAGTGGAACTGTACACTGCCTATTACAGGCACCAGTATAGTGGTACTGTACACTGCCTATTACAGGCACCAGTATAGTGGTACTGTGCACTGCCTATTACAGGCACCAGTATAGTGGTACTGTGCACTGCCTATTACAGGCACCAGTATAGTGGTACTGTACACTGCCTATTACAGGCACCAGTATAGTGGTACTGTACACTGACTATTACAGGCACCAGTATAGTGGTACTGTACACGGCCTATTACAGGCACCAGTATAGTGGTACTGTACACTGCCTATTACAGGCACCAGTATAGTGGTACTGTACACTACCTATTACAGGCACCAGTATAGTGGCACTGTACACTGCATATTACAGGCACCAGTATAGTGGTACTGTACACTGCATATTACAGGCACCTGGCAGTAGTATAGTGGTACTGTACACTGCATATTACAGACACCAGGCAGTAGTATAGTGGTACTGTACCCATCATATTACAGGTACCGGGCAGTAGTATAGTGGTACAGTACACTGCATATTACAGACACCAGGCAGTAGTACAGTACCCATCATATTACAGGTACCAGGCAGTAATATAGTGGTACAGTACACTGCATATTACAGACACCAGGCAGTAGTACAGTACCCATCATATTACAGGTACCAGGCAGTAGTATAGTGGTACTGTACCCATCATATTACAGGTACCAGGCAGTATTATAGTGGTACAGTACACTGCATATTACAGACACCAGGCAGTAGTACAGTACACAGCATATTACAGGTACCAGGCAGTAGTATAGTGGTACTGTACCCATCATATTACAGGTACCAGGCAGCAGTATAGTGGTACTGTACCCATCATATTACAGGCACCAGGCAGTAGTATAGTGGTACAGAACACAGCATATTACAGGCACCAGTATAGTGGTACAGTACACAGCATATTACAGGCACCAGTATAGTGGTACAGTACACAGCATATTACAGGCACCAGTATAGTGGTACAGTAACCATCATATTACAGGTACCAGTATAGTGGTCTGTGCACTGTATATTACAGACACCAGGCAGTAGTACAATACACAGCATATTACAGGCACCAGGCAGTAGTATAGTGGTACAGTACACAGCATATTACAGGCACCAGTATAGTGGTACAGTACACAGCATATTACAGGCACCAGTATAGTGGTACAGTAACCATCATATTACAGGTACCAGGCACCAGTATAGTGGTCTGTGCACTGTATATTACAGGCAGTAGTACAGGGGTACAGTACACAGTAGTCAGCGTAAGAGATGTACAGTACTGTATATGTAACTGTGTATGTTCTGTTTCCCCCTGATACAGGGATGATCAATGTATATATGTATATGGTCTGTATCTTCCCAGTACTGGCTTGGTTTAGTGCAGTAGTTTGAGATGTTCTGTGTGCAGGAGAGAGAGAGATAGATAGATAGATAGATAGATAGATAGATAGATAGATAGATAGATAGATAGATCTGTATGAGATATTCTGTGTGCAGCATAACAAAGTATACAGGATAACTAGAGTATATAATATATTATCTATGTACAGGATAACAGAAGTACCTATAGTGTAGTAAGTATAGAAGGTAACTATAGGCTGAGCTGATGTTGGTGCAGCAGTATGGGGAGATCTCTGTGTGGGATAGTACATATACAGTATATACAGGATAGTATGCACACAGCATGTATGTATATAGAGAAGTATGTTATGCATGCAGTATATTATTAGTATATACTACACATATATATATATATATATAACGGACCTGGCGTTGGTGCATCAATGTGTATATACAGGACAGCATGCATAGTGTATACAGTTACAGTATATATAGTACACAGGGCGCACGGACCTGGCGTTGTGCAGCAGTGTGTATATACAGTATATATAGGCTAGTATAGAGTATATAGCAGTACAGTACAGTATATAGTACATAGGGGGCACAGACCTGGCGTTGTACAGCAGTGTGTGTATATATATATATATATATATATATATATATATATATATATATATATATATATATATGACAGCATGCATGGTGTATATACAGTATATATAGGATAGTATAGAGTATAAAGCAGTACAGTATATAGTACATAGGGGGCACGGACCTGGCGTTGTGCAGCAGTGTGTGTATATATATATATATGACAGCATGTATGGTGTATATAACATATATACAGTATATATATATATATATATATATATATATATATATAAGATAGCATAGAGTATATAGCAGTACAGTACAGTATATAGTACATAGGGGGCACGGACCTGGCGTTGTGCAGCAGTGTGTATATATATGACAGCATGTATGGTGTATATACAGTATATATAGGATAGCATAGAGTATATAGCAGTACAGTACAGTATATAGTACATAGGGGGCACGGACCTGGCGTTGGTGCAGTCCCCGTAGAGCGTCTCGAAGTCCCGGCGGGTGATGAGCTTGCAGCGGTTGACCCCCGGCTGGATGGCCCCCAGCCCCCGCAGCACCCGCACCTGCTCCACCGTGCAGACCACCGGCGTGATGTCCAGCCGCTTGAGCTTGGTGTAGACGGTGTGCAGCCCCCCCACCAGGTGCTTGAGGAAGAGCTCGAAGACCTGGGGCAGACAGATGAGCTCCTGCCCCCCCAGCAGGAAGGACGCCACCCGCACCCCGTGCAGCTCCACCATGCGGCACTCACTGCTGCTGGCCCCCGGGGCCCCCGGACAGGATAGGCTGCTACTGCTGCTGCTGCTACTGCTGCTGAGAGCGGGGGGAGCCGGCACCTCCATCCCGTCTCCTCTCACTCTGACCGCGCAGCGCCGAGCGCCGGACTCCACACACCGCCCGGGAGACGCTGATTGGCGGGGGCAAGGGTGGGGGCGGGGTGCGAGGCACGCCCCCTGTCACTACAGTCCCCAGCTCCGCGCACATGGGGGGAGGGGCCCCGCGGGGGGCGGGAGAGGGGAAGGGCCCACAGGGGGCGGGGCTCGGGACCCCCTCCCACCTCACTGCAAGGGTTACTGAAAGTCTACACTATCATCCAGCACTGCAGGGGTTACTGACACATTACACTATCATCCAGCACTGCAGGGGTTACTGACACCCTACACTATCATCCAGCACTGCAGGGGTTACTGACACTATACACTATCATCCAGCACTGCAGGGGTTACTAACACCATACACCATCATCCATCACTGCAGGGGTTACTGACACATTACACTATCATCCAGCACTGCAGGGGTTACTAACACCATACACTATCATCCAGCACTGCAGGGGTTACTGACACCCTACACTGTCATCCAGAACTGCAGGGGTTACTGACACTCTACACTATCATCCAGCACTGCAGGGGTTACTGACACTCTACACTATCATCCAGCACTGCAGGGGTTACTGACACGCTACACTATCATCCAGCACTGCAGGGGTTACTGACACTCTACACTATCATCCAGCACTGCAGGGGTTACTGACACCCTACACTATCATCCAGCACTGCAGGGGTTACTGACACCCTACACTATCATCCAGCACTGCCGGGGTTACTGACACATTACACTATCATCCAGCACTGCAGGGGTTACTGACACCCTACAATATCATCCAGCACTGCAGGGGTTACTGACACATTACACTATCAGTCAGCACTGCAGGGGTTACTGACACATTACACTATCATCCAGCACTGCAGGGGTTACTGACACCCTACACTATCATCCAGCACTGCAGGGGTTACTGACACCCTAGACTATCATCCAGAACTGCAGGGGTTACTGTAACTATACACTATCATCCAGCACTGCAGGGGTTACTGACACCCTACACTATCATCCAGCACTGCAGGGGTTACTGACACTATACACTATCATCCAGCACTGCAGGGGTTACTGACACTCTACATTATCATCCAGCACTTCAGGGGTTACTGACACTCTACAATATCATCCAGCACTGCAGCAGTTGCTGACACTCTACACTATCATCCAGCACTGCAGGGGTTACTGACACTCTACACTATCATCCAGCACTGCAGCAGTTACTGACACTCTACACTATCATCCAGCACTGCAGGGGTTACTGACATGCTACAATATAATCCAGCACTGCAGGGGTTACTGACACTCTACCATATCATCCAGCACTGCAGGGGTTACTGACACTCTACACTATCATCCAACACTGCAAGGGTTACTGACACCCTACAATATCATCCAGCACTGCAGGGGTTACTGACACTCTACACTATCATCCAGCACTGCAGGGGTTACTGACACCCTACACTATCATCCAGCACTGCAAGGGTTACCGACACCCTACACTATCATCCAGAACTTCAAGGGTTACTGACACCCTACTCTATCATCCAGCACTGCAGGGGTTAATGACACTTTACACTATGATCCAGCACTGCAGGGATTACTGACACTCTACAACATCATCCAGCACTGCAGGGGTTATTGACACCCTACACTATCATCCAGCACTGCAAGGGTTACTGACACCCTACAATATCATCCAGCACTGCTGGGGTTCCTGACACGCTACACTATCATCCAGCACTGCAATGGTTACTGACACCCTACAATATCATCCAGCACTTCAAGGGTTACTGACACCCTATAATGTGATCCAGCACTGCAAGGGTTACACCCTACACTGTCATCCAGCACTGCAGGGGTTTCTGACACCCTACAATATCATCCAGCACTGCAGGGGTTACTGACACCCTACACTATCATCCAGCACTGCAGGGGTTGCTGGCACTCTACAATATCATCCAGCACTGCAGGGGTTACTGACATGCTACAATATAATCCAGCACTGCAGGGGTTACTGACACTCTACCATATCATCCAGCACTGCAGGGGTTACTGACACTCTACACTATCATCCAACACTGCAAGGGTTACTGACACCCTACAATATCATCCAGCACTGCAGGGGTTACTGACACTCTACACTATCATCCAGCACTGCAGGGGTTACTGACACCCTACACTATCATCCAGCACTGCAAGGGTTACTGACACCCTACACTATCATCCAGCACTGCAAGGGTTACTGACACCCTACTCTATCATCCAGCACTGCAGGGGTTAATGACACTTTACACTATGATCCAGCACTGCAGGGATTACTGACACTCTACAACATCATCCAGCACTGCAGGGGTTATTGACACCCTACACTATCATCCAGCACTGCAAGGGTTACTGACACCCTACAATATCATCCAGCACTGCTGGGGTTCCTGACACCCTACACTATCATCCAGCACTGCAATGGTTACTGACACCCTACAATATCATCCAGCACTTCAAGGGTTACTGACACCCTATAATGTGATCCAGCACTGCAAGGGTTACACCCTACACTGTCATCCAGCACTGCAGGGGTTTCTGACACCCTACAATATCATCCAGCACTGCAGGGGTTACTGACACCCTACACTATCATCCAGCACTGCAAGGGTTACTGACACTCTATACTATCATCCAGCACTGCAAGGGTTACTGACACCCTACAATATCATACATCACTGCAATGGTTACTGACACCTTACACTGTCATCCAGCACTGCAGGGGTTTCTGAAATCCTACAATATCATCCATCACTGCAGGGGTTACTGACAAGATACACTATCATCCAGCACTGCAGGGTTTACTGGCACTCTACAATATCATCCAGCACTGCAGGGGTTACTGACATGCTACATTATCATCCAGCACTGCAGGGGTTACTGACACCCTACACTATCATCCAGCACTGCATGGGGTTACTGACACCCTACACTATCATCCAGCACTGCAGGGGTTGCTGGCACTCTACAATATCATCCAGCACTGCAGGGGTTACTGACATGCTACAATATAATCCAGCACTGCAGGGGTTACTGACATGCTGCAATATAATCCAGCACTGCAGGGGTTACTGACACTCTACCATATCATCCAGCACTGCAGGGGTTACTGACACTCTACACTATCATCCAACACTGCAAGGGTTACTGACACCCTACAATATCATCCAGCACTGCAGGGGTTACTGACACTCTACACTATCATCCAGCACTGCAGGGGTTACTGACACCCTACACTATCATCCAGCACTGCAAGGGTTACTGACACCCTACACTATCATCCAGAACTTCAAGGGTTACTGACACCCTACTCTATCATCCAGCACTGCAGGGGTTAATGACACTTTACACTATGATCCAGCACTGCAGGGATTACTGACACTCTACAACATCATCCAGCACTGCAGGGGTTATTGACACCCTACACTATCATCCAGCACTGCAAGGGTTACTGACACCCTACAATATCATCCAGCACTGCTGGGGTTCCTGACACGCTACACTATCATCCAGCACTGCAATGGTTACTGACACCCTACAATATCATCCAGCACTTCAAGGGTTACTGACACCCTATAATGTGATCCAGCACTGCAAGGGTTACACCCTACACTGTCATCCAGCACTGCAGGGGTTTCTGACACCCTACAATATCATCCAGCACTGCAGGGGTTACTGACACCCTACACTATCATCCAGCACTGCAGGGGTTGCTGGCACTCTACAATATCATCCAGCACTGCAGGGGTTACTGACATGCTACAATATAATCCAGCACTGCAGGGGTTACTGACACTCTACCATATCATCCAGCACTGCAGGGGTTACTGACACTCTACACTATCATCCAACACTGCAAGGGTTACTGACACCCTACAATATCATCCAGCACTGCAGGGGTTACTGACACTCTACACTATCATCCAGCACTGCAGGGGTTACTGACACCCTACACTATCATCCAGCACTGCCAGGGTTACTGACACCCTACACTATCATCCAGCACTGCAAGGGTTACTGACACCCTACTCTATCATCCAGCACTGCAGGGGTTAATGACACTTTACACTATGATCCAGCACTGCAGGGATTACTGACACTCTACAACATCATCCAGCACTGCAGGGGTTATTGACACCCTACACTATCATCCAGCACTGCAAGGGTTACTGACACCCTACAATATCATCCAGCACTGCTGGGGTTCCTGACACCCTACACTATCATCCAGCACTGCAATGGTTACTGACACCCTACAATATCATCCAGCACTTCAAGGGTTACTGACACCCTATAATGTGATCCAGCACTGCAAGGGTTACACCCTACACTGTCATCCAGCACTGCAGGGGTTTCTGACACCCTACAATATCATCCAGCACTGCAGGGGTTACTGACACCCTACACTATCATCCAGCACTGCAAGGGTTACTGACACTATACTATCATCCAGCACTGCAAGGGTTACTGACACCCTACAATATCATACATCACTGCAATGGTTACTGACACCTTACACCTGGGGTAGCCAACCCTAGTCCTCGAGAGCTACCAACAGTGCATGTTTTGCAGGTCTCCTCACAGAATCACAAGTGAGCTAATTAGCTCCATCTCTGTATCTTTTAAAATGTGTCAGTGATTAATGAGTGCAGCTGTGCAGCAGCTAGGTTGTCTGGAAAATGTGAACTGTTGGTAGCTCTCGAGGGCTAGGGTTGGCTACCACTGCCTTACACTGTCATCCAGCACTGCAGGGGTTTCTGAAACCCTACAATATCATCCAGCACTGCAGGGGTTACTGACAAGATACACTATCATCCAGCACTGCAGGGTTTACTGGCACTCTACAATATCATCCAGCACTGCAGGGGTTACTTACATGCTACATTATCATCCAGCACTGCAGGGGTTACTGACACCCTACACTATCATCCAGCACTGCATGGGGTTACTGACACCCTACACTATCATCCAGCACTGCAGGGGTTGCTGGCACTCTACAATATCATCCAGCACTGCAGGGGTTACTGACATGCTACAATATAATCCAGCACTGCAGGGGTTACTGACACTCTACTATATCATGCAGCACTGCAGGGGTTACTGACACCCTACAATATCATCCAGCACTGCAGGGGTTACTGATCCTCTGCAATATCATCCAGCACTGCAGGGGTTACTGACACTCTACGATCATCCAGCACTGCAGGGATTACTAAAATTCTACATTATCACCCAGCACTGCAAGGGTTACTAACACCCTACACTATCATCAGCACTGCAGGGGTTACTGACAGTTTACACTCTCATCCAGCATTGCAGGGGTTACTGACACTCTACAATATCATCCAGCACTGCAGGGGTTACTGACACCCTACAATATCATCCAACACTGCAGGGGTTACTGACACCCTACACTATCATCCAGCACTGCAGGGGTTACTGACACCCTACAATATCATCCAGCACTGCAAGGGTTACTGACATTCTGCATTATCATCCAGCACTGCAAGGGTTACTGACACCCTACACTATCATCCAGCACTGCAGGGGTTACTGACACCCTACAATATCATCCAGCACTGCAGGGGTTACTGACACTCTACACTATCATCCATCACTGCAGGGGAAACATACATTCTGAATTATCATCCAGCACTACAGGCGTTACTGACACTCTATAATATCATCCATCACTGCAAGAGTTACTGACACCCTACACTATAATCCAGCACTAGAGGGGTTACTGACACCCTACAATATCATCCGGCACTGCAGGGGTTACTGACACCCTACAGTATCATCCAGCACTGCAAGGGTTACTGACACCCTACAATATCATCCAGCACTGCAGGGGTTCCTGACACCCTACGCTATCATCTAGCACTGCAAGGGTTACTGACACCTTATAATGTGATCCAGCACTGCAAGGGTTACTGACACCCTACACTATCATCCAGCACTGCAGGGGTTACTGAAACCCTACCATATTATCCAGCACTGCAAGGGTTACTGACACCCTACAATATCATCCAGCACTGCAGGGGTTCCTGACACCCTACGCTATCATCCAGCACTGCAAGGGTTACTGACACCTTATAATGTGATCCAGCACTGCAAGGGTTACTAACACCCTACACTATCATCCAGCACTGCAGGGGTTACTGACACCCTACCATATTATCCATCACTGCAAGGGTTACTGACATTCTGCATTATCATCCAGTACTGCAGGGGATTTCTGCCACTCTACACTCTCATCCAGCACTGCAAAGGTTACTGAAACCCTACAATATCATCCAGCACTGCAGGGGTTACTCACACTCTACAATATCATCCAGCACTGCATGGGGTTACTGACACCCTACGATATCACCCAGCACTGCAGGGGTTACTGACACCCTACACTAACATCCAGCACTGCAGGGGTTACTAATATTCTTCATTATTATCCAGCACTGCAGGGGTTACTGACACTCTACAACATCATCTAGCACTGCAGGGGTTATTGACACCCTACACTATCATCCAGCACTGCAAGGGTTACTGACACCCTACAATATCATCCAGCACTACAGGGGTTCCTAACACCCTACGCTATCATCCAGCACTGCAATGGTTACTGACACCCTACAATATCATCCAGCACTGCAAGGGTTACTGACACCCTAAAATGTGATCCAGCACTGCAAGGTTACTGACACCCTATTCTATCATGCAGCACTGCAGGGGTTACTGACACCCTACAATATTATCCAGCACTGCAAGGGTTACTGACATTCTGCATTATCGTCCAGTACTGCAAGGGTTACTGACACCCTTCAATATCATCCAGCACTGCAAAGGTTACTGAAACCCTACAATATCATCCAGCACTGCAGGGGTTACTCACACTCTACAATATCATCCAGCACTGCATGGGGTTAATGACACCCTACGATATCACCCAGCACTGCAGGGGTTACTGACACCCTACACTATCATCCACCACTGCAGGGGTTATGAATGCTCTACACTATCATCCAGTTCTGCAGGGGTTACTGATGCTCTACAATATCATCCAGCACTGCAAGGGTTACTGACATTCTGCATTATCATCCAGTACTGCAAGGGTTACTGACACCCTACAATATCATCCAGCACTGCAAAGGTTACTGAAACCCTACAATATCATCCAGCACTGCAGGGGTTACTCACACTCTACAATATCATCCAGCACTGCATGGGGTTAATGACACCCTACGATATCACCCAGCACTGCAGGGGTTACTGACACCCTACACTATCATCCACCACTGCAGGGGTTATGAATGCTCTACACTATCATCCAGTTCTGCAGGGATTACTGAGGTTCAACATTATCATCCAGCACTGCAGGGGTTACTGACACTCAAAAATAGCATCCAGCACTGCAGGGGTTACTGATTCTCTACACTATCATCCAGCACTGCAGGGGTTACTGACACCCTACAATATCATCCAGCAATGCAGGGGTTACTGACACCCTCCAATATCATCCACCACTGCAAAAGTTACTGACACTCTACAATATCATGCAGCACTGCAGGGGTTACTGACACCCTACAATATCATCCAGCACTGCAGGGGTTACTGATCATCTGCAATATCATCCAGCACTGCAGGGGTTACTGACAATCTACACGATCATCCAGCACTGCAGGGATTACTGAGGTTCTACATTATCATCCAGCACTGCAGGGGTTACTGACACTCAACAATATCATCCAGCACTGCAGGGGTTACTGATGCTCTACACTATCATCCAGCACTGCAGGGGTTACTGACACCCTACAATATCATCCAGCAATGCAGGGGTTACTGACACCTTACAATATCATCCAGCACTGCAGGGGTTACTGACACTCTACAATATCATGCAGCACTGCAGGGGTTACTGACACCCTACAATATCATCCAGCACTGCAGGGGTTACTGATACTCTGCAATATCATCCAGCACTGCAGGGGTTACTGACACTCTACGATCATCCAGCACTGAAGGGATTACTGAGATTCTACATTATCACCCAGCACTGCAAGGGTTACTAACACCCTACACTATCATCAGCACTGCAGGGGTTACTGACAGTTTACACTCTCATCCAGCACTGCAGGGTTTACTGACACTCTAAAATATCATCCAGCACTGCAGGGGTTACTGACACCCTACAATATCATCCAACACTGCAGGGGTTACTGACACCCTACAATATCATCCACCACTGCAGGGGTTATGGATGCTCTACACTATCATCCAGTTCTGCAGGGGTTACTGACACTCTACAATATCATCCAGCACTGCAGGGGTTACTGACTCTCTACAATATTATCCAGCACTGCAGGGGTTACTGATGCTCTACAATATCATCCAGCACTGTAAGGGTTACTGACATTCTGCATTATCATCCAGCTCTGCAGGGGTTCCTGACACTCTACATTATCATCCAGCACTGCAGGGGTTACTAACACTCTACAATATAATCCAGCATGGCAGGGGTAACTGATGCTCTACACTATCATCCAGCACTGCAGGGGTAACTGACACTCAACAATATCATCCAGCACTGCAGGGATTACTGATCCTCTGCAATATCATCCAGCACTGCAGGGGTTACTGACACTCTACGATCATCCAGCACTGCAGGGATTACTGAGATTCTACATTATCACCCAGCACTGCAAGGGTTACTAACACCCTACACTATCATCCAGCACTGCAGGGGTTACTGACAGTTTACACTCTCATTCAGCACTGCAGGGGTTACTGACACTCTACAATATCATCCAGCACTGCAGGGGTTACTGACACCCTACAATATCATCCAACACTGCAGGGGTTACTGACACCCTACAATATCATCCACCACTGCAGGGATTATGGATGCTCTACACTATCATCCAGTTCTGCAGGGGTTACTGACACTCTACAATATCATCCAGCACTGCAGGGGTTACTGACTCTCTACAATATTATCCAGCACTGCAGGGGTTACTGATGCTTTACAATATAATCCAGCACTGTAAGGGTTACTGACATTCTGCATTATCATCCAGCTCTGCCGGGGTTCCTGACACTCTACATTATCATCCAGCACTGCAGGGGTTACTAACACTCTACAATATAATCCAGCATGGCAGGGGTTACTGATGCTCTACACTATCATCCAGCACTGCAGGGGTTACTGACACTCAACAATATCATCCAGCACTGCAGGGGTTACTGGTGCTCTACAATATCATCCAGCACTGCAGGGGTTACTGACACCCTACAATATCATCCAGCAATGCAGGGGTTACTGACACCCTACAATATCATCCAGCACTGCAGGGGTTACTGACACCCTACAATATCATCCAGCACTGCAGGGGTTACTGATCCTCTGCAATATCATCCAGCACTACAGGGGTTACTGACACTCTACACGATCATCCAGCACTGCAGGGATTACTGAGGTTCTACATTATCATCCAGCACTGCAGGGGTTACTGACACTCAACAATAGCATCCAGCACTGCAGAGGTTACTGATGCTCTACACTATAATCCAGCACTGCAGGGGTTACTGACACCCTACAATATCATCCAGCAATGCAGGGGTTACTGACTCTCTATAATATCATCCAGCACTGCAGGGGTTACTGACACTCTACAATATCATGCAGCACTGCAGGGGTTATTGACACCCTACAATATCATCCAGCACTGCAGGGGTTACTGATTCTCTGCAATATCATCCAGCATTGCAGGGGTTACTGACACTCTACAATATCATCCAGCACTGCAGGGATTACTGAGATTCTACATTATCACCCAGCACTGCAAGGGTTACTAACACCCTACAATATTATCCAACACTGCAGGGGTTACTGACACCCTACAATATTATCCAGCACTGCAGGGGTTACTGACACCCTACAATATCATCCAACACTGCAGGGGTTACTGACACCCTACAATATCATCCAACACTGCAGGGGTTACTGACACTCTGCAGCATCTAGCAGCTTACTGACACACTGCATCGTTATCATCCAGCATTATCACCCTGCACAGCAAGGGTTGATAACACTCTGCAGCATTATCTAGCACTGCACAGGTTACTGAAACTCTACTTCTTCATCATCCAGCACTGCAAGGCACATTACTGACACTCAGCGTCATTCTACACTGCAGTGGTTAGTAGCACGCAACAGCATCATTGGGTACTGCAAGGGTTAACAACCTGCATCGTTATCATCGTGACCAACATTGCAGGGGTTGCATCAGCTGGCACTGCAAGGGTTACTGACACTCTGCTTCATCATCTGGCACTGCAGGTGTTACTGACAGCACAATCCGGCACTGCAGTGGTTACTGACAGCACCACCTGGTACTTCAGGGTTATTAACACTCGCCAGCATCATCTGGCACTGCAAGGGTTACTGAAACTTTGCATCATCTTGCACTGCAGGGAATAATAACACTGTAAATCACCATCATCATACAGCACTGCAAGGGTTACTGCTCAGCGTCATCGGGCAGTGCAGGGAGTTAATAACACTCAACAGCATCAGCTGGCACTACAAAGGTGATTAACACTCAATGTCATCATCCAGTACTGCAGTGGTAATGACAAAGAGTTATCATCGGGCACATCAGGGGTTAATAAAATGCAAAAGCATCATCTGGCACTGCAAGGGTTACTGACACTGCACATCATCATCCAGCACTGCAAGGGTTACTGACAATGACTGCACATCATTATCCCGCACTGCAAGGGTTACTGACACTGCACATCATCATCCAGCACTGCAAGGGTTACTGCTCAGCGTCGTCGTGCAGTGCAGGGGGTTAATAACACTCAACAGCATGAGCTGGCACTACAAGGGTGATTAACACTTAATGTCATCATCCAGTACAGAAGTGGTAATGACACAGAGTTATCATCGGGCAAATCAGGGGTTAATAAAACGAAAAAGCATCATCTGGCACTGCAAGGGTTACTGACACTGCACATCATCACCCATCACTGCAAGGGTTACTGACAATGACTGCACATCATTATCCCGCACTGCAAGGGTTACTGACACTGCACATCATCATCCAGCACTGCAAGGGTTACTGCTCAGCGTCGTCGTGCAGTGCAGGGGGTTAATAACACTCAACAGCATGAGCTGGCACTACAAGGGTGATTAACACTTAATGTCATCATCCAGTACAGAAGTGGTAATGACACAGAGTTATCATCGGGCAAATCAGGGGTTAATAAAACGAAAAAGCATCATCTGGCACTGCAAGGGTTACTGACACTGCACATCATCACCCATCACTGCAAGGGTTACTGACAATGACTGCACATCATCATCCAGCACTGCAAGGGTTACTGACACTGCACATCATCATCCAGCACTGCAAGGGTTACTGACAATGACTGCACATCATCATCCAGCACTGCAAGGGTTACTGACACTGCACATCATCATCCAGCACTCTAAGGGTTACTGACACTGCACATCATCATCAAGCACTGCAAGGGTTACTGACACTGTACATCATCGTCCAGCACTACAAAGGATAATGACACTCAGCGTCAACCGGCACTGCAGGGGTTATTAACACTCAGCATCTCTGGGCACTACAGGGATTGACAAAACTCTGTATTATTATCCAGCACTGCAACGGTTACTGACACTCTACAATATCATCCAGCACTGCAGGGCTTACTGACGCTCTACAATATCATCCAGCACTGCAGGGGTTACTGACACTCTACAATATCATCCAGCACTGCAGGGGTTACTGACACTCTACATTATCATCCAGCACTGCAGGGGTTACTGAAACTCTACACTATAATCCAGCACTGCAGGGGTTACTGACACTCTACAATATCATTAAGCACTGCAGGGGTTACTGACACTCTACAATATCATCCATCACTGCAGGGAATATTGACACTCTACAATATCATCTGGCACTGCAGGGGTTACTGACACCCTACACTATCATCCAGCACTGCAAGGGTTTCTGACATCATACACTATCATCCAGCACTGCAAGGGTTGCTGAAAGTCTACAATATCATCCAGCACTGCAGGGGTTACTGACACCCTACACTATCATCCAGCACTGCAGGGGTTTCCTGACACTCGGCATTATTATCCAGCACTGCAAGGGTTACTGACACTCTACACTATCATCTTGCACTGCAGGGGTTACTGACACTCTACACTATCATCCAGCTCTGCAGGGATTACTGACACCCTACAATATCATCCAGCACTGCAGGGGTTACTGACATTCTAAAATTAATATCCAGCACTGCAGGGGTTACTGACACCCTACAATATCATCCAGCACTGCAGGGGTTACTGACATTCTACGCTATCATCCAGCACTGCATGGGTGACTGATAGTGGACACTATCATCCAGCATTGCAGGGGTTACTGACACTCTACACTATCATCCAGCACTGCAGGGGTTACTGCCACTCTACATTATCATCCAGCACTTCAGGGGTTACTGACACTCTACAATATCATCCAGCACTGCAGGGGTAACGGACACTCTACACTATCATTCAGCACTGCAGGGGTTACTGACAATCTACAATATCATCCAGCACTGCAGGGGTTACTGATTCTCTGCAATATCATCCAGCACTGCAGGGTTTACTGACACTCTACGATCATCCAGCACTGCAGGGATTACTGAGATTCTACATTATCACCCAGCACTGCAAGGGTTACTAACACCCTACACTATCATTAGCACTGCAGGGGTTACTGACAGTTTACACTCTCATCCAGCACTGCAGGGGTTACTGGCACTCTACAATATCATCCAGCACTGCAGGGGTTACTGACAATCTACAATATCATCCAACACTGCAGGGGTTACTGACACCCTACAATATCATCCAACACTGCAGGGGTTACTGACACTCTGCAGCATCTAGCAGCTTACTGACACACTGCATCGTTATCATCCAGCTTTATCACCCTGCACAGCAAGGGTTAATAACACTCCGCAGCATTATCTAGCACTGCACAGGTTACTGAAACTCTACTTCTTCAGCATCCAGCACTGCAAGGCACATTACTGACACTCAGCGTCATTCTACACTGCAGTGGTTAGTAGCACGCAACAGCATCATTGGGTACTGCAAGGGTTAACAACCTGCATCGTTATCATTGTGACCAGCATTGCAGGGGTTAATAACACTTGACAGCATCAGCTGGCACTTCAATGGTTACTGACACTCTGCTTCATCATCTGGCACTGCAGGTGTTACTGACAGCACAATCCGGCACTGCAGTGGTTACTGACAGCACCACCTGGTACTTCAGGGTTATTAACACTCGCCAGCATCATCTGGCACTGCAAGGGTTACTGAAACTTTGCATCATCTTGCACTGCAGGGAATAATAACACTGTGCATCACCATCATCATACAGCACTGCAAGGGTTACTGCTCAGCGTCATCGGGCAGTGCAGGGGGTTAATAACACTCAACAGCATCAGCTGGCACTACAAGGGTGATTAAAACTCAATGTCATCATCCAGTACTGCAGTGGTAATGACACAGAGTTATCATCGGGCACATCAGGGGTTAATAAAACGCAAAAGCATCATCTGGCACTGCAAGGGTTACTGACACTGCACATCATCATCCAGCACTGCAAGGGTTACTGACAATGACTGCACATCATCATCCCGCACTGCAAGGGTTACTGACACTGCACATCATCATCCAGCACTGCAAGGGTTACTGCTCAGTGTCGTCGGGCAGTGCAGGGGGTTAATAACACTCAACAGCATCAGCTGGCACTACAAGGGTGATTAACACTCAATGTCATCATCCAGTACAGAAGTGGTAATGACACAGAGTTATCATCTGGCACATCAGGGGTTAATAAAACGCAAAAGCATCATCTGGCACTGCAAGGGTTACTGACATTGCAAATCATCACCCATCACTGCAAGGGTTACTGACAATGACTGCACATCATCATCCAGCACTGCAAGGGTTACTGACACTGCACATCATCATCCAGCACTGCAAGGGTTAATGACAATGACTGCACATCATCATCCAGCACTGCAAGAGTTACTGACACTGCACATCATCATCCAGCACTCTAAGGGTTACTGACACTGCACATCATCATCAAGCACTGCAAGGGTTACTGACACTGTACATCATCGTCCAGCACTACAAAGGATAATGACACTCAGCGTCAACTGGCACTGCAGGGGTTATTAACACTCTGCATCTCTGGGCACTACAGGGATTGACAAAACTCTGCATTATTATCCAGCACTGCAACGGTTACTGACACTCTACAATATCATCCAGCACTGCAGGGCTTACTGACGCTCTACAATATCATCCAGCACTGCAGGGGTTACTGACACTCTACAATAGCATCCAGCACTGCAGGGGTTACTGACACTCTACATTATCATCCAGCACTGCAGGGGTTACTGAAACTCTACATTATAATCCAGCACTGCAGGGGTTACTGACACTCTACAATATCATCAAGCACTGCAGAGGTTACTGACACTCTACAATATCATCCAGCACTGCAGGGAATACTGACACTCTACAATATCATCTGGCACTGCAGGGGTTACTGACACCCTACACTATCATACAGCACTGCAAGGGTTACTGACACCCTACACTATCATCCAGCACTGCAAGGGTTTCTGAAAGTCTACAATATCATCCAGCACTGCAGGGGTTACTGACACCCTACACTATCATCCAGCACTGCAGGGGTTTCCTGACACTCGGCATTATTATCCAGCACTGCAAGGGTTACTGACACTCTACACTATCATCCTGCACTGCAGGGGTTACTGACACTCTACACTATCATCCAGCACTGCAGGGATTACTGACACCCTACAATATCATCCAGCACTGCAGGGGTTACTGACATTCTGAAATTAATATCCAGAACTGCAAGGGTTACTGACACCCTACAATATCATCCAGCACTGCAGGGGTTACTGACATTCTACGCTACCATCCAGCACTGCATGGGTGACTGATAGCGGACACTATCATCCAGCATTGCAGGGGTTACTGACACTCTACACTATCATCCAGCACTGCAGGGGTTACTGCCACTCTACATTATCATCCAGCACTTCAGGGGTTACTGACACTCTACAATATCATCCAGCACTGCAGGGGTAACTGACACTCTACACCATGGGTCTTCAAACTGTGGCCCTCCAGATGTTGTGAAACTACAAATCCCAGCATGCCTTGCCACAGTTTTAACACTCCCTTATAACAAAACTGGCAAGACATGCTGGGATTTGTAGTTTCACAACATCTGGAGGGCCACAGTTTGAAGACCCATGCTCTACACTATCATCCAGCACTGCAGGGGTTACTGACAATCTACAATATCACCCAGCACTGCAGGGGTTACTGATTCTCTGCAATATCATCCAGCACTGCAGGGGTTACTGACACTCTACGATCATCCAGCACTGCAGGGATTACTGAGATTCTACATTATCACCCAGCACTGCAAGGGTTACTAACACCCTACACTATCATCAGCACTGCAGGGGTTACTGACAGTTTACACTCTCATCCAGCACTGCAGGGGTTACTGGCACTCTACAATATCATCCAGCACTGCAGGGGTTACTGACAATCTACAATATCATCCAACACTGCAGGGGTTACTGACACCCTACAATATCATCCAACACTGCAGGGGTTACTGACACTCCGCAGCATCTAGCAGCTTACTGACACACTGCATCGTTATCATCCAGCATTATCAACCTGCACAGCAAGGGTTAATAACACTCAGCAGCATTATCTAGCACTGCACAGGTTACTGAAACTGTACTTCTTCATCATCCAGCACTGCAAGGCACATTACTGACACTCAGCGTCATTCTACACTGCAGTGGTTAGTAGCACGCAACAGCATCATTGGGTACTGCAAGGGTTAACAACCTGCATCGTTATCATTGTGACCAGCATTGCAGGGGTTAATAACACTTGACAGCATCAGCTGGCACTTCAATGGTTACTGACACTCTGCTTCATCATCTGGCACTGCAGGTGTTACTGACAGCACAATCCGGCACTGCAGTGGTTACTGACAGCACCACCTGGTACTTCAGGGTTATTAACACTCACCAGCATCATCTGGCACTGCAAGGGTTACTGAAACTTTGCATCATCTTGCACTGCAGGGAATAATAACACTGTGCATCACCATCATCATACAGCACTGCAAGGGTTACTGCTCAGCGTCGTCGGGCAGTGCAGGGGGTTAATAACACTCAACAGCATCAGCTGGCACTACAAGGGTGATTAACACTCATTGTCATCATCCAGTACTGCAGTGGTAATGACACAGAGTTATCATCGGGCACATCAGGGGTTAATAAAATGCAAAAGCATCATCTGGCACTGCAAGGGTTACTGACACTGCACATCATCATCCAGCACTGCAAGGGTTACTGACAATGACTGCACATCATCATCCCGCACTGCAAGGGTTACTGACACTGCACATCATCATCCAGCACTGCAAGGGTTACTGACACTGCACATCATCATCCAGCACTCTAAGGGTTACTGACACTGCACATCATCATCCAGCACTCTAAGGGTTACTGACACTGCACATCATCATCAAGCACTGCAAGGGTTACTGACACTGTACATCATCGTCCAGCACTACAAAGGATAATGACACTCAGCGTCAACCGGCACTGCAGGGGTTATTAACACTCTGCATCTCTGGGCACTACAGGGATTGACAAAACTCTGCATTATTATCCAGCACTGCAATGGTTACTGACACTCTACAATATCATCCAGCACTGCAGGGCTTACTGACACTCTACAATATCATCCAGCACTGCAGGGGTTACTGACATTCTGAAATTAATATCCAGCACTGCAGGGGTTACTGACTCCCTACAATATCATTCAGCACTGCAGGGGTTACTGACATTCTACGCTATCATCCAGCACTGCAGGGGTTACTGATAGCGGACACTATCATCCAGCATTGCAGGGGTTACTGACACCCTACACTATCATCCAGCACTGCAGGGGTTACTGACACCCTACACTATCATCCAGCACTGCAGGGGTTACTGATAGCGGACACTATCATCCAGCATTGCAGGGGTTACTGACACCCTACACTATCATCCAGCACTGCAGGGGTTAATGACACTACACTATCATCCAGCACTGCAGGGGTTACTGACACTACACTATCATCCCGCACTGCAGGGGTTACTGACAATCTACAATATCATCCAGCACTGCAGGGGTTACTGAAACCCTACACTATCATCCAGCACTGCAGGGGTTACTGACACTCTACAATATCATCCAGCACTGCAGGGGTTACTGAAACCCTACACTATCATCCAGCACTGCAGGGGTTACTGACACTCTACAATATCATCCAGCACTGCAGGGGTTACTGACAATCTACACTATCATCCAGCACTGCAGGGGTTACTGACACTACACTATCATCCAGCACTGCAGGGGTTACTGACACCCTACAATATCATCCAGCACTGCAGGGGTTACTGACACTACACTATCATCCAGCACTGCAGGGGTTACTGACACTCTACACTATCAGGCACCCACCTCCCCCTGTCAACGCTGCCGCCGCTGTCACTTTCTTCCCGTGATCGTCCCCGGTGCCTGTCCCCCTATGATTGCAGGCACCGGGACTGGCGCATGCGCAGTACAAATATATGTACTGCGCATATGGCCAGCTTCTATGGGCTGCTTCGGCAGCAGTCCATAGAAGTAATCATGATTTCGGCGCCTGTACAATATAAGTTACAGGCACCGGATCCAGCGCATGCACAGTACCCGGCAGCCCGCAACAAGGCGTCCCGGAGGGAGGGAACAACTCCCATTGGGACTGCCTTGGTGACTGGCAGGTCGGACTTCCAATAGGAAGTCACTGCCAGTCACAGTGAAACCAGTGCGGTCGCACAGACCGCATCTGGCTTCACTACAGTGGCGGATTTTACCTGGGGGGTCTGCTGCCCTGCAGCCCATAGGTAAAAAACCGCCACTGCTCTACAATATCATCCAGCACTGCAGGGGTTACTAAGCAATGGTACTAAGGGCCTTATTCTAGTTCACTCGTAGAAAAACAGGAGTTTGCAGAATGACGCACCTCTGCTGCACGCTACTACTCCTTGTTTGAATCCAACAGCCGATTTATCGCTGCACTCCACGTGCAGACGCTCAGCGCCAAACCGCTGTGCCTTCCTGCCAGCTATACATTTTTCAGTTACAGCCGCAAACAGCACCATCCTGCCGCCTCAACGTCGCTTCACCATCCTGGGCGCACTTAATTGAGACTCGGCACTACCAATTGGACGGGGTTGAGGACCCCACACATCGGGCTCCCCTGTAACCACGACTTTAAAATTAACTACAAAGGGTGAGATAATTTCAAAGCAAATACGCTGTACTCACTAGCACCGACAGGCCCATGGATCCATCTGTGTGGACTGCATACATGTTACAACTATTGCACACTGGTGCTTTCAATCCACTTGGCAAAATTTTCAACACTCACGTCTAACAGTGAAACTGCATTGGACAAATATATCACAAATCTATGGAGTAGTATATAAACATGCTTGTTTTAATTATTATTGTTTTGCTACAATTGCAATATATGTATTAGCTTTGTTTTTATTTTCCATTACAAGTATCCTTGAATGTTACCTTTTATAAATTCATAATTATACAGTGTGTCCAGTTTACATTTTTATTCAAGAACAAGTAGGGTTCTGGAGTCTGCACTCAGTAGTATATATTTTACCCTATATTGTCGGGTATTCACCGCTATACAAATTACTTTGTCATGTAGCGGGGGTGCTATCCTGACCAACTGTAAGTCAGTAGTCAAAAATATTGAAGAGAGGAGAAAGACAGTTTTTTGTGTGGACGCACTCCTGGTTTAACAAAAATATTATTACTCAAATAATTTTCTTTTTATATTTTTATATATAAAATTGTGGGAACCCCTATCGTCTTTATTGTTATGAGCTGTGACATGGGGTAAACCACAAAAAATGTGCGAAAATTGAAGAGGTTAAAATATCCCAACAAACATATATACACAGTGATAAGAAAAGAAAATTGGTGTTGGACAGAATTTTAAAACGTGTAGGCAGGTTTCATAGGATGTTTTTGTTGTGTTAACAATCGGGTGGTATTCCCGTATATGGGCAATTTGTGTACTTCCACTGCAGGGGAATGTGACAGTTGGTTTCAGGGATTAGTCTTGGTAGTGAGTAAATTCACTTATTTTACCGACCCATCTATCCAACCGACGCACCTCTGGATTTTTTGAAAGGAGAATGCAGTTCGATATATTTATTTTCAAGATATTACTTTTCAGCTTTTTATTTGCTGTGCTGGTAAGTGTATTGGCCTTGAATTCGGCTCTATATTACACTCAAATAAGTGTTTTGGCCTTGGGGTTGGCTCTATTTTACACTTTGTAATTTATACACAGTATTCTTGGTCCCATATGTTTATATTGCTTGGTTCTGTTATTTCTAACAGTATATACTACCCCAGTAGTACTGTTAATTTCTGTCACATATACTTATTTAGTCTGTGGAGCGATATTTTTACGTTTGAACAGGCTTTGAAATCTGGCCGTATGGTGGGCTCTATGTCATGTAAGTATTATATGCCGTGTTCAAATTTCTTGTTGTTATTGCCTATTTAGCTGTTATATATCAGCGTTTTGGCAGATAGCGGTGTGTATATCAGATGTGTGGTCTGGCCGTGAATCTGGCTTTATATCACACTGCTATTAAATAACCGAATTTATATCCTCCTCAGTTTTGTAAGCTATGCCTTTTAAGCTGTATTATATTCAGCGTATGGCAGTTGGTATAGTTCGTGACTCAAGCCTTACTTTTAGGCTCTATTTCACAGTACAGTATTGTGTAGTATTACACTGTATTTATCTCCGTTTTCTATTAGATACAGTATTTATATGGGACTTGATACTGTGTGTCAATTCTGACTGCATATATTGCACGCTTCCCAGAGTGTGTGTATAGGTTTTTTAATAGTTCAGTGAATACTTTGTTATCTCCTGCTTTGGCTTTTTGCCCAGGTTTTTAGTACAACAGTATTAGATACACTTTATTACATTCCTCCTGATCGCTGCTGCCACCTGCTGGTGTGTTATTATATTTTATATATCTCTTGGTAGATTTGCTCGGTTTACAGTGCCGAATTATGGGGCAACTGTGTTACAATTTTAAATGACATGTATGGTTTATTGATGTTGGTCGCAGGCACTTTATTCAATTGTGCCTGCTGCACCTATTTGCGCTACACCTCTTAGGTGGACTTTTAGGTGCGCACTATAGGTGGATTGTTCGTACCATACAAGTGTCTAGTTGAAGTTATTATCTACCTGGATGGATAGGCTGCGTGAGCTGTATTAGTTCACTCTTGCCAGCGGTGGATCAGCGCGATCAGAGTTATGGGTAAACAAACAGTGGAAAGCAATATAACAATAGGTAATACTAAATACAATTTACATCCTATTACACCTGCCTAACACGGGTCTAGAACACGTGTTTCGCACTTAGGTGCTTCTTCAAGCTAGCCAAACGATTGATCTCCACTGTCTAATCTTTATTATGGTGTCCCGCCAATCATTTGCGAGTATCGCGGGTCACGTGTTATTCATTTAGCCAATGACGCGAGTCACTAGCTGTATGTCATTACTGTGCGGCATTGTGCTACTGCTGATGCCTGTGTCACGTGATCGGTCACGTGTGTCCTATACGCCAATGATGGCTCTCTTGGACATTGCCCGTCCATCTGTATGTTGTATCCCGGCACCCCGGAGTATGTATATCTGGATTGCAGTTTATTTTATATGGTTGGTAATCCATGGGGCGATCGTTGCACGGATTCTATCTACTCCTAAATGGAGTTCATACTTCCCCTGGGTTGATGAATTTGTATTTTCACTCCCTCCGTTTTGATGTTATGTGCCTGTATAGCGTTCTTTATTATTAGATATGCTTGGCGATTATGCTGCCCGGTAATCTGTGTATTGAATATATACCCTACCTTTGGATGCTTATAATGAAGACAGTGGCGTTATGAGAGCACTCAAGATGCTAGTTCTTACATATTAATTCTATTGTTAGATCTTCTCTCATACAATAAAGTGAGTTTTAAAGTTGAGTGGAGTGAGAAGGGGGTTATGATTATTTGTAAAAATAAAAACGTGATTAGGTGACAGAAAAAGAAAAAATAAAGTGATAACAACATAATGAATAAATTGTGTAAAATAATCATAACAAGAATATGTAATTATATTTGGATTATTTCATTATTAGTGTTGGATTAGGTGGTGTGCTGGTGTTTTCAATCTGTGCTACCATTTACATTGGCTGTGATGCTATAGATTAGGCTATACACAGTCTTGTGGGTACCACTTGTGTATTGATTGTGATCCATTGGATGCTTGATCCATTGGGTTAATATACTGTGAAGAATAAGTATCATGGTTGGGTACTGGTGATTGGGGATGAATAATAGTGAGTATTTTATTTTAATGGTAATAAAGGTGGGGTACTTTGAAAGAAGATGCATCTTGATTTGATTGAGGATTTAATGTAATTTTTCTCTCCCTTTCTCTCTCATTTCTACAGGAAGACAGCATTTCATCCATATTGGTAAGTATCAAGTTTTTATCTTTTTTTGTGTTGTTTTTTGCCTTGCATATTTTGCATATATTCCACTCATGTGATACTAGAGATGGGAGTATATGCATGGGGAGGATACTTGGATTTTTTAGTTACAGACTAATTATATTCTTACAGAGGTGATATTAGTATGTGCATCTGAGTGGCAGTTGGGTGGAAATTATTTAGAGGAATACTGAATAGCTATTATATTCGTTTAGCCCTCTTGGCTGCAAACAGTCCATCAGGAAGATCATTTTGGTCTCAGTTTTTAGAAGCTCAGCATCTAGATCTCCTCCTCTGATGCCCATTTGAATATGCCGCATGCCAAACACTTTGAGCCCCAAAGGCTCGCTATTGTGATGGTGCATGAAGTGTCTGGCTATCGGACTGAGTTTTCTGAAGTTTTCTGAGTCCTTTCTGGCATTCCGTATGGAGCCAACATGCTCTAATACTCGGACCTTGAATGGCCTTTTGGTTTTTCCCACATAAACTTTGCCACATGGGCATTGTATCTGGTATACCACCCCAATGGTAGTACAGGTTATCAGACCTTTTATATGCCATATTTTATTGAACTTGTCTTTATATGATTTTGTCGAGATCATATAACTACATGCTTTGCATCTACCGCATTTTTCTGAGCCTTGTTTTGATGAAAGGGCTGTTGTTGGCGGTATTTCTGCCAGATGGCTGCGTACTAGATGATCTTTTACATTTCTAGCTCTTCTCCAATTGACTTGGACTTGAGGTTGAAGGATTTGCTTTAGATCCTCATCTGTCTGTAGGACAGGCCAATGTTTTTGCAGTATTTGGCGGATGTCCTTCCAGTGGTTGTTATATGTGCCTATGAACCTAATAGGTTCCGTCTGGTTTGGATTCCGCTTTTTGGGGAGGAGCAGGGAGTCCCGTGTGATGTTTTGTACTTCCTTTCGAGATTTTTTAATAAGATTTTTACTATATCCTCTCTCTATTAGCCTGTCTGCTAATTCTTGTTCCCTTTTCTGCAGGGTTTGAGGGTTTGAGCAATTCCTTTTGGTCCTTATCATTTCCCCTTTGGGGATGGCCTTGATTGTACTAGGCAGGTGGCCACTTGAGGCATGCAGTAGACTATTTGTGGCAGTTTCTTTTCTATATAGGTCTGTACACAGATTTCCAGTGTTGTCAATGCTGATTAGCAGGTCAAGAAAATGAATTTGGTTCTGGCTTATTTCGTGTGTGAGTTTGAGGTTTAGATCATTTTGATTTAGAATTCCAATGAATTCCTCTAACTCGCCTTTTTCTCCTTCCCACAGTAGCAGAATATCATCAATAAAACGGAGATACAGTGGAATTTTCTCTGTAAATTCCGTATTAAAATCATTGAACACCACCAACGAACCCCACCAATCAGGAAACTTTAGGAGAAGAGGACCAACTTGCATTGGAAATCCTGTTAGATCTAGAATCTGAAAACCAAAATGATGAGTCCAACCCACTGACCATAGATCAACATCAGAAAGTACCAGAACCCTTTGACAAGTCAAAAGTAAAGAAAAAATCTACCTTTACACCAGACACAAAAATTTGTCCTCAAATACAGGTATACCAGACTTTAGTCTCACAAGATCTTGACAAATTGCTAGGTAAACCGAGGCACAAACCTGAGAACATCACAGCAGGGGAAAAACAAGCTCTTAAAGAAATGGCATCCTGGCATGACACAATTACAAAACCATCAGACAAGGGGGGAAACGTGGTATTATGGCCACGCACCCTGTACACTCATGAATTACAACGTCAATTAAAAGACTCTGAGTGCTACAAAAAACTTATCTTCAGCCCGTGTATAGAGTTTTCTCGCCAATATAATACTCTGATCAAATCAGCCCATGAGAGGAAAATCATCTCAAATAATGACTATAAATTTTTACAAATCAAAAATCCAAGGACACCGACTTTGTACCTCCTCCCCAAAGTCCACAAAAATGCCAAAGTACCACCAGGCAGGCCAATTCTATCTGGCAAAGGAAGCTTAACTGAGAATCTAAGCATATATGTGGACCAATTCTTGAGACATCACGTCTTATCTTTACCATCGTACTTACGAGACACGATGGACGTGCTAAACAAACTTGACAACTTGACAGTCAACAAGAATATATGGCTGGTATCCCTGGACGTCGAAAGCCTTTATACCAGCATCAAGCATGATAAAGGCATTGAAGCAGTACAGTATTTTCTAAATATGGATGCAAATCATGATTTCAATCAATTTTTGATAGAATCCATTAGATTTATACTTACTAAAAATTATTTCACGTGCCAGGGTTCCCACTATCTCCAGGTACGGGGGACTGCGATGGGGACAGCATGTGCCCCAACGTATGCGAACCTGTACCTGGGATGGTGGGAAAGGGAGGTGGTGTTCAATGATTTTAATACGGAATTTACAGCGAAAATTCCACTGTATCTCCGTTTTATTGATGATATTCTGCTACTGTGGGAAGGAGAAAAAGGCGAGTTAGAGGAATTCATTGGAATTCTAAATCAAAATGATCTAAACCTCAAACTCACACACGAAATAAGCCAGAACCAAATTCATTTTCTTGACCTGCTAATCAGCATTGACAACACTGGAAATCTGTGTACAGACCTATATAGAAAAGAAACTGCCACAAATAGTCTACTGCATGCCTCAAGTGGCCACCTGCCTAGTACAATCAAGGCCATCCCCAAAGGGGAAATGATAAGGACCAAAAGGAATTGCTCAAACCCTCAAACCCTGCAGAAAAGGGAACAAGAATTAGCAGACAGGCTAATAGAGAGAGGATATAGTAAAAATCTTATTAAAAAATCTCGAAAGGAAGTACAAAACATCACACGGGACTCCCTGCTCCTCCCCAAAAAGCGGAATCCAAACCAGACGGAACCTATTAGGTTCATAGGCACATATAACAACCACTGGAAGGACATCCGCCAAATACTGCAAAAACATTGGCCTGTCCTACAGACAGATGAGGATCTAAAGCAAATCCTTCAACCTCAAGTCCAAGTCAATTGGAGAAGAGCTAGAAATGTAAAAGATCATCTAGTACGCAGCCATCTGGCAGAAATACCGCCAACAACAGCCCTTTCATCAAAACAAGGCTCAGAAAAATGCGGTAGATGCAAAGCATGTAGTTATATGATCTCGACAAAATCATATAAAGACAAGTTCAATAAAATATGGCATATAAAAGGTCTGATAACCTGTACTACCATTGGGGTGGTATACCAGATACAATGCCCATGTGGCAAAGTTTATGTGGGAAAAACCAAAAGGCCATTCAAGGTCCGAGTATTAGAGCATGTTGGCTCCATACGGAATGCCAGAAAGGACTCAGAAAACTTCAGAAAACTCAGTCCGATAGCCAGACACTTCATGCACCATCACAATAGCGAGCCTTTGGGGCTCAAAGTGTTTGGCATGCGGCATATTCAAATGGGCATCAGAGGAGGAGATCTAGATGCTGAGCTTCTAAAAACTGAGACCAAAATGATCTTCCTGATGGACTGTTTGCAGCCAAGAGGGCTAAACGAATATAATAGCTATTCAGTATTCCTCTAAATAATTTCCACCCAACTGCCACTCAGATGCACATACTAATATCACCTCTGTAAGAATATAATTAGTCTGTAACTAAAAAATCCAAGTATCCTCCCCATGCATATACTCCCATCTCTAGTATCACATGAGTGGAATATATGCAAAATATGCAAGGCAAAAAACAACACAAAAAAAGATAAAAACTTGATACTTACCAATATGGATGAAATGCTGTCTTCCTGTAGAAATGAGAGAGAAAGGGAGAGAAAAATTACATTAAATCCTCAATCAAATCAAGATGCATCTTCTTTCAAAGTACCCCACCTTTATCACCATTAAAATAAAATACTCACTATTATTCATCCCCAATCACCAGTACCCAACCATGATACTTATTCTTCACAGTATATTAACCCAATGGATCAAGCATCCAATGGATCACAATCAATACACAAGTGGTACCCACAAGACTGTGTATAGCCTAATCTATAGCATCACAGCCAATGTAAATGGTAGCACAGATTGAAAACACCAGCACACCACCTAATCCAACACTAATAATGAAATAATCCAAATATAATTACATATTCTTGTTATGATTATTTTACACAATTTATTCATTATGTTGTTATCACTTTATTTTTTCTTTTTCTGTCACCTAATCACGTTTTTATTTTTACAAATAATCATAACCCCCTTCTCACTCCACTCAACTTTAAAACTCACTTTATTGTATGAGAGAAGATCTAACAATAGAATTAATATGTAAGAACTAGCATCTTGAGTGCTCTCATAACGCCACTGTCTTCATTATAAGCATCCAAAGGTAGGGTATATATTCAATACACAGATTACCGGGCAGCATAATCGCCAAGCATATCTAATAATAAAGAACGCTATACAGGCACATAACATCAAAACGGAGGGAGTGAAAATACAAATTCATCAACCCAGGGGAAGTATGAACTCCATTTAGGAGTAGATAGAATCCGTGCAACGATCGCCCCATGGATTACCAACCATATAAAATAAACTGCAATCCAGATATACATACTCCGGGGTGCCGGGATACAACATACAGATGGACGGGCAATGTCCAAGAGAGCCATCATTGGCGTATAGGACACACGTGACCGATCACGTGACACAGGCATCAGCAGTAGCACAATGCCGCACAGTAATGACATACAGCTAGTGACTCGCGTCATTGGCTAAATGAATAACACGTGACCCGCGATACTCGCAAATGATTGGCGGGACACCATAATAAAGATTAGACAGTGGAGATCAATCGTTTGGCTAGCTTGAAGAAGCACCTAAGTGCGAAACACGTGTTCTAGACCCGTGTTAGGCAGGTGTAATAGGATGTAAATTGTATTTAGTATTACCTATTGTTATATTGCTTTCCACTGTTTGTTTACCCATAACTCTGATCGCGCTGATCCACCGCTGGCAAGAGTGAACTAATACAGCTCACGCAGCCTATCCATCCAGGTAGATAATAACTTCAACTAGACACTTGTATGGTACGAACAATCCACCTATAGTGCGCACCTAAAAGTCCACCTAAGAGGTGTAGCGCAAATAGGTGCAGCAGGCACAATTGAATAAAGTGCCTGCGACCAACATCAATAAACCATACATGTCATTTAAAATTGTAACACAGTTGCCCCATAATTCGGCACTGTAAACCGAGCAAATCTACCAAGAGATATATAAAATATAATAACACACCAGCAGGTGGCAGCAGCGATCAGGAGGAATGTAATAAAGTGTATCTAATACTGTTGTACTAAAAACCTGGGCAAAAAGCCAAAGCAGGAGATAACAAAGTATTCACTGAACTATTAAAAAACCTATACACACACTCTGGGAAGCGTGCAATATATGCAGTCAGAATTGACACACAGTATCAAGTCCCATATAAATACTGTATCTAATAGAAAACGGAGATAAATACAGTGTAATACTACACAATACTGTACTGTGAAATAGAGCCTAAAAGTAAGGCTTGAGTCACGAACTATACCAACTGCCATACGCTGAATATAATACAGCTTAAAAGGCATAGCTTACAAAACTGAGGAGGATATAAATTCGGTTATTTAATAGCAGTGTGATATAAAGCCAGATTCACGGCCAGACCACACATCTGATATACACACCGCTATCTGCCAAAACGCTGATATATAACAGCTAAATAGGCAATAACAACAAGAAATTTGAACACGGCATATAATACTTACATGACATAGAGCCCACCATACGGCCAGATTTCAAAGCCTGTTCAAACGTAAAAATATCGCTCCACAGACTAAATAAGTATATGTGACAGAAATTAACAGTACTACTGGGGTAGTATATACTGTTAGAAATAACAGAACCAAGCAATATAAACATATGGGACCAAGAATACTGTGTATAAATTACAAAGTGTAAAATAGAGCCAACCCCAAGGCCAAAACACTTATTTGAGTGTAATATAGAGCCGAATTCAAGGCCAATACACTTACCAGCACAGCAAATAAAAAGCTGAAAAGTAATATCTTGAAAATAAATATATCGAACTGCATTCTCCTTTCAAAAAATCCAGAGGTGCGTCGGTTGGATAGATGGGTCGGTAAAATAAGTGAATTTACTCACTACCAAGACTAATCCCTAAAACCAACTGTCACATTCCCCTGCAGTGGAAGTACACAAATTGCCCATATACGGGAATACCACCCGATTGTTAACACAACAAAAACATCCTATGAAACCTGCCTACACGTTTTAAAATTCTGTCCAACACCAATTTTCTTTTCTTATCACTGTGTATATATGTTTGTTGGGATATTTTAACCTCTTCAATTTTCGCACATTTTTTGTGGTTTACCCCATGTCACAGCTCATAACAATAAAGACGATAGGGGTTCCCACAATTTTATATATAAAAATATAAAAAGAAAATTATTTGAGTAATAATATTTTTGTTAAACCAGGAGTGCGTCCACACAAAAAACTGTCTTTCTCCTCTCTTCAATATTTTTGACTACATTTTTATTCAGCAAGGTACTCACATTTACCCACTAAGCAGCGCATGGTGGTATTTCCCCTCCATTAGTTCACTCGTAGAGGCAGATTCCTTCTCAGATGGACAAAACCATGTGCACTGCAGGGGGGCAGATGTAAAATGTGCAGAGAGAATTAGTTTTGGGTGAGTTATTTTGTTTCTGTGCAGGGAAAATACTGGCTGCTTTTTTGTTTACACTGCAATATAGATCTCACTTTGAAGAAAAACCCCACCCAAATCTAACTCTCTCTGCACGTTATATTTGCCCCACCTGCAGTGCACATGGTTTGATCAATTTGAGAAGGAATTTGCCTCTAAGAGTGAAATAGAATAAGGCCCTAAGTGAGGGACAATGCAGAGGTCCTGGTGCTCAGCACCACTTGGCACTGCAGGGGTTAATGTGGTTTGATGCTGAAGAGTTTGCAGTATCATCCAGTTTGCAAAGGTTAATGTGCAGTGATTCTGGTGATAGTGCAGTGTCCCGAGACACAGTGTCATCCAGGAATACAGAGGTTAATATGCAGTGGTGCTGATGATAGTGCAGTGTCCCGAGATACAGTGTCATCCAGGAATGCACAGGTTAATGTGCAGTGTCCAGAGATAGTGTCATCAAGGAATGCACAGGGTAATGTGCAGTGGTGCTGATGATAGTGCAGTGTCCCGAGTCACAGTGTCATCCAGGAATGTACAGGGTAATGTGCTGTGGTGCTGATGATTGTGCAGTGTCCCGAGATACAGTGTAATCCAGGAATGTACAGGTTAATGTGCAGTGGTGCTAATGATAGTGCAGTGTCCAGAGACACAGTGTCTGCCAGGAATGCACAGGGTAACGTGCCATGGTGCTGATGACAGTGCAGTGTCCATAGACACAGTGTCTTCCAGGAATGCACAGGGTAATGTGCTGTGGTGGTGATGATAGTGCAGTGTCCCGAGACACAGTGTCATCCAGGAATGTACAGGGTAATGTGCTGTGGTGCTGATGATTGTGCAATGTCCTGAGACACGGTGTCTTCCAGGAATGCAGAAGGTAATGTGCAGTGATGCTGATGATAGTGCAGTGACCAGAGATACAGGGCCTTATTCAGATCTAGTTGCAGTACAAATTTGTTCTCAAAATGGGCAAAACCATGTGCACTGAAGGTGGGGCAGATGTAACATGTATAGAGAGAGTTAGATTTGTGTGAGTAATTCTGTTTCTGTGCAGGGTAAAAAATGACTGCGTTGCAGTGGTTAATGTGTAACAGTGCTGGGCAGTGTGCAGGATCCCGTACAGTAACATCCAGCATTGCAGTGGTTAATGTGTAATAGCGCTGGGCGGTGTGCAGGATCCCGTACAGCAACATCCAGCATTGCAGTGGTTAATGTGTAATAGTGCTGGGCGGTGTGCAGGATCCCGTACAGTAACAACCAGCATTGCAGCGGTTAATGTGTAACAGTGCTGGGCGGTGTGCAGGATCCCGTACAGTAACATCCAGCATTGCAGCGGTTAATGTGTAACAGTGCTGGGTGGTGTGCAGGATCCCGTACAGTAACATCCAGCATTGCAGTGGTTAATGTGTAATAGCGCTGGGCAGTGTGCAGGATCCCGTACAGAAACATCCAGCATTGCAGTGGTTAAGGTGTAACAGTGCTGGGCGGTGTGCAGGATCCCGTACAGTGACATCCAGCATTGCAGTGGTTAATGTGTAACAGCGCTGGGCAGTGTGCAGGATCCCGTACAGTAACATCCAGCATTGCAGTGGTTAATGTGTAACAGTGCTGGGCGGTGCGCAGGATCCCGTACAGTAACATCCAGCATTGCAGTGGTTAATGTGTAATAGTGCTGGGCAGTGTGCAGGATCCCGTACAGTAACATCCAGCATTGCAGTGGTTAATGTGTAACAGTGCTGGGCAGTGTTCAGGATCTCGTACAGTAACATCCAGCATTGCAGTGGTTAATGTGTAACAGTGCTGGGCGTTGTGCGGGAGTACAGTAACATCCAGCATTGCAGCGGTTAATGTGTAACAGTGCTGGGCAGTGTGCAGGATCCCGTACAGTAACATCCAGCATTGCAGTGGTTAATGTGTAATAGTGCTGGGCGGTGTGCAGGATCCCGTACAGAAACATCAGCATTGCAGTGGTTAAGGTGTAACAGCGCTGGGTGGTGTGCAGGATCCCGTACAGTAACATCCAGCATTGCAGTGGTTAATGTGTAATAGTGCTGGGTGGTGTGCAGGATCCCGTACAGTAACATCCAGCATTGCAGTGGTTAATGTGTAATAGTGCTAGGCAGTGTGCAGGATCCCGTACAGTAACATCCAGCATTGCAGTGGTTAATGTGTAATAGTGCTGGGTGGTGTGCAGGATCCCGTACAGTAACATCCAGCATTGCAGCGGTTAATGTGTAATAGCACTGGGCAGTGTGCAGGATCCCGTACAGTAACATCCAGCATTGCAGTGGTTAATGTGTAATAGTGCTGGGCGGTGTGCAGGATCCCGTACAGTAACATCCAGCATTGCAGTGGTTAATATGTAACAGTGCTGGGCGGTGTGCAGGATCCCGTACAGTAACATCCAGCATTGCAGTGGTTAATGTGTAATAGTGCTGGGAGGTGTGCAGGATCCCGTACAGTAACATCCAGCATTGCAGCGGTTAATGTGTAACAGTGCCGGGCGGTGTGCAGGATCCCGCACAGTAACATCCAGCATTGCAGTTGTTAATGTGTAATAGTGTTGGGCAGTGTGCAGGATCCCGTACAGTAACATCCAGCATTGCAGTGGTTAATGTGTAACAGTGCTGGGCAGTGTGCAGGATCCCGTACAGTAACATCCAGCATTGCAGTTTTTAATGTGTAATAGTGCTGGGCGGTGTGCAGGATCCCGTACAGTAACATCCAGCATTGCAGCGGTTAATGTGTAACAGCGCTGGGCAGTGCGCAGGATCCCGTACAGTAACATCCAGCATTGCAGTGGTTAATATGTAACAGTGCTGGGCGGTGCGCAGGATCCCGTACAGTAACATCCAGCATTGCAGCGGTTAATGTGTAACAGTGCTGGGCGGTGTGCAGGATCCCGTACAGTAACATCCAGCATTGCAGTGGTTAATGTGTAACAGTGCTGGGCAGTGCGCAGGATCCCGTACAGTAACATCCAGCATTGCTGTGTTTAAGATGTAACAGTGCTGGGCAGTGCGCAGGATCCCGTACAGTAACATCCAGCATTGCAGTGGTCAATGTGTAATAGCACTGGGCAGTGTGCAGGATCCCGTACAGTAACATCCAGCATTGCAGCGGTTAATGTGTAACAGCGCTGGGCAGTGTGCAGGATCCCGTACAGTAACATCCAGCATTGCAGTGGTTAATGTGTAACAGCGCTGGGCAGTGTGCAGGATCCCGTACAGTAACATCCAGCATTGCAGTGGTTAATGTGTAACAGTGCTGGGCGGTGTGCACGCTCCGTACAGTAACATCCAGCATTGCAGCGCTTAATGTGTAACAGTGCTGGGCGGTGTGCAGGATCCCGTACAGTAACATCCAGCATTGCAGCGGTTAATGTGTAACAGCGCTGGGCAGTGTGCAGGATCCCGTACAGTAACATCCAGCATTGCAGCGGTTAATGTGTAACAGCGCTGGGCAGTGTGCAGGATCCCGTACAGTAACATCCAGCATTGCAGCAGTTAATGTGTAATAGCGCTGGGCAGTGTGCAGGATCCCGTACAGAAACATCAGCATTGCAGTGGTTAATGTGTAATAGCGCTGGGCAGTGTGCATGATCCCGTACAGTAACATCCAGCATTGCAGCGGTTAATGTGTAACAGTGCTGGGCGGTGTGCAGGATCCCGTACAATAACATCCAGCATTGCAGCGGTTAATGTGTAACAGTGCTGGGCGGTGTGCACGCTCCGTACAGTATCATCCAGCATTGCAGCGGTTAATGTGTAACAGTGCTGGGCAGTGTGCAGGATCCCGTACAGTAACATCCAGCATTGCAGTGGTTAATGTGCAATAGTGCTGGGTGGTGTGCAGGATCCCGTACAGTAACATCCAGCATTGCAGCGGTTAATGTGTAACAGTGCTGGGCGGTGTGCAGGATCCCGTACAGTAACATCCAGCATTGCTGTGGTTAATGTGTAACAGCGCTGGGCAGTGTGCAGGATCCCGTACAGAAACATCAGCATTGCAGTGGTTAAGGTGTAACAGTGCTGGGCAGTGTGCAGGATCCCGTACAGTAACATCCAGCATTGCAGCGGTTAATGTGTAACAGCGCTGGGCAGTGTGCAGGATCCCGTACAGTAACATCCAGCATTGCAGCAGTTAATGTGTAATAGCGCTGGGCAGTGTGCAGGATCCCGTACAGAAACATCAGCATTGCAGTGGTTAATGTGTAATAGCGCTGGGCAGTGTGCAGGATCCCGTACAGTAACATCCAGCATTGCAGCGGTTAATGTGTAACAGTGCTGGGCGGTGTGCAGGATCCCGTACAATAACATCCAGCATTGCAGCGGTTAATGTGTAACAGTGCTGGGCGGTGTGCACGCTCCGTACAGTATCATCCAGCATTGCAGCGGTTAATGTGTAACAGTGCTGGGCAGTGTGCAGGATCCCGTACAGTAACATCCAGCATTGCAGTGGTTAATGTGCAATAGTGCTGGGTGGTGTGCAGGATCCCGTACAGTAACATCCAGCATTGCAGCGGTTAATGTGTAACAGTGCTGGGCGGTGTGCAGGATCCCGTACAGTAACATCCAGCATTGCTGTGGTTAATGTGTAACAGCGCTGGGCAGTGTGCGGGATCCCGTACAGAAACATCAGCAATGCAGTGGTTAAGGTGTAACAGTGCTGGGCAGTGTGCAGGATCCCGTACAGTAACATCCAGCATTGCAGTGGTTAATGTGTAACAGTGCTGGGCGGTGTGCAGGATCCCGTACAGTAACATCCAGCATTGCAGCGGTTAATGTGTAACAGTGCTGGGCGGTGTGCAGGATCCCGTACAGTAACATCCAGCATTGCAGTGGTTAATGTGCAATAGTGCTGGGTGGTGTGCAGGATCCTGTACAGTATCATCCAGCATTGCAGCGGTTAATGTGTAACAGTGCTGGGCGGTGTGCAGGATCCCGTACAGTAACATCCAGCATTGCAGCGGTTAATGTGTAACAGTGCTGGGCGGTGTGCAGGATCCCGTACAGTAACATCCAGCATTGCAGCGGTTAATTTGTAACAGTGCTGGGCGGTGTGCAGGATCCCGTACAGTAACATCCAGCATTGCAGCGGTTAATGTGTAATAGTGCTGGGCGGTGTGCAGGATCCCGTACAGTAACATCCAGCATTGCAGCGGTTAATGTGTAATAGTGCTGGGCGGTGTGCAGGATCCCGTACAGTAACATCCAGCATTGCAGTGGTTAATGTGTAACAGTGCTGGGCAGTGTGCAGGATCCCGTACAGTAACATCCAGCATTGCAGCGGTTAATGTGTAACAGTGCTGGGCGGTGTGCAGGATCCCGTACAGTAACATCCAGCATTGCAGTGGTTAATGTGTAACAGTGCTGGGCAGTGTGCAGGATCCCGTACAGTAACATCCAGCATTGCAGCGGTTAATGTGTAACAGTGCTGGGCGGTGTGCAGGATCCCGTACAGTAACATCCAGCATTGCAGCAGTTAATGTGTAATAGCGCTGGGCAGTGTGCAGGATCCCGTACAGAAACATCAGCATTGCAGTGGTTAATGTGTAATAGCGCTGGGCAGTGTGCAGGATCCCGTACAGTAACATCCAGCATTGCAGCGGTTAATGTGTAACAGTGCTGGGTGGTGTGCAGGATCCCGTACAGTAACATCCAGCATTGCAGTGGTTAATGTGTAATAGTGCTGGGCAGTGTGCAGGATCCCGTACAGTAACATCCAGCATTGCAGTGGTTAATGTGTAATAGTGCTGGGTGGTGTGCAGGATCCCGTACAGTAACATCCAGCATTGCAGTGGTTAATGTGTAACAGTGCTGGGCGGTGTGCAGGATCCCGTACAGTAACATCCAGCATTGCAGCGGTTAATGTGTAACAGTGCTGGGCGGTGTGCAGGATCCCGTACAGTAACATCCAGCATTGCAGTGGTTAATGTGTAACAGTGCTGGGCGGTGTGCAGGATCCCGTACAGTAACATCCAGCATTGCAGCGGTTAATGTGTAACAGTGCTGGGCGGTGTGCAGGATCCCGTACAGTAACATCCAGCATTGCAGCAGTTAATGTGTAATAGCGCTGGGCAGTGTGCAGGATCCCGTACAGAAACATCAGCATTGCAGTGGTTAATGTGTAATAGCGCTGGGCAGTGTGCAGGATCCCGTACAGTAACATCCAGCATTGCAGCGGTTAATGTGTAACAGTGCTGGGTGGTGTGCAGGATCCCGTACAGTAACATCCAGCATTGCAGTGGTTAATGTGTAATAGTGCTGGGCAGTGTGCAGGATCCCGTACAGTAACATCCAGCATTGCAGTGGTTAATGTGTAATAGTGCTGGGTGGTGTGCAGGATCCCGTACAGTAACATCCAGCATTGCAGTGGTTAATGTGTAATAGTGCTGGGCGGTGTGCAGGATCCCGTACAGTAACATCCAGCATTGCAGTGGTTAATGTGTAACAGTGCTGGGCAGTGTGCAGGATCCCGTACAGTAACATCCAGCATTGCAGTGGTTAATGTGTAATAGTGCTGGGCGGTGTGCAGGATCCCGTACAGTAACATCCAGCATTGCAGCGGTTAATGTGTAATAGTGCTGGGCGGTGTGCAGGATCCCGTACAGTAACATCCAGCATTGCAGCGGTTAATGTGTAATAGTGCTGGGCGGTGTGCAGGATCCCGTACAGTAACATCCAGCATTGCAGTGGTTAATGTGTAACAGTGCTGGGCAGTGTGCAGGATCCCGTACAGTAACATCCAGCATTGCAGCGGTTAATGTGTAACAGTGCTGGGCGGTGTGCAGGATCCCGTACAGTAACATCCAGCATTGCAGTGGTTAATGTGTAACAGTGCTGGGCAGTGTGCAGGATCCCGTACAGTAACATCCAGCATTGCAGCGGTTAATGTGTAACAGTGCTGGGCGGTGTGCAGGATCCCGTACAGTAACATCCAGCATTGCAGCAGTTAATGTGTAATAGCGCTGGGCAGTGTGCAGGATCCCGTACAGAAACATCAGCATTGCAGTGGTTAATGTGTAATAGCGCTGGGCAGTGTGCAGGATCCCGTACAGTAACATCCAGCATTGCAGCGGTTAATGTGTAACAGTGCTGGGTGGTGTGCAGGATCCCGTACAGTAACATCCAGCATTGCAGTGGTTAATGTGTAATAGTGCTGGGCAGTGTGCAGGATCCCGTACAGTAACATCCAGCATTGCAGTGGTTAATGTGTAATAGTGCTGGGTGGTGTGCAGGATCCCGTACAGTAACATCCAGCATTGCAGTGGTTAATGTGTAATAGTGCTGGGTGGTGTGCAGGATCCCGTACAGTAACATCCAGCATTGCAGTGGTTAATGTGTAATAGTGCTGGGCAGTGTGCAGGATCCCGTACAGTAACATCCAGCATTGCAGTGGTTAATGTGTAACAGTGCTGGGCAGTGTGCGGGATCCCGTACAGTAACATCCAGCATTGCAGCGGTTAATGTGTAACAGTGCTGGGCGGTGTGCACGCTCCGTACAGTAACATCCAGCATTGCAGTGGTTAATGTGTAATAGCGCTGGGCGGTGTGCAGGATCCCGTACAGTAACATCCAGCATTGCAGTGGTTAATGTGTAACAGTGCTGGGCGGTGTGCAGGATCCCGTACAGTAACATCCAGCATTGCAGCGGTTAATGTGTAACAGTGCTGGGCGGTGTGCAGGATCCCGTACAGTAACATCCAGCATTGCAGTGGTTAATGTGTAACAGTGCTGGGCGGTGTGCAGGATCCCGTACAGTAACATCCAGCATTGCAGTGGTTAATGTGTAACAGTGCTGGGCGGTGTGCAGGATCCCGTACAGTAACATCCAGCATTGCAGCGGTTAATGTGTAACAGTGCTGGGCGGTGTGCAGGATCCCGTACAGTAACATCCAGCATTGCAGTGGTTAATGTGTAACAGTGCTGGGCGGTGTGCAGGATCCCGTACAGTAACATCCAGCATTGCAGCGGTTAATGTGTAACAGTGCTGGGCGGTGTGCAGGATCCCGTACAGTAACATCCAGCATTGCAGTGGTTAATGTGTAACAGTGCTGGGCGGTGTGCAGGATCCCGTACAGTAACATCCAGCATTGCAGCGGTTAATGTGTAACAGTGCTGGGCGGTGTGCAGGATCCCGTACAGTAACATCCAGCATTGCAGCGGTTAATGTGTAATAGTGCTGGGCGGTGTGCAGGATCCCGTACAGTAACATCCAGCATTGCAGTGGTTAATGTGTAATAGTGCTGGGTGGTGTGCAGGATCCCGTACAGTAACATCCAGCATTGCAGCGGTTAATGTGTAATAGTGCTGGGCGGTGTGCAGGATCCCGTACAGTAACATCCAGCATTGCAGCGGTTAATGTGTAACAGTGCTGGGCAGTGTGCAGGATCCCGTACAGTAACATCCAGCATTGCAGCGGTTAATGTGTAATAGTGCTGGGCGGTGTGCAGGATCCCGTACAGTAACATCCAGCATTGCAGTGGTTAATGTGTAATAGTGCTGGGCGGTGTGCAGGATCCCGTACAGTAACATCCAGCATTGCAGTGGTTAATGTGTAACAGTGCTGGGCAGTGTGCAGGATTCCTCAGACACCACAGTGCAGGAGTTATTGTGTAATATTACAATGTAATCTCTCACAAGCAGGACCCTCTGTCCTTATGAGCTTTTCTAGGAATATACCTCTGCCATCCTCATAATTGCACCAGTGTCCTGTCCCCTGATGGGACTATCCTTGTTTACCATGTACTTTTCCTACATTTTCTTGTACTGTAATTTGTTATTTTCCTGTTTTTTGCTCATCTATGTGTTGTCAGCGTAACCCTTGTGGCACTATATTAATAAACTATAATAACAATAATAATAATAGTAATAAAATATGACTGGTGCAGAATTCCTGATATTCAAAAACATCCAGCAAAGGAGGGGTTAACGTATAATGTTCCTTGGTGGAGAGCAGGAGTTCTGAGACTCAGTCATTTAGCAATGCAGAGGTTGATGTGCAGTAGTAATGGAGACAGCGCTGAGGTCATGGGTTCGATTCCCACCATGGTTCTAACTGTGAGGAGTTTGTATATTCTCCCCATGACTGTGTGGGTTTCCTCTGGGTACTCCAGCTTCTTCCCACAATCCAAAAATACGACGGTTAATTGGCTCCCAACAAAAATTAACCTTAGAATGTCTGTGTGCATATAAAATGTGGTCGGGAATATAGACTGTAAGCTCCACTGGGGCAGGGACTGATTTGAATAGGAAATATTGTCTGTTAAGCGCTGCGGAATATGTGTGCGCTATATAAATATCTGGTAAATAAATAAATGAGTCCTAAGGATCAGTATGGTCCAGCAATGCAGAGGTTAATGAGCAATGATGCTGGGGGACACCGCAGGAGTCCTGAGTATCACCATCATCCAGAAATACAGAGGATAAAGTAGGATTTTGCTGGGAAAAGAATAGGAGTCAGAACATCCAGCAAATTAGGAGCAGTGTTGCAAGTAAGGGGGTACGGTGTGGTACGGAGTACCAGGGGCGGATCCAGGATAAAATGACAGGGGGGGCACCATGATAAAAGAGGGTTTAGGTGGGGGAGGGCCAGTGTTAGTGGTGCCAGTGTACTTGCTAAGAGAGCGGCAGAGAGAGGGTGGCAATGGGATTAAAAATAGGCCCACCATGGCAACAAAAGTGAAGGATGTAGTTGTGCGCGCGCCGAAGGCGCGCTCTGGAAAAGGGGGTGTGGCCACTCAACAGGGGGCATGTCCTTGAGTGTAGTGTACAACACCATATACAACTTCTATACATTATGCTACAAAATACTAGACCCCATTATACTTGCCCCTTACACATGATGCCAAATGGAATGAGCCAAAATTCAAACAATGCCACATGTATTGTGTCAAAATTCACATAATGCCACACGGATTGAGCCAAAATTTACATAATAACACACGGATTGAGCCAAAATTCACAAAATGCCAAATGGATTGAGCCAAAATTCACATAATGCCAAATGGATTGAGCCAAAATTCACATAATGACACATGGATTGTGTCAAAATTCACATAATGCCACACGGATTGAGCCAAATTCATAAGATGCCATATGGATTGAGCCAAAATTCACATAATGCCACATGGATTGAGCCAAAATTCACATAATGCCACACGTATTGAGCCAAAATTCACATAATGCCACACGGATTGAGCCAGAATTCACATAATGCCACACAGATTAAGACAAAATTCACAATACGCTTCATAAACAGGGACATTGTCCACCAAAGGCGTGCATTAAACATTTACACCATAATGTCCATTGCACGTTAAGTTACACGGCATGATGTCCATTATGTATTATGCCAAACACCATAATGCCTATTAAAAATGATGCTACATACAGTAAGTGCTGCTTATCTACATGCTCATTGCCAAGGGTTCCATGCTCATTGCCAGAGGTTCCAAGCTCGTTGCCATGTGAGATTACATGCTCATTGCCAATGTGGAATACATGCTCATGGTAAATGGGGGACAGCCGCCGCCAGGCAGAAGTGAAAGCCACTGACAGTGGCAGAGCCTGGCTGTATTCCGAGCACTGCAGGTCCCAGCTATTTGAAATAATACCCATTTCACACCAGAAAATGCATTCCCAGGTTGGCCCCTTTTACACCAGCCTAGTCCCTGCATTTTCTGGTGTGAGGGGGAGAGAAAACCACCCCTCCCCCCCCCCCCCCTTTAACCAGTTATCTCATTCAACCGGCTATATCTTCGGAAATAACTGACCCATTTACATGAGACAAGTATCATATTGAAGAACTTTTGAGTGGGCTTTGAATGATTTTGGTCCAGTGAAACTGGAACGTTTGGTTCCAGAGTAATCTGCCCTCAAAGAACATGAACAGCCATGAAATTACATTTCAAAAATAAAAAAAATCGATTTACACGCTATATCTCTGGAACTGATTGACCGATATGGACCAGCCTGGTATCATATTGAAGGCCCAGCGATTTGGAATTGAATGACATCAACCTCAAGCTCCTGTGATGCCAGGGGGGGAACTGGCAGCCGTCGGAACCAGGTGGGGGTCGGAATTGACGGGTCCCATATTATCCTATGGGGAAAAAATGTTACAGCTTTGCCAGGCGATATCTCCGGTTCCCGGGGGACTAGAGACATGGGGCTGGGCTCGTTGGAAAGCTCTGGTCCTCATCTACAAAATGAATGACAGGGGGGGCACGTGCCCAGGTGCCCCCCCCCTGAATCCGCCACTGCGGAGTACCTGTAAGAAATATGTTGCAGGTACGCAGTACCACTTACCCCTGATCCACTGTCATTTCTATTTTCATTTTATGTCTAAATATAATGCATCCGCAGCCAGCCCACCCAGCGTTATGATTGGTGCTGTATGCAGCTACCGGCTACTGCTGATTTAGCCTGTCACACTGACTGGCATCAGCAGCGCCGACAGCATGAAGAGCAGGCACCACTATTGTAAGCACAAGCTGCCTGGCTCTCCCCCAAGCAAGAGCCAACCCACCCCCAGTCATTCCCAGTTTCTCATTCTCTGTCTCCTTTGTCCACGCCTCTATTGTCATTTAGTCACTCCTCTAGCTTTGGGTGACCACGCCCCCTGATGACACATGACCATGCCCATTTTTGGTGGAGGCTATCAGTACCACCAAGAAAAAAATTCTACTTGCACCACTGCTTAGGAGTTAAGGCCTTAGGGGCATGGCGCAGGAATCCTAAAAATAAAATATTTTTTTTGGCCTATATTAGTGTCCTAGGTAATTGTATGCCACAGAGCAGTGATCTAGATCCATTTACATTCCACTGTAGTGCCTGAGTTCACATTATAACACACAGTGCCCCAATTCATTGTATGCCACATTGCAGTGCTCCATTCCCATAATGCCACACAGTGCTTCCAGTTCCCATTACACCAAATTGCAGTGCCCTCATTTCCATTATACTACATTGTTGTGCTCCCAGTTCCCATTATGCCACATTGCAGTGCCCCCAGTTCCCATGATTCCAAACACTGCTCCCAATTCCCATTATGTCACATTGCAGTTCCCCCTAATTTCCATTATGCCACACAGTGCTCCCAGTTCCCATTATGCCACACAGTGCTCCTAGTTCCCATTTTGCCACACAGCGCTCCCAGTTCCCATTATGCCACACAGCGCTTCCAGTTCCTATTATGAAATACAGTGCTCCCAGTTTGCATTATGCCACATTGTAGTGTCCCCTGATCCCATTATGCCACATTGTAGTGTCCCCTGATCCCATTATGCCACATTGTAGTGTCCCCTGATCCCATTATGCCACATTGTAGTGTCCCCTGATCCCATTATGCCACATTGTAGTGTCCCCTGATCCCATTATGCCACATTGTAGTGTCCCCTGTTCCCATTATGCTACACAGTGCTCCCAGTTCCCATTATACTACATTATATGGGCAGTACAGATGGTGTAATGGTTATAGCATTACTGCCTCACAGTACTGAGGTCATGAGTTCTATCCCCACCAAATCCCAGTGTGTGCAGTCTTTTTCTTTAGGATCGTGCCATAGATCCAGACATGGGGAATCTTGCAAAAAGAGTAGAAAAGACGCACCAATGAGCACAAAGTAACAGAATTTTACTGATCAAATAAAGCTCACGTACACAGGGGTTAAAAGTATAATGCTAGCCAGCCAGATCATAACACCATCACAGCCCGGATACTCCTGTGGGGGAACACCGCTGCTCAGCTTCAGCCGCAGAGACCTCAGACCAAGACACCGCACCACTCACACAGGACCAGAGGGGAACGCCGGCTGGAACACAGGTGGAAGAAGGACGTCTCCAACGTCGGACCATAGAAGTCACACCCAACTAGTTTCGTCACACAGGAGGACTTCGTCAGGGGGTCCTTCTATGTGACGAAACTGTGTGACGAAACTAGTTAGCATTATACTTTTAACCCCTGTGTACGTGAGCTTTATTTGATCAGTAAAATTCTGTTACTTTGTGCTCATTGGTGCATCTTTTCTACTCTTTTTGCAATATATATATATATATATCAGCACGGATGGTGTAATGGTTATAGCATTACTGCCTCACAGCACTGAGGTCATGGGTTCAATTCCCACCATGGCCTTAACTGTGTGGAGTTTGTATATTCTCCCCGTACTTGCGTGGGTTTCCTCCGGGTACTCCATTTTCCTCCCACAATCCAAAAATATACTGGTAGGCTAATTGATTCCCAACAAATTAACCGCAGAATTTCTGTGTGTGTGCGTGTGGTAGGGAATATAGATTGTAAGCTCCACTGGGGCAGGGACTGATGTGATTGGTCAAATATCCTCTGTAAAGCGCTGCAGAATATGTGTGCGCTATAGAAGAAACTGTTATTAATAATAATAATAATAATAATAATAATAATAATTAAAGTGCCCTCAATATCCATTATGCCATATGGTGCCTCCAGTTTCCAATATGACACACAGTGCTCCCCATTCCCATTAAGCAAAATAGTGATCTCAGTTCCTAGTATGCCACATTGTAGTTCCCCAAATTTCCATTTTGCCACGCAGTGCTCCCAGTTCCCATTATGACACACAGTGCTCCCAGTTCCCATTATGCCATATGGTGCTTCCAGTTTCCATTATTTCACACAGTGCTCACAGTTCACATTATGCCACATTGTAATGCCTCCCCATAACAATTATGCCACATTGTAATGCCTCCCCATCCCAATTATGCCACATTGTAATGCCTCCCCATCCCAATTATGCCACATTGTAATGCCTCCCCATCCCAATTATGCCACATTGTAATGCCTCCCCATCCCAATTATGCCACATTGTAATGCCTCCCCATCCCAATTATGCCACATTTTAATGCCTCCCCATCCCAATTACGCCACATTTTAATGCCTCCCCATAACAATTATGCCACATTGTAATGCCTCCCCATAACAATTATGCCACATTGTAATGCCTCCCAATAACAATTATGCCACATTGTAATTTCTTCCCATCCCAATTATGCCACATTGCAGTGCCCCGATTCCATTATGCCACACAGTGCTCCCAGTTCACATTATCCACATTGTAGTGTTCCATTATACATTATGCCACATTGTAGTGTCCCAGTATAGATTATACCACATTGTAGTGTCTCCTGTTCCCATTATGCCACATTGTAGCACCCCCAGTTCCCATTTTGCCACACAGTACTGCCAGTTCCCAATATGATGTATTGTAGTGCCCTGCATTTCCATCATGCCACGCAGTGCTCCCAGTTCCACTTATGACACACAGTGCTCCCAGTTCCCATTATGCCACATTATAGTGTCCCAGAATCCCTTATGCCACATTGTAGTGTCACCTGTTCCCGTTATGCAACACTGTAGTGCCCTCAGTTCCCATTTTGCCACCCAGTGCTCCCATTTACCATTATGATACAGTGCAGTGCGCCGCATTTCCATTACGAGACATGGTGCGCATAGTTCCCATTATGCTACATTGCAGGCTAACCATGCCTTGTCTCTATGAGGATAAGTACCACCACTGACCACTAGAGGCTGACAATTACTCCTTTGTGTGCTAAAAGATGTCATAACAGTGAAAACAATGTTTCAGGGACACTTATCTGTTTCAAACTTGCTGGATATGGATAGAGGGAGCTGTGAAAAGAGAATGGGGGTAGGTGCAAATAGGGACTGGGAGTGGGGTGGAGAGTTTGTGGGCTAAAAACGGTCACAGCTCAAAGTGAAAGTAAAAACTGTCACAGCTCAAAGTTACTGTGCATAATGTAAAGCCATAATTTTAATTAGCTTTTAACTAGTTATTAATACGTATCCTGTGTACAGACGCCTTAGCACCAGTAATGGGTTAAACTCACTGTAGTGACCCCACATCACATCTGCCATACAGAACCCCCCCCTTCTCCCCCCCGTAGTGACCCCACATCACATTCTGCCATACAGAACCTCCCTCTCCCCCCCCATAGTGACCCCACATCACATTCTGCCATACAGAACCCCCCCCCTCTCCCCCCCCATAGTGACCCCACATCACATTCTGCCATACAGAACACCCCCCCCCCCCCCATACTAGTGATGTTGCTGTGTGTGGGGACTATACCATTGTGCGGAGGACCCTGCGCAAACACCCCTGTTGCTAATCCTGCACTGTGTCCTCCTTTCAGGACACTTTGGTCTCTATTTTAGGCCCCCATAATGCCAACTAGTGTATATCCACAGCTGATCCTGTGCTCAGGCTCCTGGTGTCCTAAGTACAGATCCCACCCGTGGAACGTCTGCATGGGATAATACGTGGTATCCTCCACACCCGTGGCACAGTGAAATCCATCCTTGTAAGAGGTTTAGGAAGGGACCCAAGCTCTGCGTTGTTACTCTACAGAGGGGGCTATGTGACCTTTCCCTTCATTATCCCAGCGGTACAATATCTCCTGATCTAAGCACTTTCACTTTCTACAGATTTGTCCTTTTTTAGTACGATCCCATTGGGGCGAGCTATAGAGGCCTATTACTCCCCAATAGAGAGATTGTACCTCTGCACGCCTCTGAGCGAAGGAATTATCTGTGTGCTTCCTAATAATGCTGAGATCTACAGAACCGGACCTCTGCTTTTTCTTCCGCCATTATTTTGAAGTACCCCCAATTGGTCTGAAAAGTGCCCCCAGGGTGAACAAGTACCCCAGGTTGGGAACTACAGTTATAGATCAATTGAGAAATACTGGTGTTGTCAATCGGGATTCGTATCAAATACCGATGCCAGAATCTTAACCTCCGAAATGCCGACAAGGGGAAGCCATGGATCGCCCCCTCCTTGCAGGCTCGCTGTGCTCACCACTATATTATTCTCCCTCTTTCGGTGTCGTAGTCACCCATAGAGGGACAAAGTGCCGGCATTGCGGCGGTCGGGATTCTGGCATCGGTATTTCGTCCGTCGGGGTTCTGACCGCCGGCATATTGACCGCATCCCGTCAGTAGATACTGGACAGAATGATATTTCTAAATATGATCCATTATTGGACACCCTTAATTTAATAGCTAGATTTATAAAGGCGTCCATGGTCTGAGGGACAGGAAATGTACCAGTGTGTTTAATAATGGATCCCAATTGATCATATATAGAAAATAGAAATACTAGTAAACCCGCCCAAAGCAAATGCTTCCAAAGCTACTAGATGTAGTTTCACTTGCTGCCAGCAGATGGCAGTGTTTCCGAGACAGACTAGACATATATATAGATTATATATGATCAGTGAGACCCAAGCAGAAGAAAGCACCCGAGATATTTTGCTACAGTCTAAAACAGGGAGGAATATTGCTAACTCCGTGGTTGCAACAAAAGGGAGACAATAGGAGACAATGATGACAATTCAACCTGATCGCAAAGCTGCTTTTGTTTAGCAAAGGGGCACAACCATGCTGCATTGCAGGGGGGCAGATGTAACATGTGCAGGGAGAGTTAGATTTGGGTGGGTTATATTGTTTTTGTGCAGGGTAAATACTGGCTGCTTTATTCTTACACTGTCATTTAGATCTCAGTTTAAACACACCCCACCCAAATGTAACTCTCATCACTTTACATCTTCCACGCCTGCATGGTTTTGCTCACTTGCTAAACAATCAGTTTTGCTAACAGATATGAATAACCCCCATTATCCGGCCTATATACAGCGGGGCAGATTTATTAAGCTCGGTGAAGTGATAGTGTCTGGTTTTTATCACCGGCCAATCAGCTCCTAACTGTAATTTTTCAAACCAAGCCTTCACAGGTAGCAGGTGATTGGCCGATGATAAAAAACAGACAGTTTATCACTTCACCGAGCTTAGTAAATCTGCCCCTAAGGAACAGAACATATATTAGGTTATAAGCCAGCTGCCACCAGTAGAGGGCTCTGCGGTGCCCCCTGACGTTTGTCACCTTTGTAATTACCGGGTGAAGGTCCGTCCAGCTGATTAAACTGTTCCCAGATAGCATTTTCGGCAGACGGCCATTGATTCTTATTCACAATTGTTTTAGACAGAAATAATGGAGACATTAACTATCCGCAATCAATTGCACACAGACGCACAATGTACACAACGCTATCCAGAGCATTTAAAGGAACATGACACCGAAAAATCACTTGTTTTGTATGACCCCGGGGTGGGGTTGGGGGTTTGTGTCTGATGGATGCTTCAATCAGGATATATTACTGGGGGAAACATAGGATCTATATACTGTAACCCCTGTAGGAAAAGCCTTGAAGGGCTCTAGACCCTTTCTTCCTACCCTACATTCTCTCCCTGGACATTGACCCATATTTTCCAACATTTAAAGAGAAAAGCATCAGGATGGAGCAAACTAACAATGGAGTCTGTTATGGTGAACCCCACCCAAAATAACAAAAATATTATTCACAAAAATTCTCACCCTAAAGGTGCGTACACACGGGAGTGATTATGTCTAATATCGCTGGAAATATGGTCGCTGAGCGACCATATTGCCCGTGATGGGAGTGTGCACCGGCGATACATCGCCGGATGCGCGCTCCCGTTTTCTCCCCCGTAGTGATCGCTGGTCGCAGGAACATGCTCCTGCGACCAGCTGATTTCCACTGCCGGGCTCCCCCGGCAGTTTCTTTTTCATCAGTGACCATCTCTGGTTGCTGATGCAAACGGGACACTGAACGATATATCGCTCATCGCGAGCGATACATCGCTCAGCGATATATCCCCCATGTGTATGGGGCTTTATGGTGTGTACACACTGTGAGATTCCCTTGCTATTCGACTTAAGATTTGATTGCTATGCAATCTTTGCTAACTCTGTACTATTTACATACAATTCCTGCTATCTACATTCAATCTCCACTATTAGTCATTGCTGCACTGTCTATTTGGCTTTTCGAATTCAGCAGAACAGGAGTGCGCATCGGTATAAAAAGCTTAAAAACATGTTCTGTCTCCATATGATGTCTATGCAATCCCGATTCGATTTTGACTATATAGTCAAAATTGAATGTCAAATTGTACCGTGTGTACACAGCATTGGACACTAACTAGCAGCAGCACACTATGGATGAGTGCACACCAGCACAGCTGAGAAGACCCTGCGTAATTATATGCTCCTGTCTCTCTCCTCTCAGAGTTTCTCACAAGGGAGGATAATGAGAGTCGTCATCAGGGACTCCTGAGCAGCTGCAGCAAATCATGGCGATTAAAGCAAATCAGTGTCCTTGCAAAGAAACTCCTAAGCAGCACCCCTGGCAGAATTTTAAGAATCCGGGAGATTAGGAGTACAACACAGGGCAGCAAGAGGTTTATGAATGATACAGGAGCCTCCTGCAGGATGGGGGGTGGTAGGAAACTCTACATAACAGACCATTTCCCTTTGCGGGTCTGAAAACAAGGACTGTCTCACCAAAATCAGGGTTACTAAGAAAATGCTTAATTTTCTAAGAATTTATGTTTAATAGATTTCAGTTCCTTATGAACTGGTTGGATTATCTGTACCAGATGGGGAGCCGCCAGTACAATGCCTGAATCTGGGAGGGGATGTTAAGTGACATTTCCATATATAGTGTGATAAGAGATAACCAGTAGCTGGCGTGAGAATTGCACCAGTAGGCTTGCGGGCTTCACCAAAAATAGATGTGCTGGCATTCCCTGATTGCTCCAATGCATTAGAGTCTGCCACCAAAACTAGCGCAAGTTCAAAATCTTATTTCCACAGGGCAACCGCAAAATCTGATAAATAAGTCCCAAATCATGAAGCCAAGTCAAGTGCTATTTTACAACCCTCGTGCTTGTGATCAGAAATGCAGCAGGGTCCCACACAGCAGACACCAGTAATCCCAGATTACTGGGTTTGCACAGATAACCATAGGTTAAGTGGACAATGAGAGGGAAAGGACTGGCAGCCGGGTGAGGGTGCGGTAGAAGAACCTAGAAATGAGCCTGTATATTAATGTACACATTGGTCTTTTTATACACTGGATACTATATGGAATACACAGTATTATATAACAGTATAGATGGTCTATAGCAGTGGTAGCCAACCCTAGCCCTCGAGAGCTACCAACAGTTCACATTTTCCAGACAACCTAGCTGCTGCACAGCTGCACACATTAATCACTGACACATTTTAAAAGTTCCACAGATGGAGCTAATTAGCTCACTTTTGATTCTGTGAGGAGACCTGCAAAACATGCACTGTTGGTAGCTCTCGAGGACTAGGGTTGGCTACCCCAGGTCTATAGTATAGGCTGTATCACACATTTATATACATATAAATAAGTGGTCAGGAAAAGGTTACACATCCCATAATAAATACATACACAAAAATAATAGTACCAACACCGCACTTTCTAAGCTCACATTTTCCCACCTCATGGTAAGGCTCCTGTTTCTTCTTCCTGGTAGCTGCTCTCTGGTCCAGTGCACTGATTGGGGACTTATGCAAACCCTCCAACATGACCCATTCCATTCGGTACACAATGCTCTGTTCCTGGACGTCCCTGGTAATGTATGATTGTCATCACCTGTGTTGAAACACCCTTCTCTTCAATTACCTAGTTCCACACATGTGCTGGCAATCATACATTACCAGGGACACAGCGGCGTAACTATAGTACCGCAGCCCCCGCCACCGCGGGGGGGGGGGGGGGGGGCGCTGTGCATGTGGTGGCGCCGGGGGCTGCGGTGCTATAGTTAACCCCCCCAATCCCCCGCAGATTTACCTATTGCGCTGGTCCCGGCGGCTCCGTTCTTCTGCTGAGGACCACCAGAAAATGGCCGCCCCCATATAGCACACAGTTCTCTGAAACTGTCTGCTGTATGGGGGCGGCCATTTTCTGGTGGTCCTCAGCAGAAGAACGGAGCCGCCGGGACCAGCGCGATAGGTAAGGCGTGGGGGATTGAGGGGGGGATTGCATGGGCGGCGGCGGGGCAGGGGGGGGGGTAGGGGTGCTTAGCGGGGTGGGGGGGCGCCCAAAATGTAGCTACGCCATTGCAGGGACGTGCAGGAACAGAGCATTGTGTACAGAATGGAATGGGTCATGTTGGAGGGTATGCTTATGCTGGCCACACATCAGACCAACTTTCCTCCCACCATCCAACTAGTTGGTTGGTTGGACTGAAAATCTGGTAATGTATGGGGGCAAATGCCAATAAGCAATTTGCTCACAAACTCAGGAGAATGGACAAAAACATTCAGTAAAACTGTTTAAATCAAATAGGTCCAACTACAGTACATTGGGGGTTATCCTGATTCACTTAGGGGATATATCAGGGTTATTGCTTTATTGAAGTCGTTTTTTGGATGTAAGACTCCGGCTTGGCAGACGTGTGACTCCGTTCCCGGCGTTCGCAGCCGCTACATTGTGGGACTAACTGGCATCCAAGCGTCGCGTCTAGAACTGGATGTGATGACTTCAAACATCTGCGCGTCAATACAAACTGGGTTCTCTCTCCTGTGAAATGAAATGCATGCTATTAATGTGCGCATAATGCAGAATCAATAAATAATGTATTACCGCTGATTGTAATTGAATGTTTTTATAATTTTTATTGTCAGGTATGATAAATAATCAGTACATTTATACTGCATTAAATTAATTAGTGTGTCATTTCTATTCCATACATCAGCAGTGAAGGAATGCAGAGACATCTGGATGGAATGCAGAAAAGATGGCGTGTCCCTTATTAAGTGGAATCAGGGATATTTGGGAATAATCTGGTGATTAGAGGGCGGCAGAGGGTGTCACACGCGGCCCCCAGACTTCAGGCAATAGCTTCAGCAACTTTCTACAATAAGGTATTGTTAATTAGCCGGCTGCCATGTGCGCATCGCGGCATCACATTAGCAGCACATCCGTCATCTAACAGCAAATCTCAGCCACAAAGTGAGACACAATCTGTATCCGTGTTGTTACACAGACTCGTCAGCTGCCAATGATATTGCCGAATAAAGCAAAATGGAAAAGAGGTTTTGTGGGTGGAGATAAGTTGTTACAAGTCACGCCCACTAATAACAATTACAATGTAACTTTGTATGACTAGCTTTCGTCTCAACTCATTAGACATCATTAACTTTGTACAAGTACACACCCTAGCACACCCCACACACCCTGTGCCCTGCTGCTCGCCGCACACCCTGTGCCCTGCCTGCACCCCGCACACCCAGTGCCCTGCCTGCATTCCACACACTCAGTGCCCTGCCTGCATTCTGCACACCCCGTGCCCTGCCTGCATTCCGCACACTCAGTGCCCTGCCTGCACCCCACACACCCTGTGCCCTGCTGCTCCCCGCACACCCAGTGCCCTGCCTGCACTCCGCACGCCCTGTGCCCTGCCTGCATTCCGCACACCGTGCCCTGCCTGCACCCCGCACACCCTGTGCCCTGCCTGCACCCCGCACACCCTGTGCCCTGCCTGCACCCCGCACACCCTGTGCCCTGTCTGCACCCCGCACACCCTGTGCCTTGCCAGCACCCCGCACACCCAGTGCCCTGCCCGCACACCCAGTGCCCTGCACGCATCCCGCACACCCTGTGCCCTGCCCGCACCCATGATGCCCTGCCCGCACGCCCTGTGCCCTGCCTGCACCCCGCACACCCTGTGCCCTGCCTGCACCCCGCACACCCTGTGCCCTGCCTGCACCCCGCACACCCTGTGCCCTGCCTGCACCCCGCACACCCTGTGCCCTGTCTGCACCCCGCACACCCTGTACCCTGCCAGCACCCCGCACACCCAGTGCCCTGCCCGCACACCCAGTGCCCTGCACGCATCCCGCACACCCTGTGCCCTGCCCGCACCCATGATGTCCTGCCCGCACACCCTGTGCCCTGCCTGCACCTCGCACACTCAGTGCCCTGCCCGCACATCCTGTGCCCTGCCTGCACCCCGCACATCCTGTGCCCTGCCTGCACCCCGCACACCCTGTGCCCTGCCCGCACCCCCTGTGCCCTGCCCGCACCTTGCACACCCAGTGCCCTGCCCGCGCACCCTCTGCCCTGCCCGCACCTTGCACACCCAGTGCCCTGCCCGCACACCCTCTGCCCTGCCCACACCTCGCACACCCTGTGCCCTGCCTGCACCCGCACATCCTGTGCCCTGCCTGCACCCCGCACACCTTGTGCCCTGCCCGCACACCCTGTGCCCTGCCTGCACCCCGCACACCTTGTGCCCTGCCCGCACCCCCTGTGCCCTGCCCGCACCCCCTGTGCCCTGCCTGCACCCCGCACCCCCTGTGCCCTGCCTGCACCCCGCACACCCTGTGCCCTGCCTGCACCCCGCACACCCTGTGCCCTGCCTGCACCCCGCACACCCTGTGCCCTGCCTGCACCCCGCACACCCTGTGCCCTGCTGCTCCCCGCACACCCTGTGCCCTGCCCGCACCCCGCACACCCTGTGCCCTCCCCGCACACCCTGTGCCCTGCCCGCACCCCGCACACCCTGTGCCCTGCCCGCACCCCGCACACCCTGTGCCCTGCCCGCACCCCGCACACCCTGTGCCCTGCCCGCACCCCGCACACCCAGTGCCCTGCCCGCACCCCGCACACCCAGTGCCCTGCCCGCACCCCGCACACCCTGTACCCTGCCCGCACCCCGCACACCCTGTGCCCTGCCCGCACCCCGCACACCCTGTGCCCTGCCCGCACCCCGCACACCCTGTGCCCTGCCCGCACCCCGCACACCCTGTGCCCTGCCCGCACCCCGCACACCCTGTGCCCTGCCCGCACCCCGCACACCCTGTGCCCTGCCCGCACCCCGCACACCCTGTGCCCTGCCCGCACCCCGCACACCCTGTGCCCTGCCTGCACCCCGAACACCCTGTGCCCTGCCTGCACCCCGCACACCCTGTGCCCTGCCTGCACCCCGCACACCCTGTGCCCTGCCCGCACACCCTGTGCCCTGCCTGCACCCCGCACACCCAGTGCCCTGCCTGCACCCCGCACACCCAGTGCCCTGCCTGCACCCCGCACACCCAGTGCCCTGCCTACACCCCGCACACCCTGTGCCCTGCCTGCACCCCACACGCCTATTCCTGCCTTACTCAGTGACTGACACAAGCAGGCGGAGAGGAGTGGGAGCCGGCGGGCGGTGGTTAGCTTCTCCATGGCACCCCCCCGGCAGCAATACATCCCTGTGCCCTGCTGCACCCCGCACACCCTGTGCCCTGCCCGCACCCCGCACACCCTGTGCCCTGTCTGCACCCCGCACACCCTGTGCCCTGCCTACACCCCGCACACCCTGTGCCCTGTCTGCACCCCGCACACCCTGTACCCTGCCTGCACCCCGCACACCCTGTGCCCTGCCTGCACCCCGCACACCCTGTGCCCTGCCTGCACCCCGCACACCCTGTGCCCTGCCTGCACCCCGCACACCCTGTGCCCTGCCTGCACCCCGCACACCCTGTGCCCTGCCTGCACCCCGCACACCCTGTGCCCTGTCTGCACCCCGCACACCCAGTGCCCTGCCTACACCCCGCACACCCTGTGCCCTGCCTGCACCCCACACGCCTATTCCTGCCTTACTCAGTGACTGACACAAGCAGGCGGAGAGGAGTGGGAGCCGGCGGGCGGTGGTGAGCTTCTCCATGGCACCCCCCCCCCCCGGCAGCAATACATACCTCCCAACAGTCACGATTTTATCGGGACAGTCCCGATTGTCAGGGCCTGTCCCGCTGTCCCGCCCGCGGGCGGCAGTGTCCCGCGGTGTGGGGGGGCTGTTGGGAGTCCCCCCTGTCAGCTGCTAAGCAGCGGGGAATAAACACTGTGCGCATGCGCACAGCGTCTATTCCCGCAGCCAGGGGGCTGGGGGCATGGCTAGAGGCTCACAGAGCCTCTGGGTCATGCACCCATAGCGGCAAAATGGGGGCGTGGCCTCGCGGAAGAGCTCTTCCGCGAGTATATGCCACGCCCCCGAAAATTTCGTCACGCCTCCGGCGCGCGGCAGCGTCCCGCCTGCTGAAGTGCCAAAGTTGGGAGGTATGAGCAATACGAGGCAGCGGATGAGCCATGCAGCGGCACCCAGCCTCTACAAACGGCACTGCTGGTTTCTGCCATCGATGGCTATAGTGTTCTACATCAGACATGAAACATCGATGATTATGAACCATCGATGGTTGATGGGATTCGCTAGCAGGACTGAGGCAGAACCGCTGCCAGGTGAGAGCTTTGTATTGATATTATGCTTTCCAGATGCCGCATACATCACTAATACATGTTCTCAGCTTTTATGGTTGTTTTGTTAGAAATGTAACATGTTCCCGCGTGTAAACGCAGCAGAATACGCCGGCGCTGCGCAGCATCGGGAAACGTTTATAGATACATTGTTACCGTTAGTAACATTCATTATTAATACATTCACTAAGCCTGGAGAGATAAAGTGGAGGAGAGATATAAAGTACCAGACAATCAGCTTCTGTCATATTTCTAACACAGCCTGTAACACCGCAGCTATCAGCAGACCAGCTGCTACTTTATCTCTCTCTAAGGCAGCCAATATAAGCAGCCTAGCCAGCAGATGTGAATCAGGCCCATAGACGGGGACAGACTGGGCCGATGATTCGTCCCTGGCATTTGTGCGTGAACCTCTTAATGTTGGAGAGGCTGCATTTCTTACTGTGATAAATATGTCCCTAATAGTTCTATATAAAGGAGGGAATCATTCTAACATCATTGCTGACACTGAGATGAATTCTGCTGCTGTGACAGTTACTGCGCTCAAACCAAACTTGTGTGTGGCAGAGTCAGCAAGAGGCTTGAGCCCTGTCCTGAGCACACTGCCACCCAGTGGTGAGAGGAGGTAACACTGCTGCCCACTGAGTTTAGGGCCAGTTTTTCTCTAGCAATATTGAATGAAGCAGGTCAAACAGAACTGACAGTCTCAGTGCTCCATTACATACCAGGTGATGGATGTGATGCCAGGATAATGGGCATTGTTGGGGCAATAAGAAGAGACCCAGACTGGATGCTGCACTAAAGGCCGCTATGGGGGCATAGAGCTGAGATTTCATCATCACAACAGGGCCTAGCGCTCACTTGTGGCACAAAACTACTAACCACATGACATAGCCCTCTATATGTATGTGTGTGTGTGTGTGTGTGTGTGTGTGTGGTGCGACACAAACTAACAGTACTACCACAAAGGGCACCACGCAAGGAAAACAACATACACCATACCTCCCAACTTTTACGCCCCTTGAAGAGAGACACAGGCGCGCGCCTTAACTTAGGGGCGTGGCTACAGTAAAGGGGCGTGGTCTATAGGCATGTCTTCACATGAGGCCACACCCCCGTTTTGCTGCTGTGGGGGCATGGCCCAGAGGCTCTGTGAGCCCCTAGCCCCCTAGCTGCGGGAATAGATGCTGTGACGCCTCTCTACCTAGAGCTAGCCAGCTCTTACACACCCTAAATGTTCCCGTTATCTCCGCGGGGACCATAGAGGTGACAGCCGCACAGCCTGTCCACCTCTTACCCCAACCACCGGAAACTGAGCGTTCTGGGGGAATCACAATACAGGGCCTAGTGCCCCTTACTCAGCAGGAGGCCTAGGGACCTGATTAACAAGCACGGGCCTAGTGCCCGCCTAATGTCACCAGAGTCACCTACAATACATTATACCAAAACCCTAACTGCAGCTCAGGCCTAGTGCCTGTCAGTGCCCACAGTGCCTGACCTCTAGCCCATGGGCAGTATGCCCACCTAACAGGGCCTCGGGCCTTGCACCCAGCTATTGAGCCTACGGGCCTTGAGCCCGACTAAATGTGCCACGGGCCTAGCTCCTGAATTTGTGGGGTCCTTGGGCCAGGAGTGCCCACCATAATTATCCACGGGTCTGGATGGCCTGACTCTATTGGCAATGGGCCAGGAGGGCTCGACAATTAAATGGCCATGGGTCGAGAGGGTCTGTCTAACGTTCTCACAGGCCGGGAGGGATTGACTCTGCCCACGGGCCTAATGCCCAAACAGCCAGTGGTCTAGTGGAAGGGGTAGGTGGCACCAAGGCGGGGGGAGCTTCCTCAGCTCTCTTTGCATCCCACCCCCGCTGGCCTCTCCGACAGCTTTTCTGTAGTCTTCTGTCACTGGCCCATCCTGGCCAGCGGCGCCGCCTCTTCTTTTCTTCTGCCAAATGGCACCGGAGATCTTCTTTCTTGATCCCGGTGTCTTCTGGCCTCTTCCACAGCCGCCGGAATCATCTTACCGCCTCCGCCTTCTTCTTTCTCTCCCGGCGTCCTCTTCTATCTTCTGGAGCGCTCCCGCGATCCTCCTCTGCCGTCGGACCTTCTTTTTCTGCCTCCGGGCAGCATCTGACATTAGACGCTGGGAAGGGGCCACGTTCGGCCCATCTCCCGCCAATTTGGGAGCCGTGATTTTCTCCATTTGAATACTCACATGTATAATAACGTTATAGGCAAGTATAATAATCGTCAGTAAGAAGCAGCAATTAGCATTGATTGGTCAAGATTAATGAAGACAAAGCTCTAATGAGTCCAATTATTAACATATACTGGGGAACTGACTCTTTCTTCCTAACTGGAGATCGGGGAGCCATCTCTGATCTCTGTAACACATGTTGCACAATTATGTATATTAAGGATCGGAGTTTATAAGTCTTGGTGTAATATCTAATTGGAGACGTACAGACAGAATGATTTGCATGGTGAATGGATTCGGGTTAGGCCTGGACGGGTCTTGTGACTCATGTTGGGTCTATCGCTATTATTACATGTAAGGCAGCCGGTGTGAGGAGCTGGTGCACACACAACGCTTCCCTGAGGCTTGTGTCCACTCTTTTGGGGGTCATTCAGACCTGATTTCTGCTATGCGAATTTGCAAGGCGACTGAATAATCAAAGACTGCACATGCATATCCTTAAAGGGACGTATCCTTAAAGTGGATTCTGGGATTAATGATCATTTGCATAAAAAAAATCCCAGGATTGGAAAAATGCCCCAGGGTTGACATCCCTAATGGCAGCGGGGGAGAGAGCGACCCCATGCGTTACTTAAGTACATATGCGATTACTAGCAGCGCAGTAAGTGGTGGGGTATGTCCCGCACGTGACCAACCGTACACGCCATCTTCATGTATGACACATGCAACCTATGACCGCACAAAGCTGAGCCTGTGAACACGAGTCCAGATACCCGCTTTATGAGCTGTCAGGATGACTATGGTTTATATCAGGAAATACCAGACTGTTTCTGCGCAATGGGAGACAATAAACCGCCCCACGGACCTCTGAGCAAATCAATATGGAAAACATAAAACCGGCCCAGTAAAAACACTGACATAAAAAGCCAATTTCAGGAGGATCAGATGTTGCAGTTCCATGTGAATTCTGTATGGTGAACACCGGCCGTGGTCTCTGTTCCCGGTGAATGTATTATCTGGCGGTAACCGAGCAGCGCACATTGCATGTATGTCATAGGCAGACCCAGAACATCTTCCAGGACGGATGTGGATCAAATGGTCAATGCCAATAGATTGACAGCTATCGTAGCCTATTGGGGCGGGTTTTGTGGTCAAAGACAAGCAGGTATCTCCAGTATCTGCAACAGTCCTCTTTAGGTGCGTCCTTGCACAGCCTAATATTTATGGGGACCCCCTGATAATTGGGAGTGTTACAAAAGAAAAGTATGTCCCGATTTTCACAATTTTTCACCAATATTAATAATCACTTTCCCAAAGACACTAGCAGACACGCTCATCGGAGCTCATGGTGGAAGGTGATGCCTTATAACAGTGTCCTAGCCAATATTAGGAACCATAGTAGTGCCCTCGTTTATTTAATGCCCCATTGAGGTGCCTAATGTCATGGTTATCAAGCAGACTGTCCCTGTGCCCCAAGCCTGGCTTCTATCTGCGCAGTTTGCGTGCATCTCCAGTGTGAGCTTACTCCACGGCACCTGCTCCGATCCAGCAGTGCCGCCTGACTATATCAATGCCCCAGCATCATTCCTGACTCCTTCGGTGTCCCAGAATCGTTCCTAACTCCTTCTGTGTCCCAGCATCGTTCCTGACTCCATCGGTGTCCCAGCATCGTTCCTGACCCCATCGGTGTCCCAGCATCATTCCTGACTCCATCGATGTCCCAGCGTAATTCCTGATTCCATCCATGTCCCAGCATCGTTCTTGACTCCTTCTGTGTCCCAGCATCGTTCCTGACTCCATCCATGTCCCAGCATCGTTCCTGACTCCATCCATGTTCCAGCATCGTTCCTGACTATATCAATGCCCCAGAATCGTTCCTGACTCCTTCTGTGTCCCAGCATCGTTCCTGACCCCATCGGTGTTCCAGCATCGTTCCTGACTCCATCGATGTCCCAGCCTCGTTCCTGACTCCTTCTGTGTCCCAGCCTCGTTCCTGACTCCTTCTGTGTCCCAGCATCGTTCCTGACTCCTTCTGTGTCCCAGCATCGTTCCTGACTCCTTCTGTGTCCCAGCATCGTTCCTGACTCCTTCTGTGTCCCAGCATCGTTCCTGACCCCATCGGTGTTCCAGCATCGTTCCTGACTCCATCGATGTCCCAGCCTCGTTCCTGACTCCTTCTGTGTCCCAGCCTCGTTCCTGACTCCTTCTGTGTCCCAGCATCGTTCCTGACTCCTTCTGTGTCCCAGCATCGTTCCTGACTCCTTCTGTGTCCCAGCATCGTTCCTGACTCCTTCTGTGTCCCAGCATCGTTGCTGACTCCATCCATGTCCCAGCATCGTTCCTGACTCGCTCGATGTCCCAGCATCGTTCCGGACTCCCTCGATGTCCCAGCATCGTTCCGGAATCCATCGATGTCAAAGCGTCATTCCTGACTCCATCGATGTCAAAGCGTCATTCCTGGCCCCATTGGTGTTCCAGCATAGTTCCGGACTCCTTCTGTGTCCCATCATTGTTCCTGACTCCATTGATGTTCCATCATCATTCCTGACTCCTTCTGTGTCCCAGCATCGCTCCTGACTCCTTCGGTGTCCCAGCATCGTTCCTGCCTCCTTCGGTGTCCCAGCATCGTTCCTGCCTCTGTCGATGTCCCAGCATCGTTCCTGACTCTGTCGATGTCCCAGCATCGTTCCTGACTCTGTCGATGTCCCAGCATCGTTCCTGACTCTGTCGATGTCCCAGCATCGTTCCTGACTCTGTCGATGTCCCAGCATCGTTCCGGACTCCCTCGATGTCCCAGCGTCGTTCCGGAATCCATCGATGTCAAAGCGTCATTCTTGACTCCATCGATGTCAAAGCGTCATTCGTGGCCCCATTGGTGTTCCAGCATCGTTCCGGACTCCTTCTGTGTCCCATCATTGTTCCTGACTCCATTGATGTTCCATCATCATTCCTGACTCCTTCTGTGTCCCAGCATCGCTCCTGACTCCTTCGGTGTCCCAGCATCGTTCCTGCCTCCTTCGGTGTCCCAGCATCGTTCCTGCCTCTGTCGATGTCCCAGCATCGTTCCTGACTCTGTCGATGTCCCAGCATCATTCCTGACTCCTTCTGTGTCCCAGCATTGTTCCTAACTCCATCGATGTCCCAGCATCGTTCCTGACTCCATCAATGTCCTACCATAATTCCAGACTGCCTTAATTTATTCATGTCACCATCGGTGGTTCATCATCTATTCCTCACCATAGGTACCTGTCATCAACTCTGCCAACTTCGGTGCTCTGCCATTGACTCTGCACTTCCAGTAATACCATCTAATGGTCATTATCTGCTCACCACCTCTGTGCAGTTGTTAGCTGTAGTGTCTATGGACTGTGTACCAGCATTGTGTTACCATATTGATGCCATATAACATCTACAGCAACGTCATTTACTTCTGTTCATGGCGGACTAATACTGCCTGGGTACTACTGATACTGTGTGCTACTATCGGGGATACCCGACTGCTGAACAATTCTGATGCCATCTTCTACTGTGATGTGCATTACCAGCGTGCGTAATAAAAGACTTTCACAAACCTCCTTCATTCTGGTCACACCTTCGGCCGTATGCTCCAAGAGAACCCAATCCAGCCACCAAGGTTCCACTTCCATTATACTCCTGCAACCTAGTTTTTGTGCCCACATTAATGCCAGTGCAGTTGCGGAACTCTTAAGCTATGGAATCAGCAGAGCGTTGGTGACCTTTACCCACCCTGCATCTTACCAGTCATTGACCCCACGCTGTGATTTTGTGCACATCCTGTCACAGTACCACACAGAGGCGGCATCCTATCACAGTACCACACAAAGGCGGCATCCTATCACAGTACCACACAAAGGCGGCATCCTATCACAGTACCACACAAAGGCGGCATCCTATCACAGTACCACACAAAGGTGACATCCTATCACAGTACCACACAAAGGTGGCATCCTGTCACAGTACCACACAGAGGTGGCATCCTATCACAGAGGTGGCATCCTATCACAGTACCACACAGAGGTGACATCCTATCACAGTACCACACAGAGGTGGCATCCTATCACAGTACCACACAGAGGTGACATCCTATCACAGTACCACACAGAGGTGGCATCCTATCACAGTACCACACAGAGGCGGCATCCTATCACAGTACCACACAGAGGCGGCATCCTATCACAGTACCACACAAAGGCGGCATCCTATCACAGTACCACACAAAGGTGGCATCCTATCCCAGTACCACACAGAGGCGGCATCCTATCACAGTACCACACAGAGGTGACATCCTATCACAGTACCACACAGAGGTGGCATCCTATCACAGTACCACACAGAGGCGGCATCCTATCACAGTACCACACAAAGGCGGCATCCTATCACAGTACCACACAAAGGCGGCATCCTATCACAGTACCACACAAAGGCGGCATCCTATCACAGTACCACACAAAGGTGACATCCTATCACAGTACCACACAAAGGTGGCATCCTGTCACAGTACCACACAGAGGCGGCATCCTATCACAGTACCACACAGAGGCGGCATCCTATCACAGTACCACACAAAGGCGGCATCCTATCACAGTACCACACAAAGGCGGCATCCTATCACAGTACCACACAAAGGCGGCATCCTATCACAGTACCACACAAAGGTGACATCCTATCACAGTACCACACAAAGGTGGCATCCTGTCACAGTACCACACAGAGGTGGCATCCTATCACAGAGGTGGCATCCTATCACAGTACCACACAGAGGTGACATCCTATCACAGTACCACACAGAGGTGGCATCCTATCACAGAGGTGGCATCCTATCACAGTACCACACAGAGGTGACATCCTGTCACAGTACCACACAGAGGTGGCATCCTATCACAGTACCACACAGAGGTGGCATCCTATCACAGTACCACACATAGGTGACATCCTATCACAGTACCACACAGAGGTGGCTTCCTGTCACAGTACCACACAAAGGTGGCATCCTGTCACAGTACCACACAAAGGTGGCATCCTATCACAGTGCCACACAGAGATGGCATCCTATCACAGTGCCACACAGAGATGGCATCCTATCACAGTGCCACACAAAGGTGGCATCCAATCACAGTACCACACACAGGTGACATCCTATCACAGTACCACACAGAGGTGGCATCCTATCACAGTACCACACAAAGGTGGCATCCTGTCACAGTACCACACAAAGGTGGCATCCTGTCACAGTACCACACATAGGTGACATCCTATCACAGTAAAACACAGAGGTGGCATCCTATCACAGTATCACACACAGGTGGCATCCTATCACAGTACCACACAGAGGCGGCATCCTATCACAGTACCACACAGAGGCGGCATCCTATCACAGTACCACACAGAGGCGGCATCCTATCACAGTACCACACAGAAGCGGCATCCTATCACAGTACCACACAGAGGCGGCATCCTATCACAGTACCACACAGAGGCGGCATCCTATCACAGTACCACACAGAGGCGGCATCCTATCACAGTACCACACAGTGGTGGCATCCTATCACAGTACCACACAGAGGTGGCATCCTATCACAGTACCACACAGAGGTGACATCCTGTCACAGTACCACACAGAGGCGGCATCCTATCACAGTATCACACAGAGGTGACATCCTGTCACAGTACCACACAGAGGTGGCATCCTATCACAGTACCACACAGAGGTGGCATCCTATCACAGTACCTCGCAAATGCCGACTGGGGCAATTTTCGCAAACCATTTGCAGACTTGCGCATTGCGGGATTTCATTCTGACAGGGCAACATACTGTATATCTGATCGCAGCGATCAGGTCTGAATAACCCCCTTGTTTTATACACTTGTGGTACCGGGTCTGACTGAGACACCTGAATTCATGTTCAGTATGTATGTACATATGTACAGTATGTATGTATAGTATGTATGTATGTACAGTATGTATGTATAGTATGTATGTATGTACAGTATGTATGTATGTACTGTATGTATGTATTTACTGTATGTATGTATGCATGTACAGTATGTATGTATAGTATGTATGTATGCATGTATGTACAGTATGTATGTACAGTATGTATGTACAGTATGTATGTACAGTATGTATGTACAGTATGTATGTACAGTATGTATGTATGTACAGTATGTATATAATATGTATGTATGTATAGTATGTATGTATGTATGTACAGTATGTATGTATGTACAGTATGTATGTATGTGTGTACAGTATGTATGTATGTACAGTATGTATGTACAGTACATATGCATGATGTATGTATGTACGTACGTATGTACGTACGTACGTACAGTATATATGCATGTATGTATAGTATGTATGTACGTATGTACAGGATGTATGTACATATGTACAGTATGTATGTACAGTATGTATGTACAGTATGTATAGTATGTATGTGTGTACAATATGTACAGTATGTATGTACATTATGTATGTATGTATGTATAGTATGTATGTATATTATGTATGTATTTACAGTATGTATGTACAGTATGTATGTATGTACAGTATGTATGTATGTATAGTATGTATGTATGTGTGTACAGTATGTACGTACGTATGTATGTATGTACAGTGTGTATGTACATTATGTATGTATGTATGTACAGTATGTATTTATGTATGTGTGTACAGTATGTACGCATGTATGTATAGTATGTATTACAGTATGTATGTATAGTATGTACAGTATGTATGTACGCATGTATGTATAGTATGTATTACAGTATGTATGTATACTATGTATGTATGATAGAAACTTTCACATATACCAAGGGCTATAACAAGGTATAGGTGGGAGACATTCTTCACAGGAAGAGGAGCAGCAGAACACGAGGACTCTTTCACAGAAAGAGTAGTAGATAAGTGGAATAGCCTCCCATCAGAGCTGGTAGACGCAAATACAGTAGTGCAATGTAAACATGCTTGGGATAGGCATATTGATATCCTTACACAGAAATACGTAGATTGATGTTTTGTTGCGATGACAGATCTGACAGTCTGTTTGGCTTCTCAGTGTCTCATTAATCTCTGGATGTGACCAATTTGCCAGCTGCTTGGAGTGCATGCCGCAGAATGAGTAATCCCAGTAATGTAGGAACACAGGAGGCGCGGGACACGGGCGCATAACACGGGGCGCTGGGCTCCCACAGCCTCTGTACATGCACCTGGACACTTCTTGGACAGATTTATTTTCCTGTCATTTCTTCTTCTATAAAAGGCATCAGATGTTCTCTGTACGGAGGAATAGAAACTCACTATTCCATATTCTCTTTGTTCCTGTAATACCTGGCACGCCGGCATCCAATTTGCATTTATATGCTTAACATATGTTCCAAATCCAGATGAGGGAGTGTAAATAAAATCCCAATTCTCAGGTGTCATCTGCTACATGCAGTGCTACATAAATTACCCCTGAATATGTTAGTGTTCCCGGACTTCTCAGGTGCCGCCAGGTCTTGTGTACATGGGGCTCATTACATAAGGCAACAGCACCCAAGTGGGACGAGAGAATTACACAGGAGAGTAAAAGAAGTTAGATCACTTTGCACTGTGAGGGGTTCATTTACTAAAGCTTCTAAAAATGAAAAATGGGAAATGAAAAAGGTGATGATGCCGATATCAACTGATCAGATTATATATATATATATATATATATATATATATATATATATATATATATAACAATCATGGTAAAGCATAGTAATAATAATAATAATAGCACTAATAATGATGGTTCTGGACTCTTGAGGGACAATTTAACATTTATACGCTTTGTAATTTATACACATTGTCATTCTGATCGGTTCTTTGACCTGTTAGAATGATTTGCTGATGGTTGCTAGGTGACCACAGACACATAGCAATGGTTATTGCGACGGGTTTTAGTCTGTAGGACAATGGAATAATTTCCTTTAGAACACAGGCAGGATTTGCACAGAAAAAAACCAAATCAACGTAATATTGCATGGTCACCATTGAAATCACTCTTAGGCCATCACTCTTGGGTGAAAGATGTGCGAATCGGGCTGCTGTTGCCAGCATTTAAATGTCTAGGCAGCGTAATTCCACTAATAGTTGAATCCCCCCCATAGTGTTAGTTACTAGTTCCGTCGCTGATTCCTTACAGACAGAACTTTGTTGAGTGTGAGAATTTGCGCATGCAAACACCTGGGGACTATGATCTTCTGTGAGGTGTTCAGGTCTTTTGCCTCCTTTCTCGTCTGAATCTGAATTTGTGACTCTCTCCTGCCTGCCATTCTTGGTAACTTCCGGCTGCGCGGTAAATGTGCGTCACTTCCATCCTCATTAACCACCATGATCTTGTCCTGTCTGACTGTGATTTCTCCTCCCCTTGTGGCGCTTCTCCCATCTCCGCGACCGGGCGCTGTGTGAGGCAGAAGTCACTTTGTGCTAATTTAGAGGATAGAAGAAAACACAAGTGGGGTGGAAATGAATGAAGTGAAAACCTGATGAGTAATAATTTTATGTAATAACAGTAATTAAAAAAATGTGCAAATTGCTTAATGTCAACCTGACACCTACACATTAAACAGAAATATAACACCTTATACAATCAACATGTTCTGGTGTTTCTAACACAAACAGTGGAGCCTGATTCATGTGTGTAAGTTCAGCAGGAAAGCAAGCAACTGGGTAGTACTGTGCTGTGCTGCAGGGGGAGATATAATGGGTGTGGTACAGGGGTCCTACAGTCGGGATCCCTACTGTCCGGACTCAGACAGAATGGTGAGCACAACTAAGCCCCTTGCGGGCTCGCTACGGTTGCCACCTATTTTTTCTCCCTCTATGGGGGTTGTGGACCCCCACGAGGGAAAATAGCAGGTGGCCGTCAGGAACCCGGCTGTCGGTGTTTTGACAGTAGGGATCCCGACGTCGGGTAAATGCCTGTCGGGATCCCGACTGACGGGACCTCGTCCGGCACCCGATATAACATGCCATGGAGGGGGCGTGTCATACTCTGCTTAAAAAGGCGTGTCTAGCTCCACATATGGGCGTGTCTAGCTCCACATATGGGCGTGGCTAGCCCAACATATGGGTGTGTCTATGTTTAAATGCTTGTTATTGCACTTCTGAAAGTTTTGCTAGTATTGATACCAACATTGCGGCCTGTAACATGGAGTTTCTTCTTCGCAACTATATATTTGCTGTGATATTTCTTTTCCTCTCACTCAACACAGTGTACATGATTAATGTGATGCCTATGCAATAAATTCCAAATGCAATTTGACCTTGTGTGAATTCATCTCTAAGCATATAAGTTTGTTTTCGGCATATTAAATGTTATTTTATGGTTAACACTGGACTGTCTGCAACATGTAGGCACTACCTATATTTATTGGATGTACTTTCTGTTTCCCCTTTGCGACTGGCCTGTCTCACCGTAACTAGCCATTATTGCCACAATGTTGGCCCACAGGGAATGTTGCTGCGTACAGTGATACATTGTTCCCTGCAGAGGATGTGACTGTGTCTGAGCCTCCTGTTCCCAGACACAGCACCTGTAAAGGTGTAATAGGACGACAGGCGTACGTGGGAGTACACAGCACCACTGCAGCTGCCCTGAGACACCGGATAATGCTGTTATTCTCCATTATTGCCACAATGTTGGCCCATAGGGAATGTTGCTGCGTACAGTGATACATTGTTCCCTGTATCAGCCTCCTGTTCCCGGACACAGCACCTGTAATGGTGTAATAGGACGACAGGCGTACGTGGGAGTACACAGCACCACTGCAGCTGCCCTGAGACACCAGATAATGCTGTTATCTCACCATTATGTTCCTTGCAGAGGATGTGACTGTGTATGAGCCTCCTGTTCCCAGACACAGCACCTGTAAAGGTGTTATAGGACTACAGGCGTACGTGGGAGTACACAGCACCACTGCAGCTGCCCTGAGACACCAGATAATGCAGTTATTCGCCGTTATCACGGTACAGTAGTGCGCAGTAGGAATCTCCGCTCATGCATGGCCAGGCACTGCATCTGTCTGCTGCTATTACCGTCATCTCAGCAGTCGCCTGGAAGTGTTAGGAATAGCCGGATCTCACGTCTCCCACCCCCAGCGCTCCAGGACAGGGGCTACTACCAAGTCCTCTGATTTATCTGTGTATGGCTCTGATATTACCTCCCCAGTATGGCCTGCACTGGCTGCATGCCTTATATACAATACAGTGATTACCCCACCTCATGCGCAACGCTTCCTACTTGTCCCCAAACATTTAAAACCAAGTAATTGTATAAGCTATAAACTTGAAATTGAAAGTTGAAGTTAATGCACACGTCACCTGAAGGCCTGGAAAGTGGGAATTGGTGTGTGGGTGGCAGTGGGAGCGGTAAGATCATAGGGTGGCACCTAGGCTAGGGTGGCTAATCCCGGAAACAGGAGCGTCGGGATCCCAGAATTTGGACCCAAAATTGCTGGGATTTCAATCCTGGGATTGCAGTTTCCAATCCCGGAATTTTGGGATTAGACTGCGGATGTAGTAGTAGTAGTAGTAGTAGTACGTTTATTTATAAGGCGCCGCAAAGTGTCCGCAGCGCCGTACATAGCAAACAAAAAAATTACGAGGTAACGTACAGGGTGTGTTGAAAAATACAGTATAAATAGGGGTATAGCTGGTAGAACTAAAATCAGCATCAGTTCAGAAGTAGGTGTCAAAATTGTCGAGGAGACTGAAGATGAAGTAGAGGAAGGGAAGAACAGGACGTGAGCACAGGTGAGGTAAAGAGGTAGGGTGAGTACGTGAGGAAGGAGGGCCCTACTCATAAGAGTTAACATACTAAAAATAGGTGGGTGGACGAACGAAAAACAACAGGATAAGTAGGAACGGAGGGGAATGGAGGCAGGATAGGAGGATCAAAAGAGGTTAGGAGGAGGGATAGGCTAGTCGAAAAAAGTGGGTTTTAAGGGAGCGCTTGAAGGAGGTAAGGGAATCAGAAATCCTGATGGGTGGCGGGAGGTTGTTCCAGTGCAGGGGGGCAGCGCGAGAGAAGTCTTGGACACGGGAGTGGGAGGAGGTGATTAGGTGAGAGGTCAGTCGGCGGTCAGTGATGGAGCGAAGAGGACGGGAGGGAGTGGTGCAGTCTAATGCCAGGCAGCGTCTGAGCCCCCCGCTCAGACGCTGTCTGGCCATTCCCAACCCCGGCGTGGCGGCTCTGCGCAGTGTGTCACAGCACCGCACTTGTCCACCAGCTTGCTCACAGTGGCACTGGGCACCCCATCACTGACGCACCAATGCCATCTGCCCTTATCACCGCCGCAGTGCCCACCAGTCCCAGACAACAATGTTAGAACCAATACTTCCTGAAATATATTGTTACTAATGTTTTATAGAAATCTCTCCCAATAACAAGCGTTTGAGTTAGTAATCTCTCCACTAACGATGCTGAACATATGGCTGTGACTGTAATGCCGATCTCCATTGTGAAACCATTCCACATGTGGCTGTGGGAAATATCCAGTGAATGGACTCAGGCATCCGTATGGGAATTGGTATTTCTCCCTGATGCTATTTCACCATAGCCACACAGTGGAGGGGCGACGTTCCTACTGCTTGTACCCTACCAGTGATATCATTATACTGGTCCCAGTTCACATCTGCTATGTATTCTATCACTTGTCCTAATAATAAACTCCCTCAGCATCAGGTTCCATACAGTTCCTAAAAGACCATCTCTATCCAATCTCTGGGAGTCGGAGCCATTGATTTGTCTCTGCCTGATAATCAGTTTATTTATAATCTTTGCAAATGAATTATGGCAGAAAACAAGCCTATTGCTTAGTGACAGGGGCAGGGCAGCAGGGGGTGCAGCTGCTGGTGCATCCCTCTCACTGGATCTATGTATACACTGGAGCAGTTGTGTAACTCCCAGAGACATTGGAGGCACTGGCCACCAGGCTTCAGCTGTCAGAGGAACAACAAGAATGGAAGACCAAGGGGGCTGCTAAACAAGGACAGATCTTTCCCCACTCATTTCCCAGACATTTGCTACAGTCCCTGCTGACTCACAAACCCCATTTGCCCCCTTGAGCTGTAGAGTCTCAGAATGTGGGATCAAAGTGTATATATAGGGCCTGATTCACCTTGACTCGCTAAGTAAATTTGCTGCTTACCGAGTCATCTATCATTGCCCGCCGGGTGAGCGAATGATTCAGGTTTGCTGGGTGTGCCAACCTGAATCACCCCCCAAATGTGCTTTGCAAACCAATCTTAATCAACTCCTTAGTTACCAATCTGCCGCTGGTAGCAAACAATGGGGCTCAGCTGAGTGTGGAGCAAGGCAAAAACAGAATATTTTTGTTACTTCTGGGCTGCGAGGGGAGCATACGGCGAGGGTGACCCTACCTATTCTTGCAGTCATGGGCCCCACAGTTTCTGATGGAAGCCCTGCCTGTGGTTGCCATAAAGATCTATACTCTATAGAGCAGGCATAGGCAACCTGCGGACCTCCAGCTGTTGTAAAACTACACATCCCAGCATGCCTTGCCAGAGTATAGCTATTGGCAAATGCTAAAACTGTAGCAAAGCAGGCAGGTATGTGTAGTTTCACAACCGCTGGAGGTCCATAGGCAACGTATAGAGATCTATACTACCTTTTGAAGGTTTCGCTATTTCACATGGTTATCACACATATGTATTACACCTGGATTTCTGCTACATGTGAGTTCTGCAGGATTCTCCCGTTCTCCCGCACAGTTTGCATCCAGGAACTGCTGAATAATTCACTGCGAGTCACTTCAGTTTTTGCATTTTATGATTAAACGGTGTAAAACGTGCGAGAACGCGGGCGGCGAATACATCTTTAATGACTCAATATCATAACATTTCAATTCCTATCTATTCCTTACATTGGATGCAGCGGAAACGAAGAATAAATTATACTGAATATTGAGTCTAATTATTATTTTATGAGTCAAATCTTATTTTTGTTCCTTTATTTTACAGGCTAATAGGTGGCACTTGGAGCTGCCGAGAAAAACAATATTTATAAAAAGCAGTCATCATCGGCACTCACCTTTCCTAGTTTTGGGGTGCCCTGTGGTTTGTGACCACAATGTTTAAACAGAAATCACAGGGGTTCTGCACTCACTAAATGAACTAACAATAACAAACAGTGAAGATTTAGTTCATGCAGTGATCAATGCATTTAAACCTGCCACACCCGGCATGGACCCCACTATCCTGCAGGTCCTACTCTATTGCTCAGAATTATTCCCATAAAGCATACTTGCCTACTTTTGAAAACTAGTTTCAGGGAGATTATAGTTGGTAATATAATTTTGCACAGTGCCCATTGAGGGGGCGTTTCATGCTCCACCCAAAGGGCGTGTCTAGTTCCATATATAGAGAGATTGTGAACGTGGCACCTAGAAGCGTGGGTGTGTACTGCTACATCTGAGGGGAATATTTTAAATTACTTCTATCCAAATGTAGATGAGCCCCAAAGCCGTTAGTAAGAGATACTATACTTGTTATAGTGCTGGGAAATGGTGCTGATGACTCAATGTAAATGTATCTGTCTCTCATTCCTTTTTTACACAAAAATCTAACAGTTTAATGTGGGCTAGGTGACATGAGGGAGATTGCTAGACTAATGAGGGAGAGAGGGAGATTGCTGCTATGTCAGGGAGTTTCCTGCAGAATGCAGGAGGGGAGGTAACTATGATGTAAGTGTAATGTGGGCTAGGTGATATGAGGGACATTGCTAGACTAATGAGAGAGAGAGGGAGATTGCTGTTATGTCAGGGAGTCTCCTGCAGAATGCAGGAGGGGAGGTAACTATGATGTAACATTGTAATGTGGGCTAGGTGACATGAGGGAGATTGCTAGACTAATGCGGGAGAGAGGGAGATTGCTGCTATGTCAGGGAGTCTCCTGCAGAATGCAGGAGGGGAGGTAACTATGATGTAACAGTGTAATGTGGGCTAGGTGACATGAAGGAGATTGCTAGACTAATGAGGGAGCTAGCTAATAGCTTGCTGCTATGTCAGGGAGACTCCTGTAGAATGCAGGAGGGGAGGTAACTATGATGTAACAGTGTAATGTGGGCTAGGTGACATGAGGGAGATTGCTAGACTAATGTGGGAGAGAGGGAGATTGCTGCTATGTCAGGGAGTCTCCTGCAGAATGCAGGAGGGGAGGTAACTATGATGTAACAGTGTAATGTGGGCTAGGTGACATTAGGGAGATTGGTAGACTAATGTGGGAGAGAGGGAGATTGCTGCTATGTCAGGGAGTCTCCTGCAGAATGCAGGAGGGGAGGTAACTATGATGTAACAGTGTAATGTGGGCCAGGTGACATAAGGGAGAATGCTAGACTAATGAGGGAGAGAGGGAGATTGCTGCTATGTCAGGGAGTCTCCTGCAGAATGCAGGAGGGGAGGTAACTATGATGTAACAGTGTAATGTGGGCCAGGTGACATAAGGGAGAATGCTAGACTAATGAGGGAGAGAGGGAGATTGCTGCTATGTCAGGGAGTCTCCTGCAGAATGCAGGAGGGTAGGCAACTATGATGTAACAGTGTAATGCGGGCCAGGTGACATGAGGGAGATTGCTATACTAATGAGGGAGAGAGGGAGATTGCTGCTATGTCAGGGAGTCTCCTGCAGAATGCAGGAGGGTAGGCAACTATGATGTAACAGTTTAATGTGGGCTAGGTGACATGAGGGAGATTGCTAGACTAATGAGGGAGAGAGGGAGATTGCTGCTATATCAGGGAGTCTCCTGCAGAATGCAGGAGGGGAGGTAACTATGATGTAACAGTGTAATGCGGGCCAGGTGACATGAGGGAGATTGCTATACTAATGAGGGAGAGAGGGAGATTGCTGCTATGTCAGGGAGTCTCCTGCAGAATGCAGGAGGGTAGGCAACTATGATGTAACAGTGTAATGTGGGCTAGGTGACATGAGGGAGATTGCTAGACTAATGAGGGAGATACGGAGATTGCTACTATGTCAGGGAGTCTCCTGCAGAATGCAGGAGGGGAGGTAACTATGATGTAACAGTGTAATGTGGGCTAGGTGACATGAGGGAGATTGCTAGACTAATGAGGGAGAGAGGGAGATGGCTGCTATGTCAGGGAGTCTCCTGCAGAATGCAGGAGGGGAGGTAACTATGATGTAACAGTGTAATGTGGGCTAGGTGACATGAGGGAGATTGCTAGACTAATGAGGGAGAGAGGGAGATGGCTGCTATGTCAGGGAGTCTCCTGCAGAATGCAGGAGGGGAGGTAACTATGCCCTATGGTTTGGGACCACATTGTTTAAACAGAAATCACAGGGGCTCTGCACTCACTAACAATAGCAAACAGTGAAAATTTAGTTCATGCAGTGATCAATGCATTTAAACCAGCACCCCCGGCATGGACCCCACTATCCTGCAGGGCCTACTCTATTGCTCAAATGTATTACCATCACATTACTTATATACATATGTATATACATAATATATGTTTATATATGTACTAGGTGATTCATCGCGCCCTACGGGCGCTCTTCACACCGGCGTAAGGGGCTACGCCCCTTAATTTGTGAACATTTGTATTGTGAGAAATATGGTTAGAATTGTATGAAAGATGCCCTGTATTGCAGCTTCTGGCAGTGGGTGAGGGTCCAGCGTGGCAGCACAGGAGTACCGGACGGTGGCCCTGAGTCAGTGTCTCCTCCTACTGGGTGGGAGTTAGGGTGCATGAGAGCAGGAGGCTGGGATATGAGGCATGATAGGGGTATGTGGGCAACACAGCGTCAGCGATTACCCAGTGGTGGAAGTTACGGTTCAGGAGAGCAGGAAGCTGGGTAGTGATAGGGGTGTGTGGGCATACGGGGGACTAAAGAGGGTGGTGGACACTGTGCAGCTTCTGCCAGTGGGTGAGGGTCCAGCGTGGCAGCACAGAAATACAGGAGTCAGTGTCTCCTCCGACTGGGTGGGAGTTAGGGTGCATGAGAGCAGGAGGCTGGGCGGTAAAGCATGATAGGGGAATGTGGGCAACACAGGGTGAGCGGGTCTCCACTGGCGGAAGTTACGGGGCAGGAGAACAGGAGGCAGGGCAGTGTCCTCCCACATTGATGGCAAAAGTATTCAACATCGGCCATAAACCATCGATTATTTGAAAATCATTGATGGTCGATGGGCATCCCTAGAACTGGAGGAGGGTGGGGGACAGTATGCAGCTCCCGGCAGTGGGTGAGCGTCTCCTCCCACTGGGAGGGAGTGAGCGTGCATGAGAGCAGGAGGCTGTATAATAGTGGTATGTGGGCAAGACATTGATAAAAGTTGTGGCGCTGGTGCAGAGGGCAGTGGGGAAACCTGCAGTGCGGCAGCCAGGGCCGGATTTCCCACCTAGGGGCGGTACCTGCTTGTGGTGGTACAGGATCCCCCATTGTCACGGGGGTACGTGAAATGCGGGAGCGGGGGCCGCGGTGGTCCGCTGGGGGGTGGAATTGCCGGAAGGGGGTCTGGGGGGTCTGCAAATTGCGGGAGGGGGGGTGGTGTGTGGGGATCCGCGGTTAGCGGGAGGGGGCGGGGGTCCGCAAATCGTGGGCAGGGGCGCGGAGGGGCTTGAATCGTGGGAAGGGGGGTCCGCAAATTGCGGGAGGGGGGTTGTCGGGGTTAGTGAATTGCGGGAGGGGGGGTTGCGGAGGTCCGTGAATTGCGGGAGGGGCGCGTGGGGTGCCGTGAGTCAAGGGGGGGTGGTGCGGGGGTCCGTGAATCACGGGAGGGGTCATGAATCGCAGGAGGGGGGGGGTCGTGGGGGGGCTGTGAATAGCAGGAGGGGGGGTGTGGGGGGTTGCCGTGAATTGCATGAGGGGGGCGTGAATCAAGGGAGGGTGGGCGCAGGGGGGTGGTGCGGGGGTCCGTGAATCGCGGGAGGGGGCATGAATCGCGGGAGGGGGGGTCGTGGGGGGTTCCGAATCGCAGGAAGGGGGGTATGGGGTGTGCCGTGAATTGCGTGAGGGGGGCATGAATCGCGGGAGGGGGGGTCCCCGAATGTGTGAATTACGGGGCGGTGGAAAATCGCGAGAGGTGCCGAGGGGGCCCGCAAATCGCGGGAGGGGGGCGCTAAGGGGGGGTCGTGGGGGGTTGCGAATCGCAGGAAGGGGGGTGTGAATTGCGTGAGGGGGGCATGAATCGCGGGAGGTGGGGTCCCCGAATGTGTGAATTAGGGGGCGGTCGCAAATCGCGAGAAGTGCCGAGGGGGCCCGCAAATCGCGGGAGGGGGGCGCTACGGGGGGTTCCGTGAATCGCGGGAGGGGGCGGCGCGAATTGCGGGAGGGGGGTCGCAAATCACAGTGGGGGGGGTGTGCCGTGAATCGCGGGAGGGGGGGTCGCGGGGGGCCCTTTTAATGCCGGGAGGGGGGGTCGCAGGGGTCCGGCGAATCGCGGGAGGGGAGGATGCAGGGGTCCTGCGAATCGCGGGAGGGGGCTCACGGGAGGGAGGGGTCGCTGGGGTCCTGCGATTTGCGGGAGGGTCGCGGGGGTCCCGCGTTTCGCGGGAGGGGGTGGTCGCGGAGGTCCAGCGAATCGCGGGAGGGGGTGGTCGGGTCTGGGACGGATATTAGACAGCACTTACATCGACAGCCATTACATCGACACCATTAGTTCGACAGCTCAATAGGTCGACATGGTTTTAGGTCGACATACCATTAGGTCGACATGTCATTATGTCGACAGCTCATTAGGTCGACAGCTCATTAGGTCGACAGCTCATTAGGTCGACATGTTTTTAGGTCGACACTGCCATTAGGTCGACAGAGTCTATGTCGACAGTCAAAAGGTCGACATGGGTTTTTTCACTGTTTTTTTGGCCGAAATGTCGACACAGTCGACATGGACACAGTTTGAAGTGTACCACAGCCGCTCGCTATGCTTCGGGCACGGTGCCTCGCTGCGCTCGGCACACTATTTTATTCTCCCACCACGCCCTAGTGGATAGTAGGGCATGAAATACCGCCTGACGGCACATGTCGGCTCAATAAACAGTGAAAAAACCCATGTCGACCTTTTGACTGTCGACATAGACACTGTCGACCTAATGGCAGTGTCGACCTAAAAACATGTCGACCTAATGAGCTGTCGACCTAATGAGCTGTCGACCTAATGAGCTGTCGACATAATGACATGTCGACCTAATGGTATGTTGACCTAAAACCATGTCGACCTATTGAGCTGTCGAACTAATGGTGTCGATGTAATGGCTGTCGATGTAAGTGCTGTCCAACAATAGTCCGGATACCGGGGTGGTCGCGGGGGTCCCGCGAATCGCGGGAGGGGGGTCGCGGGGGTCCCGCGAATCGCGGGAGGGGGGGTTCACGGGGGTCCCCGCGAATCACGGGAGGGGGGGTCGCGGGGGTCCCGCGACTCGCGGGAGGGTGGAAAGCGGGGGTCCCGCGAATCGCGGGAGGGGGGTGCGGGGTCCCACGAATGGCGGGAGGGGGGGGGTCACGGGGGTCCCGCAAATCGCGGGAGGGGGGGTCGCGGGGGTCCCGCGAATCGCGGGAGGGGGGGTCGCGGGGGTCCCGCGAATCGCGGGAGGGGGGTCGCGGGGGTCCCGCGATTCGCGGGAGGGGGGGGCGCGGGGGTCCCGCGATTCGCGGGAGGGGGGGTCGCGGGGGTCCCGCGAATCGCGGGAGGGGGGTCGCGGGGGTCCCGCGATCGCGGGAGGGGGGGTCGCGGGGGTCCCGCGAATCGCGGGAGGGGGGGTCGCGGGGGGGTCCCGCAAATCGCGGGAGGGGGGGTCGCGGGGTCCTGGCAGAGGGTAGGGATGTGCAGGAGTAATGGTGGATGGTGGCTGTGGAGTAATGGTGGATGGTGGGCGTGTACTGTAGCCCTGGCTGGGCGGGGGGAGGTGATGTCAAGGGGGTGGAACGTCATACACATGAAAGTGAAACTGTTCTACACAGGAACGTTCTCCACAGGGGTTGAGTGACAGATCTGGCTAAATATATAAGAGATGTATATAGCCAACATATTGTAGTAGAAATAGCCTGCGCCACAGTCTATTTCTACTTTCCATTCCGATGCTGCAGGGCATTTTGGGCACTAAAATATGGCAGCGTGCACTGAACAACATGTAGATGATTTCAGGAGAAATTGTTGCTTCTCTGACATCACATTAAACACACCAAAATAACTAATAAATAATTAAGGGGTCAATGTATAAAAGAATCGGTGAGATTTTGGCAAGTTCATCCCTAAATATAAAGCAGCAATCAGATTTAAGGTTAATAATAGGATCTGATCTTTTTGGCAAGTATAATATATACATCTAGTGTGTCTCTGAAACACTGCATCTGTTGGCAGCAAGTGAAACTACATCTACTAGCTTTGAAAGCATTAGCTTCGAGTGGGCTGACCAGTAACATTATACGCAGCCATATCCCTCATAATACGCTATTACACATGTGCGGGGACAGTCCAAACATCAGTTTTTGGGGGAAAGCAAACATAGATTTTAGCGCCCTGCATGTGGATATTGTGGGCGGTGTTACAATGTAGATGGAGTATTACTTGACACTTAAATAGGGACTTTAATAGGGATAGTGCGCGCACAGTAGTGCCACTCATACGCACTGCGTCAGCTAGAGCCCTAAGACACACTGCGCCACTATTACGCACAGCGAAATGCCCATTACACATAACGCCACACATTGTAATGTCCATTACACATTGTACCACACAACATAATTCTCAATATACATATGCCACACAAAACAATGCCCATACGCAAGGCAAATTTGCACGCGACCTGTCAACCTACCGCATTTGTCGACCTAAACCCATGTCGACCTTCACCCATGTTGACCTAGAACAGTGGTTCCCAACCCTGGTCCTCAAGTACCTCAACAGTGCACGTTTTGCAGGTCTCCACACAGAATCACAGGTGACATAATTAGCTCCACCTGTGGATCTTTTAAAATGTGTCTGAATACTGAGTGCACCTGATGGGTGACCTGGAAAACATGCACTGTTGGGGGTACTTGAGGACCAGGGTTGGGAACCACTGACCTAGAACATTGTCAATCCAACGGTGTCGACCTAAGTCAGGTAGACAATACGATCCACACCCACTGCAGGCAGCATTGTTATTATCAATACTGGCTACATTTCCCAAAGTGTATAGTTACTAATGTTATCTAGATATATCTTACAACAACCATTTACATATACGCCCATATATGGAACTAGCCTTTCTTATCAATTTACCTGTTAGACACAGGTGACGGCAATCATACATTCAGAGGAAAGTCCGTGAGCAGAGCATTGTGTCCTCCTAGGGAGAGTCTTCTATGCTGTATGTAACAAGATTCTATAGCAGTTATAGTGCCAGCTGCTGTAGAACTACAAGTCCCAGCCTGCCCTGCAGCCACCAGCGGTATGATGCAGTGACTGAGGCCACCTGGGGCTGAGATCATAGGGCCATAGTATTATTATCACCATTATTACTGTTATTACCACACAGGACCCGCACAGTAGAGGTAGCAGCCGGGCTTCTGCCCACACTAAAGATGGCCGCCGCTATTCTGTCAGGTGCGATGACGTCGTACGCCGGTCCCTGTGGTCACATGATCACTTCGCCTGGGAAAGATGGCGGAAGACCTGCCTGCTGATTTCGATGTGGTCATTCTGGGAACAGGTCGGGTGTAACCGTGACGTCATGCTGTCATAAGCTGGTGTAATGGGGTTGGGGTCCCGGCGCTGGGGTCAGTCAGGGGGGGCAGTCACCCCGGGGCTGGGCAGCGGGCTGCAGTGTGGGCACAGTGACATGTCCAGTGATCTGATGCCACACAGCTGTAATCTATATACAGGGGTGCGCCATGCTGGTGTGATACAGGGGTGTGCCATGCTGGTGTGATACAGGGGTGTGCCATGCTGGTGTGATACAGGGGTGTGCCATGCTGGTGTGATACAGGGGTGTGCCATGCTGGTGTGATACATGGGTGTGCCATGCTGGTGTGATACATGGGTGTGCAGTGCCATGCTGGTGTGATACCGGAGTGTGCCAGGCGGGTGTGATACAGGGGTGTGCCAGGCGGGGGTGATACAGGGGTGTGCCAGGCGGGGGTGATACAGGGGTGTGCCAGGCGGATGTGATACAGGGGTGTGCCATGCTAGTGTAATACAGGGGTGTGCCATGCTGGTGTGATACAGGGGTGTGCCAAGCTGCTGTGATACAGGGGTGCGCCATGCTGGTGTGATACAGGGGTGCGCCATGCTGGTGTGACACAGGGGTGCGCCAGGTGGGTGTGACACAGGGGTGCGCCATGCTGGTGTGACACAGGGGTGCGCCATGCTGGTGTGACACAGGGGTGCGCCATGCTGGTGTGACACAGGGGTGCGCCAGGCAGGTGTGATACAGGGGTGCGCCATGCTGGTGTGACACAGGGGTGCACCAGGCGGGTGTGACACAGGGGTGCGCCAGGCGGGTGTGACACAGGGGTGCGCCAGGCGGGTGTGATACAGGGGTGCGCCAGGCGGGTGTGACACAGGGGTGCTCCATGCTGGTGTGACACAGGGGTGCGCCAGGCGGGTGTGACACAGGGGTGCGCCAGGCGGGTGTGACACAGGGGTGCGCCATGCTGGTGTGACACAGGGGTGCGCCAGGCGGGTGTGACACAGGGGTGCGCCAGGCGGGTGAGACACAGGGGTGCGCCAGGCGGGTGTGATACAGGGGTGCGCCAGGCGGGTGTGATACAGGCGTGCGCCAGGCGGGTGTGATACAGGCATGTGACAGGTGGGTGTGATACAGGCATGTGACAGGTGGGTGAGATACTGGGAGTGCCAATGGTTGTGATAACGGAGTGTGCCAGGCAGGGGTGATACTGGGGTGTTATACAGAGGTATGCCAGGGTTGTTATACAGTGGTGTGATACAGGGGTGTGCCAAGCGGGGATAACACAGGAGTGTGCCAGGCAGTTGTGTTACCGGGGTGTGCCAGGCGGTTGTGATACTGGGGTGTGCCAGGCGGGGTTGTGATACTGGGGTGTGCCAGGCGGGTGTAACAGGAATGTGCCAGGCAGTTGTGATACAGCGGTATGACAGGAGGTTCTGATACCGGGGTTTGGCACAGGGGTGTGCCAGGCAGGTGTGATAGGGGGTTGAAAGATATACAGCACTGATGCCTACACCACAATATTAAGCGAATCTATCTAATGTTGAGCAACAATCGAGGTTCTTGGTTTATTTATTGGCCATGAAATAATAGCCCACAATGTGCTTATCTGACCTCAGAGGAGGCAGCAGCCCGGCCTACAGTATACATCGTTAATTCTAACCATGTATGGATCCAAGGATACAGTGTCTAGGTCTGCATTGACAAAGGGCTGACATAGAAACAGGCGACATGAGTTTTTCATTTGTTTTGGTGTGCCAATTAGTACACTGCATACCCCCATATACTGTAATTCGCTTTGTTCGCCATCTTTCAAGCACATTGTCCATGATGACCTTCGCCATGTCGACCATTTTCTGAGTTAACATTTTGTCAATGTGGAGCGAGGAAGTCACTCTCCCGTAATTATCCTGTCATAAGGGCGGAGTGCTGCGATCTGCTGTGCCCCTCATCAGTAACGTGCAGTGTCACATGCCGCTTGTCTCGCCTGAGGTGTCGCTCTCTGCTCTGATGCTTCTAGCTCACTCTGGTCGGTATTACAGCACTGAGATACAGACCAGAATGTGCTACAAGCAGCAGAGCATGACACCCCAGGCAGGAAAGAGATATCACGCAGGTTGTGACCAATGCGGGGCGCTGTAGGGTGCAGCTGTGCTGACTGTAGTGTTAGGGCCTCTTTGTGAATGAGCCCCATTCTTCTAAATGGCGGTAATAAAACATTGGGGGTTATTCAGACCTCATCTCTGGGCTGCTAATTTGCACAATGAAAAGGTCGACATGAGTTTTTAGGTCTCAGTGCCGACACCTGAGTATATGGACTGGTAATTAGTGTACCGCGTCCCCTCGCACCAGGAACGATTGGCTAGTTTCCAGTTGTGAGAAAAAGTAAAAAAAAAAAAGGGATAAAAAACCTGTGAAAAATTGACTTTTTCATGTGTTGACCATTGCTGTGTAGACTTTTTACCTTGTTGACCATGTGTTGCCAACCTACTGACTGTAGAACTAGACATTGTGTATCAGCCGTCCGGGTGCCCTGATCACATCCCCAGGAGGTAGCACATGTATGACCTGGGGCCCCTGACAGACGGTAGCACATGTATGACCTGGGGCCCCTGACAGACGGTAGCACATGTATGACCTGGGGCCCCTTACAGAGGACAGCACATGTATGACCTGGGGCCCCTTACAGAGGACAGCACATGTATGACCTGGGGCCCCTTACAGACAGTAGCACATGTATGACCTTGGGCCCCTTACAGACAGTAGCACATGTATGACCTTGGGCCCCTGACAGAAGATAGCACATGTATGACCTGGGGCCCCTTACAGAGGACAGCACATGTATGACCTGGGGCCCCTTACAGAGGACAGCACATGTATGAACTGGGGCCCCTTACAGAGGACAGCACATGTATGAACTGGGGCCCCTTACAGACAGTAGCACATGTATGAACTGGGGCCCCTTACAGACAGTAGCACATGTATGAACTGGGGCCCCTTACAGACAGTAGCACATGTATGACCTGGGGCCCCTTACAGACAGTAGCACATGTATGACCTGGGGGCCCCTTACAGACAGTAGCACATGTATGACCTGGGGCCCCTTACAGAGTAGCACATGTATGACCTGGGGCCCCTTACAGACAGTAGCACATGTATGACCTGGGGCCCCTTACAGACAGTAGCACATGTATGACCTGGGGCCCCTTACAGACAGTAGCACATGTTTGACTGGGGCCCCTTACAGACAGTAGCACAAGTATGACTGGGGCCCCTTACAGACGGTAGCACATGTATGACCTGGGGCCCCTTACAGACGGTAGCACATGTATGACCTGGGGCCCCTTACAGAGGACAGCACATGTATGACCTGGGGCCCCTTACAGAGGACAGCACATGTATGACCTGGGGCCCCTTACAGAGGACAGCACATGTATGACCTGGGGCCCCTGACAGACAGGAGCACATGTATGACCTGGGGCCCCTGACAGACAGGAGCACATGTATGACCTGGGGCCCCTGACAGACAGGAGCACATGTATGACCTGGGGCCCCTTACAGACGGTAGCATATGTATGACCTGGGGCCCCTGACAGAAGACAGCACATGTATGACCTGGGGCCCTTACAGACAGTAGCACATGTATGACCTGGGCCCCTGACAGAAGACAGTACATGTATGACCTGGGGCCCCTGACAGAAGATAGCACATGTATGACCTGGGGCCCCTGACAGAAGACAGCACATGTATGACCTGGGGCGCCTTACAGAGGACAGCACATGTATGATCTTGTGCCCCTTACAGACGGTAGCACATGTATGACCTGGGGCCCCTTACAGACGGTAGCACATGTATGACCTGGGGCCCCTTACAGACAGGAGCACATGTATGACCTGGGGCCCCTTACAGACAGAGCACATGTATGACCTGGGCCCCTTACAGAGGACAGCACATGTATGACCTGGGGCCCCTTACAGACAGTAGCACATGTATGACCTGGGGCCCCTTACAGAGGGTAGCACATGTATGACCTGGGGCCCCTTACAGAGGGTAGCACATGCATGACCTGGGGCCCCTTACAGACGGTAGCACATGTATGACCTGGGGCCCCTTACAGATGGTAGCATAGAGTTAGGGCCACTTATCACTGTGCGGAGCGGGCATTGGCACCCGGGATAGCTCTGGCTATAGTTTCGCTGGGACAACTTCATAATATAACAATTTTTAACGGCCACAAGGATTCTCCTGTTATCCTGCAATCCGTGTGGCCTGCAGTCCGCACTCCTGGAACCGCCTGTCCATTAATAATCCGTAATGGCGCATTAGGGAGCCACCAGCCGCCCTCTGCTCATAGAGAAAGATCTATTCCTCCATAGTTGTCAATAAGCTGCTTATAGCCTCAGCCTCACACATTACAACTTATCTTCATTTCACACACTGATTTTTCATTTGCCGATTGTCCATTTTTAAGCATTGATTTCTCTGTAACGGTGATTAGAACAAATGTGCGGCGCTCGGCTGCTGCTTAAATGATTTGGAAAAGAGAGTAACTTTTGGAAAGTTTGTTTACTCCATCTTGTCACAATCGGATGAAGCGCACATCGGTGAGGACTCTGTGTTCCGCGGTGGTTGGCTGAAGGCCGGGAGATGACAGTGATACCTGCCATTTCTCTGCTGGGGACACTCTCAGGACACGTGTAATGCAGACAGTCCCGGTGTCCCCTCACTCTCAGGACACGTGTAATACAGACAGTCCCGGCGTCCCCTCACTCTCAGGACACGTGTAATACAGACAGTCCCGGCGTCCCCTCACTCTCAGGACACGTGTAATACAGACAGTCCCGGCGTCCCCTCACTCTCAGAACACGTGTAATACAGACAGTCCCGGCGTCCCCTCACTCTCAGGACACGTGTAATACAGACAGTCCCGGCGTCCCCTCACTCTCAGGACACGTGTAATACAGACAGTCCTGGTGTCCCCTCACTCTCAGGACACATGTAATACAGACATTCCCGGCGTCCCCTCACTCTCAGGACACAAGTAATACAGACAGTCCCGGCGTCTCTCAGGACACATGTAATACAGACAGTCACGGCGTCCCCTCACTCTCAGGACAGACACAAAATAATACAGACAGTCCCCGGCGTCCCCTCACTCTCAGGACACGTGTAATACAGACAGTCACGGCGTCCCCTCACTCTCAGGACACGTGTAATACAGACAGTCCCGGCGTCCCCTCACTCTCAGGACACGTGTAATACAGACAGTCCCGGCATCCCCTCACTCTCAGGACACGTGTAATACAGACAGTCCTGGTGTCCCCTCACTCTCAGGACACATGTAATACAGACAGTCCCGGCATCCCCTCACTCTCAGGACACGTGTAATACAGACAGTCCCGGCGTCCCCTCACTCTCAGGACACGTGTAATACAGACAGTCCCGGTGTCCCCTCACTCTCAGGACACATGTAATACAGACATTCCCGGCGTCCCCTCACTCTCAGGACACGTGTAATACAGACAGTCCCGGCGTCCCCTCACTCTCAGGACACGTGTAATACAGACAGTCCCGGCGTCCCCTCACTCTCAGGACACGTGTAATACAGACAGTCCTGGTGTCCCCTCACTCTCAGGACACAAGTAATACAGACAGTCCCGGCGTCCCCTCACTCTCAGGACAGACACAAGTAATACAGACAGTCCCGGCGTCCCCTCACTCTCAGCACACGTGTAATACAGACAGTCCCGGTGTCCCCTCACTCTCAGCACACGTGTAATGCAGACAGTCCCGGTGTCCCCTCACTTTCAGGACAGACACATGTAATTCATAGTTAAAGGCTAGAATTTTATGTTGTGATTCTTACAAGTGGCTACAACACCTAGATAATTATGTTCTGATTCAGCTCTTATGTAATCCCCTCTATAGGCATATGTAGCTTTTTTTAAGCAAACTGTGCACACATCGAGGCCACACATAAACCTTCATAGCTCTTCACCTGTGACCGGCGTTCGCATGTTGTATACGTGTTCCGTGTGCAGAAGTAATTGCTGGATATTCAGAAGTGAGCATACGCAGAGATCTGTCCAGACAGACTGATCTCTTGCAACAAGGACACACCTGGTGCAAATGCGCTGTTGATGGTGGTTTCACAATCGGGCGCCTGTGGGCGGAGCTGCTTCATCTGTAAGTCAGGCCCAGAGAGTGCAAGTTCCTCTGCGGAGTTGCTGATATCATGCGGTCCTCTTTAGGTAAATAGAGGATAATATAACGTCATGCACAATTCCCCATTATATCAGATAGGTGCAGGGCAACCAGTACAGCAGAAAATGCCCCCTTGTACTATACCATGACACTGTGTGCTGCCCTCAGATATTATTCATTCACCATCAGTGCTGTGATAGTTGCAGCCATTTAATACATCATTTATTCAATTAATAATAGATAACTTAGAGACGCACAATAAGTCGCACGTGACAATGATTTTTCTGCAGGACTATTTCCCCGGCCTTGGTCACGTGTGAATAATTATCAGCTGCCGCCTCCCCGCCTGTAATTGTGGGTAATGCCAGCGCGCACTATTACTTTATAAATGCACTCCCAGTAAATTTTCTACTCCCGTGCAATTTCCCTTCCGTCCTGATGTCCGCGGTTATAAATAACACATGAAACGACTTTCAAGGTGGAAGGCAGGAATCCATTTTGAAACGTTCTGTAAAGTAGAGAATGATTTATCGTTTCATATGATTTTGTCTGAACGCGCTGGAGCTGCGCCAGGTCATCAGAACCCTGTCAGGGGAATCTATTATTTATCGTGTCGTAGGCCGGCATCGCTGTAAGTAGTTTATTTTATGTTTAAATTCTGTAAGTACAATGCTAAGAAAAATCCATTTTTGATTCCAGCCCGGTTATGAAAATCTATCACGCGGAAGAAAAACAAAAGAAATTTTTATTTGACTGAAATGAAATAATACGGTGGGAATGTGCATCCTGAGAAATGGCCGAGAAACATTTCATTTATTTTTTCTATGGCTTAAACGTTCCTTTTGGGGCTGACGTTGGCGCGGGCCGGTAGGTTCCCATCTTACGTAGTGTTTAGATCATTTCAGTTTGGGAAATTCTTGCAGTGGTCTGATATCCACAGGCGTGGGACGGAGTCTCTGTCGCGCAGTTGTGAGGGTCACATCTCCCTTAGTTTGCTGCTTCATCCGGACTCTAATTGTGACACTTCCTTTGTTCTTTGTAGATCAGGTGCATCTGCTTTTATGCATCGTAGTATGAGCATTTGTGAGCTAGATCATTTGCAGTCTCCTAGGTAACGGCGATGTTCTGTGCAGATTTGCACAAAGGGGTGTGGCCAGTGATAATCTGGATGCCTTGAATCCTCCGGCTGGTGACTCCTCTGATCTCTCTGTCAGTGATCCAAGGAGTAAAATAAGAGATCTTAGGAGTTATCAGGAAGATTGGCCCCACTCTGTTGCTCTGCCTATCCTAATTCACATTTTGTATCCCTCTGCCATCACCCACTGCCTCTACCAAGTCGCCCTCTGCCATCACCTGGCACTGTATGCCTCCCCCTGTCACTGCCTACCTCCCACTAGTCACCCTCTTTCTGCTATCCTCTGCATCTCCCTGCCAGCCACTGCCTTAACCTCTCTCCCACTCCCTGACACCTACTTCGTCCTCCTGACATTCACTGCCTGCACAGTCTCCCACTGCCTCTCCTTGCCGTCCTTTGCCTCCCTCTGTCATCCACTGCCCTCCCTACTATCCCCATAACCTTCTTAGCAGCTATAGGGTGGGATGCTTTGAAGCATAAATGCGGTAAAAACCCTGTTATCTGGGTTTTTCCACATTTTCGTATGACCTAAAATCTGCGCGCTGGGTTACTGCTACGGGGGGTATCTCCATCAAAAGCTGGTGATACCCCATAGAAGCATATGGGATTCTTTTTGCGACCCCTGCCACCTTGCACCGCCACCCCACACTGGCCACGCCGCTCCCCCCTCACCTGATATCCGGGCAGCCTTCTGCTGTGCTGCCCGAGCCAGTGACCTCCTCCTACCCTCCTGGGTGCAGGGAGGAGGAGGAGCCGGCAGCAAGCAATCGGGCACAGCGGCCACAGAAGGAGGGGGCAGAGCCGCTGAGGAACCGCTGTCACGTTGCCAGCTTCTTCGCAAAGGGCAGCTTTTAACGCAAGTGCTACCCATTGAGATAATAATCGCATATGTTACTGCATATGTGATCTTTATCTATGCGGTAGCCCCATGACCCATGTCGACCTAATGGTGTCGACACAATGCTTGTCGCCCATCGTGTTGTAGACCAAATTACCGTATCCCTACATTAGAGGTTCCGATAATCTGCTCGGCCCCCATATATCGGACACGTGTCCCTGTATCTATCGGACGTGCTGACAGTGTTCTTCTCTCCGCAGGCCTGCCAGAGTCGATCATCGCGGCCGCCTGCTCTCGGATTGGCCAGCGGGTTCTGCACCTTGATGCGTAAGTCAATGCTGTTATTTCCTAACCTCTGTTCTGTTATTGGTATGAATAGGATTCCCTGGGTTTGGCGCACAGCTGCGTTCCGCTCTGCAGTGCCGACAGCGTCACCTCTGATCAGATTGGGGGGAGCTGGACCCCTCCTACGCACTGTCATCATCAAATGAGCTGAGAGGGACAGTGTGTGGTCGGATTAACCATGTTACTTGGGGTATGACAGTAAGGTCGACACATGAAATAGGTCGACACAAGCATTAGGTCGACATGAGTTTTTCATGTTTACTTGTCCCGAATAACGACGTATGTCGACATGGATTCTGTATCAGTGCACCGCATCCCCTCGCATGGCCCACTGCGCTGGGCACACTATTACATGCTAGTAGATGGTAGCGCAGGAAATGTCGTCTTTTTTTAAAATAATAAAACGTGAAAAACGTATGTTGACTGTCCGACTTTGTCGATCTTCCGATCCTGTCGACCTAATGTATTTTGACCTTCATGCTTTTGAACTAGCAACTTATAGGGAAATATTGACGTCATGTGACCACAGCACCATATGTAGGTCAGATTATCATCTTTACAAAGCATCGGATTTCTGCCCAAAAGTGCAACAAAATCGCTTCACAGGATTATTGTGATCGGTCACTTGTATATCTGTGTGCGACCGAGTCTGTGATAGGTACAATGTAGCAGCTGTGTCTTTTTTTTATGCCAAGTACCGTTGTTGTGTCCCATACACAGACCTAAGGCCCATACACACTGGGCGACTTTCAGCTGAAAGTCGCTCAAAACAGCTCAAAGCCGCCCAGTGTGTATGGCCCGGGGGTGAGCGCTGCTGCGCGCTCCCGCAACATCGCCGGGAAATACCAGCAGATGAACGGCTTTCAGGACGGCTTTGCACAGCGCTCTGCTATGCAACGCCGTCCTCCCCCCCCCTCTGTCGGCGCTGGGCAGGGGGAAAGCAGCTCAGTGTGTATGCACTGAGCTGTCCATACACGTTGGGCATAGTCACCCAGACCTTTAGTCTCATACAATATACGAGTGTCATATATCACATTACTCAATCTCTCTGTGCGTCCGAGTCAAATTACTGTAATTTCTGCAAAATAGAAGTAAGCAAGACGTTGAGTACTAGAAGGTTCTCTGGTAACCTGGTGTGGCCACAGGGGTGTTTCGGTGTGACTGTAGCAATGACGTATGAGGACACATCTAGAAGTGTGTATTTTCCTGCCTTGTACTAATGGACTGACTGCACTGCCGATTCATATATATATATATCTGTCCAGGTTTATATCCGCTGTTACACTTGTCATTGTGATCATTTTATAACTATTGCGAGGTCAGATCACACTGAAGTCACCGACCGGAAATGCGCAGAAGCTCCATGCGAGTAATATTATGCGAGCAGGTATTATGTGCGGCGCTGGGATAACGGCGCCACGTTGTAGCCCTTATACAATTACACCTTTAATCTCCAATGTGCGTTTCTGACTGTACCCGCGAGTGCTGCAGCTAATGGTACAGACGAGGTCCATTATAAAGCACTGATTTATACATACAGGCCCGGCCTGGCCATCAGCAGCGGCTAATCGTATGCAGAATAGGCCCTTGATTGTCCGCTCGTCATAAATTCCTGCCGGCTGATTTGAAACTAAAGTCAGCTTCTGCCAAATTGTAATTGAAGGAGGCCCGTCGCTGCGTGCCAGCTATCCATCTCAATAAACGTAGCCCGCGCCGCTCTTCAGAAAAGCCACATTCACCGCGGATATTAATGAGATGTTGACATGTGAAATTTCAAGAATAGACATTAAGCGATTTAGAAAAGTCATTTGCAATTCAAAACGTGGCGATCGACATCCAGGCCTCAACTTCTGGGGAGAACAGCGAACCGGACGCCAGAAAGCCGATTGTTTGTTCTTTTTTGTGTTTCTTTATTAAAAATGTATTTTGTTCCCACAAGTAACATGGGGCCTTTGGTCAGCACATTGTATTGTGCGCCTTGCTTCTCGGAAAAAACATTAATGGGCCGATTTAACTAACCTGTGCTTTGTCAGGGCTGCTGTTCTCAGTGGATTTAATTGGCAACAGACATAAATACTAAATTAGTGTGTGTATTTAAGTAACGCTGCTCCTCTTCTCTTTGGGGGGAATTCAAGTGTAGATCAAACAGCACCCTGATTTCTTCTTCAGCAGTTAGGAAATTCCCTTGGATAAAAGTAACAATCTGGTTAACAGTCCAATGAAGCCGACTGTAACCCCAGACTTCTATCCTATTTCCTGGCCAGCTTGTCTAGCATCAGGAGTATCTGACCTGTCCTCAGAAACCATTCTTAAGGCCCCCATACATTAGGCTGACTTGTCCTGAGGACCTGATTTCCCCTGGCAGCTCCCCAGGAGGGCTCACTTACAATTTGGTACTGATGTGTCTTTTAATAAGTACTGCAACATGGTGCCTGCCCCCCCTCCCCGGCACTGGCAAGTTGGTATGCTGTTGCCGATGCCAGCACCCTTGCCGTGCGCCAACATGCACTACATTGTGCTGGGTACACATTGCGCCCCCAGCTTTTGCTCTACTTCTCCCGCTTGCAGTTGTCGATGCGCCTCCCCCAGTACAGCAATGATCTCGGTACTCAGTCAGTGATAATATGTAACAATAGTTTTCTCTGTAGGACGGCGGAGTTGCAGATATAGAATAATGTACTGCACTGTGAACTTCTGAGTTTTGCTACTTTCCGTTTTTGTTACACACTGTCATTAATACCATATATTGTGTGTAATTATTAGATTTGGTTATATGAATATACCTGCAGCGGAATCCTGCCAAGTAACATAACCGTTAATCTGACGTCTCTGTCCGGTGAATTCTAAGTGAATCTCTGTCTGTACATTTTATATCTCTTCATAGCACAAATCATCAGGATACTCCGACAGTCCAAAATTAATTACAAAGTACTTTTTTTTATTGCATCCTTTTAACGTAGACCTATATATTTTTTTTTTCCCGACCATCTTGCAGGAGAAATTATTATGGTGGGAACTGGGCCAGCTTCACATTCTCAGGGTTACAGACCTGGATAGACGACAACAAGGTAAATGTTGTGACTGCTCATTTATGAGCTTACTAACGAGCGCGGAACCCAGTAATTGTCTAATAGTAGCTGCCCCTGGCGCAGGTGGTAATACCCGGATCTACAGGTGACCGAACGCTTGGCACTGGGACCCATTGACCGCCACACAGACTGACTGATAGGTCTACACTCTCTACATCAACAGCTCGATGCCAAAACTTCGACATAGCAAAAGGGCCGCAGGAGTTTTCCCCATTTTCATACTTTATCAGCTACATGGACTCTGATTGCCTGAAGCATTAGGCCTTATTCTAGTTCACGCTTAGAGGCAAATTCCTTCTCAAATGGACAAAACCATGTGCACTGCGGGAGGGGGGGGGGGGGGCAGATGTAACATGAGCAGATTTAGGTGAGTTATTTTGTTTCTGTGCAGAGTAAATACTGACTGTTTTATTTCTACACTGCAATATAGATCTCACTTTGAAGAAATACCCCACCCAAATCTATTTCTCTCTGCACAAGTTACATCTGCCCCACCTGCAGTGCACATGGTTTTGTCCATTTGAGAAGGAATTTGCCTCTAAGAGTGAACTAGAATAAGGCCCATTGAGAGCAAAGCGAGCCACAATAATTGGAGGTTGATGTTGACAGGTGTAGACATTGACAAAAAATATAAAAAACTCATATCACATTTTCATATGTCGGCTTTTTTTTCATGCCATTTGCTTTTGTCAATGTCGAAATTTTGTATTTCGACTTTTAGCAATGTTAGCTTTGTAAACCATGAAAGGGGGTCGGAATCTTCTTTGCAACATTTAGTATGAATAAAAAATAAAACGGTATCCAGGTGGCTGATCGACGCTATATAGTCAACATGGTCAAACCGTCAACACAACCAACACATTTATATGGAAAGGTTGACACAAGAAAAGGTTGACATGAGAATTTTTTTCATGCTTTCTGATCCACGTGGTATCCAATCGGGAGCGGTAAAGTGCAGAGGTCATGGTAGCGGAGTGGAGCACTTGGCACGAGTGTGAGTGCACACTGATTTGGGATCCACGTGCTCAGATTTTGCCATTAACACCAAGAAAACATGAAAAATGCATTTCAATCTTTTGGTGTGTCGACTTTTTTCATGTTGACCTTTTGCTTGAGTCAACCTTTTTCTAGTGCATGTCAACCTGTCGGCATAATATCCCACACTCCGTAGGAAAACACTTCGCTTTCGCGCAGACACTGGTGCAGGTTGAGGAGCCTTATCTGCGATTCCGTAATGCTCCAAAATCAGAACTATGGGGGTGATTCAGCACGGCTCGTCAAGTAGCAGAAATTTGCTGCTCACGAAGCAGTTAAATGCCGCTCGCCGGGTGATTGAACGCCTGTCCCCCTGCACCATGAGAATGACCTAATCGCTGACACATCCATTCCGACGCGGCCGTACGTGTGAAAAATGATTTGCTCACAATCTGCATCCAATCTGATTCCGATCTGTACCCAGTTGAAGGGATCGTTTTCACATCCTGACTGCAGCAGATAGGAACGGGATCGGATCTAAAACATGCCCAATTTACATACAATCGGTCGAGATTGTATAGAAATTGGGGGAATTGAGGCCAAATCGTTCTGGTGTGTGCCCAGCATTGGACTTGGGACCCATCCCTAAGATTTCACAATAAGGACCAGATGTATCAAGCTTCAGAAAGTGATAGAGTGGAGAGAGATAAACAGCAGCCAATCATTCCCATTTTATCACTTTTACAATATACACAGGGTGACCTGGGATTAACTGTTCTTATAACTTGCCGGATTGGTCAACCCACGTAATAAGGTGTGGTGCTTTCCCACAGCGGATATAACCCGGGTATAAGGTTTAGTGCTTTCCCACAGCGGATATAACCCGGGTATAAGGTTTGGTGCTTTCCCACAGCGGATATAACCCAGGTTTAAGGTTTGATGTGAAAGGGGCAAAATGTGCTTCTATTCCAAAACCCAAAACACTCCTGGTTCCAGCATTTTGAATAAGGGATTCTCAGCATCTCTTATGAATTTAGCCAGATCTGTTACTCACCCCCTGTGTGTATAACATTCCCGCCCAGCGGGATACACAAACCCGCCCCCCCTAGGGAAAAGACCAGTGTGATACACACCACCACCCCCTTGACATCACCTCCCCCCACCCAGCCAGGGCTACAGTACACGCCCACCATCCACCATTACTCCACAGCCACCAGGTGACACCCCCCCCCCGCGATTCACGACCACCCCTTTCCGCGATTCACAACCCCGCAACCCCCCCCGCTACCCAGCCTCCTGTTTTCCTGTGTCGTGACCTCCGCCAGTGGGGAGCCGCTGAGTCAAAAACACCCTACTATACTATTGCGCACACACACACACCTCAACAACATAGAAACATAGAATTTGATGGCAGATAAGAACCACTTGGCCCATCTAGTCTGCCCCTTTTTTTAAACATGTTACCTCAAACCATATTTGATCCTTATTTTTTTGTAAGGATATCAATATGCTTATCCCAAGCATGTTTAAATTGTACTACTGTATTTGCGTCTACCACCTCTGTTGGGAGGCTATTCCACTTATCTACTACTCTTTCTGTGAAAAAATTCTTCCTCACATTTCCCCTGAATCTTCCTCCCTCTAGTTTCAGTGCATGTCCTCGTGGTCTGCTGCTCCTCTTCCTGTGAAGAATGTCTCCCACCTGTACCTTGTTAAAGCCCTTGATATATTTGAAAGTTTCTATCATGTCCCCCCTTTCCCTTCTCTGCTCTAAAGTATACATGTTAAGATCTTTTAGTCTTTCCTGGTACATTTTGTGATGTAGGCCATGCACCATTTTAATTGCTCTTCTTTGTACAGTCTCTAATGTATTTATATCCTTCTGAAGATATGGCCTCCAGAACTGAACACAATACTCTAGGTGAGGTCGTACCAATGACCTATACAGTGGCATTATTACTTCTTTCTTTCTACTGCTGATACCTCTCCCTATGCAACCAAGCATCTGACTTGCCTTCTTCATTGCTTTGTTACATTGCCTACCTGCTTTTAAGTCCCCTGAAATAGTGACACCTAGATCCCTCTCTTCCTCAGTAGTTTCCATTATAGTGCCATTTATACTATATTGAGTCTTTGGATTTCTGAGACCCAAGTGCATGATTTTGCATTTTTTGGCATTAAACTGTAGTTGCCATTCTCTTGACCATTTCTCTAATCTGCCTAGATCCTCAATCATTTGTTTTACCCCTCCTGGTGTGTCTACCCTGTTGCATACCTTTGTGTCATCTGCAAAAAAAGGCACATTTTACCCTCATTTCCATTTGCAATATCACCAATAAAGATATGAAAAAGCACCGGTCCAAGTACAGATCCCTGGGGTACTCCACTTGTAACCTTTCCCTCCTTTGACTGTACTCTGTTTACTACAACTCTCTGTTTTCTGTCCTGCAACCATGCTCTTATCCATTCAACTATCTTAGAATCCAATCCCAAGCTTTCAAGTTTATTTAACAGTCTGCGATGTGGGACAGTGTCAAAAGCTTTACTAAAATCTAGATAAACTACATCTACAGCCCCACCTTGATCTATTAAGGGCCCTACATACGCAGAGATGTGTGCCAGAGATACATAACGGGAGATTCAGCACAAGAGATTTCACTCTTCTGGCTCATTTCAGACAATGAGCCACATACAGAGAGATTTGTGTCAGAGATTCAAATTGGGAGATTCAGCACGGGAGATCTCAAATCTGTCACGACTGTCACAGCCGCACATGCCATCAAACTGCACTGTGTATATATATATATATATATATATATATATATATATATATATATATATAATGTGGTATAGGGGTCCCCATCCCCATTCCTAAACATAGGCGTCTAGTGCAAACACACAAACTGTACATATAAGCACACACACACACTGTATTATTCTTTATTATTGACTTTTTTATTTGTAAGGTGAAAAGTTTCCGCAGCACCATATAAGTATCTATACAACTACAAGTCCCAGCACATGTACTCTGACTAGCCTGACATTAGCCAGGGAACATGCACATTATTGACATCTGCGGCCACCTCACCCCATATATATGGGGCAACCAGACATTTGCACCAATGTGGGAGAGCATTTCATCACCAGCCCTGCAGACAATTCTGCCTCCATTGATTACTAGAACACAATGGTCCCTGGTATTTACAAGCCAATGCTGGCTGATGTCTGTGATGGGGCAGGGCAGGCTGCTCCCGCCTATCATAGCAGCAGCTTCCCCGCAGACACTGCCAGCTCCCCAAAAACCACCAGGTCCCGCCATTAAGGTACCTGTAATAAGCACCGGCTGAAGTGGGTGCCTGTCACAAATGGCGATAGCAGCGGGTCCAGTCATTAGCGCCGGCTGCCGCGGGTCCCGACTCCCTACATTAATGTCAGTGACAGTGGACCCTGTAATCACCTCGGCAGCAGGGGTGCCTGTCCTGTCATTAGTGCTGCGGCAGCGCCAGCGGAAGTAGTAGGACAGCCTATAGCAGGAGTAATATATGACACTGCTGTGTGCTGGGTGCCCGGGGGTGCGTTGCAGGGAGCTGTGAGAGAAGCCAATACTTACTTGGAGTCGGACTGACGCAGGAATGCTTCCGGGCGGCAGCGGCTTCAGTCGGCGGTGAGTGACAGCGGGGCTTCTTGTTGGCAGCGTCTTCAGTGACGGTCGCTCAGATGGCCCTGCTCATCCCCGCGCCACACATGCGGGAGATGAGCAGGAGCATCTCAGCGACTGCTCTGAATTGACAGACAGGTCCGTTCTGAATCTTGTGCAGATTCAGAACGGCAGGGGCGCGCATGTAAATCGCTGTGTGTGCTATATACACAGCGATTTACATGCATTTTCAGGCATTTTCTGAGCGATTTGTTAAAATCGCTCAGAAAATGCCTGAATATTGTGCTGTGTGTGGGGCCCATTACTTTAGTCACCCAGTCAAAAAAGTCAATAAGATTTGTTTGACATGATCTTCCCCCAGTAAACCCATGCTGTTTTGAATCCTGTAAATTGCTGGTTTTGAGATATTCTACAACTCTTTGTTTTAAGAGTGTTTCCATCAATTTCCCTACTACTGATGTAAGGCTCACTGGTCGATAGTTGCTTACCTCTTCCTTGCTTCCACTTTTGTGCAGTGGGACTACATTCGCTGTTTTCCAGTCCTCTGGGATTACTCCAGTAGCTAGTGACTGGTTGAATAATTCTGTTATTGGTTTTACCAGCTCCCCTTTAAGCTCTTTTAGTATCCTTGGATGTATCCCATCTGGCCCCATTGATTTATCCACTTTCAGTTTTGAGAGTTCTGTGAGGACTTTCTCCTCTGTAAATGTACTTGTCTCTCCCTCAGTTTTCTGACTATACTTGCAACTTAACTGTGGCCCCTTCCCCTCTCTTTCAGCAGTGAATACTGAGCAGAAATAATTATTAATATTATCTGCTATTACATTGTCCCCCTCAAGAAAACTTCCACTCTCTGTCTTCAGTCTAATTATTCCACTTTTTGTTTTTCTCCTTTCAATTATATACCTAAAAAAAAGTTTTCCCCCCTTTACCCACTGCCTGGGCCATTTTCTCTTCAGCCTGTGCTTTTGCACATCTGATTACCTTTTTAGCCTCCTTCTGTCTAACAAGATACACCTCTTTGTCCTCATTCTTCTGCGTCTGCTTAAATTTCTTAAAGGCCACACACAGCCCCCCCACACCCACAAATGTCACTGTACCCTCCACACTATCAATGTACATCTTACTCTGTAACCGCTTTTTTAATTAAACAAAACAATACAAACCCCCTTCCAAATCATATGCTCTCTATTTAACACATTTCACCTATAACTCAAGTTGCAATACAGGCATCTTACATACAATTCTAACCATATTTCACACAATACAAACGTTCACAAATTAAGGGGGCGCAGCCCCTTACGACGGTGTGAAGAGCGCCCGTAGGGCGCAATGAATCACCTAGTGTATATATTAACAAGACGTGATATTGCAGGGATCTTATTTGTGTACCACTCCTTTGTGTATGTACTGTGTATATGTGTGTACCACTCCTATGTGTATGTACTGTGTATATGTGTGTACCACTCCTATGTGTATGTACTGTGTATATGTGTGTACCACTCCTATGTGTATATACTGTGTATATGTGTGTACCACTCCTATGTGTATGTACTGTGTATATGTGTGTACCACTCCTATGTGTATGTACTGTGTACCACTCCTATGTGTATGTACTGTGTATATGTGTGTACCACTCCTATGTGTATGTACTGTGTATATGTGCGTACCACTCCTATGTGTATGTACTGTGTATATGTGTGTGTACCACTCCTATGTGTATATGTGCGTACCACTCCTATGTGTATGTACTGTGTATATGTGTGTAACACTCCTATGTGTATGTACTGTGTACCACTCCTATGTGTATGTACTGTGTATATGTGTGTAACACTCCTATGTGTATGTACTGTGTACCACTCCTATGTGTATGTACTGTGTACCACTCCTATGTGTATGTACTGTGTATATGTGCGTACCACTCCTATGTGTATGTACTGTGTATATGTGTGTGTACCACTCCTATGTGTATATGTGTGTACCACTCCTATGTGTATGTACTGTGTATATGTGTGTAACACTCCTATGTGTATGTACTGTGTACCACTCCTATGTGTATGTACTGTGTATATGTGCGTACCACTCCTATGTGTATGTACTGTGTATATGTGTGTACCACTCCTATGTGTATATGTGTGTACCACTCCTATGTGTATGTACTGTGTATATGTGTGTAACACTCCTATGTGTATGTACTGTGTACCACTCCTATGTGTATGTACTGTGTATATGTGCGTACCAATCCTATGTGTATGTACTGTGTATATATGTGTGCAGGAAATGCCTCTCTTATTCTGTGTTCCTCCGTTTTATACCCCGCCAGCAAAGGGAAAGTGGCACTGAGGAGCACCTCACCAGTACAGAACACGCTTCAGAGAACGAAGAACAGATTCCCGTGAACCAGAAGGACACGAGCATCCAGAACATCGAAATATTCTCTTATTCCAGGTAAGTCTCCTTTATATCACTCTGTATATCTGGATATAACACAGATTTCCCTGTCTGAGTGTCACATTGCTGATGTCCAAGCACCGTGTTTGGGGCATTTGGAGAACGTCTGTGTATAATTAGTGTTGTGTTACTAATGTTTCTATACGAGAAATGTGTTACTGTATCATTTGCTCAGTACAATTCCTGTGGAAATAGCTCTGTGCATAGTACCAGTGACCTGGAAGATTCCAGACATTGCAGATATTGTGCATCTGATGAAGTTTCCAGTCACACCACGAAACGCGTCTAATACACAATATTGATCCTTCTAACTGTACTAGAGCTATTGATTGATTGATGTGTTTTATCTGTGTTGCGGCTGATGGATTCCACTTTCTGTGACAGCACACACTGGTCTTTATTGCTGGTAATACACAGCCAGGATACTTTGCATTGCTGCTTCAGTGGTTTCAGCTGACTGCTACCCCTGCTTCACACATCTTTACATTAGATTTGGGAAGCTCCTGTTGTTACGTTTTCCTTTTGTGTTTGTGGTAGGGGTCATACATCCTGATTATTATTACTAGTCACAATGACGAGGCGAGGAGTATTTAGCCTTGTATATAATAGGATATTGTCTCTCTGCGACACTTGGCTCTTCTGCCTTGTATAGGTCATGGTCTGGGTACTATTTCCCCTACATACAGGGACACTTTCACATGGTGACTAGGGGGGAGATGTATTAAAGGTTGGAGAGAGATAAAGGGGGACATTTACTAAAGTAAATTTGTAAAAAATAGGTGTATTTTTATCCAGAAATACACTTATTTTTGACATTTACTATCCTGAAAATACGGCAATTCGTATTCGTATTTATAGCACATCAATACGAATACGAATTGCCGTATTTTCGGGATAGTAAATGTCAAAAATGAGTGTATTTCTGGATACAAATACACCTATTTTTTTACAAATTTCCTTTAGTAAATTTCTCCCAAAGTCTCTGCTAGCAGGAGAAATCTTTTGATGGTCCCTGGTGTTGGCGGTCCTGTTACGTCAGTCGCCCACTCCCCCTGGCAGGCTTCGGCCCGTCCACGTACCCATGGCAACATCCAACGTTTTCATGGGGACCTCCATAAAAAGCTGGGCGTGGTCCAGCGCCGTCACCGCCCCCGGCCTCCCTCCCCACAACGAAAGTCTGTTTGTAGCCGGGGTCATGTGCAGATATGCGCAGACCCCCATACATCAGAACGGGGCCGAATTCACTCCGCGCAGAGTGAACATGAATCAGGGCCAATGTTTGAGGTTATTTTGAATCAGTGACCCTTTATCTCTGCCTGTTACTCCTTTCCCGAGCAATGTCAGTGCGTGGTATACTGATAAGTGGCAGTTTGCAGCCTAATAAGCCACCGGCTATAGAACAACCCGTTCGGAACACCCAGCAAACACGTACACAGTATACACATTATCCGCTGGAATAGAGGACGTTCGGGTGTCCTTGCGCTTTGATAAAAGGACGCTTACAATGAAATGAGCTTTGGCTTTTTCGGTATATATTTATTTTATATATTTTGTATTTTTCACTCCATAAGACGCACCTAGTTTTAGAGGAGGAAAACAGGAAAAAAATATTCGGAACCAAATAGTGTAAAGCCCGCTCTCCCCCCCCCCCCTCCCCCTCCCCTGGTACTTGTATGCCCGCTCCCCCCCCCCACCTCACCTGGTACTTGTATGCCCGCTCTCCCCTGGTACTTGTATGCCCGCTCCCCCCCTCCCCTGGTACTTGTATGCAGGCTCCCCCCCCTGCCCTGGTACTTGTATGCCCGCTCCCCCCCCTCCCCTGGTACTTGACGAAACTTGTATGCCCGCTCCCCCCTCCCCTGGTACTTGTCAGCAGCTTACAGCGGTCCGGGCAACGGGGATCATGCAATGTGCTGTGGGGTCCGTTCAGCGAATGGGAGTCCCTGGTAACTAGTAGCGTTGCTGCAGGGACCCCGACGATGATATCCCATTAGTCGAACGGACCCCACAGCACACTGCATGATCCCCGCTGCCAGGACCATTGTGAGCTGCTGACAAGTACCAGGGGAGGGGGGAGCGGGCAGCGGGCATACAAGTACCAAGGGAGCGGGGAGCGGGCATACAAGTACCAGGGGGGAGGGGAGGAGCGGGCTCTGCTGCAGCTCCTGAGATGCCACCAGTGCAGCAGCATACAGGAGGTTTTTGCATGTTTTTTTTTTGCACTGTTCGCTCCATAAGACGCACACACTTTCCCCCCCACTTTTTTGGGGAGAAAAAGTGCTTCTTATGGTGAGAAAAATACGGTAATTATTGGCAATCACCCCCCCCCCCCCCCCAATGCTTTCATATGATCACTTTACTCTTCAGTGACTTCTGATATACTATATATATATATATATATATATATATATATATATATATATATATATATATATATATATATATATATATATATATATAGCAGAGGCTGTCAATCTCTGGTCGCGTACAGAAATGGCACCCTCGCTCCCACCAGACGTGGCGACTCTCACCTGGCACGGGCCCTGCGCGCACATCTGACAACCGACGCCGTCAAGCAAAATTCAAATTACAAAGTGCCTGTATTTATTGGTGCATTGAAAGAAGGGGAAATAGTAACAGCTGTTGTTTATTCTCGGTAATATTCTTCCGCAGCTTTGTGGCTGGAGAGTCCTTGAAGAAATTTGCTCATAAATATTATGACCGCTCCACATAAAGCAGGCGGAGCAGGTAGTACCGGAGAACGCGTCGGCACTTCCCAAGCAAATGCCGATTTTGTTTTTTTATGTAAACAATCAATCTCCCACATTGTGTAATGTGTCATCCCAGCAACTGGTGGCGGAATAGGGGGAAGGCCTGCGGAGGGCTGCGCTGTGGTGCCTGGAGCCCATACGTAGCTATGTACATAGACGATGGATGGGAATACATTGTGGTACAGGACGCTGGCACAGAGTAACATTCCGTAACATATACATATATATATATATATATATATATATATAACTGGACCTATGCGTAAGATCAACAGCGAAACCGCCATTGTCCCATCTTATCTAATTGGGGGCCCCTTCCTGTATACATGGGACAGATTTAACCCCTTCATCCACACCATTCAAACCCAAAATAGAATGTGACACTTTTAAATCTCTTTCCACCAAAACCACTGGACACTTCATGTCTGAGTGTGCCGGTCGGAGGCCGTCACCTTGTTCTCTGGGGTATGTGTCATTGGGTGCATCACTGAAGGTCGACATGGATTCGGTTGACACCTGAAATAGGTTGACCTAATGCTTGTGTCGACGGTAAAGCATGTTGACCAATTTCAGGTGTTGACCTAACCCATGTTGACATTAAGCATGTCATCCCATTTCAGGGGCCGACTTAACCCATGTTGACCGTCAGTGGTCGACCAATGCATGTCGACCTTTAGTTTGTCAACCTAAGGACTGTGTATACTGTTCTCTTTCACAGCGGGGGGGGGGGGGGGGGGGGGGGTTCTGTGTTGAATGGAAGGCTTGATAGCATTCTCTAGTTATATCTGCAATATGTAAAACATTTCTGCAGAGCAGTTTATGGGAAAAACGAGGAAGTCAGAATGTGTGCTGGACTTTTTGGGAAATATGTCAGCGTGCACAGAACTGTGTTTTTCATAAACTAATTTACATTTAGGGAGGACAATTATTTTGTACCTCACTTGCATCTAAAGATGTAGCACTGCAGGTCCTGCAACTATGGTGCCACGGGGTGTTTAGTGTACAAGTGAGGAATGCCGTGTCAGATAATATAGACACACACACAATCTTACGCCCGACTCACGGAAGTTTCGTCATTTTAACAGTGCATTACAAACTTAGTTGCTGAAATCATACTTTGCTAACTGTGAAGCTTATTCATGACGTGTGCTACATTTACATTCATTTATTTGACAGTGTTTTGTATATATGAAGTAATTTCTGCACCGCCATCATTATTACAGCAGGACGCCTCCCTCTGTAGAAAGCACTTTATTTTCCTAGTACAGTACGCATAAGGAAACCGACTAAGGAGCAGAATAATCCCAGAGACTCCCATTTATAAGGTCGATTTTCTGTTGCACATCACCGGCTATTACACACGAAAAGTCATCGCTCAACGAGGCAGAAAGCAAATCGGCAGCGTGTTCCGAGCGCGTTCAGCACAAAGTCGTGCAGCAAGCATGTTATCACACAGAAACCCTCATTAACCCCACAGCATTAACCTAAATAAAAACCAAACAAAGCACCTTCCCTGCATTTACCCTGATTTTGTCCGTCCCAGTGAATATGGCGATGGTTGGGCGCTGCGGGAAGGGGTGTAGAGGCGTGGGCCCTGGTCGGGACCGGTTCTGTAACTCTTACTCTGTTAGGATTTGCCAGATGAGTGAGCGGGATGGAAATCTCCTAGGGGCTCCGTGTGTCTGCTCTGCTCTGGATAATGCCGCTGCGGAGATTGCGATCAGGACATGGAGATTGTGTCTCCCTGTCTCTGAGGTCTGTCTCTGTCTGTATAATGCGGCTGAGCATCCGCTGCTGTATATTAGGAACACACACGTCTCACGGGCCATAGGTGGGAATTACACCAATAACATAGGGTATCATTAAACGATTAATATTGCTCCTGCCTGCATTTTTGGGTCGGCTTGGTCGCTGTACATTTGGAAAATGGAAAATGAAGCAAGACAGAAATAAAAAACAGCAATCCAGCAAAAGAGGTAGAAGTCCAAAATTGTGCACATTTAGTGCGACTTGGACTTCTTGGTATTTAACTCCCCCCCCCCCCCCCCCCCTTTAACTATGGGTCTTAGGATTGACCTTTTGTCAATGCCGAATGTGGATGGGGGGTATAGCACGATGGGTGCTTCCTTTGTAATGGACTTTTAGAAACTATGGAAGAGGGAAAAAAAAGAAAAGAAAAGAGGGAAAAAAGAAGAGAAAAGAAAGATGAATAAAAAATGGGATTTTTTTATTCATCTTTCTTTTCTCTTCTTTTTTCCCTCTTTTGCCCCTTTTTCTCTTTTTCTTCTTTTCTTTTCATTTTTCCTCTTCCATACTTTCTAAAAGTCCATTACAAAGGAGGCGCCCATCGTGCTATACCCCCCATCTACATTCAGAATTTTCCAAATCTCAAGGATGAGATTTTTTGTATAGCAAGAAGACATCAAATCTTTTGTCAATGCTGACACAGTGCATGTCAGCCTTTTTGCTGTTTTACTGTGAGGCAAAGGGGGCAGGTGATATTATCGCCTATGGAGAGTAAAAAATATTACCTTGTCATTTGATGACAAAGGACAGAGAGGAAGGTCTTTAGATTACACAGAGCTGATAGAGCTCAGAGGGACATCCTGAAGCCTCACTGCTTACTATAGAGGACAAACCATAATTATTATTACTTTATGGGGTGTCACAAAGTGTCCGCTGCGCTGTACAGAGTGTATATAAACTTACAGTACATATGGAATAGGGTGAAACAGAACAACTAACTGAATATTGCACCCCAGAATCCTGGTCTTAGCCACCACTTCACTATCTGAATGATGTGGAGACCAGTGTACTGTGTACTGCATATCACCTCCATTACAGAATTTTGGGGTCCCCTTACAGACCTTTAGACTATAACAAAAAATTGGGTCTCATTTCCTTTCCTCGCCCGAACTGATTTGTACCAACAGAACAGCAGTGAGTAAAACGGCAGCTATGAAACCTTTTTGATTGTCATGAATATTCTTCCTTCACTAACGCCCAACCTGCCTGATTCCGATTACAGCCGCCTGTCCCTCTGGGACTGGGGCTGCCGCTGCTGTCTCTCAGTAGTAGCAACCCCAAGTGTATTAGGGGGGGAGTGTCACACATGTGGATCCCCAGCTCCTCTTATCTCTCCCGTAAGATCAGTCCTTTTATGTACATAGCAGTGGCAGCAGATGTTACCACCCAGAGACTCCATCAGCTTAATTAGGTTTTACGGTTTATTTTCCCATAAAATACTTTTTTTTTTCCTCTTAAATAATTGTATCCTGTAGTAGAAATGAATATTAATGGCCCTTGCCTCACTTTTTCATCTTTGTAATATAGAAGTGAATTGAGAAGAAATATTGTCGTCTTTTCTTAGAGAGAGGATCCTCTCCCGGTGTGATTCATCACCGTGATTAGTCTCCTCTTCTTCCTGCAAATCAGAGGTGTAATTGAGTTTCTGAGGGCAGATGGATTAGGCAGAGAAGTCATTTTACTCTGGACACATTTAGCAGCAGGTGTCAGGGACCAGAGAATGCAGCTGAAGCCGCCAACTGTCCACTTGTGGAACTACACGTACCAGCATGACTATGTAGAGAGCCTTCGTGGTTCCAAGTGGGGCGCATGGGACGGAAAGAGACCAGACAATAAGAATAAACATTGTATGTCCCAGCTAGCCCTGTCATGCCCAGTTAAAGTGGGTCTCAAGGCATGCTGGCATTGCAGAACCACAAGTGACAGCATGCACTGTAATAAATGAGGGCTTTATTTTTCAGTACTATTAAAAGTACAGGAACTGGATGCTAAAATGTTCCTCTTCAGCATTCGGTTAGCCTCCAGACTCTACTCCGGGGTATGAGACGTGAATTAGGGGATCAGAGACCCCGGTATTGGTTTAACTGTTATTTCGTTTACAGAAACGGGGACTCCGGAGATGTGGAGGAAGTTGGGGCACTCGGAGTGAATCTAGAACGTTTGACCACAGAATCCACAGTGCCAGATGCCACCAAGGAAGATGCCCCTCTGGAGACTCCATCCGCTGACCAGCCAGATGTGCCGGCAGAGACCCAGGAGACTCAGGAGACAGAGAACACTGCTAGCAGTGACCAGAAAGAGTCCGCAGGAAGTGATGGCAGCGTACCGGCCACAGGGGCGGAGACAAGCCCTGCCGCAGCCTGCCACAGAGCCATCACCTATTCTGACATTGTCAGGGAAGGACGGAGGTTCAACATTGATCTTGTGTCAAAGGTCAGTGCGTAGGACATACCTGCACACTGGGGGTACAGAAGAGTATAGGTAACAGCATGAGAAACAGCATATGGACGTTTTGAAGTTTTCACTGGCAGTAATCAACTTTTCACTGTACAGGATTACAATTTCATTCGTCAGAAGTGTGAAATGAGCTGGAGTAGACCAATCATAGTGTTATAAGATTCACAGGTGTAAACTGAGCCAATTCACTGGTTCACACTGAGCCAATCAGAGCATTAGAACATTAATTGGGCTAGCCACCACTAATGTACTACTGTACACCTTAGTCACGTTTTACACAACATTGCCCAATCAAACAACCAGTAATACATGTGTATATGTACATTCCCTTATATAAAGGGTGTCAGATTATGAGTTCAAATTTAACAAAATACATTTATTTGGACATAAAAACCATGTAAATACACATAAATTAAAAAATAATAAATAAAAAAAATAAAGAGATAGATACGTCTAAAAATATCTAAAATAGCTTATAAACAAGTATGTAAGAATCAGGAGGTAGCTTGTCTTTGTTAAGAAGGGAGGTCACCAATGTGACACTTACCTGTATATGGGACACTTACCTGTATATGATCACCTATACATGTGACACTTGGCTGTATGTGCTCACCTGTACATGTGACACTTGGCTGTATGTGCTCACCTGTATATGGGACACTTACCTGTATATGATCACCTGTACATGTGACACTTGGCTGTATGTGCTCACCTGTATATGTGACGCTTACCTGTATGTGCTCACCTGTATATGGGACACTTACCTGTATATGATCACCTGTACATGTGACACTTTGCTGTATGTGCTCACCTGTATATGTGACGCCTACCTGTATGTGATCACATGTATATGTGACATGTACCTGTATGTGATCACCTGTAAATGTGACATGTACCTGTATGTGCTCACCTGTATGTGCTCACCTGTATGTGCTCACCTGTATATGATCACTTGTCTATGTGACACTGACCTGTATGTGCTCACCTGTATATGATCACTTGTATATGTGACACTTACCTGTATATGATCAACTGTATATGTGACACTTACCTGTATGTGATCACCTGTACGTGTGACACTTACCTGTATGTGCTCACCTGTACATGTGACAATTGGCTGTATGTGCTCACCTATACGTGTGACACTTGGCTGTATGTGCTCACCTATACGTGTGACACTTGGCTGTATGTGCCCACCTGTACGTGTGACACATGGCTGTATGTGCTCACCTGTACGTGTGACTCTTGGATGTATGTGCTCACCTGTACGTGTGACACATGGCTGTATGTGCTCACCTGTACGTGTGACACATGGCTGTATGTGCCCACCTGTACGTGTGACACATGGCTGTATGTGCCCACCTGTACGTGTGACACTTGGCTGTATGTGCTCACCTGTACGTGTGACACTTGGCTGTATGTGCTCACCTGTACGTGTGACACTTGGCTGTACGTGCTCACCTGTACGTGTGACACTTGGCTGTATGTGCTCACCTGTACGTGTGACACTTGGCTGTATGTGCTCACCTGTACGTGTGACACTTGGCTGTATGTGCTCACCTGTACGTGTGACACTTGGCTGTATGTGCTCACCTGTACGTGTGACACTTGGCTGTATGTGCTCACCTGTACGTGTGACACTTACCTGTTTGTGCTCCCCTGTACCTGTGACACTTACCTGTTTGTGCTCCCCTGCACCTGTGACACTTGTCTGTATGTGCTCACCTGTACGTGTGACACTTACCTGTTTGTGCTCCCCTGTACCTGTGACACTTACCTGTTTGTGCTCCCCTGTACGTGTGACACGGCTGTATGTGCTCACCTGTACGTGTGACACGGCTGTATGTGCTCACCTGTGCGTGTGACACTTGTCTGTATGTGCTCACCTGTATGTGTGACACTTGGCTGTATGTGCTCACCTGTATGTGTGACATTTGGCTGTATGTGCTCACCTGTGGGTGTGACACTTGGCTGTATGTGCTCACCTGTACGTGTGACAGTTGGCTGTATGTGCTCACCTGTACGTGTGACACTTGGCTGTATGTGCTCACCTGTACGTGTGACACTTGGCTGTATGTGCTCACCTGTACGTGTGACACTTGGCTGTATGTGCTCACCTGTACGTGTGACACTTGGCTGTATGTGCTCACCTGTACGTGTGACACGGCTGTATGTGCTCACCTGTACGTGTGACACGGCTGTATGTTCTCACCTGTACGTGTGACATTAACCTGTATGTTCTCACCTGTACGTGTGACACTTACCTGTATGTGCTCAGCTGTATGTGTGACACTTACCTGTTTGTGCTCACCTGTACGTGTGACACTTGGCTGTGTTTTCTCACCTGAACCTGTGACACTTGGCTGTATGTGCTCACCTGTACGTGTGACACTTACCTGTATGTGCTCACCTGTACGTGTGACACGGCTGTATGTGCTCATCTGTACGTGTGACACGGCTGTATGTGCTCACCTGTACGTGTGACACGGCTGTATGTTCTCACCTGTACGTGCGACACTTACCTGTATGTTCTCACCTGTACGTGTGACACTTACCTGTATGTTCTCACCTGTACGTGTGACACTTACCTGTATGTTCTCACCTGTACGTGTGACACTTACCTGTATGTGCTCAGCTGTATGTGTGACACTTACCTGTTTGTGCTCACCTGTACGTGTGACACTTGGCTGTGTTTTCTCACCTGAACCTGTGACACTTGGCTGTATGTGCTCACCTGTACGTGTGACACTTACCTGTATGTGCTCACCTGTACGTGTGACACTTGGCTGTATGTGCTCACCTGTATGTGTGACACTTGGCTGTATGTGCTCACCTGTATGTGTGACACTTACCTGTATGTGCTCACCTGTATGTGTGACACATGGCTTTATGTGCTCACCTGTACCTGTGACACTTACCTGTTTGTGCTCCCCTGTACCTGTGATACTTGTCTGTATGTGATCACCTGTATATGTGACACTTACCTGTATGTGATCACCTGTATATGTGACACTTACCTGTATGTGCTCACCTGTATGTGTGACACTTGGCTGTATGTGCTCACCTGTACGTGTGACACGGCTGTATGTGCTCACCTGTACGTGTGACACGGCTGTATGTGCTCACCTGTACGTGTGACACGGCTGTATGTGCTCACCTGTACGTGTGACACGGCTGTATGTGCTCACCTGTACGTGTGACACGGCTGTATGTGCTCACCTGTACGTGTGACACGGCTGTATGTGCTCACCTGTACGTGTGACACGGCTGTATGTGCTCACCTGTACATGTGACACGGCTGTATGTGCTCACCTGTACGTGTGACACGGCTGTATGTGCTCACCTGTACGTGTGACACGGCTGTATGTGCTCACCTGTACGTGTGACACGGCTGTATGTGCTCACCTGTACGTGTGACACTTACCTGTATGTTCTCACCTGTACGTGTGACGCTTGGCTGTATGTTCTCACCTGTACGTGTGACGCTTGGCTGTATGTTCTCACCTGTACATGTGACACTTACCTGTATGTTCTCACCTGTACATGTGACACTTACCTGTATGTTCTCACCTGTACGTGTGACACTTACCTGTATGTTCTCACCTGTACGTGTGACACTTACCTGTATATTTTCACCTGTACGTGTGACACTTACCTGTATGTTCTCACCTGTACGTGTGACACTTACCTGTATATTCTCACCTGTACGTGTGACGCTTGGCTGTATGTTCTCACCTGTACATGTGACACTTACCTGTATGTTCTCACCTGTACATGTGATACTTACCTGTATGTTCTCACCTGTACGTGTGACACTTACCTGTATGTTCTCACCTGTACGTGTGACACTTACCTGTATATTCTCACCTGTACGTGTGACACTTACCTGTATATTCTTACCTGTACGTGTGACACTTACCTGTATGTGGTGTTACTCACCAGAGTTTGTTTTCTGGGCAGCTCCTGTATTCCCGAGGTTTGTTAATCGATCTACTGATAAAATCCAACGTGAGCCGATACACAGAGTTTAAGAACATCACCCGGATCCTGACCTACCACAATGGGAGGATTGAGCAGGTGGGTGTTATACATCTTGTTGTTTGATGGCGTCTACCCTCCGTGCGCACGCATGGAACACCCAGAGGGCATCATTACTGGACGTATTTAGAAAATGGGCCATAAATAATTTTATAGTTGACTATTGTTTCTTTGTTGTTGGACTACAAATCTCAGAAACATCATCCAGATTAAAATTCCAAATATTCCCATATCCATATCGCCATGGCAGAATATGATTTTATCTATACGACTGAAATGCCAAATTACTCCTGGCCAAATTACTATAGTCCCCCGATGACCTCAGATGTAGGGTGACCTCATATGACCTTCTGCCACCCAGCTAGCCCAATCTCATCATTTCTGTTGGAATTTTACTCGTATAGAACGACCACTGGCCAGCTCGGCCTAATTCAAAACGGAGAGAGAAGAAATGTCCTTAATGGGTGCACCAGAAAGATAATAAAACTTAACTTTTATTGATAATACAACTAAGAACTGCGAGATAAAAGTACAAACATTTATTAACAAACAAAGGTGGGGTTCACACAATTTTAAAACTAGGTGGCGGGCAGATGTGGCAGAGACTTTATTCAATGTTCAATGTGTTTAGACAGAGCAGTGTGTTGTGCCTGATTTGTACAGAGAAAGGTCTCTTCTGTCAGTTCAGGAAACTTAATATGAAAAGCGGGTTTATACAAAAACCTCTTTATAATAATGCTTTCCCAGACGCTGGCTCATGTATCAGATGAGTACAATTAGTATTCTCATAGGTAGGGTATAGGTGTTGCTACTGGATCTGCATATACTGCAATAATTAGACAGTGTGTGCGTGTCAATGCATTAGTACTCCAATGAAGGAGGATCCTTCAAACGCCGTAATCCCCCGTGGGAAATATGCACTGTGCAAGTGCTTTTTCCCAATTCTATAAGAGGCGGGTTGCCTAGATTAAAGGGGTACACTGTCGAGTGTGGGGGACGCTCCGTAGCACACCCCCAAATAAAGTGAAAAACCCATTTGTGTCTTCACAAATCACTCTAGGGGTCCACCATATTGTGTGTTGTGCGACCAACAAAAACCCCCTCCTTTTCCCAGCTCGGCCTAACACAGATATGGCCGCCTCCTCGATTGTAATGCGTCATTGTACCTTCTTCCAGGTGCCTTGTTCCCGAGCGGACGTGTTCTCCAGCAAGCAGTTGTCTATGGTAGAGAAGCGAACGCTCATGAAGTTTCTTACATTCTGTGCAGACTACGAGCAGCATAATGAGGAATACCAAGGTAGGATCTGATGGTCCCTGTATCTGGATGATATTATCAGGCTCCCTTCTATAGAGGAGCTGCTATTGGGATTGTTATAGTGTCAGGCGCTCGCCAGGACTGCAGAGATTACTGATGCATTCGGATAGTGGGACTTCTAGTATATCAGTGCTGATCTGTCCTCTGATCATTCCTCTGTCAGATGTAAGATATGGATGTGACACACCTGCGATCAGTGTAATATCACACAACTGAGATCAAAGTATAATCGCACATGTATGTTGTGTGACCTTTCTGTAGCAGGTGACCTGGGAATGTTTTATTTCCACAGAATACAAGGATCGGACGTATTCAGAGTTTCTACAGTGGAAACGGTTAAGTCCGAGTCTGCAGCACTTTGTCCTTTGTTCTATCGCAATGGTGTCAGAGACCACCAGCACGCTGGACGGACTGAGGGCCACACAGAAGTTCCTGCAGTGCCTCGGACGCTACGGAAATACCCCATTCCTGTTCCACATGTACGGCCTGGGGGAAATTCCACAGTGTTTCTGCAGGTGAGTTCCCTCGCCCAGCGCTTCTCACCTGTAACCAGGTACACAGATCAGCATGATCACTGCTGTGAGTGCTGAGACAGGTACACACGTCCCACTCCCAGCACTTCTCACCTGTAACCAGGTACACAGATCAGCATGGTCACTGCTGTGAGTGCTGAGACAGGTACACACATCCCGCTCCCAGCACTTCTCACCTCTATCCAGGTACACAGATCAGCGTGGTCACTGCTGTAAGTGCTGAGACAGGTACACACGTCCCACTCCCAGCACTTCTCACCTGTAACCAGGTACACAGATCAGCATGGTCACTGCTGTGAGTGCTGAGACAGGTACACACATCGCACTCCCAGCGCTTCTCACCTGTAACCAGGTACACAGATCAGCATGGTCACTGCTGTGAGTGCTGAGACAGGTACACACATCCCACTCCCAGCACTTCTCACCTGTAACCAGGTACACAGATCAGCATGGTCACTGCTGTGAGTGCTGAGACAGGTACACACGTCCCACTCCCAGCACTTCTCACCTGTAACCAGGTACACAGATCAGCATGGTCACTGCTGTGAGTGCTGAGACAGGTACACAGATCAGCATGATCACTGCTGTGAGTGCTGAGACAGGTACACACGTCCCACTCCCAGCACTTCTCACCTGTATCCAGGTACACAGATCAGCATGGTCACTGCTGTGAGTGCTGAGACAGGTACACACATCACACTCCCAGCACTTCTCACCTTTAACCAGGTACACAGATCAGCATGGTCACTGCTGTGAGTGCTGAGACAGGTACACACGTCCCACTCCCAGCACTTCTCACCTGTAACCAGGTACACAGATCAGCATGGTCACTGCTGTGAGTGCTGAGACAGGTACACACGTCCCACTCCCAGCACTTCTCACCTGTATCCAGGTACACAGATCAGCATGGTCACTGCTGTGAGTGCTGAGACAGGTACACACATCCCATTCCCAGCGCTTCTCACCTGTAACCAGGTACACAGATCTGCATGGTCACTGCTGTGAGTGCTGAGACAGGTACACATGTCCCGCTCCCAGCACTTCTCACCTGTAACCAGGTACACAGGAGTGCTGAGACAGGTACACACGTCCCACTCCCAGCACTTCTGTAACCAGGTACACTCCCAGCACTTCTCACCTGTAACCAGGTACACAGATCAGCATGCTGTGAGTGCTAAGACAGGTACACACGTCCCGCTCCCAGCACTTCTCACCTGTAACCAGGTACACAGATCAGCATGCTGTGAGTGCTGAGACAGGTACACACGTCCCACTCCCAGCACTTCTGTATACACAGATCAGCATGCTGTGAGTGCTGAGACAGGTACACACGTCCCGCTCCCAGCACTTCTCACCTGTAACCAGGTACACAGATCAGCATGCTGTGAGTGCTGAGACAGGTACACACGTCCCACTCCCAGCACTTCTGTATACACAGATCAGCATGCTGTGAGTGCTGAGACAGGTACACACGTCCCGCTCCCAGCACTTCTCACCTGTAACCAGGTACACAGATCAGCATGCTGTGAGTGCTGAGACAGGTACACACGTCCCACTCCCAGTGCTTCTCACCTGTAACCAGGTACACAGATCAGCATGTATCACATAACTCTGTATAGTCTCCTCGGGTGTCCTAGTCTCCAGTTATGTGTGACTCCAGCAGTGATGTACGAAGACGCACCTGTACGACATGTAGACCCTGTCACTTTCTACATTTGGGTCAGAAATATTTCGGTTTGTTTAAATATTAAGCAGATAATGATGACGATACACCTTCAGCTGTGACTTGTGGAAACTGAACATGTTTGCAAATCTTTAGTACATTTTCTTACCAGCAATGATTTTGCTGAACTAAACCATAACTCTTTCTAATGGACAGCGGTACTCCATCATCTGAGAGTACCACCGTTCTCCCCAGCAGGCTGCCCTTTGTCATTGTGGTTAGTGACTGCTGCACTATGGAGCAGCTGGTGTAGAATGAGGCCCCATTCTAAGCGCTGGTGTGTCATATTTGATGTAGCGAATGCCCCTGGTGTATCGCTAGTTGTCATCATGCACATATACAGGTGTGTAGGTAGTGCCTGAGCACCTGTAGAGGGAAGGAACGCCAGATTTGCCTCACCAGCCGGTCTAATACAGCCACAGAATCCTAAAGACAATCTACCCAACCTCCGATCTGTACTCGCTTTTGACGTATATTGGGAGTATTGACCCTTGTGATTACTGTGCATTTTAGCCTGGCATAACATGTCAGTCTTTTCTGTAGTGCCATCATGGGCTGCTCCTCTGCACGGGGCACAGTGATGTGTGTCTGGGCTGCTCCTCTGCACGGGGCACAGTGATGTGTATCTGGGCTGCTCCTCTGCACAAGGCACAGTGATGTGTATCTGGGGTGTTCCTCTGCACGGGGCACAGTGATGTGTGTCTGGGCTGCTCCTCTGCACGGGGCACAGTGATGTGTGTCTGGGCTGCTCCTCTGCACGAGGCACAGTGATGTGTATCTGGGGTGCTCCTCTGCACGGGGCACAGTGATGTGTGTCTGGGCTGCTCCTCTGCACGGGGCACAGTGATGTGTATCTGGGCTGCTCCTCTGCACAAGGCACAGTGATGTGTATCTGGGGTGTTCCTCTGCACGGGGCACAGTGATGTGTGTCTGGGCTGCTCCTCTGCACGGGGCACAGTGATGTGTGTCTGGGCTGCTCCTCTGCACGAGGCACAGTGATGTGTATCTGGGGTGCTCCTCTGCACAAGGCACGGTGATGTGTATCTGGGCTGCTCCTCTGCACGGGGCACAGTGATGTGTATCTGGGCTGCTCCTCTGCACGGGGCACAGTGATGTGTGTCTGGGCTGCTCCTCTGCACGGGGCACAGTGATGTGTATCTGGGGTGTTCCTCTGCACGGGGCACAGTGATGTGTATCTGGGCTGCTCCTCTGCACGGGGCACAGTGATGTGTATCTGGGCTGCTCCTCTGCACAAGGCACAGTGATGTGTATCTGGGCTGCTCCTCTGCACGGGGCACAGTGATGTGTGTCTGGGCTGCTCCTCTGCACGGGGCACAGTGATGTGTGTCTGGGCTGCTCCTCTGCACGGGGCACAGTGATGTGTATCTGGGCTGCTCCTCTGCACAAGGCACAGTGATGTGTATCTGGGCTGCTCCTCTGCACGGGGCACAGTGATGTGTGTCTGGGCTGCTCCTCTGCACGGGGCACAGTGATGTGTATCTGGGCTGCTCCTCTGCACGGGGCACAGTGATGTGTATCTGGGATGCTCCTCTGCACAAGGCACAGTGATGTGTATCTGGGGTGCTCCTCTGCAAGGGGCACAGTGATGTGTGTCTGGGCTGCTCCTCTGCACGAGGCACAGTGATGTGTGTCTGGGGTGTTCCTCTGCATGGGGCACAGTGATGTGTATGTGGGGTGCTCCTCTGCACAAGGCACAGTGATGTGTATCTGGGGTGCTCCTCTGCAAGGGGCACAGTGATGTGTGTCTGGGCTGCTCCTCTGCACGAGGCACAGTGATGTGTGTCTGGGGTGTTCCTCTGCATGGGGCACAGTGATGTATATGTGGGGTGCTCCTCTGCACAAGGCACAGTGATGTGTATCTGGGCTGCTCCTCTGCACGGGGCACAGTGATGTGTATCTGGGCTGCTCCTCTGCACGGGGCACAGTGATGTGTATCTGGGCTGCTCCTCTGCACAAGGCACAGTGATGTGTATCTGGGCTGCTCCTCTGCACAAGGCACAGTGATGTGTATCTGGGCTGCTCCTCTGCACAAGGCACAGTGATGTGTATCTGGGGTGCTCCTCTGCACGGGGCACAGTGATGTGTATCTGGGGTGCTCCTCTGCACGGGGCACAGTGATGTGTATCTGGGGTGCTCCTCTGCACGGGGCACAGTGATGTGTATCTGGGGTGCTCCTCTGCACGGGGCACAGTGATGTGTATCTGGGCTGCTCCTCTGCACGGGGCACAGTGATGTGTATCTGGGCTGCTCCTCTGCACGGGGCACAGTGATGTGTGTCTGGGCTGCTCCTCTGCACAAGGCACAGTGATGTGTATCTGGGGTGCTCCTCTGCACGGGGCACAGTGATGTGTATCTGGGCTGCTCCTCTGCACGGGGCACAGTGATGTGTATCTGGGCTGCTCCTCTGCACGGGGCACAGTGATGTGTATCTGGGGTGCTCCTCTGCACGGGGCACAGTGATGTGTATCTGGGCTGCTCCTCTGCACGGGGCACAGTGATGTGTATCTGGGGTGCTCCTCTGCACGGGGCACAGTGATGTGTATCTGGGGTGCTCCTCTGCACGGGGCACAGTGATGTGTATCTGGGCTGCTCCTCTGCACAAGGCACAGTGATGTGTATCTGGGGTGCTCCTCTGCACGGGGCACAGTGATGTGTATCTGGGGTGCTCCTCTGCACGGGGCACAGTGATGTGTATCTGGGCTGCTCCTCTGCACAAGGCACAGTGATGTGTATCTGGGCTGCTTCTCTGCACAAGGCACAGTGATGTGTATCTGGGCTGCTCCTCTGCACAAGGCACAGTGATGTGTATCTGGGGTGCTCCTCTGCACGGGGCACAGTGATGTGTATCTGGGCTGCTCCTCTGCACGGGGCACAGTGATGTGTATCTGGGGTGCTCCTCTGCACGGGGCACAGTGATGTGTATCTGGGGTGCTCCTCTGCACGGGGCACAGTGATGTGTATCTGGGGTGCTCCTCTGCACGGGGCACAGTGATGTGTATCTGGGGTGCTCCTCTGCACGGGGCACAGTGATGTGTATCTGGGCTGCTCCTCTGCACAAGGCACAGTGATGTGTATCTGGGGTGCTCCTCTGCACGGGGCACAGTGATGTGTATCTGGGGTGCTCCTCTGCACGGGGCACAGTGATGTGTATCTGGGCTGCTCCTCTGCACAAGGCACAGTGATGTGTATCTGGGCTGCTCCTCTGCACAAGGCACAGTGATGTGTATCTGGGCTGCTCCTCTGCACAAGGCACAGTGATGTGTATCTGGGGTGCTCCTCTGCACGGGGCACAGTGATGTGTATCTGGGGTGCTCCTCTGCACGGGGCACAGTGATGTGTATCTGGGGTGCTCCTCTGCACGGGGCACAGTGATGTGTATCTGGGGTGCTCCTCTGCACGGGGCACAGTGATGTGTATCTGGGCTGCTCCTCTGCACGGGGCACAGTGATGTGTATCTGGGCTGCTCCTCTGCACGGGGCACAGTGATGTGTGTCTGGGCTGCTCCTCTGCACAAGGCACAGTGATGTGTATCTGGGGTGCTCCTCTGCACGGGGCACAGTGATGTGTATCTGGGCTGCTCCTCTGCACGGGACACAGTGATGTGTATCTGGGGTGCTCCTCTGCACGGGGCACAGTGATGTGTATCTGGGGTGCTCCTCTGCACGGGGCACAGTGATGTGTATCTGGGGTGCTCCTCTGCACGGGGCACAGTGATGTGTATCTGGGCTGCTCCTCTGCACGGGGCACAGTGATGTGTATCTGGGGTGCTCCTCTGCACGGGGCACAGTGATGTGTATCTGGGGTGCTCCTCTGCACAAGGCACAGTGATGTGTATCTGGGGTGCTCCTCTGCACGGGGCACAGTGATGTGTATCTGGGGTGCTCCTCTGCACGGGGCACAGTGATGTGTATCTGGGGTGCTCCTCTGCACGGGGCACAGTGATGTGTATCTGGGCTGCTCCTCTGCACGGGGCACAGTGATGTGTATCTGGGCTGCTCCTCTGCACGGGGCACAGTGATGTGTGTCTGGGCTGCTCCTCTGCACAAGGCACAGTGATGTGTATCTGGGGTGCTCCTCTGCACGGGGCACAGTGATGTGTGTCTGGGCTGCTCCTCTGCACGAGGCACAGTGATGTGTATCTGGGCTGCTCCTCTGCACGGGGCACAGTGATGTGTATCTGGGCTGCTCCTCTGCACGGGGCACAGTGATGTGTATCTGGGCTGCTCCTCTGCACGGGGCACAGTGATGTGTATCTGGGGTGCTCCTCTGCACGGGGCACAGTGATGTGTATCTGGGCTGCTCCTCTGCACGGGGCACAGTGATGTGTATCTGGGCTGCTCCTCTGCACGGGGCACAGTGATGTGTATCTGGGCTGCTCCTCTGCACGGGGCACAGTGATGTGTATCTGGGCTGCTCCTCTGCACGGGGCACAGTGATGTGTATCTGGGCTGCTCCTCTGCACGGGGCACAGTGATGTGTATCTGGGCTGCTCCTCTGCACAAGGCACAGTGATGTGTATCTGGGCTGTCTGTTTCTTCTGCATTGATACATCACACGTATGTGACAGACTGAGCAGCCAGTGTCACATCTGCCGTGTGCTCAGATCCTTACCTGACAGCTATCAGCTTCTCTGTCGGCATACCGCCAGTCTCCAGGTACATCGCGTCAGTCACAGTGTAACATAAATACATAGTGTGATTGTAGGGTGACGCGTTACACAGTACTGCATGGTGATTGGTTGTTCATCTTGCCTCCAGACTGCGCAAAAGACTTCTAAAAAGATCTCCTACCTTTCCCCTAATGCTGGGTACACATGTGTGTGTCCTGATTCTGCCGGGACTTTTGGTTTCTAAACATGCTTAAAAATTAGGAGACCCGTCCAATATATAAGGGTGTAGGCTGCTGAGGCCGGAACTGCCAAGCGATCTCCAGTCGTTACAACGCTGCAACAATTCTGTGAAAATGACAACAAGCGTGGGTCCAGGAGGTTCCAGTACCGACAATCTAATCGTAGCAGAGTATCCTGGTTCCTCTCTGAGACGACACTTTTAAGATTACATAAGGGAATGGTGAGCCAATCATGGCTCATCCTATCATCGGTCCGCACCCTTGCTCTGGCAACTATTAGCCAGTGATGGTGAAGGAGGAGCTCCTGCGGACAAGAAAGGTGCTGGAGGAAGTCTTGGGTGGCAGCGCTCATGTATAAGAGACTAAAGGCTGGTTCCATCCAAGTGAGGTAAAGCAGCCATGCAAAAAAGCTAACCCTATGGGTGGAGATGGAAGAGGTCGCTGCAAGCCTTATGGAGGCGGCAAACATGATATAGAACTTACAGGCCGACGTCGTTTCACAAGTGCACATTCTTAACATAATTATATTTACTGTCGCTATGCTCTCCAGGAAAGTACAGCTCCTCTCTCCCTGACAGTACGTACAGTAGATTGTCTCTCTATGACAGGATATATACTGTAGCTCTGCTCTCTGACATTATGTACTGTAACTCTTCTCTCCATGACAGTACCGTAGCTCTTCTCTCCACGACAGTACGTACAGTAGCTCCTCTCTCTTGATAGTACATACAGTAGATTGTCTTTCTATGACAGGATATACCGTAGCTCTGCTCTCTGACATTATGTACCGTAGCTCTTCTCTCCACAACAGTACCGTAGCTCTTCTCTCCACGACAGTACGTACAGTAGCTCCTCTCTCCCTGACAGTACATACAGTAGATTGTCTCTCTATGACAGGATATACCGTAGCTCTGCTCTCTGACATTATGTACTGTAACTCTTCTCTCCATGACAGTACCGTAGCTCTTCTCTCCACGACAGTACGTACAGTAGCTCCTCTCTCTCTGACAGTACGTACAGTAGCTCCTCTCTCTTGATAGTACATACAGTAGATTGTCTTTCTATGACAGGATATATACTGTAGCTCTGCTCTCTGACATTATGTACTGTAACTCTTCTCTCCATGACAGTACCGTAGCTCTTCTCTCCACGACAGTACGTACAGTAGCTCCTCTCTCTTGATAGTACATACAGTAGATTGTCTTTCTATGACAGGATATACCGTATCTCTGCTCTCTGACATTATGTACCGTAGCTCTTCTCTCCACGACAGTACGTACAGTAGCTTCTCTCTGATATACCATTTATCTTCTCTCTATGACAGTACGTACGGTAGCTTCTCTCTGATAGGATATACTGTTTATCTTCTCTCTATGACAGTACGTACAGTAGCTCTTCTCTCCATGACAGGATATGTTGTAGCCCTTCTATCTATGACAGTACTTACTATAGCTCTTCTCTCCATAACTGTACTCACTGTAACTCTTCTTTCCATGACAGTACAGTACCTTAGCTCTCCTTTCCATGACAGTATAGAACCTTAGCTCTCCTCTCCATGACCGTACCTCTTCTCTCCAGTACAGTACAGTAGCTCTTCTCTCCATGACCGTACATTACTGTAGCTATTCTCTCCATGACAGTACAGTACCTTAGCTTCCCTCTCCATGACAGTATAGCACCTTAGCTTCCCTCTCCATGACCGTACCGTAGCTCTTCTGTACAGTACAGTACAGTAGCTCTTCTCTCCATGACCGTACATTACTGTAGCTATTCTCTCCATGACAGTACAGTAGCTGAGCTCTTCTCTCAATGACAGTACAGTAGCTCTTCTCTCCATGACCGTACATTACTGTAGCTCTTCTCTCCATGACCGTACCGTAGCTCTTCTCTCCATGACAGTACAGTAGCTCTTCTCTCCATGACCCTACATTACTGTAGCTATTCTCTCCATGACAGTACAGTAGCTGAGCTCTTCTCTCAATGAAAGTACAGTACCGTAGTTATTCTGTCAATGACATTACAGTACTGTAGCTCATTTCTCCATGAAGGTACGTATAGTAGATCTCTCTATGACAGGATATATCATAGCTCTTCTCTCTGACAATATGTACTGTAGCTCTTCTCTCTTTGACAGTACGTACTGCATCTGTTCTCTCCATGACACTATAGTACTGTAGCTCTTCTCTCCATGACAGTACATTATGTAGCTGTTCTGTCCATGATAGTACAATACTGTAGCTCTTCTCTCCATGACAGTAGATTACTGTAGCTATTCTCTCCATGACAGTACATACGGTAGCTCTTCTCTCCATGACAGTACAGTACTGTAGCTCTTCTCTCCATTACTGTAGCTCTTCTCTCCATGACAGTACAGTACCGTAGCTCTTCTCTCCATGACAGTATGTCTCTTGTCGATCTGTAAGCCTACATTTTCACCTGACAAAGGTTTGGCCCATCTGCTCTTCCTGTTTGATCCATTATGAGCGAATTGAGGACAGCCTTATGTATACAAAGATATTTCAATTCCCACCCTGTATTAGTCTCTACCACATCTACTGACAGAACAATTCATTTACTCACTACCATTTTTGTTTGTTTTAATAAAATTTCTTTTGGACCTGCTCCTGTTCTCTTCCTGTGATACTTCTATAGATTCCTCTTCTCTTATATCTTGTTATAGGATTTGATATACAGTACATGGCCACAATTCTAAGACACCTGGACATCACAGGTGCCACACAAGCACCACCTCATTCCACAACCAGTGCGCAGTAATATGTTCTTGGTTCTCCTTTACGCTGCTATAATGCACTTTTGGGAAGGTCATTTTTAGCGGAACGTGGCTGTGGGGGTCAGTATCATTTAGTGAGGAGGCTTTGTCATGCTGACACGGGACTGGGGCCTTCTCCAGCTAGTTACACAAAGTTCTGTTACCTGGCAATATAAGACTTTACCCTTAGTGATGCTGTCTTTACACTGCGGTCCTGCACTGGTGACATACCTACAGATAGTGGTAGATGCTCAATTAGTTCAGTAACATTACCCAGGTGCATGAGGGAGGGGTTAATACTTAGTAAGTAACAAGACATTGGTTCCCCCGGCACACTGAGTGGTATTAGCAACCAATCTAGAACACTACATGATAATAGAATTCAGAGATATTGGTTACATATACCTGCGCAGGTGTATGACATGCCCCCAAGCCGCGTCAAGGCTTCTCTGTATATTGGGGGTCCCTAGCGCTATATCTAGGTGCAGGGTGCGGCACCCCAAAAACCATCATAAGCTGGGAAGCCCAGTGCGGCATGCCAGTGATATATTAAGTGTTAATAATTAGTGATAAGAAGCCGAAGCTATATATCAAGAGAGAGATAAATGAATGTAATTAAAATAGGAGAGAGATAGTGTTAGTGAGGGAAAAGTGTTAATAGAATGTAAGGGCATGCCGCACTAAAGCCACCCAGCCCATCCAGTCCAGGGGCACCGCACCCCACACCACTGTTACCCTAAATTGGGTTTACAATTAACCAGCAAGGAGCCACATGATAATGGCTCCTTACTTGGTATATCTGAACTAAGAGCTACCTACCTTGGAGCAACCCCGGACTACTCCATGTGGCATACCCTCTGTCATCCACCCTCCAGCCAATCACACGTCACCAGAGTGGTCTGACTTGCAGTGTTCTAACATCAATGCTTCTATTGGTCATTTCACCGATACAGATAACCTGTGGCCTAGCATGGGTCACACGTACCTAATCCCAGGATGTAGCCCAGCCTTCTGGGTCGTCACAGGCCATGGTATCTGGATATCCTTGCTGCATGAAAATGATTGACGACAGTCACCTTTTCCCAAGCAGAGGGCTATCACCCCATCCCTGTTCCGCTTATATTGCAGTTTTATCTCTCGTCTTATTAAAAGTCAAATCCGTCCATCACCGTGAGGTGAAAATTGTAAATACAATGGAGGTGCGCCGCTGTTTTCGCCCATTAAACTGGCCCCCGATCTCTGATTTCACCTCAAAATTATATTTTGGAGTCCCAAATGTGACACGTCTGCGCGTTTTATCGCCTCGCGGGTAATGAACAATATTTCCGCACTATTGTTTAGTATGTATAGTAAAGTGGAGACTGCAGCCGCCATACATCACGGCTTACAGCTTTTATCTACAGGTTATCAGAATAAGGTGTCGTTCCCCCGGTGATTTCTAACCACCGTCCCACATTCTGTTTTAATGTAAACCTCTTAAGCGATTCTCCCGGCCAGTTACTCGCTGTGTTCTCATCAAGGCTACTGTTATATATGGCACACATGCATATTTATGTGAATGATTCAAAGACATTTGTAAGTCACATCCTCGCGTTATAAATGTTTTCTGCATAAACAGAGTCATTGCTCAGAGCACCCGGAGACGCCAGGGTTATCCAGCACTCCCGGCATGCCTTTTAACCCCGTGCCGTACCTGGCTGATGTCAGATTGAAGCTGTGATCTTGTGGGGTCATGGCTGATCCTATTAAGGAGTTGATCTTAGATTGTAAGCTCTTGTGATCCCACTGCCCTCTATATCTTCCATGTAATTGTATATACAGTATTGATACCATGCGGCGTAAGGCACCGAACGCAGCTATATCGCTCCTTCGCAAACAGGGCCCTATTCAGGTTCATGGACAGAGCACAATTTTCTGCAGAACTGCGCATGCATAGGCAGTAAACTACGGTCGCATTGCGACGACAGTCTAAGACGCGAGGGTGGCGACGACAGTCTAAGACGCGAGGGTGGCTTTGCAGGGGGCACGGTCTAAACAATGCAGGCGATTCTGTAGCATTGGCGGGTGGAATGTGGCGGCTATGTGACATCACATGCAGCCACTGTGACTCCGAAATGGCTGCCCCATGACCGTGCAGCCGATAAGGTGTGATCGCTTTGCTGTGCAACATTTGATGCAACTTGAGCAACACCGTATGCGGTCACATATGTACAAGTCCGTTATGTTTCTGTCCATACGGTTCCGTAAGATTGGTCATAGGTTACCACAAGCATTGCCCCTTTAAATAACATGAATAGATACGATCAGAAGCTCCAGGTTTTACAACCCGATGCTTGTAAATAAACCCTGCAGCTTGTAAATACCAGAAGTAGGTGGATTACTGCAAGCTATTGCTTTCTGTTATCAGACACTTGCTGATGCCTTAAGCAAAGAGTCTTCCCAGTACATGGTGGACCGTGGATTGGGAATGATTTCTTTGTCCAATGTTGGTTTTTGGGGCTTGTCGGGTCACCTCCCCCCGGCCTTTGCTGGGCTGGTACAGAGGCCATCAGAGAGTGCTCTTTCCCCAGAGCCCATCTCCTCTCCTCGGATACACAGCGGGAGGGTGGGTGGGGTGATTTATCATCCAGAGGCCCGTTCTCCTGTGATGGATGGATAGATTGCCAAAGTAACTCAATAATCTTCATTTTTTTTTGCAGGTTATTCACAGATCATTGAACATTATCGTTAATAAAGGAATGGAACGCGCCTGTGCCCTTGTACATATTGTTTCTTTGGCTCTGCAGGAAAAAGGAATTTTAATTTTCCTATAACCCTTCCTGCATTAATATCAGATGCCCCCCCCCCCTGTTTATATCCGCTCCTGGATATTCTGCATATATAATGTAGTACGTGCTCGTCCGCTTATTGTTTTTTGTACATTTAAATGTTATAAAGGATCGTGATAATTTGTTTTATTTAAACATTCCCCAATCTAGAAATAGCAGATTCTGTCACATTGAGAGAGGCTGTATTACTGCTGGTACTATGTAACTGGCGGCAGGACACGTGTGAGAGGCTGTATTACTGCCGGTACTATGTAACTGGCGGCAGGACACGTGTGAGAGGCTGTATTACTGCCGGTACTATGTAACTGGCGGCAGGACACGTGTGAGAGGCTGTATTACTGCTGGTACTATGTAACTGGCGGCAGGACACGTGTGAGAGGCTGTATTGCTGCTGGTACTATGTAACTGGCGGCAGGACACGCGTGAGAGGCTGTTTTACTGCTGGTACTATGTAACTGGCGGCAGGAGACGTGTGAGAGGCTGTATTACTGCCGGTACTATGTAACTGGCGGCAGGACACGTGTGAGAGGCTGTATTACTGCCGGTACTATGTAACTGGCGGCAGGACACGTGTGAGAGGCTGTATTACTGCCGGTACTATGTAACTGGCGGCAGGACACGTGTGAGAGGCTGTATTACTGCTGGTACTATGTAACTGGCGGCAGGACACGTGTGAGAGGCTGTATTACTGCTGGTACTATGTAACTCGCGGCAGGACACGTGTGAGAGGCTGTATTACTGCTGGTACTATGTAACTGGCGGCAGGACAAGTGTGAGAGGCTGTATTACTGCCGGTACTATGTAACTGGCGGCAGGACACGTGTGAGAGACTGTATTACTGCTGGTACTATGTAACTCGCGGCAGGACACGTGAGAGGCTGTATTACTGCCGGTACTATGTAACTGGCGGCAGGACACGCGTGAGAGGCTGTATTACTGCCGGTACTATGTAACTGGCGGCAGGACACATGTGAGAGGCTGTATTACTGCTGGTACTATGTAACTGGCGGCAGGACACGGGTGAGAGGCTGTATTACTGCTGGCACTATGTAACTGGCGGCAGGACACGTGTGAGAGGTTGTATTACTGCTGGTACTATGTAACTGGCGGCAGGACACGTGTGAGAGGCTGTATTACTGCTGGTACTATGTAACTGGCGGCAGGACACGTGTGAGAGGCTGTATTACTGCTGGTACTATGTAACTGGCGGTAGGACACGCGTGAGAGGCTGTATTACTGCTGGTACTATGTAACTCGCTGCAGGACACGTGTGAGAGGCTGTATTACTGCCGGTGCTATGTAACTGGCGGCAGGACACGTGTGAGAGGCTGTATTGCTGCTGGTACTATGTAACTGGCGGCAGGACACGTGTGAGAGGCTGTATTGCTGCTGGTACTATGTAACTGGCGGCAGGACACGTGTGAGAGGCTGTATTACTGCCGGTACTATGTAACTGGCGGCAGGACACGTGTGAGAGGCTGTATAACTGCTGGTACTATGTAACTGGCGACAGGACACGCGTGAGAGGCTGTATAACTGCTGGTACTATGTAACTCGCTGCAGGACACGTGTGAGAGGCTGTATTACTGCCGGTGCTATGTAACTGGCGGCAGGACACGTGTGAGAGGCTGTATTGCTGCTGGTACTATGTAACTGGCGGCAGGACACGTGTGAGAGGCTGTATAACTGCTGGTACTATGTAACTGGCGGCAGGACACGTGTGAGAGGCTGTATAACTGCTGGTACTATGTAACTGGCGGCAGGACACGTGTGAGAGGCTGTATAACTGCCGGTACTATGTAACTGGCGGCAGGACACGTGTGAGAGGCTGTATTACTGCCGGTGCTATGTAACTGGCGGCAGGACACGTGTGAGAGGCTGTATTACTGCCGGTGCTATGTAACTGGCGGCAGGACACGTGTGAGAGGCTGTATTGCTGCTGGTACTATGTAACTGGCGGCAGGACACGTGTGAGAGGCTGTATTACTGCCGGTACTATGTAACTGGCGGCAGGAGACGTGTGAGAGGCTGTATAACTGCCGGTACTATGTAACTGGCGACAGGACCTGTGTGAGAGGCTGTATTACTGCTGGTACTATGTAACTGGCGGCAGGACACGTGTGAGAGGCTGTATTGCTGCCGGTACTATGTAACTGGCGGCAGGACACGTGTGAGAGGCTGTATTGCTGCCGGTACTATGTAACTGGCGGCAGGACACGTGTGAGAGGCTGTATAGCTGCCGGTACTATGTAACTGGCGACAGGACACGTGTGAGAGGCTGTATTACTGCCGGTACTATGTAACTGGCGGCAGGACACGTGTGAGAGGCTGTATTACTGCCGGTACTTTGTAACTGGCGGCAGGACACGTGTGAGAGGCTGTATTACTGCCGGTACTATGTAACTGGCGGCAGGACACGTGTGAGAGGCTGTATTACTGCCGGTACTATGTAACTGGCGGCAGGACACGCGTGAGAGGCTGTATTACTGCCGGTGCTATGTAACTGGCGGCAGGACACGTGTGAGAGGCTGTATTACTGCTGGTACTATGTAACTGGCGGCAGGACACGTGTGAGAGGCTGTATTACTGCCGGTACTATGTAACTGGCAGCAGGACACGTGTGAGAGTTTATCCATAAGTGACACTCATTTATGTCTATGGACAGTATGTTATTAGGACAAATAAACAGCATGGCTTTCCCCTGTGTGCTTATAGGTGCGATTTGGGAATACCGTTCTCCTAATTGATAATAAGACAGACAAAATTTGAAATAAAAATGTGAGTTTCCATTAAATTAGAAGTAAATCCTTTTTAATACTGTACATTACATTTATAGATATCCTTGTAATTGGTCAGTAAGCCTTGTGTAAATTCTTTACAAATATTTTTGCAATTAGTGTCTCAGATAATTGGCAGTAAGAATTTTGTTTCATATAGAGATGAGTTTGACATCACAATCAGCCCTGTCCTCATTAAAACATCTTTCATCTCTTGATATGCTCTGTTCTGCTGGGGACCCTGCTCCTCCCACTATATAACTCTCAGTCTGTGGCTTCCTGCTGCCGCCATTCCCCTCCTCTCATCATGTCACTGCCCCTGTCACATGCAGCCCTGTCCTCACTGACACATCACTCATCTCCTGATATACTCTGTGCTGCTGGGGACCCTGCTCCTCCCACTATATAACTCTCAGTCTGTGGCTTCCTGCTGCCGCCATTCCCCTCCTCACATCATGTCACTGCCCCTGTCACATGCAGTCCTGTCCTCACTGACACATCACTCATCTCCTGATATACTCTGTGCTGCTGGGGACCCTGCTCCTCCCATTATATAACTCTCAGTCTGTGGCTTCCTGCTGCCCCCATTCCCCTCCTCACATCATGTCACTGCCCCTGTCACATGCAGCCCTGTCCTTACTGACACATCACTCATCTCCTGATATACTCTGTGCTGCTGGGGACTCTACTCCTCCCACTATACAAGTCTCAGTCTGTGGCTTCCTGCTGCCTCCATTCCCCTCCTCACATCATGTCACTGCCCCTGTCACATGCAGTCCTGTCCTTACTGACACATCCCTCATCTCCTGATATACTCTGTGCTGCTGGAGACACTGCTCCTCCCATTATATAACTCTCAGTCTGTGGCTTCCTGCTGTCCACATTCTCCTCCTCACATGATGTCACTACCCCTGTCACATGCAGCCCTGTCCTCACTGACACATCACTCATCTCCTGATATACTCTGTGCTGCTGGGGACTCTACTCCTCCCACTATACAAGTCTCAGTCTGTGGCTTCCTGCTGCCTCCATTCTCCCCCTCACATCATGTCACTGTCCCTGTCACATGCAGCTCTGTCCTCACTGACACATCACTCATCTCCTAATATACTCTGTGCTGCTGGGGACACTGCTCCTCCCATTATATAACTCTCAGTCTGTGGCTCCCTGCTCCTCCCATTGTCTCTCCCTGTTGGGGTTATTGCTGAGGTCCATAGGCTACAGATCCAGCTGCTTCCCCGGTAGTGGGATCTGACCCTAGTCTTACCCTGATCCCAGTAGCGATGACATCTGACACACTGCTCCAAAGTCTCTGTCCTCGGAGAAGGTTTATCAGGTATCCGGCAGTGTCTTGCTGACAGTCAGTCAGTCAACCCCATATGGTGGACGGGATACGGTCGAATTATCGACCACACTTAGGTCGACAGTCATTAGGTCGACACCGTTGGGTCGACATGCAGGAAGGTCGACAGGGTTCTAGGTTGACCTGGTTGAAGGTTGACAGGTGTCTAGGTCGACAGGGGACAAGGTCGACATGGTTTAAGGTCAACATAGTGTTAGGTCGACATGGGTTATATCGGCAGGTCGTGAGGTCGACATGGGTTTTTTCACTGTTTTTTGAGCCGACGTGTGCCGACAGGCGGTATTTCATGCCCCACCATCCACTTGGGCGTGGTGGGAGAAAAGGGGCTGCGGTTGACTTCAAACAGTGTCCATGTCGACTGTGTCAACATTCATTTACAAAAACAGTGAAAAAACCCATGTCGACCTTGCGGCCTGTCGACATAACCCATGTCGACCTAACGCTATGCGACCCAAAATCATGTTGACCTAGTCCCATGTCGACCTAGACACCAGTCATCCTTCATCCATGTCGACCTTCCTGCAATGTCGACCCAACAGTGTCGACCTAAGTGTGGTCGATAATACGATCCACAACCACGGTGGACAATGATCTAGGTTAGTGTTGACAAACGACACTAAAAAAAAAAAAAAACATGAAAAACTGTCAGCCCTTTTCTGTCAACCTTTTGTCAGTGTCTACCTTTGCTATGTCGACATGTTATCCATGTCAACCTTGTTCCAGTCGACATATTGGCTTTGGACCTAGACACTGTCGACCCTGTGGTCCGCAGTGGATTTATCGTACATCCGGCCAATAGTTACTTTCTTGCTGTCCCGATAGCGCACTCTTAGCGGGAACGAGTCCTGATAATGGCAATGGGGTAAATCACTACAAATAGCAACTAATCAGATTCTATCATTTTGTAGGAGGCAATAGAGAAATGATAACCAGAATTGGTTGCTATGGGCAACATCCTCTTTTCATTTAGTAAATTGACCCTAGTGTGATTGCCTAGTGACATTGTCGGGGTAACAAGTCATTAGCGAATCATTAGCCTGCGTGAGTGGACAATCCGCCGGCAACAGAAGACAATGGCGGTTGTAAACGCTGAATATGAGGACGCCCTGTGTTCACAAGGGGTTAATATTCCCTTACATTCCCCCTCTTATCCCGGAATGGGTTTATCGGAACCAGCAGCAGCATCTTCTGAGCGACACGTTATCGCCGGCGTTAAACCTGCGACGCACATATCACCCCCTGTGTCTGCGCCACATAAGTCTTATGGTTCTCCCAGCCCAGCCAGGGGTCTCCGGCTCCAACATTTTGATTGGCGTCTCCGCACATCGACCGTCGTCGGCACACATCTCTCCGCGACCGGCTCTCTCCGACAGACGCGCCGCGCCTCGAGCCTATTTTCTTTCCTGTTACATTAGTGTTTAATTAAAGAAAACAACTCGTCGCAGGCATTTACTCTCTGTGAAACGTAATGAAGATTTATTTTGGGAGTGACCTTCACCGTATTAGCTGAAACAGTAATCAGCAGAATTAATAGAATAATCAAATTATACCCCGACTCATAAATCATCATGAGTAGCGCTGTCAGGAGTTCAGCTATTAATGGGGCCTATTGTTTTGCAGCTGTATTAAAAATTACAAGTGCTGATTGTGGCTTTGATAGGAGCTGAAATGGCATTTACAGGCCCGGCAGGCTGGGCCTACGAGCAAACATTTTCACAACTGTTAATTTAGCTGTAATATGATGTGAAGTCAGCGGGTCAGAGTTGAAGCGGAGTACACTCCGCCGCTGTCTTTCAGCGCGGCTGCGCTCATTCCTGGTGACAGCAGTAAGTTAATTAGAGTGCAGAATATCGCTTTAACCGTCTGTCGTGCGGGGTTAACGGCATCAAAGCCTCCCCGGGTCCTCCAGCCGCGTCCTCCGCAGGCCTCCATAGCCCTGTTGTGGGAGACTGTGGGCCCCAACTGCACAGATATACATTACAGCGCAGGAGAATCTGTAGGTGACGGTTCTCATGTCGCACTGATAGCCATCGCTTGTTCTGGGTGCAGTCACCATTTGTGCTGTCATCGCTGCTGTCTCGCGGCGCTATTATATTCTCCCTCCGCGCCCTAGTGGATGGTAATGCATGAAAACCCCAAGTCGACGTTTTGGCTGTCGACCTAATGTGTGTGACATCCTTCCAACCATGTCGACCATAAGCATATCAACCTATTTGAGGTGTCGACCGTATACCACATTGTCTAATTGTGGAAATAAGTTTTATAAGCAATAAATGCAGAAGATTCTATTATTATGGTATCCGGATTTTAAGTCCATAGGTCGAGACCATGGTTGAACTGTTCAGAATGTTGACATAATTATGGTCAACACATGGAAAGGTTGACATGATGGGTTTTTTTTGGGGGGGGGGGGGGGGATTTTTTTAGACATTTTTACTTTTTTTCCCAGGACTCCTAATTAGAGAATATAAGTGGTGCGTCCCCCCATACTCTGACCCCCCCCCCCCCCAAAAGTCGTCACTCTGTCAGAACGCAGTGTCTTTCTCAATCGCAATTCTAAAACCATGACCATAACGCTGTAAATACAAAACCTCTTATTGTGCAGAGAACGACAATGGCGGATATTTGTGTGAATGTTTCTATACAGCGAGAGACCGTGCGGCGGCTGAGGGTGACGGGATTTGCTCTGTTACTGTCAGCTGTTCGCGTAGAAATGTTCTAGGCCTATTGGTTTCCTAAATATACCGTCATCTCTCTGTCTGTGGTTCTGAATGTCAACGTGTAACATGTCCGCATACAGAACTGTTGACATGCTCATTATGTTGACATTTAAAGGTTGACAGCATTTTCCCCTATTTTAGTTTCAACCTATCCTAACCGTAAACCTAAATCATGCAAAAGAATGATATGCCGGCATTGTGATTGTTGACATGTATTTTGGCATTATGACCAGATGCCCCCATCTGTTCTATGTCGTCTCTGTGGGCGTTGAGAAGAGTATACGAATAATATGAATTCATTTGATGACCATTCTGTTCCTAATGTTATTAGTGTAATGTGCACTAATCCGTGTATTCGGTGTCGGGGGGATGCTGATGGGCAGCGCGGGTGAGACAATGCCGTGTGTACATGTGACTGATCCCCTCTCCTCTTTGATGTGTTGCAGGATGAGCGCGGTGTTCGGGGGACTATACTGTCTGCATCACTCGCTACGGTCCCTGCTGGTGGAGGAACAGTCCGGGCAGTAAGGACGTCTAAGTAACCTTCCTTTATTTACACACAAAGACTACAAGGAAAACGCTTCAGTCCATTTAAAAAAAAAAAAAAAACTTCAAAGCCCCTGTTGATATTAATGACATCTCAACCTTGATTAAAAGTAATCTGTGTATTGGTCCCGCGGAATGAGGGAAGTTGGGCCACAGTATAGAAAATAAATTAATTTTCCCAGCGATATTACTGCAGCTCCTGATCACCCAGGCTTGGAAGACAAATCATTTGAGCTGCCGGGGGGCTGGCGATGACTGATGTTCGTTTTCCTTTTGGCCTTACCAGTCTAATTGATTTTCTTTAGATGACACAAAGCCCTCTGTTATTGCATTTTTAAAAATGGAGCTCACCTAAAGACTCATCAGATTAATCTCTGCTGATAATGCATGTCACTCTAAGAGAAAAGACTTTAATGAGTTTTAGGTAGATTGTTGTCATAAACCACCCTGCCCTTTCATCCCGCCGCTGAAGGTTGCTTTAACCCCTCCGCCGCCGACGGAGGCTCCCCGGCAAGATGGCGGCTGATGTCGGAGTTTCGCCTTTAATAAGGCCAGACAAACATCAGGATTCCGGGGCCTTTCATGTCCGCAGAATAGAGTCATTTACACATTCCGCTTCTGTGGCTCTATTCATGTTCTGTGAATGGCCTGAGTTATGGCCGCAGCGCAGAGAGAGGAACGAGAGACATGGCTCTGTTTCCTTTTACAGTTATATGGTTTCATTCTGAGGGAGTAAATCAAACGCTGCGCTAGGTGGAGGGGGTTTAATGGGTGGGGGGAGGTGCTGCAATATTCAGTATATATTCAGCAAAAAAAAAAATTATTGATATATAAAGTATATCATATTAATCGTAATATTTGACAGATATAAACAAACAATAGGGGCTATATATTACTATATATTACTGCTTAGGGACACTTGGTTATAGCATAGGTGTCTGATCCCCCAAAAATGGCCCTTATTCAGATCTGATCGCAGTACAAATTTGTTCTCAAAATGGGCAAAACTAAGTGCACTGCAGGTGGGGCAGATGTAACATGTGCAGAGAGAGTTAGATTTGGGTGGGGTGTGTTGAAACTGAAAACTAAAACTCTCTCTATACAGTACATGTTACATCTGTGCAGATCTGTGCAGAGAGAGTTAGATTTGGGTGGGGTGTGTCGAAACTGAAATCTATATTGCAGTGTAAAAATAATGCAGCCACTGCACAGAAACAAAATAACTCACACAAATCTAACTCTCTCTGCACATGTTATAGAGATAGAGAGAGAGATTTATTTTATTATGCAAAATGAGAGAAATGCTGTGTTACTATTTGATTGTACATTATATCCCTCACATTAACACCTCGCATTGTAGCTCCCTCCCTGTTTTGGGGACACAGATCCAATTTTTTGAAACACTAGATTCACTGACTCACCTTCACCTACCGTCCCGGATGGCTGCGAAACCCCCCCCCCCCCCTCTACATTTAAAACATCAAACCTGACAAACACAAACAGACTTTGTTCTTGTTAATTTACAGAACACCGTAGCAGCCAATGAATTCCCTGGAAGCTAATGACACTTTGTAATGATACTGCTATTCCCTTATTGCTCGCATCCCCAGTATAAAATAAGAACCTACAGTGTTGAGATCTGTTAGGTGTAGACGCCATAGATAGCGACACTTCGGGCCTCAGAGTTATTAAAGTCTCCGGCCCCTCCTGCGCCCCCGCCATCTGTAATCGCTTACACATAAACAGCAATGAAAACTTGGCCAATACTTTTAAGCCTTTTAACTTTGGAGGCTGCGTCATAAAATATATCGTTTTAATCAATTCGTACATAATTTCTCCTCCAAAGCCACTTCGATAACAGCCCCCCTTCTCGTTCTCACCCCTGAAAACATATCCCTCAAACTGGGGGGGCATCAATAAATTTATATTTCCTTAATAAAAAAATAAAAAAAAGATGGCAAATTCCATGAAATTTACATATCGGTGCTGAAATATTGCCGCCAGGCTTTGTCAGTGCAGGGCTAGTCCATTTCAAGGATGCTGCCCTTAGTCCATTAGTTTGGATAATGAGGCCTATAAAGTACGTTTATAACTCATGGCGCGGCTGGAAGATGGATTCTACGTTCCATCCTTTTATCTAGACACATTGAAAGAAGGTCAATGGAGGTCTGAATGTGATTCATTGTCCCAACTCCGGGTCCGGTGACAGAAACCTGCTGAAGTCAGACGTTAGGTGTCTGCTGCCCTGTTCTTCCCGATCACCTCGAGCGGGGGAACGTTCTGCGCTAGATGACGTTACTAATTGCCTTCATATCCGTAGATGTAGGCAACGCACTGTCCGCTACCGGCTGTCTGATCTCTCGTTACTGGGACAGACTCACTTTCATAAATAGGATTTCATTAGATGAACAAGTTTATTAAAGCTTAAATAACTTTTTGTTATTGGTCAAGGGGAAAAATATATCTCAGCGGTGGCCCCAAGTGACCGGTGGCGGGATGACCGGTGGCTTTGTCAGGAAGCGGCTGTAAAGCCGTACAGCCACCTACGTAAGGAATATCGCTAGATCCTTATTAGCACTTGAGCCGCAATGAGTCCTGAGATCACCAGATTACATTATTACATTATCAAATTCAGGCAGTATCGTCGCTAGTGCCATTGGCATATTATGCAAATGAGCCTAGTGCTGTATAAAGGGAGATGTATACAGGTCTTTCCAAATTCTTACGGGTGGTTTTTATACAGAGCGAATAGCTTTAGCAATCGTGTATTTTATTATGAGACAGGTGGGCCCTCTCTGTGATCTAGGTATCGCCCCATTCTGCCTGGTTATTATAGGATTATTCGCTTCTGTCTGATATAAAGTATTTGTATTCAAGTAATGGCAATGATCTCGTTTCACGTTTATTAGGGAATCCCATGTACTGTATGATGCCACATGCGGCAATAATAACAATTAGATGAGAAAATAAAAAATATCATGTTACATGTTACGTCATCTCCCCAGTTCCCCACCCCTGAATCCTCCACTTTCCTTGACCCTTCCAGAGATGTAGATGAGACCATGTAATATTGGGGTAGGAAGCTTCGTAGTTGTTTATGTAACAGATACAGTATATATTAGGTCTTTGGATTTCGCCTCCTGTATTTCCATTGTTACAGTGTTTGTTCCCGAGAGTGCAGCTGAGACCCCAATTTCAGAAAAAAAGAGGATTTTGGATTGTAAACACCGCAGCCTCATTCTGCACATTGTGTACACAAGTTTGCGGCATTCGTAATACTGAAAAGCGTTGTGTACCGCCAAGCCTTTAACCCATTTCATAGGATGCTAAAACTGGAAATAAACCAGAATTAACTTTAGAAAAGGGCGAGTTCATTAATATGGGAAGAGGAAGGCAGGCTAACTACACGGCATAATACATAATATTGCGGGTATTGATCGCTGGATCTAATTTATATGGAAATGTAAAATGACAGTGACACGTATGTGTCAGCGCAGTATCGGGGGGGAGATGATCAGTATACTATGAACAAGTCACCACCGCGGAGAGGGTTAAACGTGGGGTCCTGTCACCGGGGTCATTAGCATATTCTTGTAACTGGTGAGTGCATGGGCTTTATCCCAGAGGGACACCAGTCATGTAGAAGAAATGGGGTCACCTCGCGACCTGTGATCCCACCCGGAAATCATGTCCTCACCCCCACTGATGTCACAGCTCTATATATAACCTGCTGACACACTCCGAGTGCTGCTGCCGTTATTTCAGTGTAAGTGGCAGTGACATCACCCCGGCTGCTCCGATCAGGGCAATCCAATAATGATTCCCACCCTGATGTGACCTGCAATCAGAACGCCGCGTGATCCCTCTCCCGAGTCATTCTGATGCTGGAGATTCCTGCGTTCTGCAGTTTATACATCATTACTATAATAACGAATGTAAGGGAAATAAAAGGCGATAGCGCCATTCATTATACTGCTGGAACCATTGCGCCATTCGCGTAACGCTCGCTGTCATTCATGTTCCGCAGGTGCAAAGCGGTTATTGACAGCAGAGGTAAGCGCATAAGCTGCAGTCACGTGATCATGGAGAACAGTTACCTACCTGAGCGCGTCTGCAGGCAGGTCTGCTACAGGTAAGTGCCTGGGGCGGTTTTATAAGAACGTATACTGCGTTGATGCAACATCCGACCTGTTCTACTTGTTGGGGTAATTGCACACTACAATGGAGTCATTAAATGTATAGGCCACGCCCACTCCTTATTTAGCGTCGTATGCCATCGCAGCGCTCGCACTGAATTCTATACAGCTTCTTTAATGGCAGAAGATCACTTTTTTATTAAAAAGCCACTAAAACCTGACAATTAAAGTTTAGATGTGACCCATGAAAGCAGTTACTCTGACGTTCCACTGCAGCTCCATTAAAAAAAGCAATATACCTGTATCCTTCCCTTCCATTAATTAGCTGGAGCTAACTCAAGTAAAATCTGGTGATGCTCCTCCCACCTCGATTGGTCAGCTGCAGCTCCTCCCAGTACAGTCACCTGCAGCTCCTCCCAACTCGATTAGTCCGCTGCAGCTCCTTCCAGTACAGTCACCTGCAGCTCCTCCCACCTCGATTGGTCAGCTGCAGCTCCTCCCAGTACACTCACCTGCAGCTCCTCCCACCTCCTTTATAATCAGTTGGAACTCTTCCCATCTCGATTATTGTCACCTGAAGCTCTGTCAATCACCTGAAGTTCCACACACCTCGATTATAGTTTCACGAAGTTCCTCTTGCCACGATTATAGTCAGCTATAGCTCCTCCCGCCCCCATTATATTCCACTGAAACTCCTCCCATTATAGGCAGATGAAGCCTATACCTTTACAGCCAGCTGAAACTCCTCCCACTACCATTAGTCATCTGAAGCTACAACCACCTCCTTTATAATCAGCTGAAGCTCCTCCCATCTCAGTTATAGCCAGCTGAAGATATTTCCTCCTCCATTTGTCACATGAAGTTCCTCCCACCTCCGTTGCAATTACCTGAAACTCCTCCCTCCTCCATTATCGTCAGCTCAATCTCCTCCCACATCCTCCCTTTAGTGAAAGATTAAGCTCCTCCCACATCTTTAGTGCCGGTGGGCCTTGGTGCAGGTCCAAAAGCTGAACCTGGCTCTGCCCCCTGTATCCATATCATCCAATCCTCACAAAGCACAACTAGCAAACTGTCAGTCACTCTGTGTCTGCTTTAGTGATGAATCTCCACGCTCCTAATGTGGCCGCCTCCAGGTGAGGTAAGAGAACGAGCATGACGGATGGGGTATATAGATATAAACCCTCCAGTAATGTGTAGTATGTACCTCTGTAGTGCTTGGCCTGTATTAATGTGTGACTCTTGTGTGCCGGTTATGGGGTCCGTCAGAAAGCCTCCGGGGACCTTATGGGGGGGGTGTGATGGTGTTCCTCTAATCATTCTTCTCTTCCCGCCTTACAGTCAGATCTCTCGCGCTATTCTCATCACTGACCGCTCCATACTGACATCAGGATCCGACCAAGAGGTAAGAAGCGCAGGTCCTTTTGGGAGCATACACAGGTGACGTGTGTATTCTGTATGAATGGATAGACATGTGACCTCATTCACACCGCGGGAATCTCTGTGTAAGCGTAATTCCATGTACTACCACTGGGGGCAGTTGGTGTGTAGCTGCCACATTGATCACATGACCTGGGCATGTGATATCCGCTGTGAATCCTTACATTAATGTTCTCTTCCTCTCACAAGGATGGTGCGTATTTACCATCGCCCTGACGCTGCTCACTATCATTGCGCCAATGTATGCAGGCACACGCAGCGCTCTCTAGTTCTGTATTTGTTGCAGATCCAATAGATGTATCCAATGGTACATCATAAATAACGCTGATGTGCAGTAACTCATAGCAACGAATTGGATGTGTTTTATTTCATACCCACATGGAGCTGATGGGACTAATGACTTGTTAGTAATTACGGATCACTTGTCTGTTATACATATCAGTGACATCGGGAAAGGTAGTGCTGCGTCTTCCTGCTCTGCCGTGTGTCACGTGTTCCAGACGTGTGTCTGACTGCGTGCCTGTGACCAGGACATTGCATCTTCCTGCTCTGCCATGTGTCACGTGTGTTCCACCTGTGCGTCTGACTGCGTGCCTGTGACCAGGACATTGCATCTTCCTGCTCTGCCATGTGTCACGTGTGTTCCACATGTGCGTCTGACTGCGTGCCTGTGACCAGGACATTGCATCTTCCTGCTCTGCCATGTGTCATGTGTGTTCCACATGTGCATCTGACTGCATACATGGCACTGTATCTTCCCATGCTCCTGCATGTTCCATGCGTGGGGATGTGTGTGCTGCGGGTGTCTTATTGCTGAATGTGTGTTGTGGCATCTGGGAATGTATGTGTGTATTATACATATATGTTACTGCTTATTAATGAACAGGTATATATGCTATCTACACAAGACCTCATACTGTGTTAAGCACATACAGAACATACATGTCACATGGAGAATACTACAACCATGCAGCTACACGCATGCATATACTGCGCTGTACACAGTGTTCCCCCGCTGTACCATGTATGTGATGTCACGTTATTACGTCACGGTCTGTGTACTGTCACTGTGCTCAGTAACGAGAACATTGTCACCTGTCCCATCTATAGATCTCTGTACTGACCGTTCCCCTGGAGGAAGGACAACAGAACGCGGTGTACCTGACCGAGCTCTCCTCTGCCACAAGCACATGCATGAAGAACACGTGTAAGTACCACCAGACAGACCCCAGATCCGATGTATCGGTAGCTGTGATATAATGGTACAGTAACCAGCATGCCTCTGTCCTCCTCTTGTTACACAGTCCACACAAAACAATGGCCGGACATAAAATGAACAATGTAATATTATACAATAAGTAATAACATAGATTATTTTATTTACATAGCAGCACATGTTCCGCAGTGACATATATAGGGGTAACGCATACCACAAAGTGCATAACTGCAATATACAAGCACATCACTACACATACAGGGTATACACGACTGCACACGTCACCGTACATACAGGGTATACACGACTGCACACATCACCGTACATACAGGGTATACACGACTGCACACGTCATGTACATACAGGGTATACACGACTGCACACGTCACGTACATACAGGGTATACACGACTGCACACGTCACCGTACATACAGGGTATACAGAACTGCACACGTCACCGTACATACAGGGTATACACGACTGTACACGTCACCGTACATACAGGGTATACACGACTGCACACGTCACCGTACATACAGGGTATACAGAACTGCACACGTCACCGTACATACAGGGTATACACGACTGCACACGTCACCGTACATACAGGGTATACACGACTGCACACGTCACCGTACATACAGGGTATACACGACTGCACATGTCACCGTACATACAGGGTATACACGACTGCACACGTCACCGTACATACAGGGTATACACGACTGCACACGTCACCGTACATACAGGGTATACACGACTGCACACGTCACCGTACATACAGGGTATACACGACTGCACACGTCACCGTACATACAGGGTATACACGACTGCACACGTCACCGTACATACAGGGTATACACGACTACACACATCACTGTACATACAGGGTATACACGTCTGCACATGTCACCGTACATACAGGGTATACACGACTGCACACGTCACCGTACCTACAGGGTATACACGACTACACACATCACTGTACATACAGGTTATACACGTCTGCACATGTCACCGTACATACAGGGTATACACGACTGCACACGTCACAGTACATACAGGGTATACACGACTGCACACGTCACCGTACATACAGGGTATACACGACTGCACACGTCACCGTACATACAGGGTATACACGACTGCACACGTCACCGTACATACAGGGTATACACGACTGCACACATGACTGTACATACAGGGTACACACGACTGCACACGTCACCGTACATACAGGGTACACACGACTGCACACGTCACCGTACATACAGGGTATACACGACTGCACACGTCACCGTACATACAGGGTATACACGACTGCACACGTCACCGTACATACAGGGTATACACGACTGCACACGTCACCGTACATACAGGGTATACACGACTGCACACGTCACCGTACATACAGGGTACACACGACTGCACACGTCACCGTACATACAGGGTACACACGACTGCACACGTCACCGTACATACAGGGTATACACGACTGCACACGTCACCGTACATACAGGGTACACACGACTGCACACGTCACCGTACATACAGGGTATACACGACTGCACACGTCACCGTACATACAGGGTATACACGACTGCACACGTCACCGTACATACAGGGTATACACGACTGCACACGTCACCGTACATACAGGGTATACACGACTGCACACGTCACCGTACATACAGGGTATACACGACTGCACACGTCACCGTACATACAGGGTATACACGACTGCACACGTCACCGTACATACAGGGTATACACGACTGCACACATGACTGTACATACAGGGTACATATGCGGACCACCTCTGTCTGCTTATGTAAGGTCCTTCCTGGCTGCTATCTGTAGGGTCTGTGCCCCCAGCGCTTGGAATCCTTGCTCCCGGTTCCCCACTTTCCTGCCTGGTTATCGCAGCTGTTTCTCTATTACAAATAAAAGACCAAGTCTGACCACAAAAGAGAAGCTTGTCCTATTTTCCCCCATTATAGGAGAGCGCTGGTGCTGTATAGACCTGCCGGCCGGTGTCGTGTGATGAGGATTAATGGACGCTCCCTTTATCACTGACTCCGGACTGATACGGGAGCGTTCATTTCAGGGTGCTCCGCCATTTGCCTAGATAACGTCAGATTCTGATATGATCTCTCTGTAATGGCGTCTTGCAGCGTCTGTGGACACACACCTGCGTCCCGGTGAATTCCGCTTTACCAACACAACCCAACAAGTTCAGCAGTGCTCAGCGCCTGTTTGTTTGACCTTTGCCTATTTTCAGTGCTTGTTAACGTGTCTCGCTTATGGTGGAAATACAGCACTTACACATACCTGCTGAAGGGAAGAAATCCACCCTGACCGCTCACACACATACTAAGCTCTGGGTAGGACTCATGGCTAGTAAGTTCGTCCACCCCTCACTAAAATATGTAGTATGCTGTAGCAGAGCTGACGAGTCACCCTTGTTTGTAAGTACTGGATTTCTACCAAAAGGCCATAGATGGGTAACTTGTTGTGTAGACCATCTTGGCCGTATGCCTGGAGACCCACTTTCCTGAGCCCTTTTACACCCCTGATTGGTTGGAAGAATTAGGCATTATACGTGACACATAGGCGTTCCTCATCAATAACTATAAGGAATATTGTCTGTATTTTATGCTGGCGCAGCCTGGTAGGTATATTCCATGTGCAGATGTCCCCCCAGTCATCTTAGCCACAAACACGTTGTGAGAGTGTAGTAGTCACAATTGTCACACCGATGCACAACCTGTGTGCAGGGACGTACAAACCCATGCAAACCACTGTGACTATCTGGCGGTTATGTGTAGTGAGCAATTCCAGACAGTGGCAAGTAGATGGCGCTGGAGAGGGTCCATCTTACAAGCATGATGGAAGGCTCAAAGCTGAAGGCTCCCTTGTGTCACTCATTGCCCTTCTCCATCACCTGTTCCCTGTCCCCCTTTCCCTGTTGTGCGCTGCCAATCACTCTCTTCCTAGCATCACCCCCTGCCTCTCTGCATCACCCCCTGCCTCTCTCCATCACCCTCTGCATCACCCCCTGCCTCTCTGCATCACCCCCTGCCTCTCTCCATCACCCTCTGCATCACCCCCTGCCTCTCTGCATCACCCCCTGCCTCTCTCCATCACCCTCTGCATCACCCCCTGCCTCTCTGCATCACTCTGTCTGATATCCCCTCCCTTTTACCCACTTCCTCATCCTGTCATGCTCTCCCTGTCACTCACTGCCTCTCCCTAACATCACCCCCTGCCTCTCTCCATCACCCTCTCCATCACACTGTGCCTAATATCCCCTCCCCGTTACACACTTCCTCTCCCTGTAACTCAGTCTCTCTCTAGCATCACCCCCTGCCTCTCCATCACTCTCTGCCTGATATCCTCTCCATGTTACCCACTGCCTCTCCCTGTCACCTTCTCCCTGTCACGCAGTCTCTCCCTAGAGTAACCTACTACCTCTCTTTCCCACCATCTCCATCACTCTCTGCCTGATATCCTCTCCATGTTACCCACTGCCTCTCCCTGTCACCTTCTCCCTGTCACTCAGTCTGTCTCTAGCATCACCCCCTGCATCTCTCCGTCACTCTCTGCCTGATATCCTCTCAATGTTACCCACTTCCTCTTCCTGTCATTCACTGCCTTTCCCTAACATCACCCCCTGCCTCTCTCCATCACACTGTGCCTAATATCCCCTCCCCGTTACACACTTCCTCTCCCTGTAACTCAGTCTCTCTCTAGCATCACCCCCTGCCTCTCCATCACTCTCTGCCTGATATCCTCTCCATGTTACCCACTGCCTCTCCCTGTCACCTTCTCCCTGTCATGCAGTCTCTCTCTAGCATCACCCCCTGCATCTCTCCGTCACTCTCTGCCTGATATCCTCTCCATGTTACCCACTGCCTCTCCCTGTCACCTTCTCCCTGTCACGCAGTCTCTCCCTAGAGTAACCTACTACCTCTCTTTCCCACCATCTCCATCACTTTCTGCTTGATATCCTCTCCATGTTACCCACTGCCTCTCCCTAACATCACCCCCTGCCTCTCTCCATCACACTGTGCCTAATATCCCCTCCCCGTTACCCACTTCCTCTCCTTGTCTCCTTCTCCCTGTCACTCATGGTCTCTCCCTAGCATAACCCACTACCTCTCTCTGTCACTCTCTCCCTGATATCCTCTACCCCTGTCACTCTCTGCCTCTAACTGGCACTACCCAATGCTTCTCCCTGTCATGCACTCCAGCCATGTATCGTATTGTGAACTTAGTATATGGTAAAAAAGGATGACCCAAATCATTATTATGCACCTAGGTTCACCTCTCACCCGTTCTGCAACTGCGTGAGGGTCACTATTACCCGTGACCCCTTAAAGGTTAGGCTGCTGTACCCACATTGTCATGTACAGCCCACTACCCACTTCTGTGCAAATTATTACAGCACAATGATTCACATTAGTTTGGAATCGGGAACCCACATCTGCGATATAAGCGGGAGCGCAGGAATTTATTTTATATTGTCCGCATTCCCATTCTTAGTTTGGACGATAGAAATTTATACCGCGCACCCTGTCTCCCTCGCCACTCACACCATCCCTCCCAACGGCCCGCAGCCCCCTCCTCGCCATCCTCTGTTTTCACAAAGAATTCATCCGAGAGAATATTCCCAGCCGCAATCCGCATCCCATAAATCCCTGCTCGTTTTTTTCCTCTTACTTCATTAGAAACAAATGAGATCTGACTGAGCGATTTCCCCTTCAAACAATTGCTTAAGATAAATATACAAATACATCCTGCTTTTGATCACGGCGCAGAATGACAGTCAGATAATCGCCATCGCCAGCTGACTGGAACCAAACTCCTTCACTTGCTCAACAAAGTCCTCACTGTAATGATGGAATGGTGTCCCAGACTCATCCCTCTTCCTCCCGGGAGAATTACCTGCTGGCAAAGCTCTGTAACTAATGTCGCTGCACCTTAGTAAATCAACCATAATCAGAATCTACAGTGATGAGCTTTTATGAGCCCGTCATCCCCTAAATGAGAATAGAAAGGTTCGTATTGAAATTAAATGACGGCAGCTTTGATGATTTTATAACCGACTGAAGCAAAAATCTATAAAACCTATTTGAAATCAATTAGTCTACCTTAATGTTTTCTTTTTAACCGTGCGTTTCTCATCGCTTAAGGAATTTGATTAAAGGATATACACGTGAATAAGCTTTGGCGGGACGGGCGTAAATCTGGGACGAAGTATGGCGCAAATGTTTCTGAGGAGCTGCTATCAGACGTCGGCGCTGCGAATTATCGATATATTCACTCCGCCTTTGAAAGTTTTGCAGAGGGAAAGTTAAACATCCCCGCAGAATGGCCTCTTTATATGGTAACTTTTGGGGACTTGAGAACGGTATTGTTCTCGATGTTTGGAAGCTAATGAACGGGCTTCTCTCCTGAGACCCCCGTCGGACGGCCTGCCCTGCACCGTGTGTCACTGCATGGGATAATTGTCAGCTTGTAGAAGACACAGGCCCCACTGTCTTAAGATACGATTGGATTACCACACCAAACCAGATGAGACTAATTATTATTAAACATGAAACGGAGATTGTACCTTGTTAGGACTTTGATCTCCCACGATAAAGGAAAAATTCAGTTCATTAAAAGTTTATGGAAGTTGTGTAGCAAAGTCTTTGCAGACATAAAGTGTTCTTTGATTAGCACCGGCCATTAGAACGTCCCTTTGTAGAAGTGAGCTGATGTTTATATTTGTTGACGAACGCTCCTGATCATTACACGTGATGGGGTTACCGCTCGCTCCTCTCAGTATTGTCGCCTCCCGGTGCTTAATGAGCAATCACATTAGGGATTATAGGAAAACAACACCTCGAAAGTAGAACGTAATTGCGGTGATAATTTGGAGGCTTTTCATGTGCTCGGTTAGTGTCACTTTATTTGCATATCGCATACATCAGACGCGGGCAGCCTGACCCTGTCCATCTATCGCTTACATCACCCGTATACCATTCTATAGGTGACAGGTGACGCAGGTTCCATTGTTCTGTTACCAGTCAGTGACATTGGGAACCGTTGTGTATGTCTGTGATAGAAGTGTTCTAGAACGTATGTTTTCTGCGTGATGACCGGGTGCGGTGTTCTCATTACAGATCTCGTCCATCTCACATGTCCCTCCATGAAGGCAACGGCCAGAGAAGACCTAGAACCGGTGGTACAGAAGCTGTTCATATGTGAGGAAGGTGAGAATCAGCGGGGTTGTGCTTATATATACAATATAACAAGGGTTAATATTGGACCAGGCAGGGATTGCCCCAAACATGTGCTCCCAGTCTGCAAACAAATATAAGAATTGATTTGTGCTACATAACTATTACTCCATTAATTAATGCTGTGTGCACAGAGAATTCCTGGATCCCTTACCCATAACCACACCCTTAATTTGACAAGAATCGAAGAAGAGAAATATCAATCGCACAGAAAAGTAGAAATAATTTTGTATATTTTCGGACCCTCCTCATTTATTTATGTATTAAATTTTCTATATGACTGGTGAGGGTGTGCTACCATAGGCATTGGAATTGCAGATAAAGAAATAGAAAGAATGCCTGTTGCTGGTGCACCAAGAATAAAGTAAGACTCTTAATATATAACGTTTATTTCATTTATTTAAAAATAGTTTAGCGAAATAAAACCACACATACAAGAAATGAAAACATTTAATAAAAAGGGAAAGATGTTACCCTTGACTCAGTGTGACCCCTCTTTCCCTCTACCCTATGTGAAAATATATAAAGTGTATTTGGCATCCACAAGAGAATAAATGCTCTTTAATGAGCTGGAGAGCCTGTGATGCACAATTGGATGTCTGTTAAGGGTTTGATACAAATAAGTGCTTAATTCAATTAGTATACACTGTATCTTTCCTAAACACTGATATCTCCAATGGGCTTAGTATGCAGTAAACGTAAATCACAGGGATCGGATCTTATGGGCTTAGGTAGATGTGCACAGCCAGCCCAGACAGCTTCGTCTAACGTGCCTGACTGTCTCGGAGACTGCTCGGTCTCTATGCCCGCGGTGAACTGGTATGAGAGGTGTGCAGGAGTGCACTCGCCTCGTTCAGCCGCCTCGCTCTGATGACGCTGAGTCTGGCGCCAGACTCGCGTCCTGGTCACGGAGGTACCGATGACCTGGATGCGCAACAGTACAAGTAAATTTCAAAACATTTGTAAGTGGGGAGGGGGAGAGGGGATTTAGAACACACTGAGTGTGTTTAATCGGTCAGCGTACGCTTCGCTTAGAACGCTTCCTCAGGACCACCCGGTGTGCGTCCGGAAGCTCCTTTTATTCCTACCTTCTCATGCATATTCATGAGATGTTCGGGGGTGTGTGTAGCACCGTCCTGCTTATTGGTTTGATGATACGAGCAATGGTCAGTAAATAGTAGACATTAAATAAGTGGCATTGAAGTTAAATAATACGGCTTTTAAGCTGTGTCAGGGTTAGATTGATGTCCTAAAAGGATAGTACTCTAGTCTGACGAGATAATCACATGTCATCTATTCCCATTGTCGACACCTAAGTTGTTGACTTGGTTTTGGTCAGACAACGGATTTGTGCTTGATCGCATCTTATACAGTGGCGGTATATCTCCAGTGGTTGCCCTATCGCACGATCCGGGTGTCCCATTGAAGATTGATCATGATTTCTGTATATATTTTATAAGTATGCGGTCAGGCAGGTTGACTCATAGGTCTGATTTATTAGGCACATTGATTTCACTGGCCTCATATTATTGATAATTTCTATCGATGTTATATAGTGCATGATTAACAGATTTTGTCAACATCTTACAAATATCAGTATAAGGAGGAGGAAATTTCTTGAAATCAATGTGTTTCCTACTCCTGCGTAGTGTGTGGATCGACATGTCAACATATGATAAGTTGACTGTGTCCGTCGGATAATTTTTGGACATTGGTCTTGCGGTGTGAATCCTAGTCAGGAGGACAGATTCCTGATAAACGCCCTGTCATAAAATCCGGGTGTCGACATAAGTCCGTGTTGACGATATGTTTCTTACTCTCCCTAAAGTGAACAATAAGTGGAGAGAAGGTGTGTGTTCATGCTATATTAATACATGTCAGTGGGGTCAAAAAGACAGATAAGCACACATGTGGTGGGGTCATGTGAGTGTAGGAGGGTGGTGACGTCATTGATTAATCTGAAAAGGACTGAGATATGAATTGTTCCCTAGATAAGTGTTAAGACACCTGGATTTTTTAAGAAAGTACTTATTGATCCTCTCTAATGATCTCAATAAGGTGAATGTATTTCAGGACACTTTTGATGTGTCCATCAGTGAGAAACCAGTGAAAAAGAAAACAAAAATAGTAATAAAAATAACAATAAAAAGGTGGACACACGTGCAGATAAAATTATGGGGTCGTGTAAAGTCTGTAGATGCCCTCTTTGGGTCTAAGGTAGAGTAAATTCTGGGTGAACATTTGTGATTTTTGTCAACAACAAATAATGGATAGTCACTATCCATTATTTGTTGTTGACAAAAATCACAAATGTTCACCCAGAATTTACTCTACCTTAGACCCAAAGAGGGCATCTACAGACTTTACACGACCCCATAATTTTATCTGCACGTGTGTCCACCTTTTTATTGTTATTTTTATTACTATTTTTGTTTTCTTTTTCACTGGTTTCTCACTGATGGACACATCAAAAGTGTCCTGAAATACATTCACCTTATTGAGATCATTAGAGAGGATCAATAAGTACTTTCTTAAAAAATCCAGGTGTCTTAACACTTATCTAGGGAACAATTCATATCTCAGTCCTTTTCAGATTAATCAATGACGTCACCACCCTCCTACACTCACATGACCCCACCACATGTGTGCTTATCTGTCTTTTTGACCCCACTGACATGTATTAATATAGCATGAACACACACCTTCTCTCCACTTATTGTTCACTTTAGGGAGAGTGAGAAACATATCGTCAACACGGACTTATGTCGACACCCGGATTTTATGACAGGGCGTTTATCAGGAATCTGTCCTCCTGACTAGGATTCACACCGCAAGACCAATGTCCAAAAATTATCCGACGGACACAGTCAACTTATCATATGTTGACATGTCGATCCACACACTACGCAGGAGTAGGAAACACATTGATTTCAAGAAATTTCCTCCTCCTTATACTGATATTTGTAAGATGTTGACAAAATCTGTTAATCATGCACTATATAACATCGATAGAAATTATCAATAATATGAGGCCAGTGAAATCAATGTGCCTAATAAATCAGACCTATGAGTCAACCTGCCTGACCGCATACTTATAAAATATATACAGAAATCATGATCAATCTTCAATGGGACACCCGGATCGTGCGATAGGGCAACCACTGGAGATATACCGCCACTGTATAAGATGCGATCAAGCACAAATCCGTTGTCTGACCAAAACCAAGTCAACAACTTAGGTGTCGACAATGGGAATAAATGACATGTGATTATCTCGTCAGACTAGAGTACTATCCTTTTAGGACATCAATCTAACCCTGACACAGCTTAAAAGCCGTATTATTTAACTTCAATGCCACTTATTTTATGTCTACTATTTACTGACCATTGCTCGTATCATCAAACCAATAAGCAGGACGGTGCTACACACACCCCCGAACATCTCATGAATATGCATGAGAAGGGAGGAATAAAAGGAGCTTCCGGACGCACACCGGGTGGTCCTGAGGAAGCGTTCTAAGCGAAGCGTACGCTGACCGATTAAACACACTCAGTGTGTTCTAAATCCCCTCTCCCCCTCCCCACTTACAAATGTTTTGAAATTTACTTGTACTGTTGCGCATCCAGGTCATCGGTACCTCCGTGACCAGGACGCGAGTCTGGCGCCAGACTCAGCGTCATCAGAGCGAGGCGGCTGAACGAGGCGAGTGCACTCCTGCACACCTCTCATACCAGTTCACCGCGGGCATAGAGACCGAGCAGTCTCCGAGACAGTCAGGCACGTTAGACGAAGCTGTCTGGGCTGGCTGTGCACATCTACCTAAGCCCATAAGATCCGATCCCTGTGATTTACGTTTACTGCATACTAAGCCCATTGGAGATATCAGTGTTTAGGAAAGATACAGTGTATACTAATTGAATTAAGCACTTATTTGTATCAAACCCTTAACAGACATCCAATTGTGCATCACAGGCTCTCCAGCTCATTAAAGAGCATTTATTCTCTTGTGGATGCCAAATACACTTTATATATTTTCACATAGGGTAGAGGGAAAGAGGGGTCACACTGAGTCAAGGGTAACATCTTTCCCTTTTTATTAAATGTTGTCATTTCTTGTATGTGTGGTTTTATTTCGCTAAACTATTTTTAAATAAATGAAATAAACGTTATATATTAAGAGTCTTACTTTATTCTTGGTGCACCAGCAACAGGCATTCTTTCTATTTCTTTATTAACCATAACCACACCCACTAATGCTGTGTACACATAGAATTCCTGGATCCCTTACCCATAACCACCCCCACTAATGCTGTGTGCACAGAGAATTCCTGGATCCCTTACCCATAACCACCCCCACTAATGCTGTGTGCACAGAGAATTCCTGGATCCCTTACCCATAACCACACCCACTAATGCTGTGTGCACAGAGAATTCATGGATCCCTTACCCATAACCACACCCACTAATGCTGTGTGCACAGAGAATTCCTGGTTCCTCGGGATCCCTTACCCATAACCACACCCACTAATGCCTCCTCCCTTAACAATAACCACACCCACTAATGCTGCCTCCCTTAACAATAACCATACCCACTAATGCTGCCTCCCTTACCCATAACCACACCCACTAATGCTGCCTCCCTTACCCATAACCACACCCTCTAATGCTGCCTCTCTTACCCGTAACCACACCCACTAATGCTGTGTGCACAGAGAATTCCTGGTTCCTCGGGATCCCTTACCCTTAACCACACCCACTAATGCTACGTCCCTTACCAATAACCACACCCACTAATGCTGCCTCCCTTAACAATAACCACACCCACTAATGCTGCCTCCCTTTTACAATAACCACACCCACTAATGCTGCCTCCCTTACCCATAACCACACCCACTAATGCTGCCTCCCTTACCCATAACCACACCCACTAATGCTGCCTCCCTTACCCATAACCACACCCTCTAATGCTGCCTCTCTTACCCTGTGTGCACAGAGAATTCCTGGTTCCTCTGGATCCCTTACCCATAACCGCACCCACTAATGCTGCCTCCTTTACCCTTAACCACACCCACTAATGCTACGTCCCTTACCAATAACCACACCCACTAATGCTGCCTCCCTTACCCGTAACCACACCCACTAATGCTGCCTCACGCAAAACTAAACCCACAAAGGCTGCCTCACCCATAGCCACACCCACTAATGTGCTGTACCTTGCCCACAGCCACACCCATTGATACTGCACCCTTGGTTGGTAAGCAATCTCATTGGTGTGTAATTAGTCTATAGATTATTGCTGAGCAGTATGTGGTCTGCATCGGAGCCTGGGGCACAATGACGATCTGGATTTAATAACACTGCCAAATTTACAAACACAAAACCATTATAAGAGCTGAAATCACTGTCCCCCATAGATCAGCAGCGATGGTGGGGTCACTGTCCCCCATAGTTAAGCAGCGATGTTGGGGGTCACTGTCCCCCATAGATCAGCAGTGATGGTGGGGTCACTGTCCCCCATAGATCAGCAGTGATGGTGGGGGTCACTGTCCCCCATAGATCAGCAGTGATGGTGGGGTCACTGTCCCCCATAGATCAGCAGCGATGTTGGGGGTCACTGTCCCCCATAGATCAGCAGCGATGGTGGGGGTCACTGTCCCCCATAGATCAGCAGCGATGTTGGGGGTCACTGTCCCCCATAGATCAGCAGTAATGGGTGGGGGTCACTGTCCCCCATAGATCAGCAGCGATGTTGGGGGTCACTGTCCCCCATAGATCAGCAGTGATTTTGGGAGTCACTGTCCCCCATAGATCAGCAGCGATGGTGGAGGTCACTGTCCCCCATAGATCAGCAGCGATGTTGGGGGTCACTGTCCCCCATAGATCAGCAGCGATGGTGGAGGTCACTGCCCCCCATAGATCAGCAGTAATGGTGGGGGTCACTGTCCCCCATAGATCAGCAGCGATGTTGGGGGTCACTGTCCCCCATAGATCAGCAGCGATGGTGGAGGTCACTGTCCCCCATAGATCAGCAGCGATGTTGGGGGTCACTGTCCCCCATAGATCAGCAGCGATGTTGGGGGTCACTGTCCCCCATAGATCAGCAGGGATGTTGGGGGTCACTGTCCCCCATAGATCAGCAGCGATGGTGGGGGTCACTGTCCCCCATAGTTCAGCAGCAATGATGGGGGTCACTGTCCCCCATAGATCAGCAGTGATGGTGGGGGTCACTGTCCCCCATAGATCAGCAGTGATGGTGGGGTCACTGTCCCCCATAGATCAGCAGGGATGTTGGGGGTCACTGTCCCCCATAGATCAGCAGCGATGTTGGGGGTCACTGTCCCCCATAGATCAGCAGCAATGATGGGGGTCAGTGCTGGATTAAACCCTGTGTTATCATTGCATTGTATTATCTATGGCCTAGCGGTCTAGCAGCTACGCTGGGAAATGCCTTTGCTATTAGCTGCTATATGAGGCCCAGCGAGGCACGAGGTGCCGTTACAGCAGCTGTGACTGCACAGTGCCCGGCCAGCCTTGATGTATTGCTCTCGGATTGCCACTACAGGAGCTGTGTAATCACTAGTGTCCCCGGCTAACAGCTACTGTCCCTGGTGTCATCACAATGAGGTAGTGGTCGTATTGTAATGAACGTGTCAGAAGAAATCCTGTTGGCGTTGTGCAGAATGAATCACGGGAGCAGCGGGGAGCAGTGGTCCGTGGCAGGTCAGGGGGACAAAGTCACCTGCTGGAGTGCGGCTAAGTGCCACAGGAGGAACTTTTCCAGCCGGATCAACTGTTAGCATTTCGCCTGTTATCAGGAGACCATTTGTTCACAGGCTGTTGGGCTTAATTAGCATTTTAAACGATTCCTTAACCTTACAAAATACATGATAAAAGTCTCGCTAACGATGTTCCTGCTGAAGCTGTGTTGACTTATTGGTCATGTAGATTCCTTTCCCCATCCTAATAAGATGTTCGCCCGCGTTACGCAGAGACTCCCTCTAAGGGGTCACTTTCTCTCCCGTGTCACAGTCTGCGGATGAATAATAAATGACAGACGCAACAATGGCGGCTACTCTGTGTGTGCGCAGAATCCAAGGACATACGCCTGCTGTTATTGGACGCACTCCAATGGACAGGGACAAAGCGGCTGATTACATAATACGGTGCTAAATTACCCAGGGGCAATGTGCCAGTCCCCATGGCGTAGCGCATTCAGGACCTTATTGTGGTGCGTTCGCGCGGGGACCAAAGTTTGGCGTATGTGCATGCTCAGCCACATTTCCTCGCATGGGCGTATGCCGGTGGCATGCAGCAAAAAGACTGTTCGCCAAGTGCAGACTCCCATGGCTGCGGCCGGGGGGCCTGGGGCGCGCACGTTCCACATCATGCGATGGTCGGCGACTACAGGCTGCGAATGGATATTTATGATAAACACACGCTGAACCAGAATAACCCCCTCAGTCTGCAGGGCATTAGCATTGTTTGTGTAACACGCTGATATATTGTGCGCTTGTAGCGAATGGCCTGCCCTGTATGTTATCAGGAGAAGTGACATATAATGACGAGCAGGCGGTGGCATCGGCTCTGAGCGGAGTACTTAGCATCGCCCATCCTTTCATCTGCTTAGCGGAACCCATCAACCTCCGGTGGCTTTCTCATCATGTTTATTGCCAGACTCTGACATTTGTCTTAACGACTTCCCTGACATTTCCACTTGACACCTCGCTCGTGTACCTTATATCACAGCAATAATACAGAACGTATTTAATCTGACTGCGCTCTGCTCTCCCTGCTGCTCCGTGTAAATGTATAGGTGCCGTCGCCTAGATTTCCCCGGATTGGGCGCTGCCGTCTGCGTTCCGGATTATGTAGATGCGCGATTAGCTTATACCATCTCCCTTCCTACAGATACAATGTAATAAACACAGAGGCAGCTGCATTAAAGCCCTCGCTGTATAGATTTACAATGTATCCGCTCCCATTAGACGAGCCGGGGAAGTGATATATAGGATATATTCATATTTTATAAGGCTCAGCCCGGCGGGATGCTGACATTGTAAGATGGCTAATAGGACTTGGCAGTGTAGGTGGATGCGCTCTGTGGCCCTCGTGTGGGGCAGGAGAGGTCACCATGGCGCTGCCCAGCTTCTCCAGCTATGTGCCACCGCTAACTGCAGCTTATTGGTAGGTGTTAGCGTTCACTAATGTGGTAATACCTGACATCTACAGGAAATGGCGGAACAGTAGCGCAACCGTAATCTGCCAGGGTACACATATAGGACGGAAGCCATTGGTTGGTGACATCCGTCCAGGCTTCCGACAGTACTGTGTGTGTTTTGGACTACAACGCTCCATTATAGGACGACCAAAGTTTAGAGATGTCTAGGGCTCCATTCATTGGCTGATGGCTGCAGTTTTGGCCACGTATTTGCTATTTGCTACAATGTTCAGTTAACGCTTTGTGGGCCTGATGCAAAGTAGTACGCAAACTTGATGGCGCAACACTGCGCAGTGATGTCCATGCTCTGCAGTAATATACTGCTGCTCAATAATCATGTATCCACAAGCCGATAGTACTAAAATCATTTGTCCCCAACTTGGCTACCAGGACCCCAAGCAGCCCATGTTTCCCAGGTCACCCAGCAGGAGCACAGGTGTACTCATTACCCACTGACACATTTCTCATGTCACCCAGCAGGAGCACAGGTGTATCATTACCCTCTGACACATTTCCCAGGTCACCCAGAAGGAGCACAGGTGTATCATTACCCACTGACACATTTCCCAGTTCACCCAGCAGGAGCACAGGTGTACTCATTACCCACTGACACATTTCCCATGTCACCCGGCAGGAGCACAGGTGTAGTCATTACACACTGACACATTTCCCAGGTCACCCAGCAGGAGCACAGGTGCATTCATTATCCACTGACACATTTCCCATATCACCCAGCAGGAGCACAGGTGTATCATTACCCTCTGACACATTTCCCAGGTCACCCAGCAGGAGCACAGGTGCATTCATTACCCACTGACACATATCCCAGGTCAGCCAGCAAGTGCACAGGTGTACACATTACTCACTGACACATTTCCCAGGTCAGCCAGCAGGTGCACAGGTGTACTCATTACTCACTGACACATTTCCCAGGTCACCCAGCAGGTGCACAGGTGTACTCATTACTCACTGACACATTTCCCAGGTCACCCAGCAGGTGCACAGGTGCACTCATTACTCAACGACACATTTATTGACGATCCACAGGTGGAGGTAAGTATTAATTTGCAATTCTGTGAGCAGGTCTGGAAAACATGTGCTGCTTGGGGGTATTCACTGCTAACACTGTCCCCCACAACATTCCTCTGTGTCTGCACCTTCCTGGGACATGAGTTTATAGCATTGTACGACTGGTGCAACTTCTACTGTTCATCAGCTGAAGCGCATCCTGATAAGTGTCACGTGGTCTCTTCTGTTATCCGCTCCCTCTGAATATCCCCAGCACACACACACACCTGCACCTCTGACCTCAGTGTCTGCCTAATGCTGCAAACTACAACTCCCATCATGCCCAGGCACCTGACTCCTATCCTGTTGCTGAATTCCCAGCAGAATGATGCATTTCGTACCCCTGCGCCTCGTACTGCTGTCCTGCTTCCCCGTTTAATTTACTCTGTACTCTAAATTGGAATTAGTGGCTTACAAGACAGCCGCCCGAACCCAGTATTTGACCTTATTAAAGTGTATTCGTTCCGTATTAGACAATGCGAGCGCAGCAAATGAAGTACACCAGGGGCGCCGTTTACTGCGCTGTTTGGTAAGCGATGAATTCCTCCATGCAGAGGCCGCTTTGATCACGAAATAGAGAAAGTAATTAAACCGCTAGAGCTTGCCGTTTATGCATCCCTCTGTTCATTAATTTTACTATATTTGCCAGCGAGCCTGGTAAGAAATGCACCATAGACACTGATTTACAGTGTCCCGCGTAAGTGGCGGCTGCGCAGGACAGCGGCTGGAGTGTTTGTAGGATACAGCAAATTAATATTTCTGCAGTCTAGCTAGTGAGACGTTTCTGATACAGGACCAATGTTATGCCACATTATCAGTAATGCCGCACGCGCCGACGCAACGTGTCTACTCTTCTCCCTACGCTAAGAACTGCCCTATCATGTGGCTGGCAATGGGGGAAATCAACGCAGTGTGTGATTTCCCTCATCCGGTAAAGTGCAATCTCCCTCCTTCCTGGTACCGCGCTCTAGTACATGCGCCACCGCAGTCAGCCAGAATCATCGATATTATAATCGCACTTGTATTATTACTGGTCACCCCTTCTGCACGGACAAGCGTTATGTCCTTACGTCATTATCCAAGGCACCGCATTGCTTGCGGACATACAGGCAGACGGGCGGATTCGGCGATTTCAAAAACTAGAACACTTAGGACTTTATTTACGAAGCTTCGGTAGTAAAATCCTGCGCTACCGATTGTTCTTACGCCTGATACTTTAAAGGCCAACGCGTTTTCTGACCGCGCCTTGCTAGTAAGGGCATTGCGGGCATAAGCACAATCAGATGTGCCGTGTTTTACTACGACACTATGTAATAAGCCCCTTTGCCTTTTTCACAGCTTCCTTGATCTCAAAGTATTTTCTTTCTTAAGTCATCAAAACAGAAACCTGTGCTACATTGGGCTAAATATAAGTACAACTGCCGGTACATCAGTGCCCTGTAACCACTGTATATATATATATATATATACTGCACCATTATACAGTACTGTAAGGAATTTATGCAGAGTATATTGTCACCACAGCCTGGCTCCACTGTAATAAGTACCCATGCTGCCGGCCACTCCCACTGCGCCCATTCTTCTCAGGACATGCCGTGACACTATAATAATTGGCAAGCATGCACAGTAGGATAGAAGATGTAATATGATTGGTACAGCTGACATTACAGCACCTGCTGCGTCCAGTTATCTGTAATAATAACAGATGGAGGAGCTTGTGTCTGATATATAGGGGGGTATTCAATTCTGGACGAAATTTGATTTGCCTATTTAGCCACAGTGCTGAATTTTCACCTGGGCAAAATATCCAGCATTGGCAAAAACGGTGTGTATCGCCGAAATTGAATGAATTCACGTGTTTTTGTCAAACTTGCGGCTGTTTTTGTCCATTTTTTTGCAGCCGTTGGGCGAAAATGTAAGTTAAAAAAATGCCCGTGATTGAATACTGAAAAGGGGAAGAGAATTAGATTTGGGTGAAGTTTTACTTCAAAGTGAGATCTATATTGCAGTGTAAAAATAAAGCAGTCAGTATTTACCCTACACAGAAACAAAATAACTAACCCAAATGTAACTCTCTCTGCACATGTTACATCTGCCCCACCTGCAGTGTACATGGTTTTGTCCATTTGAGAAGGAATTTGCTTTGGCAAGTGAACCAGAATAAGGGCCTTAATGCTTCTTATATAACATCGATGTTTATCCTTCTTTGTCTAGAGCCTCAGAGTGATCAGTCGGAGAAGCCGCAAGTCATGTGGGTCCTGTACTTCAACATGAGAGACTCGTCTGGGGTAGAGCGTCAGTCTTACGTCGGACTCCCTGCTAACGTTTACGTCTGCAGCGGGCCAGATGCCGGATTCGGCTACGATCACGCCGTCCAGCAGGTGAGAGCGCGAATGTTGTGTAATAGAGGCTGCATGGGGAGGACAGGCTCCATACCGGGACAGACCCGTCCCGTACAATATGCTGCTTATCGCTAGTTACATTTGTGTTGCAGGCAGAGAATATTTTCCGGGAGATGTTCCCAACTGAGGAGTTTTGCCCACCAGCGCCCAACCCAGATGACATCATATATGACCATGAGACCCCAGATCCGGCCCCCGGAGACCCTGACACCACTGTAGACTCTAAGGCAGATTCCTCGCCTGACACTGACCTTGTAGCAGAGACTGAGGATACGGAGGAGCCGCATACAGAATAATCCCATCTCCGCTGGAATGTGCCTGATGCCAGAACCGCTAGCAATCGCAGTGCCGGACCCACACGCCAACTCCGTGCCAATGCCGCAACCATCTGCCATGCCTGTAGCGACTACAAGGGCTCCATATCTCTTACTGCTGGTTACCACCAAAATCTGGCAGAGAATGTCTTGTGTATGTTTACTGCTAATGTGTCTTAAATTATTCTTATATATATATATATATATATATATATATATATATATATACACAGTATATGGCAAATATGTAATAAATCTCCGATGTTTCATATTGCTTATATCATTAAATATGTTTTGAATGTTATTTCTGAAGTGCTTACAGTTCTATGTATGATGCACATTTATGTGGGGTACACACCAGGACGACCACCGTCGTTCACGACCGATAGACGACCATGGAACGATTTCCCTTGGACTTCCCGGGAGCTCCCAGGCAGTCCCCAGCAAACGATTAGCAAAAATTGTGTTTTTTTGCGGAACGATCTAGATCCGATCCCGATGCGCCCGCGATGGTCGTTAAGACGGTCGGATCGCTGGTTTTTGTTTTTTTTGCAAGAACACATGCGACCGTCGTCAGATGGGCCTTTGAAATTTGAATGAAGGGGCTGGACTAGCAGAGGGGGAGGACTAGCAGAGGGGGATAGGAATAGCAGCAGCCATTTTAAACCAGTGTATTTCTGCTTTGTTACTAGTGAGGCTTGGTTTATACCTGCTGAACGCTGGACATAGCTATTTACACATTACTTTGTTTTGCCTGCCATTACAAAGTGTCTTTTAACCCTGCACTATGGAGAATGCAGTGATGGGTAGTCACCAGCAACAGTACCTGCTCTATTATGCAGTTTTGAAGCTCAGGCGTCAGAGAGCCCAGCGCAGGAGAGAAAGATCATGCTGGACAAAGCAGTGGCTACTTCAGCGTCAGACTCGTTCGCACATGCCACTGCTCAGGGACATCAGGGAGAATAACCCAGACGATTTCCGTAACTTCTTGAGGATGGATGATGCCACATTCCAGGAATTGCTGCGTCTGGTGACTCCCCACATCGAGAAGCAGGATACCAAGTATCGCATGGCTATCCCTGCTGAGGAACGGCTGGTGGTCACCCTGAGGTTTCTGGCGACAGGACGGTCTCTTGCTGACCTAAAGTTTGGATCCCTCATCTCCCCGCAAGCTTTGGGCCTCATCATCCCGGAGACCTGCAAAGCCATTGTGAAGGTGCTGCAGTACCAGTATTGCAAGGTAAGGATGAAATATACACTGTACACTTTATTGTGCAAACAAAATATTTTTATTTATAATTTAGGCCTAGGACAGAAACAGGTTTTTTAGGCCTTTCATGGTTAAAACATGTAAAATAGTAAATAGATTGTGTCAACAAAAATATATTATAATACCATATATAAAAGATATTGTACAAAAACACACACTATATATAAAGATTTAAGTATGTATGACCCAGTTTAAACTTTCCCAATAAGTACGGGCTACTGTGTGGCAGAGGATGTCTGCTGCAGATATGTAAAGGCTGCGGCCCACATGGCGCATGGCGCAGATGCAATGGTCCCGGCCCCATTGATGTGCGCAATACGCCATGTGAGCAGTGGCCATCACATACCTGCAGCTGAGACCATGTCTGCCGCACAGTACCCCATACTATTGGTAAAGACAAAAGGGCAATAAATGGAGTTTGCTATCCAGATTGAGGAGAATCCTGTTCTCCCTCTGGTAATGCAGGTACAGGTAGCAGCATATAAAAAAACAAAAAACACACTCTGGTAACTTCTGGAACAGGCACTTACAACAGTAGGGATAAGGTACTGTGTGGCAGAGGATGTCTGCTGCAGATATGTAAAGGCTGCGGCCCACATGGCGCATGGCGCAGATGCAATGGCCCCCGCCCCATTGATGTGCGCCATACACCATGTGAGCAGTGGCCATCACATACCTGCAGCTGAGACCATGTCTTCGGCACAGTACCCCATACTATTGGCAAAGAAAAAAGGGCAATAAATGGAGTTTGCTATCCAGATTGAGGAGAATCCTGTTCTCCCTCTGGTAATGCAGGTACAGGTAGCAGCATATATGTAGAAAACCAAGACAAAAGACACTCTGGTAACTTCTGGAACATGCCCTTACAACAGTAGGGATAAGGTACTGTGCGGCAGAGGATGTCTGCTGCAGATATGTAAAGGCTGCGGCCCACATGGCGCATGGCGCAGATGCAATGGCCCCGGCCCCATTGATGTGCGCCATACGCCATGTGAGCAGTGGCCATCACATACCTGCAGCCGAGACCATGTCTGCCGCACAGTACCCCATACTATTGGCAAAGAAAAAAGGGCAATAAATGGAGTTTGCTATCCAGATTGAGGAGAATCCTGTTCTCCCTCTGGTAATGCAGGTACAGGTAGCAGCATATAAATAAACAAAAATACACACTGTGGCCCTTGTGTGGCAGAGGATGTCTGCTGCAGATATGTAAAGGCTGCGGCCCACATGGCGCATGGCGCAGATGCAATGGTCCCGGCCCCATTGATGTGCGCCATACGCCATGTGAGCAGTGGCCATCACATACCTGCAGCTGAGACCATGTCGATGGTAAATGATAAAGTAGCCTATTTTTTAAGACAGATCCTCAAAAACAGGACACTCTGGATCTTCTATCAGTAAAGAACTGTAGAATTGACGGTACTTGGGGGGTTGAGAAGGCTGTGTAGGTGTTGACTGGGTATGTGTTGGAATTGTGCTCGACTGGCCTGCTACGGTGGCAGGCGGAGTAGGCACTGGTGATTCTAATGACAGTGGTGTGTCTGGTGCACTACCAATGCCAACTATTTTAGTGCCACTGTTGAGATACCCTAAACTGCCATTATACACCAACTCCATGCATAACTTTTCAAAAGTAAGTTGCTGGTCAGGAGCCATGTTGCGAACACACTCTGCCACATAAGTGAAGTAGTTGTCATGTTTGTCCGGGTTTCTTTGCAGGACTTGATGTGCCCGCATCATAAATTCTTCATGTGCCGCTGCTTCTCCTTTTTTTCCTTTGCCACGCATTTTTTTGGCACGGGGGAGTGGTGGAGTGGGTTCCAGGGTGGGTGGCGGAGTGCGTGCCGGAGTAGGAACTTCGTTAGATGTGCATGCATTCTCAGATAGGACAGATAGGTCTGGGGTTGCAGGTGGGTAGTCACCAAGCTGTAAAAAAATTGAACATGTTTACTAATCAATTCTATTTACTTCTAATTTCAGTTCCCTACCAGCGTGAATGAATGGAAAGTCATCGCAGAGGAGTTTGAACAGCGATGGAACTTCCCAAATTGCGGTGGAGCCATTGATGGCAAACATGTCCGCATAGCCCAGCCTATCAATAGTGGTTCCTACTATTTTAATTACAAGGGCTATTTTAGCATTGTACTAATGGCTGTGGTGAATGCCAACTATGAGTTTATCTTCCTGGATGTAGGAAGGAATGGCCGTGCATCGGATGGTGGCACTTTCAAGGACACAAAGTTCTACGAAAGGCTCATAGCGAACACCCTTCACTTGCCGTCTGTCCAGGAAACTAAACAGGGGCTTAACTTTGTTTTTGTGGCTGACGAGGCTTTTGGCCTGCACGAGCATGTCATGAAGCCATATGCGCAAAGGGGCCTGAACCATGACAAAAGGATCTTTAACTACAGGCTATCCAGGGCACGGCGTGTTGTGGAAAATGCTTTTGGCATCCTGGCAAGCCGGTTTCGCATTTTTCACACTGCCATTAACCTGAGGGTGGACAAAATTGACTGGGTTGTCACGGCGTGCTGTGTCCTGCACAATTTGCTCCGCAGAAAAGCCACACAGCAAAGGGCTACAGGCACAGCACTCCAAGAAGACCAAGAACTGCCAGAGGAGGTAGTGCAGATATCCTCCTTGCAAACCCCAACACAACGCTACACAGGGAGTGCACGAGCCAAACAGGTGAGGGAAGAGTACATGGCCTACTTTAATGGGGAGGGCGCTGTGGATTGGCAGGAGGAATCAATTAGATAGCCAAAAAAATAGACTCACCGATGCAGACTGCGAATTCTCCTCCTCCTCCTGCGCCGCGACTTCTTGGTTTTCCTGTTCGACCATAAGGACTACTCCTGTCCTCATCGACTCCTGGCTGAGGGTGAATGTCAACCGGTCATAGTACCAGAGCGATGTTTGATACATCTCGTCGACTCCAGCACCAGACTTCTTTGCAGCCTCCATCTTCTTGTGTTCCTTTAAGAACACCGTGCGCATATTCTGGATGCGTTTCCTCACCCATTCAACATTGGCCTCTGGATGAAATGGAAGACTGTAGCGTGCCAACTCCTCCAAGGCTTGGTTTCTTTTAATTTTGTTTGAATACTCCTTGGATTTGGTTCTCCACAGGCATTCGTGTGTACGATATTTTTCAATAAACCCTTCCAAAAACTCTTGTTCCTTTGCGTTGGACATTGGGACTGTAAAAAGATAAAACCATTTTAGTTGTTATAGTTATACCCATGTTTTGTTTCATATTTAAATTTTTATAGTTATAGTTACCAGTTTACCTAGTTCTTATGTTTTAAGTATTTAAAATGTTAATAAACTTTTATGAAAACCACTATACATTTTATTGTGCAGATTGCTATTCACACACACAGGTGAATGGGGCCTAGCAGAGAGGAGTGCTTGGAATACTGCAATGGTGGACAATGGTTTATGTATATATATCTATATATACACAAACACACACACACAGGTGAATGGGGCCTAGCAGAGAGGAGTGCTTGGAATACTGCAATGGTGGACAATGGTTTATGTATATATATCTATATATACACAAACACACACACACAGGTGAATGGGGCCTAGCAGAGAGGAGTGCTTGGAATACTGCAATGGTGGACAATGGTTTATGTATATATATCTATATATACACAAACACACACACACACACAGGTGAATGGGGCCTAGCAGAGAGGAGTGCTTGGAATACTGCAATGGTGGACATTGGTTTATGTATATATATCTATATATACACAAACACACACACACAGGTGAATGGGGCCTAGCAGAGAGGAGTGCTTGGAATACTGCAATGGTGGACAATGGTTTATGTATATATATCTATATATACACAAACACACACACACAGGTGAATGGGGCCTAGCAGAGAGGAGTGCTTGGAATACTGCAATGGTGGACATTGGTTATATGTATACACACAGACATGGGGCCCACCCAAAAAAAACAGTGACATGGTCGGGTGCACGGTTGCCAAACCAGTGCTTTATACACACTATATACATTGGTGGCAACAGTGGGCATGCATAGAAGAGCATTGGGAGTGCAAACATACCAGGTTGTTGTTCTGGGAGATGAGACAAGAAGGAGAGTCCAACTGCTGCGCCAGCGCTGTTTGCTATGTGAAAAAACATGGCGCCGGGGGAGTGTTTAGGAAATGCCACTCAAATAGGCTGGATCAAACGACGGACGCACCGACGGACGGACGACGGAGGCGGCAAAAAACACTCACGATCTGCATACGATTGACGGTCGGTCGGCCTGGGATTGACGGATCCTACCTGCAGCACGTAGGACCAAAGATGCGACCAAACGAGCGGCGTGAACGCGCATTTGATCGGAATCGGATCAAATAAATGTCAAAAACACACGATAGTACATACAATCTGCATACAACCGGTCGGAATTGGATCTAAATTGACAGAATCGTGCCCTAGTCGTCCTGGTGTGTACCCAGCATAACACATAACAGAGTAACAAGTAACACAGTATCACTTCTCATACCCTTACCTTCTAGCCGAGTAACACAGTATCACTTCTCATACCCTCACTGTCTAGCCGAGTAACACAGTATCACTTCTCATACCCTCACTGTCTAGCCGAGTAACACAGTATCACTTCTCATACCCTCACTGTCTAGCCGAGTAACACAGTATCACTTCTCATACACTCACCGTCTAGCCGAGTAACACAGTAACACTTCTCATACACTCACCGTCTAGCCGAGTAACACAGTATCACTTCTCATACACTCACTGTCTAGCCGAGTAACACAGTATCACTTCTCATACCCTCACCATCTAGCCGAGTAACACAGTAACACTTCTCATACACTCACCGTCTAGCCGAGTAACACAGTATCACTTCTCATACCCTCACCGTCTAGCCGAGTAACACAGTATCACTTCTCATACCCTCACTGTCTAGCCGAGTAACACAGTATCACTTCTCATACCCTCACCGTCTAGCCGAGTAACACAGTATCACTTCTCATACACTCACCGTCTAGCCGAGTAACACAGTATCACTTCTCATACACTCACCATCTAGCCGAGTAACACAGTATCACTTCTCATACACTCACCGTCTAGCCGAGTAACACAGTATCACTTCTCATACCCTCACCGTCTAGCCGAGTAACACAGTAACACTTCTCATACCCTCACTGTCTAGCCGAGTAACACAGTATCACTTCTCATACCCTCACTGTCTAGCCGAGTAACACAGTATCACTTCTCATACCCTCACGGTCTAGCCGAGTAACACAGTATCACTTCTCATACCCTCACTGTCTAGCCGAGTAACACAGTATCACTTCTCATACCCTCACCGTCTAGCCGAGTAACACAGTATCACTTCTCATACCCTCACCGTCTAGCCGAGTAACACAGTATCACTTCTCATACACTACCGTCTAGCCGAGTAACACAGTATCACTTCTCATACCCTCACTGTCTAGCCGAGTAACACAGTATCACTTCTCATACCCTCACCGTCTAGCCGAGTAACACAGTAACACTTCTCATACCCTTACCTTCTAACCAAGTAACACAGTAGCACTTCTCATACCTTCACTGTCTAACTGAGTAACACGGTGACATGTGCAGCACTGAGAGTGATACCCAGCATACAGAACACGTGCAGCACTGAGAGTAATACCCAGCATACAGGACACGCGCAGCACTGAGAGTAATAACCAGCATACAGGACACGCGCAGCACTGAGAGTAATAACCAGCATACAGGACACGCGCAGCACAGAGAGTAATACCCAGCATACAGGACACGCGCAGCACTGAGAGTAATACCCAGCATACAGGACATGTGCAGCACTGAGCGTAATACCCAGCATACAGGACACGTGCAGCACTGAGAGTAATACCCAGCATACAGGACATGTGCAGCACTGAGAGAAATACCCAGCATACAGGACACGCGCAGCACTGAGAGTAATACCCAGCATACAGGACACGTGCAGCACTGAGAGTAATACCCAGCATACAGGACACGCGCAGCACTGAGGGTAATACCCAGCATACAGGACACGCGCAGGCCTGAGAGTGATACCCAGCATACAGGACACGCGTAGCACTGAGCGTAATATCCAGCATACAGGACACGTGCAGCACTGAGAGTAATACCCAGCATACAGGACACGTGCAGCACTGAGAGTAATACCCAGCATACAGGACACGCGCAGCGCTGAGGGTAATACCCACATACAGGACACGCGCAGCACTGAGAGTAATACCCAGCATACAGGACACGCGCAGCACTGAGGGTAATACCCACATACAGGACACGCGCAGCACTGAGAGTAATACCCAGCATACAGGACATGCGCAGGCCTGAGAGTGATACCCAGCATACAGGACACGTGCAGCACTGAGAGTGATACCCAGCATACAGGACACGCGCAGCACTGAGAGTGATACCTAGCATACAGGACACGCGCAGCACTGAGAGTGATACCCACATACAGGACACGCGCAGCACTGAGAGTAATACCCAGCATACAGGACACGCGCAGCACTGAGGGTAATACCCACATACAGGACACGCGCAGCACTGAGAGTAATACCCAGCATACAGGACACGCGCAGCACTGAGGGTAATACCCACATACAGGACACGCGCAGCACTGAGAGTAATACCCAGCATACAGGACATGCGCAGGCCTGAGAGTGATACCCAGCATACAGGACACGTGCAGCACTGAGAGTGATACCCAGCATACAGGACACGCGCAGCACTGAGAGTGATACCTAGCATACAGGACACGCGCAGCACTGAGAGTGATACCCACATACAGGACACGCGCAGCACTGAGAGTGATACCCACATACAGGACACGCGCAGCACTGAGAGTAATACCCAGCATACAGGACACGCGCAGCACTGAGGGTAATACCCACATACAGGACACGCGCAGCACTGAGAGTAATACCCAGCATACAGGACATGCGCAGGCCTGAGAGTAATACCCAGCATACAGGACACGTGCAGTACTGAGAGTAATACCCAGCATACAGGACTCGCGCAGCACTGAGAGTAATGCCCAGCATACAGGACACGCGCAGCACTGAGAGTAATACCCAGCATACAGGACACGTGCAGTACTGAGAGTAATACCCAGCATACAGGACATGTGCAGCACTGAGAGTAATGCCCGGCATACAGGACACGCGCAGCACTGAGAGTAATACCCGGCATACAGGACACGTGCAGTACTGAGAGTAATACCCAGCATACAGGACTCGCGCAGCACTGAGAGTAATGCCCAGCATACAGGACACGCGCAGCACTGAGAGTAATACCCAGCATACAGGACACGTGCAGTACTGAGAGTAATACCCAGCATACAGGACAAGTGCAGTACTGAGAGTAATACCCAGCATACAGGACACGCGCAGCACTGAGAGTAATACCCAGCATACAGGACACGTGCAGCACTGAGAGTAATACCCAGCATACAGGACACGCGCAGGCCTGAGAGTAATACCCAGCATACAGGACACGCTCAGCACTGAGAGTAATACCCAGCATACAGGACACGTGCAGTACTGAGAGTAATACCCAGCATACAGGACATGTGCAGCACTGAGAGTAATGCCCGGCATACAGAACACGCTCAGCACTGAGAGTGATACCCAGCATACAGGACACGTGCAGCACTGAGAGTGATACCCAGCATACAGGACACGTGCAGCACTGAGAGTAATACCCAGCATACAGGCTCGTTGCCCCTGATGGCGAATTTTAACCCCTGCCACTTTACTGCCGGGACCAATGTGTAAAAAAACAATTAAATATATATTAATGTGCTTCAAGACCATGAATAAAAATAGCATGCCCCTTTCACAGAAAAAAATTTTTTTTATTTTTTTTTGTCACCCAAAAAAACAAAACCTTTATTTTAAAAGATCACTTTCCAGTTCACCTAAAAAAGACGTTGAATGCAGAACGGCGAATCATGGCAAAATCAGGGAGAAAGCAGTTCTCCATCCTAGCATTGAATACACTCTTGGCGAATCCCAGTGAAAAATTGAAATACACCAGCAAATTGCAGCGAGCATGAAACGGAGAACTGGCCGCCATTCACTGGTCGCTTTCGGCAAACAGTAAACATTGAATAGGGTGAATCAGATTTTCAGTGAAAAAGATTCACTGCAAGGAGTGAAAACAGCCTGATTCGCCCAAAACAATGGTGAATTAGGAGCATCGAATACTGGCCTATGTGTCACACTTTATAGATATCCAGAATTTTGTGTAAACATTAAAGAAGAGAGGAAATAATTGCTGTATCTAGTAGTCTTTAATTCAATAATATAAATAAGATCTCTAAAATGAAAATCTCGCGTCTTTTTCCTCTGGCGTAGTAAATTCACATATATATTAACGAAATTGATAGGAAAAATTGTATGAATACATATTTCCAAATTGGGAACATACAATTTGCATCAAAGTGTAGTAAACACTATGATAAGTATTTATTTTTACAGCCTTTCAGAAAATATTCACCTCTTCCGAAAACTATATATAAACATATTTCTTTGACACAGAATTTAGTTATTGGGTAACAGACGTGTGTGGGAACCTCTGTCATTAACATATAACATTCCTCCAGTAATTTGCAGAATAAAGGGGGATAAATGTGTAATATCGGTGTTGGGAAGATCAATGAGTTATATCATCGGCTTAGTACATAGGATGGAAATTCTTAAAATAATGGCAAACAGAAACTTGGAAATGATCATTAAGGAATACAATCAAAACCGTATTTCACAGTCAAATTTTTAAATCAACATTTCAGGATAAACTGACGTTACTACCGATGTATTATTTATGTTGTTTTCTGTGACATATTAACGTGCACTAATTTCTATCTAAATATTTGTTAAAACCTCAGGCAAATCCCCTGTAATTCAGTTGCTACCAGTCTGTGCACATAAGCTGCTTTCAGGGAAATAAATGCAATTAAAGTGTAACAGAAAGTGAAACGCGTTTCTCCCCACATATGGCTTTGGACAGATTGCACATTGTCAGGTTGTTTCATTTAGGTTTAATGCTGATGTAATTAAAATTCTGTGTGATATCCCAACACACTTCAATATTGATGGCCAGGTAGCAAAACAGGAATGTGCTCATTAAATAGCTTTAAATATTCAATAATGGTTTCCCAGACATCGCTTCCGGTAGATGTTACTGACTGACTGTTTTCTGGCTGTACTGAATATGATATGTACTGATGGTGATAGTGGTGCAGGTTACTTGGTGTAAGCACTTACTCGGGATTTGTCTGTAGAGTACAATTACAGGACGCTCCTTAAATTTGACGCGTTTCGCTTTGTACTCTTATAGGCATATAGTCCACATAGGAGATGCAGAGCCGGGGGATACCGAATCCCAGGTAAATCTGCAAATAGGGTAAATGTATCAATCAGTATAATGTATACATATATGTGCCTGTTTTCCAAATAATTCTATGTGCATGATGAGGCTGTGGCTAAGGTCAGGGTACTTGTGTATTATCACGACGCCCGGCTATGCTACATTTTCAGCATAGACCAACGGCTGCCAAGCGCAGTCTGCATAGTGTCCCCATCAGGCAGCTAGTCACTGTACTGTTCCCGGGAGCTGCAGCTCTGTCCCCGGTGTCCCTGGCAAGCCTAGTGAGTGCCTACGAAACGTAGCGAGCCCCGCGAGGGTCTGCGTTTCGCGTCCTCCCGACCTTTTCATACCACCACTATCCACGTCGGCGTGGAGTTGATTTTATAAAGTGTGGCAAGAGGACGCGGTTTACTTTACATGTATTCCATGTCCAATCGCCACACTTTATAAAATTAACTCCACGCCGACGTGGGTAGTGGGGGTATGAAAAGGTTGGGAGGGCGCGTAACGCTTCTTCTCGCCACACTAACTACGTAAGCTCCGGCTAGCCGCGAACGGGTGGGAACACGATGCTGATACTGACAGGGACTCTGACTACGTAAGCTCCGGCTAGCCGCGAACGGGTGGGAACACGATGCTGATACTGACAGGGACTCTGACTACGCTAACTACGTAAGCTCCGTCTAGCCGCAAACGGGTGGGAACACGATGCTGATACTGACAGGGACTCTGACTACGCTAACTACGTAAGCTCCGGCTAGCCGCGAACGGGTGGGAACACGATGCTGATACTGACAGGGACTCTGACTACGCTAACTACGTAAGCTCCGGCTAGCCGCGAACGGGTGGGAACACGATGCTGATACTGACAGGGACTCTGACTACGCTGGCCGTGGGAACACTACGCTGATTCTGACAGGGACGCTACGCTAACTGCATAACGGGCGCCATGATAATACACAAGTACCAAGGTCAGTTCTATGGTAGATATTAGAAGTCGCCAATGATTTCCATGACCGTGTAAAAGCACATGGGTGTGGTATGGGGAAAGGGCGGAGTTATTCCTTACACATAATACATATTTAAACCTATAAATCATTAAATCCCACAAACTCAATTGTTTCTTTTCTGATTAATTGTAATAATTCTGTGTGACCCTTTTGTGAAGGTCGTGTCTTGTATTCCGAATATTTACCACAAAAAGAATGGTTACATCTCGTACTGTAGCAATGTGCTGGTTGATTGGTTACAGTATCTAGTTGACACTGACAAATTGTTGAAATGCAAAAGGCCGACATGGAGAATGTCGACACAAGACATGGTCGACATGAGTTTTTCAATTTATTTCTTTTTTTTTGGACTTTTAAATACTTTAGCATCTGCGTGGGAATGGCAAAGTGTGCCTAAGCATGTTTTGACCTTTTTTGCTTGTTAACATTTTGTCGATGTCAACATTTTGGTGTAGATACCTGTGATGGGGACGAGGTGCGGTTACAGTATTTTAATATTTATTGATATTGTTAAAATGACAATATCACAACCATATTTGTTAATGAGATCCCTTCAGCTAAGTGACAGTGAGAAGGAATTCTAGTTCTATGGAGGAGAAAAGTGGTGATTATATACTCTATATAACGCTGGTCTGCAGGTGCTTGTCCTATCAGTGCTGGGTGTAATTCCCTCCTCCACCACTTGTGTGCTTTAGACTTACAGTTGGCCGGATAATGATCACTTTGTTATTAATGTTACAGTAAGTATCAGCCATGAGGATACCATCAGTTTCTTTTTTTTTGTGGTTCCGAAGTTTCAGGTGAGTAATAAGCTATAAATATACTACACATGATCATGCATTTCTGGGGGGAATTACCGCCAAATAAAAAACCTCCTCAGGGATACTGACATATACATTATGTGCACGGTTATTTTTAATTGTAATCTTTTTTGAATAAATATTTACAACTAATTTGAGCGCTAATGATATCCACCACCTTATAAGTTGTCACCAATAGTTTGGACAAATATGGAGAAATGTACACAACTGTTGACAATACAATTTAGGTTTTTATAAAAAATTCATTAAAATCTCGTAATCCACTTATGTTAATTAAATTCAAGACGATACAAGGTAAGTCCAACCCTACGCGCTTCGTCTTATAAAGACTTCATCAGGGGTTAAGCAGACTGGTAATGAACCCAAAGTGTAATACGAATTGATCCCTTAAATAGACTTTCAAATACCCAATGATCGACCATGAGGTGATCTGTCTCATAGGTTTTAAGGCAATATGTACGGCAAATGCCTCAGCCGAAGTTCAATGCCAAAACACAGGTGATGAGTCACATAGGACTTTGGCGTTGAAAAGATAAATGTCCCAAGTAATATTAGTGCGTAGACACGATCTGTAATGGCAGCTGCTAAACAGCAAGTATATATACATACAATTCATCGTGCGATCCAGCTGCTGCAAACGATCAGTCGCCGGCACTAGAGTAGGCGGGGTGGGAGTGTTCTAACAACTGCCAGTTAAATGAGGCCAGTCGTACAATCCACGACCGATCGCAAGTGCAATAATAAACTTATCTGCAACCAATCGCGACTGATCAGATGTTCAGCACGTCTGATCTGAGGATCGACCTCTTGACCCCCGTGACCGTCCATTGAACTGATCTACCAAAAGATGTGCACACAATCGATCGCATGACCCATTGAAATTGTGCGCTCATACACAATATGGTTCTAGTGTATGGCCAGCATTAGACTTCTGGGTTTTATGTGCATAGGGAATGGTACCAATACCTGTGAGATGCCGTCTAGAAGCCTCTCTCTCTGCTGATCGCAACCGTCATTGCACTTATGAGGAGAGAATGACAGTGGGGTGGGGGTACGACGCGTGCTGGGGGGAACTTGCTTTGGTTTTTGACTATTGTAGACCTCAAAATGAATTGACAGTGTTAAATCATAAATTATAATGGGCTGTGGGTTCAACTTAAGGGGCCCCACCATGGTTTACATCCTGGGCCTCATCCCCATTAGACCCAGCCTTGGTTGTAAAGAAGTGACGGCTGCAAGTTGCAAAATAAACCGTCCCGTCTCCGATGTGTCTTTGTAGTTGTACGGTTTGTTCTAGTTGGACGTAACAGGAATTATAAGAGCGGGAGAAGCAGGTTACTTGGTTGTTCATCCATTTCCTGCTTTGTTAGTACATGTATGTCATACATCAGGAGATGCCTTTCTCCACGACCAATCCTATCGCCTCATATCAAATCTGTTTTATATTGCCTTGAGTGGAACGTAGGCATACAGAACTGTACCGTGCGTGTAATGTCCCATAAGCTATTGTGCCATTCCTTCCCATAAATCATCAGGCTAGCAATGCGCGGAGATGCAAAGTCGCCTGACGGTGGCTTGTACTCGGGGCGATTCATCATGTGAAGTTGTCGTACAGTTATTCATCTTAATTTGCATGCTATTTCTGACACTACTGAAATCCAAGAATACTTTAATTTCTAAATTTGTGTCGTCTTCAACCCCCCCCCCCCCTGCTGCTAACACCAGATGCTTCTTGCTTTGAATTCACCTGCGCAGCCTGGGCGCCATCTGCTTCTCCGTCGCTCTGCAAATGGAACACAGCAAAATATTCAGAAGCTGAGAAGAAAGTTCCTGCATGGAAATGATTCGTCTTTTTTTGAGACTCTTCTGGTGAAAAGACGCCGGTAATATTCCCCCACGTGCATAGAAAACACCATTATTTATACTCTTTTTGTAACGTTCCAAAAATGCGCTTCCTATACGGATTTATAAAACAAAGAGAAGTAATCAGCGTATGTTATAAATCGGGGGTACTCAAGCTCAGTCCTCAGGACCCCTTACAGTTCACATTTTCTAGGTCACCCGGCTGGTGCACAGGTGCATTCATTACTGGCTGACACATTTAAAAAAATACACAGGTGGAGCTAATTAATTCACTTGTGATTCAGGGGAAGATTTATTAAGCTCGGTAAAGTGATAAAGAGTCTGGTTTTTATCACCAGCCAATCAGCTTCTGCCTGTGAAGTTACAGGCTTGGTTTGAAAAATGACAGGTAGGAGCTGATTGGCCGGCGTTAAAAAGCAGACACTTTATCACTTCACTGAGATTAATAAATCTACCCCTCTGTGAGGAGACCTGCAAAACATGCACTGTGCAGGGTCCTGAGAACCGAGTTTGAGAACCTGTGTTTTAAATCTTAGCTGCGTCTCTGGTATGAACCTCTTTTAATGACATCACATACATTCGTGTGTCCGAAGTGACATCACGGTTCCTCCCCACAATGCTGGGAATATATTGTGAACAGTTTTAACTTGTCAATGTTTTTTTTTTTTTGGGGGGGGGGGGGTGGCTGGGGGGTTGTGCACAAGAAAACAGCACTGATACCCTTTGTATTTAATGACGTGACAATGGCTGTAATATTATGTGGGGACAGTAATGACATATTTATTTTAGTTTTATTTAGATGATCTGTTCGTAGTAATTAGGTGTTAAGCCTTAACCATAGATTTCTGTTCAGCAGTCCTAGTAACTGACAGAAAATCATCATCGCCATTAACGAGACTAATTACTGTGCACTAATTACCGGCAGTGATTGATTGATGTGTTTTTTGTTTTTGTTTTTTTTATTAATACTATGTGATATAAGTTTAAAAAATTTGTGAGCCCAACGGTATCTTCTGTCTGCAAGGGTAAAACATTATAACCTACTCGATAATGACTAGTCATGAATACATTTTTGTGTATATCATCTAGAGCAGAGGTTCCCAACCGTACCCCTTGATTAGGCTTTTCTTTTATGAGTATCCCCCTCCTCTCGTTACTAAAACACAACCCCAGTCCATACACTGGGAAACACCTAGAATGAGGAAAGCGCATCGCAGCAAATCCAAATTCCCAGCCAGGTAACTCGCTTCATCTGATATCAGGGGTGATACTTTGGCAAACTGGGTACTAGAAGGCGCAAAATGTTCTAGCAACTTTGCGGGAAAGAATCAGGGTACTTGTGGAGTATCACGGCTCCCATCGCATGCCATATGTAGTGGCATGAGATAGCATGCGATGAGATGCGATTTTTACAGTTTTTTTGCTATTTTTAGCAAAAATCGCATGCAATCGCATCGCATGCAATCAAATCGCATGTGATGCGATCGCATGCGTTTTTGCACTGAAATGCATCCAAATGCATGGAAATGTGTTGCAAACATGTTAAATGCCCCCAAATGTCATTTTTCAGAGTGTACCACCCCCACTATCAACGCGAAGCGTGGCGAGCGCGGCGGTACGCGTCCTACGACCTTTTCATACCCCCACTATCCACGTCGGCGTGGAGTTGAGAATAGAAAGTGTGGCGACCGCAGCGAGCCACCAAGCCCGAAGCGTGGCGAGGGGACGCGGACACCTGTGAAGCCCGCGAGGGGACGCGGATACCTGTGAAGGTATCCGCGTCCCCTCGCGGGGCACGCTGCGCTCGCCACGCTTCGGGCTCGGTGGCTCGCTGCGCTCGCCACACTTTCTATTCTCAACTCCACGCCGACGTAGATAGTGGGGGTATGAAAAGGTTGTAGGATGCGTACCGCCGCCCCTCATGCTTGCCACGCTTCGGGTTGGCCTTGATAGTGGGGGTGGTACACTCTGAAAAATGACGTTTGGGGGCATTTAACATGTTTGCAACACATTTCCATGCATTTGGATGCATTTCAGTGCAAAATCGAATGCGATCGCACGCCTCTCTCTCTGTGACGCACGCCTCTCTCTCTGACGCACGCCTCTCTCTCTCTGACGCACGCCTCTCTCTCTGACGCACGCCTCTCTCTCTGTGACGCACGCCTCTCTCTGTGACGCACGCCTCTCTCTGTGACGCACGCCTCTCTCTGTGACGCACGCCTCTCTCTGTGACGCACGCCTCTCTCTGTGACGCACGCCTCTCTCTGTGACGCACGCCTCTCTCTGTGACGCACGCCTCTCTCTGTGACGCACGCCTCTCTCTCTCTCTCTGTGACGCACGCCTCTCTCTGAAGCACGCCTCTCTCTGTGACGCACGCCTCTCTCTGTGACGCACGCCTCTCTCTCTCTGTGTCTCACGCCTCACTCTGTGACGCACGCCTCTCTCTCTCTGTGACTCACGCCTCTCTCTGTGACGCACGCCTCTCTGTGACGCACGCCTCTCTCTGTGACGCACGCCTCTCTCTGTGACGCACGCCTCTCTCTGTGACGCACACGCCTCTCTCTGTGACGCACACGCCTCTCTCTGTGACGCGCACGCCTCTCTCTGAAGCACGCCTCTCTCTGTGACGCACGCCTCTCTCTGTGACGCACGCCTCTCTCTGTGACGCACGCCTCTCTCTCTCTGTGTCTCACGCCTCACTCTGTGACGCACGCCTCTCTCTCTCTGTGACTCACGCCTCTCTCTGTGACGCACGCCTCTCTCTGTGACGCACGCCTCTCTCTGTGACGCACGCCTCTCTCTGTGACGCACGCCTCTCTCTGTGACGCACGCCTCTCTCTGTGACGCACGCCTCTCTCTGTGACGCACGCCTCTCTCTGTGACGCACGCCTCTCTCTGTGACGCACGCCTCTCTCTCTCTCTGTGATGCACGCCTCTCTCTGAAGCACGCCTCTCTCTGTGACGCACGCCTCTCTCTGTGACGCACGCCTCTCTCTCTCTGTGTCTCACGCCTCACTCTGTGACGCACGCCTCTCTCTCTCTGTGACTCACGCCTCTCTCTGTGATGCACGCCTCTCTGTGACGCACGCCTCTCTCTGTGACGCACGCCTCTCTCTGTGACGCACGCCTCTCTCTGTGACGCACACGCCTCTCTCTGTGACGCACACGCCTCTCTCTGTGACGCACACGCCTCTCTCTGTGACGCACACGCCTCTCTCTGTGACGCACACGCCTCTCTCTGTGACGCACGCCTCTCTGTGACGCACGCCTCTCTCTGTGATGCACGCCTCTCTCTGTGACGCACGCCTCTCTGTGACGCACGCCTCTCTCTGTGACGCACGCCTCTCTCTGTGACGCACGCCTCTCTCTGTGACGCACGCCTCTCTCTGTGACGCACGTCTCTCTCTGTGACGCACGCCTCTCTCTCTGACGCACGCCTCTCTCTCTGACGCACGCCTCTCTCTCTGTGAGGCACGCCTCTATCTCTGACACGCCTCTCTGTGACGCACGCCTCTCTCTGTGACGCACGCCTCTCTCTCTCTGACGCACACCTCTCTGTGTGACGCACGCCTCTATCTGTAACACACCTCTCTGTGACGCATGCCTCTCTCTGTGACGCACGCCTCTCTCTGAAGCACGCCTCTCTCTGTGACGCATGCCTCTCTCTCTCTATGATGCACGCCTCTCTCTGAAGCACGCCTCTCTGAAGCACGCCTCTCTCTGTGACGCACGCCTCTCTATGTGATGCACGCCTCTCTCTGTGACGCACGCCTCTCTCTGTGACGCACACGCCTCTCTCTGTGACGCACACGCCTCTCTGTGACGCACATGCCTCTCTCTGTGACGCACACGCCTCTCTCTCTCTGTGATGCACGCCTCTCTGTGACGCATGCCTCTCTGTGACGCACGCCTCTCTCTGTGACGCACGTCTCTCTCTGTGACGCACGCCTCTCTCTCTGATGCACGCCTCTCTCTCTGACGCACGCCTCTCTCTCTGACGCATGCCTCTCTCTCTGTGAAGCACGCCTCTATCTGTGACGCACGCCTCTCTCTGTGACGCACACGCCTCTCTCTGTGAAGCACGCCTCTATCTGTGACACGCCTCTCTGTGACGCACGCCTCTCTCTGTGACGCACGCCTCTCTCTCTGACGCACACCTCTCTCTGTGACGCACGCCTCTATCTGTGACACGCCTCTCTGTGACGCATGCCTCTCTCTGTGACGCATGCCTCTCTCTGTGACGCATGCCTCTGTCTGAAGCACGCCTCTCTCTGTGATGCATGCCTCTCTCTGTGACGCACGCATCTCTCTGTGAGGCACGCCTCTCTCTGTGAGGCACGCCTCTCTCTGTGACGCACGCCTCTCTCTGTGACGCACACGCCTCTCTCTGTGACGCACACGCCTCTCTCTGTGACGCACACGCCTCTCTCTGTGACGCACACGCCTCTCTCTGTGACGCACACGCCTCTCTCTGTGACGCACGCCTCTCTCTGTGACGCACGCCTCTCTCTCTTTCTGTGACGCACGCCTCTCTCTGAAGCACGCCTCTCTCTGTGACGCACGCCTCTCTCTGTGATGCACGCCTCTCTCTCTCTGTGTCTCACGCCTCACTCTGTGACGCACGCCTCTCTCTCTCTGTGACTCACGCCTCTCTCTGTGATGCACGCCTCTCTGTGACGCACGCCTCTCTCTGTGACGCACGCCTCTCTCTGTGACGCACGCCTCTCTCTGTGATGCACGCCTCTCTCTGTGACGCACACGCCTCTCTCTGTGACGCACACGCCTCTCTCTGTGACGCGCACGCCTCTCTCTGTGACGCACGCCTCTCTCTGTGACGCACGCCTCTCTCTGTGACGCACGCCTCTCTCTGTGACGCACGCCTCTCTCTCTCTGTGTCTCACGCCTCACTCTGTGACGCACGCCTCTCTCTCTCTGTGACTCACGCCTCTCTCTGTGACGCACGCCTCTCTCTGTGACGCACGCCTCTCTCTGTGACGCACGCCTCTCTCTGTGACGCACGCCTCTCTCTCTCTGTGTCTCACGCCTCACTCTGTGACGCACGCCTCTCTCTCTCTGTGACTCACGCCTCTCTCTGTGACGCACGCCTCTCTCTGTGACGCACGCCTCTCTCTGTGACGCACACGCCTCTCTCTGTGACGCACACGCCTCTCTCTGTGACGCACACGCCTCTCTCTGTGACGCACACGCCTCTCTCTGTGACGCACACGCCTCTCTCTGTGACGCGCACGCCTCTCTCTGAAGCACGCCTCTCTCTGTGACGCACGCCTCTCTCTGTGACGCACGCCTCTCTCTGTGACGCACGCCTCTCTCTCTCTGTGTCTCACGCCTCACTCTGTGACGCACGCCTCTCTCTCTCTGTGACTCACGCCTCTCTCTGTGACGCACGCCTCTCTCTGTGACGCACGCCTCTCTCTGTGACGCACACGCCTCTCTCTGTGACGCACACGCCTCTCTCTGTGACGCACACGCCTCTCTCTGTGACGCACACGCCTCTCTCTGTGACGCACACGCCTCTCTCTGTGACGCACGCCTCTCTGTGACGCACGCCTCTCTCTGTGACGCACGCCTCTCTCTGTGACGCACGCCTCTCTCTGTGACGCACACGCCTCTCTCTTTGACGCACACGCCTCTCTCTGTGACGCACACGCCTCTCTCTGTGACGCACACGCCTCTCTCTGTGATGCACGCCTCTCTGTGACGCACGCCTCTCTCTGTGACGCACGCCTCTCTCTGTGACGCACGCCTCTCTCTGTGACGCACACGCCTCTCTCTGTGACGCACACGCCTCTCTCTGTGACGCACACGCCTCTCTCTGTGACGCACACGCCTCTCTCTGTGATGCACGCCTCTCTGTGACGCACACGCCTCTCTCTGTGACGCACGCCTCTCTCTGTGACGCACGCCTCTCTCTGTGACGCACGCCTCTCTCTGTGACGCACGCCTCTCTCTGTGACGCACGCCTCTCTCTGTGACGCACGTCTCTCTCTGTGACGCACGCCTCTCTCTCTGACGCACGCCTCTCTCTCTGTGAGGCACGCCTCTATCTCTGACACGCCTCTCTGTGACGCACGCCTCTCTCTGTGACGCACGCCTCTCTCTCTCTCTGACGCACACCTCTCTGTGTGACGCACGCCTCTATCTGTAACACGCCTCTCTGTGACGCATGCCTCTCTCTGTGACGCACGCCTCTCTCTGAAGCACGCCTCTCTCTGTGACGCATGCCTCTCTCTCTCTATGATGCACGCCTCTCTCTGAAGCACGCCTCTCTGAAGCACGCCTCTCTCTGTGACGCACGCCTCTCTCTCTGACGCACGCCTCTCTCTCTGTGAGGCACGCCTCTCTCTGAAGCACGCCTCTCTCTGTGACGCATGCCTCTCTCTCTCTATGATGCACGCCTCTCTCTGAAGCACGCCTCTCTGAAGCACACCTCTCTCTGTGACGCACGCCTCTCTCTCTGACGCACGCCTCTCTCTCTGTGAGGCACGCCTCTATCTCTGACACGCCTCTCTGTGACGCACGCCTCTCTCTGTGACGCACGCCTCTCTCTCTCTGACGCACACCTCTCTGTGTGACGCACACGCCTCTCTCTGTGACGCACTCGCCTCTCTCTGTGACGCACACGCCTCTCTCTGTGACGCACACGCCTCTCTCTGTGACGCACACGCCTCTCTCTGTGACGCACACGCCTCTCTCTGTGACGCACGCCTCTCTGTGACGCATGCCTCTCTGTGACGCACGCCTCTCTCTTTGACGCACAAGCCTCTCTCTGTGACGCACTCGCCTCTCTCTGTGACGCACACGCCTCTCTCTGTGACGCACACGCCTCTCTCTCTTTCTGTGACGCACGCCTCTCTCTGAAGCACGCCTCTCTCTGTGACGCACGCCTCTCTCTGTGATGCACGCCTCTCTCTCTCTGTGTCTCACGCCTCACTCTGTGACGCACGCCTCTCTCTCTCTGTGACTCACGCCTCTCTCTGTGATGCACGCCTCTCTGTGACGCACGCCTCTCTCTGTGACGCACGCCTCTCTCTGTGACGCACGCCTCTCTCTGTGATGCACGCCTCTCTCTGTGACGCACACGCCTCTCTCTGTGACGCACACGCCTCTCTCTGTGACGCGCACGCCTCTCTCTGTGACGCACGCCTCTCTCTGTGACGCACGCCTCTCTCTGTGACGCACGCCTCTCTCTGTGACGCACGCCTCTCTCTCTCTGTGTCTCACGCCTCACTCTGTGACGCACGCCTCTCTCTCTCTGTGACTCACGCCTCTCTCTGTGACGCACGCCTCTCTCTGTGACGCACGCCTCTCTCTGTGACGCACGCCTCTCTCTGTGACGCACGCCTCTCTCTCTCTGTGTCTCACGCCTCACTCTGTGACGCACGCCTCTCTCTCTCTGTGACTCACGCCTCTCTCTGTGACGCACGCCTCTCTCTGTGACGCACGCCTCTCTCTGTGACGCACACGCCTCTCTCTGTGACGCACACGCCTCTCTCTGTGACGCACACGCCTCTCTCTGTGACGCACACGCCTCTCTCTGTGACGCACACGCCTCTCTCTGTGACGCGCACGCCTCTCTCTGAAGCACGCCTCTCTCTGTGACGCACGCCTCTCTCTGTGACGCACGCCTCTCTCTGTGACGCACGCCTCTCTCTCTCTGTGTCTCACGCCTCACTCTGTGACGCACGCCTCTCTCTCTCTGTGACTCACGCCTCTCTCTGTGACGCACGCCTCTCTCTGTGACGCACGCCTCTCTCTGTGACGCACACGCCTCTCTCTGTGACGCACACGCCTCTCTCTGTGACGCACACGCCTCTCTCTGTGACGCACACGCCTCTCTCTGTGACGCACGCCTCTCTGTGACGCACGCCTCTCTCTGTGACGCACGCCTCTCTCTGTGACGCACGCCTCTCTCTGTGACGCACACGCCTCTCTCTTTGACGCACACGCCTCTCTCTGTGACGCACACGCCTCTCTCTGTGACGCACACGCCTCTCTCTGTGACGCACGCCTCTCTCTGTGATGCACGCCTCTCTCTGTGATGCACGCCTCTCTGTGACGCACGCCTCTCTCTGTGACGCACGCCTCTCTCTGTGACGCACGCCTCTCTCTGTGACGCACACGCCTCTCTCTGTGACGCACACGCCTCTCTCTGTGACGCACACGCCTCTCTCTGTGACGCACACGCCTCTCTCTGTGATGCACGCCTCTCTGTGACGCACACGCCTCTCTCTGTGACGCACGCCTCTCTCTGTGACGCACGCCTCTCTCTGTGACGCACGCCTCTCTCTGTGACGCACGCCTCTCTCTGTGACGCACGCCTCTCTCTGTGACGCACGTCTCTCTCTGTGACGCACGCCTCTCTCTCTGACGCACGCCTCTCTCTCTGTGAGGCACGCCTCTATCTCTGACACGCCTCTCTGTGACGCACGCCTCTCTCTGTGACGCACGCCTCTCTCTCTCTCTGACGCACACCTCTCTGTGTGACGCACGCCTCTATCTGTAACACGCCTCTCTGTGACGCATGCCTCTCTCTGTGACGCACGCCTCTCTCTGAAGCACGCCTCTCTCTGTGACGCATGCCTCTCTCTCTCTATGATGCACGCCTCTCTCTGAAGCACGCCTCTCTGAAGCACGCCTCTCTCTGTGACGCACGCCTCTCTCTCTGACGCACGCCTCTCTCTCTGTGAGGCACGCCTCTCTCTGAAGCACGCCTCTCTCTGTGACGCATGCCTCTCTCTCTCTATGATGCACGCCTCTCTCTGAAGCACGCCTCTCTGAAGCACACCTCTCTCTGTGACGCACGCCTCTCTCTCTGACGCACGCCTCTCTCTCTGTGAGGCACGCCTCTATCTCTGACACGCCTCTCTGTGACGCACGCCTCTCTCTGTGACGCACGCCTCTCTCTCTCTGACGCACACCTCTCTGTGTGACGCACACGCCTCTCTCTGTGACGCACTCGCCTCTCTCTGTGACGCACACGCCTCTCTCTGTGACGCACACGCCTCTCTCTGTGACGCACACGCCTCTCTCTGTGACGCACACGCCTCTCTCTGTGACGCACGCCTCTCTGTGACGCATGCCTCTCTGTGACGCACGCCTCTCTCTTTGACGCACAAGCCTCTCTCTGTGACGCACTCGCCTCTCTCTGTGACGCACTCGCCTCTCTCTGTGACGCACACGCCTCTCTCTCTCTGTGACGCACGCCTCTCTGTGACGCATGCCTCTCTGTGACGCACGCCTCTCTCTGTGACGCACGCCTCTCTCTCTGACGCACGCCTCTCTCTCTGTGAGGCACGCCTCTATCTCTGACACGCCTCTCTGTGACGCACGCCTCTCTCTGTGACGCACGCCTCTCTCTCTCTGACGCACACCTCTCTGTGTGACGCACGCCTCTATCTGTAACACGCCTCTCTGTGACGCATGCCTCTCTCTGTGACGCACGCCTCTCTCTCTCTATGATGCACGCCTCTCTCTGAAGCACGCCTCTCTGAAGCACGCCTCTCTCTGTGACGCACGCCTCTCTCTCTGACGCACGCCTCTCTCTCTGTGAGGCACGCCTCTCTCTGAAGCACGCCTCTCTCTGTGACGCATGCCTCTCTCTCTCTATGATGCACGCCTCTCTCTGAAGCACGCCTCTCTGAAGCACGCCTCTCTCTGTGACGCACGCCTCTCTCTCTGACGCACGCCTCTCTCTCTGTGAGGCACGCCTCTATCTCTGACACGCCTCTCTGTGACGCACGCCTCTCTCTGTGACGCACGCCTCTCTCTCTCTGACGCACACCTCTCTGTGTGACGCACACGCCTCTCTCTGTGACGCACTCGCCTCTCTCTGTGACGCACACGCCTCTCTCTGTGACGCACACGCCTCTCTCTGTGACGCACACGCCTCTCTCTGTGACGCACACGCCTCTCTCTGTGACGCACGCCTCTCTGTGACGCATGCCTCTCTGTGACGCACGCCTCTCTCTTTGACGCACAAGCCTCTCTCTGTGACGCACTCGCCTCTCTCTGTGACGCACACGCCTCTCTCTCTCTGTGACGCACGCCTCTCTGTGACGCATGCCTCTCTGTGACGCACGCCTCTCTCTGTGATGCACGTCTCTCTCTCTGTGACGCACGCCTCTCTCTCTGAAGCATGCCTCTCTCTGAAGCACGCCTCTCTCTGTGATGCACGCCTCTCTCTCTCTGTGACGCACGCCTCTCTCTGTGACGCACGCCTCTCTCTGTGACGCACGCCTCTCTCTGTGACGCACGCCTCTCTCTCTCTGTGACGCACGCCTCTCTCTCTCTGTGACGCACGCCTCTCTCTCTGTGACGCACGCCTCTCTCTCTCTGTGACGCACGCCTCTCTCTCTCTGTGACGCACGCCTCTCTCTCTGTGACGCACGCCTCTCTCTCTGTGAGGCACGCCTCTCTCTGTGATGCAGTTTTTGGGCGAGACACAGTTTGCAGTGCTTGATAACTGACAGACCTAGCACCATGTGACTAGCTGTGACCAATTGAAAAATAGACTTTAGCGGTGTGCATGACCAAAAGGGGGGTACATAGAAAGGGAACATTTAACTTTTCTTGCTATAAATTACTAATATAATTTAGTTATATTATCGATTTTGTTATTTAATAATCACACACAAGTGAGTGTGTGTGTGTGTGTGTGTGTGTGTATTTTCATATGAGAGCTGGGGCTGGAGGTATTGTGCAGGTAAATTAGAAGAAGACTATTGTCTGACAGAGTTAATGACAGGAATGCAGCTTAGAAATAATTAGCAGCTAATTCTGTGTATTTGTGTCTCCGGGTAAATACCGTACATTGAACCTCGCGTTTTATTCTCAGAAATCGCAGCCGCTTCTCCTTTCTTTTCACTGTAATTCTATTGTTATCCTAAGTGTCACATCTCCGGGAACAAGGAGATATTAAATCAGAGGTGAGAGACAATCTGGGGTCTCATCTCCGATGTTTAATAAACAGATAATACGCAGCGACCCATCATTGTGTGGGGGCCTCAGTAGCATTGTGGCGTCACATCAGGAACGTCGTCTACACTCAGAGGTGATCAAACCAAACATTTGTAAAGAACTTGTAGATAATAGTAATCCTTTCTGTATGTAGCCCCTTTCTCCGAGCAGGACTCACAGCGCTTTATGTGTTCGCAGAGGGTGAGTGAACTTAAATTCCTGTTCTTTATATAAGTGGATTATTAGTGTTTGTGCGATTGGTTATTATGCAATTTGTGCCGGATGCTTTTTCATTTACAACAAGAAACATCGGCTGACATCTAGTAACAGAACATCGCCCCCTGCTGGGCAGGTTTGTTAGTGATGAAGTAGAGACACGTCAAACTCTACCTCGAAGAAAGATGCTTCACTCACACAGGCGTTCTCTCTCTCTCTCTCTCTCTCTCTCTCTCTCTCTCTTTATATAAAATGCCCCCTTGAAAAAGTCACATGGACATAGATACACAGGGGCCCATTTATGATGGATCCCATATTCAATGTTATCTGGGTCGGATCTTATTGTCATATGCAGTCCTATCGCAGGCATCCATGAATCTGCAGACAGAAGGACAATGGCTCTGAAAGGGGTCAACTTACCCACAAAACGCCCTTGAATTGTTTGAGATCTCGTCCCTGGTGCCACCGCTCCGATAATCATAGTTTACAGGGTTTTTTAAAATAATTTTATCTATGTTCATATTAGTGTTTGCTTTGAGATAATAAGGCCACTTGCTGGGACTGATACAAGTATCAGACTGGCATGGAGATAATACCAATGTATTTGTTGCCCAGCTTGGGGCGCTTCCTCACTCTTGGCAGCATATTTATCAAACTTGTGCTCCATATACGTATATAGAAACTGAACCCTCTGTACCGAACCCTGAAAAGTGAAGCTTATCAGTTAACTCCGAAATGTGGGGATACAGCTACCGGGGACGGAGCTTTAACCCTCTCAGTGCCAACGTCTCTGTGAGCGATGCACAAAAAATATCGGCTAAAAAAATGCCAACCTTGCTCATAAATTCAAATACAAAATGTTGTGTAAAAAGCTTATATTTCCTATACAAGGTAACATTACAGGTCATGATACCTTGTCAATTTTCGCACCTATTTTGACAGTCACTTGGCGCCTGAAGGGTTACCGCCGGCAGGGGGACCCAAACTCGCACTCTTCGTGGGCTGAATCGGCCGCACTGCAGAAATACTGTTACTGGTTGCGTTGCCTGGTTCCGTCTGGTGTAAATGAATAAAACCCCCTTTGACAACATGTTTCTATGTAATAATATGCTCTCACCTATTGGAACCGTTCTCCGTTTATTGAGCTTTGTAATGAGAATGATTCTGTGTAATGATCGGCGTACAGTGACATTCAGATACAAATGTTTTCTGGTATTTCCATCCAGACCTGTAGGCGATCCGCGGATGTAATTTATGCGGGAGCAAATGTCTGCCAAAACCCATCACAAATGACTTTCTAATGGGAATATGGTGAATATCAAACATCTCCGATCCCTGTGCTGGGAATATATAAAAGTGCTTTGTGCCCCTTTCCTGGGAATCAGGAAACGTTTTACCAAGTCCACATCTGGGCATCATTTTTATTTTATGTATCCACCTCTTGCAAGCCCTCTCCTCTTTGGCGTTGGGGCCCTTGACATTGGTCCACAACCAAATTAAAGGGCTGTAACGGAACGGTATATCATTCCTGTCTTCTGCCCCCAACATTTCCTTCCGCCAACATTTCCATTTCCTTCCAGCGCGTTGGCGATTGACACTTTCAATGCCAGCTGTTTGCAATACGGAGACCGCTATCATTTCTTCATAAACAGGGGTTAAAGTGCATCCGGCAAACAGGCCACGATAATGTGGTTTATCCGGTCATAGTGAACTGATCTCTGGCTAATGAATGACTAGCTTTTGCAACAACATGGCGGCCTCCGCTGTCTAGGTGACGGGCACTTTAATACATAATGACCTGAGGAGAAAAAAACCCAGAGGGAACAGAGATGGTTACGGAGAGGAATTCTTCTCAGAAGCAATCTAATCTGAGTAGAGACCCAGGCGCAGATCTCCGGGGAGAATGGGACAATTGAGGCCAGTTTGACGGAGTGTTTGATGGCTAACCTCCTGTCGCTGCGGCTTCACAATTGGCCCACGCCAAGAATAACTCTGTCCTGATATTGTGAACTGCCGGGAAAATAAATAAGGCGTCTTCTAGTACAGAGATGAGCTGCTTCAATTTTGACTGTATCATTTCTCCCTGTCTTAAAAATGAATTCCGGTGATGTATGGAAAACAATGAAACGCGCGGAGGTAAATTTCTATCGGAAGGGAAAGTTATCAGACATTGGGGTCCGGATGAACATCGCAATGTGTCGAGCGCGCTGCCATTCCTGTGAATAAATTACTTCTGGCCGCATCAAATACAAAGTTCAGCGAACAAGGTTCTTACACAGTAACTTCAGCGTCTGTCAACTTTGTTTCTGGAGAGTAACTGCGAGAAAACTTATACGGGGACGCGCCGCCCAGGATTCCCTGTGAATTAGGCCTCGTTCTGATAAAATGCTTATATCTGATCTGTCTAAGCGACACAGTGATCATGCGATGACGCTGAATCGGTGATGTAGTGGCGGTGCCTGGGTGTGGACAGAGGACTGTGTATACTCAGCCCCCCCAAAGATGGCGTCAGGAATTTGCAGCACCCATGCTCAGAACAGTGTACACATGTAGCTATTTATGTTTGAGTCCATATGTGCAGTATCTGAACGTTCCAATCAGCGGCAGCTCCGTTACCGGCGAGGGGTTCCGCATTGGCTGCAACCGCGGATGAGAACTCCGAGAGGCCACGTCCACTTGAAGTGATGCAGCAGGCCTGCGGCCCTCTCCTCCCGGTGATAGACAGCTGAGATGTGGGGCTGATGGCAGTGGGAGGTGGCGTCTATCGGCCTTAATTTGGTTCACTCGCTCTCCCGCTCGTACGCAGGGGGAGTCATTACTTCTGTGCCTGTGCATACGCTGGGTGCGAGTGGGCACACCTAGCAGTGTGGGCAGGTGGTGTGGGGCAGCGGCGACTGGCTGTGCCCACAGGCAATGCCTAATTTCCATGGGAACGCCCAGCAGGGAACACCCATGGAAATTAGGCAGTGGCGCGGCTGCCGGCGGCGGTCAGTTGGCATCACTGGATGTCAGCTGTCCGCCCTCTTCCCGTACAGGGAGCACGTAAAGCTAAGACAATACAGTGTCTTAGCTTTGTGTGCACATTCCAAACCATTCGATGTTCGGCGACCGTCGTATGATTTGGTCCCCGCACCCAAGGCTGCAAATGGATGTTAATGCAAAATGTCCATTCGTAGCCATGCAGGGAACTCAGCGAGGGGGGCGGTCGTGCGAGCGTCAGGCGGCATTTTATCCACAAGCAATGCTACAAAATTCCACAGGAGGAGCTTCATTCCGCTACTGCTAGCAAACAGGCTGCTTGTATTAACTGCATTGCCCGCAGCCCTTAGAAACCTGATTGGTCTGACGTTAAAGCAGGGGAGTGGCCGCCCATTACTGTATCCCGAAATATATCTTTATTCCAAATCTTTACAGAATCCCGAAAGTGTTGGACAGAATTCATTGTATCTGCTTCATAGGTCACAAAACATTTGGAAAGGGCTTTGCTGCAATTTACCCCAATGCTTTCTCTATGGGAAAAATCATGACTTGGACACGTTATTACTCAACATAGTGCGTCACACAGTGGCGTAACTAGGGCTCAGCAGACCTAGCGGTGCCGGGGGGAGCAGGCGCTATCAGGGTGCAGGGTCACGGAGGCTGACAGGAGCCCTGTGTGAGCTCTGCAGCAGCAGCCTCTCCAGTCAGTCAGAGAGCTCCCCCTCCCCCCTGCCTTGCGCTCCCGTCACACACCTTATCGCATGACACCTGAACCATGATAACAGGTGTAGTCACCTGCACAGGTGGTTACTGTACACTTATAGATGTCTGTACTAGTCATTCAGACTATTGTTAGAAACCTAACCAAGACCTTATCCTGAAAGCCTAACCCTAAAACTAATGTTGTCAGTCACAACGTCAATATTACAGGTTTAGGGGGTTAGTTTACAAATGTCTGTCGGCATATGTCGATGTAATTACCACGCATCATAAACGACTTAAGTATAAATCGTATCACAGTCCAGGTTATATGGATATCCATGGTTGAGTCTCGATGGTGAAATCAAAGATTATCTAGATTATTCATTGATCGATTGCATTGTTGCTGCCTATCAGGAATGGATGATCCCTACTTCTGGGACCGATCTGAGTTGCACGCTGAATGGAGGACACTGAAGCCGGATGCGGCGGCTACTGCTGGGACAGAGCTGTAAGGATGAGATGGGTGAGGATTCTCCGGTATCACACTGTCCTTATAGAGTGCTGTCATGCTGCAGACCACACTGCTACCAGGCCCTGCACAGGAGCCGCATGGCAGTGCTGACTGGTCAGGCAATAACATAACGTTCCATTACTTACTTAACAAGATAATGTTAGGGTGACACCTAGTGGTGAAATGTGAGATGTGCATGCAGTTTCCAACACCTCCAATATTTATTTATGTTTTATCAGTTATTTATATAGCATAGGCAAACGCGGGGGGGGGGGGGGGGGGGTTCCTGTTGCCCGGAAACCCCCTCCTCTTGGCAAGTGCCTTAAATTATGACAACAATAGCACTGGTATATAATATGATCAGCAGAGCTGCCACCACATCATACAGTGTAAGGGACAGAGCGGAGCTGCTGCACATGCCCAGTGTACCAGCTTCTACCACGTGGATCCCTCAAACATTACAATGGCCTAGAGAGTAGCTGCCAGGAGGAAGAGACAGGAGCCTTACCATGAAGTGGGAGACTGGGAGCTTAGAAAGTGCGGTACTGGTTCTATTATGTTTGAATATTTGTTTATTATATGTTTTCTTGACCACTTATGTAACGCTGTCTTCAGCACTGAGTATGTATAAGTGAGTTTATGTGCCTCCACCCCAAGCTTTGATGGTATAAAGATAGGTTATATCAATATGTATATATTTCTATGAGGGCGAGCTTGGGGAAACACCCTTTGAACTATCCAGCAACCAATAAAGTTAACAAGTTAATTTGCATAACAATAATATTATTTACATAGGTAATTTCACACAACAAAAATAGGTGAAATAATGGCATTAATCATCACAACCAATTTTATTTGACTGGAACTTAAGACGTGTAGTCGTGTTCAGTAATATTTCTGGAATGCCTTCTTCAAGTAAAAAAAAATTATACAAGCCTACCTTAGTCGGCTGAAACAAATAAACATATTATACGTCACATGCAAGTGAATTAATATCTTCACCGTTTAAACAACAATTTCAATCAACAATAAAAAAAAACATATAGTAATAAACCTTAAACTATTATTGCGCAATAATATGTATTTTAGTTAGTGTACACTAGTCTTGGTGTTACTATAAGCGCTGTTGTATTTTATGCCAGGTTCCTTTGTTAACCATATACTGCAGTTCCTGAGCAAACTAAAGTTCCCACCTGAGTCCTGTAAGGTGAGTTTGTAAGTAATAGGAGTTGAACTTATATGAAGTGTTTGTAATCCAATCTAGAAATAGACTGCAAGATATTTACTGAAGGATTCAAGAAATGAGTTCCCGCTATGAAGGATCCGTTCTCTCCTAACCGGCTGTACTTTCCTGAATGGAATTTGTGTTATTAACAATCCACACTTGTATTCAATGTTATATAGTTCTACTATATTGGTTTGAATGAACTGTTGCTGCTGTATGCAAAAAGGAGTATATTCTCTTAGATGCTAGATAGAATTATGTTCTGTTAATGAAACAATATCAGCTGATACTAGTGTAATAACAATGTCAGACACTTTTCCAGTCCGCAAAGTGTCAGTTTCATAGCTGTTTGGAGTGAAAACTTTAATAATGCTCTACGAAGAAACTTTTGTATCCTGCTAGTAACACTGCACTGTTACGTTCCCAAAGATCTACTGTATGCAGCTCTCTATTATTAAATACACCATTTTTATTCCGGATGTAATTTATCTGCAGTCTCTGGAAAGGTTTTCCCCAAGATCATCTGTAGTGTAGTCTTTCTGTATAAAAGCCCACAGTGGTATCCTTTATCTCTATATCTTAGCACCTTGTGCTCCTTACAAATAGGACTTCTGTACTTTCTCAAATGTTCCCTGTATACAGCTTAAACCTTAGTCTGTCATTCACAATTTCTCTGCTGCTGAAGTATAATTAGCTGCTCTCTTTATACCCAAATACAATGTCTTGGTATTGTACTTAAACTCCTTTTCCCTCTCACTCTCCTTCTCTCACTTTTGTGCCATTGGAGCTGTAATGATCTTGTAGACTATTGACTGTCAGTAATCTTCACTGTGAGCACTGAAGGGGTTAATAGTCCTTTATTCAGGGGTTGCTGATCTAAAGCGGTGCTGAAAACCTGTGCAATGTTTATGATACTCTAACTTAGAGTAGTAGCCATCTTTCCCTTGCTGTAATGCAGCGGCAGTGAGGTGTCATATATCATCTGTCAGTCTGCACTTAGGAATCTTTCCCTGTGTAGCTATGAGTGATGCAGGGGTTTGGACAGCACTCACCAATCCCCGTTCTTTACTCTTTAGGCCTCCGCCCAATCTCCTCCCAGATGCCACCTCCAGTGATGATGTGCAGCACCTCTGGTACCTCTCACCGGAATTTACACTATCTGCCCAGCCAGAGATTTAGGCCACCTGTCAGCGTCTGGTCAGCTGTAGAGGCTGCCATCACACGGAGCCTCTGGTAGTAGTCTTTTCTCCCTCACAGGTCAGTTCTCCTATCTGCCAGGGCTGCACACTTCTGCCCTCCTCAATCTCCTCAGGAGAATTTCTTCCTCACTCTCTCCTGCTCCCCCTTTTTATACATTCAGTTTGAATCTACAACAACTTTATTTAACTGTTTACCTGGGGTACAATAAGTTCAATCCAACGTCTCTCCCCCAACTGCCAGGAAGAATAGAACAGTCCTTTTACCAACTGCTATGCATATACTGGAAGGGCAATACCACCTCATTATAATGGAGGGGGGTTTGTTCCACATGCATTTTCCAACAAGTACTAACTATTTCACATCATTTTCTGTGAAAAGTTCTGGTTATAGTTTGCTCCCTCATGAGGGATAATTAATAATCAAGCCATGAAAGAAGTTCATATTAACAGCATAACCATGTACAGTAACAGAGTGTACAAAATCCTAACACAGAGGTCATGTATCTTGTCCAATGTTTGGTAGATATTATAAAACTGTAAACAGTTATTTTTTTTCAATATTTATACACCTCCAAAATACACCATACACATATTTTTATGTATTATTCAATATCCCTAGTTGGGACCCTGACAATATGGGGTCACACTTCTCCCCCTGGAGGTCAAGTTTGCAATTCCTTTTAAAACTTGCAAATCAGATCTCCACTTACCGATACATGAATACAGTCATGACATATAACAGATTCATAACATTGTAAATACTGTACATCAAATGTTTACTGGCAGACTCCCAAAATATGGCCAAGAATATACAATATTCGGGTGTACCACCCTATTAACAACAGTAGGACATCCCAATTGGTCATATGTTAGTATTCGTGGCGGTCTACGTACTCGGGCTGGTAGAGGAAGTTCACTTAGACAATCAGTTACAGAAATGTCACTCCCCCAACTCTCATCCGGAAATACGTAGTTCTCAATTAATTCTGGCTCTCTGTTTATGGCCTGCGGAGTTCCTGTATCTGTTTTTTGGTTAAAGTTCAATTCCCACGTGGATGCTGGATTTGTATTTCCATCTTGGTAGAAATATCCCATTTCTGTGTCAGTCTCATCCTCTCTGGCCTCTTCAGTTACCGGACCAACAGAAGAGGTAATTTTATTTTCTTTAGCAGGAATTGGTGCTGATTCAAGACTCTCTTTATCCACACTGGAAGGAAACACAATATCCTGGGTAATAGGTAATAGATGTTGACGATGGTAGGTGAGTATAGGTCCATCTGCATTTTCAGGGGCAATTTGATAAACTGGGATATCAGGCAATTTCTTTAATACTCTATAAGGAGTTTCTCTCCATCTGTTGGCCAATTTTTGTTTGCGAGGACTGCCCAGTCTCTTGAGAAGGACTCGATCGCCCAGCTTTAATACTTGTTCCTTTACTTTTCTGTCATACAGGGCTTTATTCTTTTCATTTTGTTTTCGGGTGGAGTCTTTTGCTAGATTATACGCGTTATTGAGTGCTTTTCTCAAATTGGCGACATACTTTGAATGGGATGGTGCTTTGACAGTGGTGGGAGAGGTGCCAAGGCTAATGTCAATAGGAAGTCTGGCCTCTCGTCCAAACATCAACAAGTAGGGTGAATACCCAGTAGCTTCATTTCGGGTACAATTGTAGGCATGGACTAAATGACAGATGTACTTTTTCCATTTAAATTTCTGAGTGTGGTCAAGGGTTCCTAGCATATTCAATAGGGTTCGATTGAATCGCTCAGGTTGTGGGTCTCCTTGGGGATGATATGGTGTAGTTCTCGATTTCTTTATCCCACAAAGCTGGCACAACTCCTTAATTAGATGGCTCTCAAAATCAGGTCCTCTATCAGTGTGGATGCAAGCAGGTAGGCCATAATGCACAAAAAACTTCTCCCATAATGTATTGGCCACTGTAAGAGATTTCTGGTCGGTGGTTACAAAGGCTTGTGCATATCTAGTGAAATGGTCAGTGATGACAAGTATGTTGCTATCTTGTCCCGTAGGACTTTCTAAGGATAAGAAGTCAATGCATACGAGATCCATTGGGCCGGAACTCTGTAGACTGACCATACCAGCAGCATGTTGGGGCAAGGTTTTTCTCAGGATACAATTTCTGCAATTTTGGCAATAATTTTCAATGTCCTTGTTCATTAACGGCCAATATACCCTTTCAGCAATCAAATGTTGAGTTTTATCATAACCCAGGTGTCCATGTTGGTCATGAAGTGCTTTCAACACTATAGATACCAGTTCAGAAGGCAACACTAATTGGTCTTTAAACATACCAGTGGGTTTTAAAATTCTTCGGTACAGTATTCCCTGTTTGACTACTAAGTTTTTCCTTTGTCTACACAACACTTTGTACTTCAAGGTCACTGGAAATGGGCCTGACGACAAGTTCGGCTTTTGATATAGTCTCAACATTGCCCCTATCTCAGTGTCAGCATTCTGTAATTGACGCATCTGTTCTTTGGACCACTTGGGTAAGTCTCTCATCTCGTCCTTGGTGATCCAACAATACATCAGGGGTAGGGCCTTTCCAGAAGCTCCAAGTGCACTAACCTGTTCTGGTGAGTGCTGTTGCATGTAGGACACTTGATGACATAATCCTTGTAAGGCAGGAGCTGTTAATTCTATCCAGTCATCATTTTCGCTGATAGTGCCTCGTTGAGGTAACCGAGATAACGCATCGGCATCAACGTTATTGATACCAGGTTTGTATTTCAGACTAAAATTGTAATTGGATAAAGCAGCAAGCCACCTATGTCCAGTAGCATCAAGTTTAGCAGTGGAGTTTATGTACGTTAACGGGTTATTGTCCGTATGCACTGTGAAGGTAACTCCATATAAATAGTCATGGAACTTTTCCACCACCGCCCACTTAAGAGCAAGAAATTCAAGTTTATGCACTGCATAGTTCTTCTCACTAGACGACAGACTTCGACTAACATAGGCTACTGGTCGTAGGAGCTGGTCTTGCCACTGGTAAAGAACTCCTCCAATACCCTCCATGGACGCATCTATGTGGACTTCGTATGGTAACTCTGGATTTGCATAGGCTAATACTGGGGAGTGAGTCAGAAGATGTTTCAAGTTGTTAAAAGCCTCTTCACATGAAGCCGTCCAGCGTTCCCCAAATTCTTCTCGGGGCTTATAATAATTTTCCTGGTGCTTTCGTTGTTTTCCCACTGGAGGGTATCCCTTTGTTAGCTCCGTGAGGGGACGGGCAATCTTGGAATACTGTGGAACAAAACGCCGGTAATATCCACTGAATCCCAGAAAGGAACGTAGATCCTTCAATTTCACTGGTCTAGGCCACTCTTGCACTGCCACTATTTTATCAGGGTCCGTGGCGACGCCTTCTCTGCTGACTACATGCCCCAAATACTTGACGGTGGTCTGGCATAGCCGGCACTTGTCGATGGAAAGTTTCAATCCCTTTCGTTGTAGTCGCTCTAATACTTTCAGTAGCCGGAAGTTGTGCTCTTCCAATGTTTTTCCAAATACAATAACGTCATCAAGGTACACCAGCACTTCCCTATAGCACATGTCACCAATAACTTTCTCCATAGTTCGTTGGAAAGTGGCTGGAGCGCCTTTGATGCCTTGGGGCATCTTGAGGAACTCAAAAAACCCAATTGGACATATAAATGCGGTCTTCGCGCAGTCTTCAGGATGCATGGGAATTTGATAATATCCAGATCTCAAATCGAGCACCGAGAACCATTGGCTCCCTTGAAGGCAATCAAGGGCTTCTTCAACTTTTGGCACTGTATACTGGTCTTCAATTGTGCGATTATTAAGAGTCCGGTAGTCTATGCATAGTCGTATATCTCCATTCTTTTTCCTAGCCACTACAATAGGAGACGCATAAGGACTCTGTGATTCTGCGATGACATGGTTCTCAAGGAGATATTTTAGATGGAGACGTACATCTTCAAAATCGGCTGGGGCCAGCCTTCTGGACCTCTCTCTAAATGGTGTATCATCATTCAATCGGATCCGGTGCTCTACTCCCGTAACTGCTCCTAGATCCCACTCACTTAATGAGAAAACCGACTCCAGTGCTTTCAATTTGTTGATAAGCTGCTCTCTGTCTTGATAAGAGATGTCACTTCCATCAAAGCATTCAACTATTCTTTCTTGGAAGGTAACTCTGCGATCTTCAGACTGACTGATGTTTTCTTGATAGGCCGTAGAGTTAAAGGAGTTGGCATCTCTTTCTGAGGAAAGGGAAGTCACTTTATCTTGATTTAGACACCAATTAGACAAGGTTTTGTATAGGTGAGAATTTGTGCCCACAATCACAGAAACGACGTCTTGCCCAGATGGAGAGTCAGGACACACTAATGCCAAAAAAGGTACTGGAGGTTGGGGTTCTGTGGTGTTGTCCAGGAATTGAATATGAGTGGTCACATACCCCAAATATGGGTATTTTTGATTACTTAGCCCCCAAATCACTAGGCCATCGATAGGATTTATTGGTATTTTAGTCAGGTGTTTATAATACCAACTCTCAAAGATGATCGATACTTGTGACCCACTATCCAATAAGACGTTACAATAATGTCCATTAACTAATGCTGGGACCATGGGGGCTTCTCCAACAATACCTCCTTGACACAGCTTAGTCCATTGAATACTCCCCATTGCTACCATCTCAGTTAATTGGGAGTCCGTGCGGGGTTCACCGACGTCCCTTGCAAGTTTTCCGAATGAGTAGATGTCCTGGGTTCAGTAGGATTCATCCTTCTATTGTATCCTCCCCTTTGAGGGCATTCAAAACTACGATGGCCTAACTGTCCACAACTGTAGCAAGTGAACTGTCCTTGGTTATCAGATCTCCTATGGTACCCTCGTCCACGATTCATAGATAACCCTGACGTCATAGGAGGGCTTTGCGCATGTATTGCAATGAGTTGATCTAGCTTTTTATTTTGTTCTTCCATGAGTTTATATAGTCTATCATTCATTGGGGGTTCTTCCGGGGTTGGCAGTACGACTTTGACCCTCTTGAGACTTTTATCTCTATTTTCAATTTGTACTTCCTCGAGTTTCACCTCTTTAATTAATTCACTGAGGGTAGGAACTGGAACTTTGGACAGACTACATCGAAGCCTCTGGGCTACTGGGTTAGAGGTCAGTGCTCCCCTCAACACATATTTCATTCTCCTCCCATCGATCTCCTCTTCCTTAATTCCTCCTTTCTCTAGTAATTTATACAGGATTTTATCAATTCTGTAAATATATGTAGTGAGAGTTTCGTTTGGCTCTTGGTATGTGTGGTTCAATCTGGATAGGATGTCTCCTTCATCCTCTAGGGTGCCAAAAGAATAGTCAAGTGCTTCAAAATAGTCTTTCAGGGTTGCTTGACTGTTGCTCCTTCGGGTAGCTTGAATGATGCCCATGGCGGGACCCCGAAGGCTTTCCACAATACATTGTTTTTTTACATGTTCTGGGCATCTCCATTCCTCCGAATGTTGAGTAGCAGCCTCTCTCCAAGCCTCATATCCCTCCTCTCCAGTAGGTATAGGAAATATCCCAGAAAAAATTCGTAATCTTCGATATCCACCCTCATAGTGCCATCTTTCCATCTGACTAACAACTCTATCCATCATAGCATCTACCGGGGGCTCCAGCACCTGCTCCCTGGTACTATTGGTCTCAGAGTTAGGTTCCTTATTCCTTAATCCATCTCCAGTGGCACTTCCTACACGGTCTACAGTTATCTCTCGCTGATATTCAACGGGAACATCGGGCCATAGTAGCTTCCACCGCCTTTCAGGTAGTTGCGATATGATAATATGGGCAGGGATCAAGTTTCGGTCCAACTTATTTAAATTGGTGATCAATACTGTAATCACTTCCCCCGTATCTCCGGTCTGTTTATCAATTAACTTGGGTCTCTTTAACCCATATATTTTATCCACTCCCGTCAATATTTCTTCATCAGACATGTCATCAAAAGAACCCTCAATCCCAAAGCTGCATTCCATATCTAGTCCATGATCTTGACTCCACCTCTGTATATCGTGTTTGCTGGCGCTTTCCATTGTCGCAGCTGGATCTCAGCAGTGCCTCCAGAAATGTAACGCTGTCTTCAGCACTGAGTATGTATAAGTGAGTTTATGTGCCTCCACCCCAAGCTTTGATGGTATAAAGATAGGTTATATCAATATGTATATATTTCTATGAGGGCGAGCTTGGGGAAACACCCTTTGAACTATCCAGCAACCAATAAAGTTAACAAGTTAATTTGCATAACAATAATATTATTTACATAGGTAATTTCACACAACAAAAATAGGTGAAATAATGGCATTAATCATCACAACCAATTTTATTTGACTGGAACTTAAGACGTGTAGTCGTGTTCAGTAATATTTCTGGAATGCCTTCTTCAAGTAAAAAAAAATTATACAAGCCTACCTTAGTCGGCTGAAACAAATAAACATATTATACGTTACATGCAAGTGAATTAATATCTTCACCGTTTAAACAACAATTTCAATCAACAATAAAAAAAAACATATAGTAATAAACCTTAAACTATTATTGCGCAATAATATGTATTTTAGTTAGTGTACACTAGTCTTGGTGTTACTATAAGCGCTGTTGTATTTTATGCCAGGTTCCTTTGTTAACCATATACTGCAGTTCCTGAGCAAACTAAAGTTCCCACCTGAGTCCTGTAAGGTGAGTTTGTAAGTAATAGGAGTTGAACTTATATGAAGTGTTTGTAATCCAATCTAGAAATAGACTGCAAGATATTTACTGAAGGATTCAAGAAATGAGTTCCCGCTATGAAGGATCCGTTCTCTCCTAACCGGCTGTACTTTCCTGAATGGAATTTGTGTTATTAACAATCCACACTTGTATTCAATGTTATATAGTTCTACTATATTGGTTTGAATGAACTGTTGCTGCTGTATGCAAAAAGGAGTATATTCTCTTAGATGCTAGATAGAATTATGTTCTGTTAATGAAACAATATCAGCTGATACTAGTGTAATAACAATGTCAGACACTTTTCCAGTCCGCAAAGTGTCAGTTTCATAGCTGTTTGGAGTGAAAACTTTAATAATGCTCTACGAAGAAACTTTTGTATCCTGCTAGTAACACTGCACTGTTACGTTCCCAAAGATCTACTGTATGCAGCTCTCTATTATTAAATACACCATTTTTATTCCGGATGTAATTTATCTGCAGTCTCTGGAAAGGTTTTCCCCAAGATCATCTGTAGTGTAGTCTTTCTGTATAAAAGCCCACAGTGGTATCCTTTATATCTATATCTTAGCACCTTGTGCTCCTTACAAATAGGACTTCTGTACTTTCTCAAATGTTCCCTGTATACAGCTTAAACCTTAGTCTGTCATTCACAATTTCTCTGCTGCTGAAGTATAATTAGCTGCTCTCTTTATACCCAAATACAATGTCTTGGTATTGTTCTTAAACTCCTTTTCCCTCTCACTCTCCTTCTCTCACTTTTGTGCCGTTGGAGCTGTAATGATCTTGTAGACTATTGACTGTCAGTAATCTTCACTGTGAGCACTGAAGGGGTTAATAGTCCTTTATTCAGGGGTTGCTGATCTAAAGCGGTGCTGAAAACCTGTGCAATGTTTATGATACTCTAACTTAGAGTAGTAGCCATCTTTCCCTTGCTGTAATGCAGCTGCAGTGAGGTGTCATACAGTATATAACCTGTCAGTCTGCACTTAGGAATCTTTCCCTGTGTAGCTATGAGTGATGCAGGGGTTTGGACAGCACTCACCAATCTCCGTTCTTTACTCTTTAGGCCTCCGCCCAATCTCCTCCCAGATGCCACCTCCAGTGATGATGTGCAGCACCTCTGGTACCTCTCACCGGAATTTACACTATCTGCCCAGCCAGAGATTTAGGCCACCTGTCAGCGTCTGGTCAGCTGTAGAGGCTGCCATCACACAGAGCCTCTGATAGTAGTCTTTTCTCCCTCACAGGTCAGTTCTCCTATCTGCCAGGGCTGCACACTTCTGCCCTCCTCAATCTCCTCAGGAGAATTTCTTCCTCACTCTCTCCTGCTCCCCCTTTTTATACATTCAGTTTGAATCTACAACAACTTTATTTAACTGTTTGCCTGGGGTACAATAAGTTCAATCCAACGTCTCTCCCCCAACTGCCAGGAAGAATAGAACAGTCCTTTTACCAACTGCTATGCATATACTGGAAGGGCAATACCACCTCATTATAATGGAGGGGGGTTTGTTCCACATGCATTTTCCAACAAGTACTAACTATTTCACATCATTTTCTGTGAAAAGTTCTGGTTATAGTTTGCTCCCTCATGAGGGATAATTAATAATCAAGCCATGAAAGAAGTTCATATTAACAGCATAACCATGTACAGTAACAGAGTGTACAAAATCCTAACACAGAGGTCATGTATCTTGTCCAATGTTTGGTAGATATTATAAAACTGTAAACAGTTATTTTTTTTCAATATTTATACACCTCCAAAATACACCATACACATATTTTTATGTATTATTCAATATCCCTAGTTGGGACCCTGACAATATGGGGTCACACTTATCTTATTTAGATGTTTGAAACAGCTTATACTATAGACTATCTCTACTGTTAAATATCAATACTTTATTCCTTACAGTATCCAGTGTATAAAAAGAGCAGTTTTTGGTGCTGTTACCGTTCCCCCAGACTCCTGTACTTACTCCAATGCCTTGCAGAGTGGGAGATTTTGGATTACATTTGGAAACCCCCCTCTAAAAATCCTGCATTTGCCACTGAATAGCGCACACAAATTACGTAGCGCTGTACAGAGAATAGTTGAACATTAACATCAGTCCCTGCCCAGAGAGCTTACAATCTATATTCCCCCCACCTGAACACACATTCATTCCTAAAGTTAATTTGTTGGGAGACAATTAACCTACCAGTAATATCTATGTAGTGTGGGAGGAAACCGGACAAGCACAGGGAGAATATACAAACTACACACAGTTAGAGCCATGGTGGGAATCGAACCCATGACCTCAGTGCTGTGAGACAGTAATGCTAACCATTACACCGTCCTGTATTTATAACACATGGTGGGGATAGAACCCATGACCTCAGTGCTGTGAGGCAGTAATGCTAACCATTACACCGTCCGTACTGTCCTGTATATATAACACATGGTGGGGATAGAACCCATGACCTCAGCGCTGTGAGGCAGTAATGCTAACCATTACACCATCCGTACTGCCCCGTATATCTAACACATGGTGGGGACAGAACCCATGACCTCAGTGCTGTGAGGCCGTAATGCTAACCATTACACCGTCCGTACTGCCCCGTATATAACACATGGTGGGATAGAACCCATGACCTCAGTGCTGTGAGGCAGTAATGCTAACCATTACACCGTCCGTGCTGCCCCGTATATATATAACACATGGTGGGGATAGAGCCCATGACCTCAGTGCTGTGAGACAGTAATGCTAACCATTACAATGTCCGTACTGCCCCGTATATATAACACATGGTGGGAATAGAACCCATGACCTCAGCGCTGTGAGGCAGCAATGCTAACCATTACAATGTCCGTACTGCCCCGTATATATAACATATGGAGAGAATAGAACCCATGACCTCAGTACTGTGAGGTGGTAATGCTAACCATTACACCATCCGTACTGCCCCGTATATATAACACATGGTGGGGATAGAACCCATGACCTCAGCGCTGAGAGGCAGTAATGCTAACCATTACACCATCCGTACTGCCCCGTATATATAACACATGGTGGGGATAGAACCCATGACCTCAGTGCTGTGAGACAGTAATGCTAACCATTACACCATCCGTGCTGCCCCGTATATATAACACATGGTGGGAATAGAACCCATGACCTCAGCACTGTGAGGCGGTAATGCTAACCATTACACCGTCCGTACTGCCCCGTATATATAACACATGGTGGGGATAGAACCCATGACCTCAGCGCTGTGAGGCAGTAATGCTAACCATTACACCATCCGTACTGCCCTGTATATATAACACTTGGTGGGAATAGAACCTATGACCTCAGCGCTGTGAGGCAGTAATGTAACCATTACACCATCCGTACTGCCCCATATATATAACACATGGTGGGAATAGAACCCATGACCTCAGCGCTGTGAGGCAGCAATGCTAACATTACACTGTCCGTACTGCCCTGTATATATAACACATGGTGGGAATAGAACCCATGACCTCAGCGCTGTAGGGCAGTAATGTAACTATTACACCATCCGTACTGCCCTGTATATATATAACACATGGTGGGGATAGAACCCATGACCTCAGTGCTGTGAGACAGTAATGCTAACCATTACACCATCCGTGCTGCCCCGTATATATAACACATGGTGGGAATAGAACCCATGACCTCAGCACTGTGAGGCGGTAATGCTAACCATTACACCATCCGTACTGCCCCGTATATATAACACATGGTGGGGATAGAACCCATGACCTCAGCGCTGTGAGGCAGTAATGCTAACCATTACACCATCCGTGCTGCCCCGTATAAATAACACATGGTGGGGATAGAACCCATGACCTCAGTGCTGTGAGGCAGTAATGCTAACCATTACACCATCCTTACTGCCCTGTATATATATAACACATGGTAGGAATCGAACCCATGACCGCAGTGCTGTGAGACAGTAATGCTAACCATTACACCGTCCGTACTGTCCTGTATATATAACACATGGTGGGGATAGAACCCATGACCTCAGCGCTGTGAGGCAGTAATGCTAACCATTACCCCATCTGTACTGCCCCGTATATCTAACACATGGTAGGGAAAGAACCCATGACCTCAGTGCTGTGAGGCGGTAATGCTAACCATTACACCGTCCGTACTGCCCCATATATAACACATGGTGGGATAGAACCCATGACCTCAGTGCTGTGAGGCAGTAATGCTAACCATTACACCATCCGTACTGCCCTGTATATATAACACATGGTGGGGATAAAACCCATGACCTCAGCACTGTGAGACAGTAATGCTAACCATTACACCATCCGTGCTGCCCCGTGTATATAACACATGGTGGGGATAGAACCCATGACCTCAGCGCTGTGAGGCAGTAATGCTAACCATTACACCATCCGTACTGCCCCATATATATATAACACATGGTGGGGATAGAACCCATGACCTCAGCGCTGTAGGGCAGTAATATAACCATTACACCATCCGTACTGCCCTGTATATATATAACACATGGTGGGGATAGAACCCATGACCTCAGTGCTGTGAGACAGTAATGCTAACCATTACACCATCCGTACTGCCCCGTATATATAACACATGGTGGGGATAGAACCCATGACCTCAGCGCTGTGAGGCAGTAATGCTAACCATTACACCATCCGTACTGCCCTGTATATATAACACATGGTAGGGATAGAACCCATGACCTCAGTGCTGTGAGGCAGTAATACTAACCATTACACCATCCATACTGCCCTGTATATATATATATAACACATGGTGGGGATAGAACCCATGACCTCAGTGCTGTGAGGCAGTAATGTAACCATTACACCGTCCGTACTGCCCCGTATATATAACACATGGTGGGGATAGAACCCATGACCTCAGCACTGTGAGGCAGTAATGCTAACCATTACACCATCCGTACTGCCCCATATATATATAACACATGGTGGATGTAGAACCCATGACCTCAGTGCTGTGAGGCAGTAATGCTAACCATTACACCATCCGTACTGCCCCATATATATAACACATGGTGGGGATAGAACCCATGACCTCAGTGCTGTGAGGCAGTAATGTAACCATTACACCGTCCGTACTGCCCCATATATATAACACATGGTGGGGATAGAACCCATGACCTCAGCGCTGTGAGGCAGTAATGCTAACCATTACACCATCCGTACTGCCCTGTATATATAACACATGGTAGGGATAGAACCCATGACCTCAGTGCTGTGAGGCAGTAATACTAACCATTACACCATCCGTACTGCCCTGTATATATATATATATAACACATGGTGGGGATAGAACCCATGACCTCAGTGCTGTGAGGCAGTAATGTAACCATTACACCGTCCGTACTGCCCCATATATATAACACATGGTGGGGATAGAACCCATGACCTCAGCGCTGTGAGGCAGTAATGCTAACCATTACACCGTCCGTACTGCCCCATATATATAACACATGGTGGGGATAGAACCCATGACCTCAGCGCTGTGAGGCAGTAATGCTAACCATTACACCATCCGTACTGCCCCATATATATATAACACATGGTGGATGTAGAACCCATGACCTCAGTGCTGTGAGGCAGTAATGTAACCTTTACACCGTCCGTACTGCCCCATATATATAACACATGGTGGGGATAGAACCCATGACCTCAGCGCTGTGAGGCAGTAATGCTAACCATTACACCGTCCGTACTGCCCCATATATATAACACATGGTGGGGATAGAACCCATGACCTCAGCGCTGTGAGGCAGTAATGCTAACCATTACACCGTCCGTACTGCCCCATATATATAACACATGGTGGGGATAGAACCCATGACCTCAGCGCTGTGAGGCAGTAATGCTAACCATTACACCGTCCGTACTGCCCCATATATATAACACATGGTGGGGATAGAACCCATGACCTCAGCGCTGTGAGGCAGTAATGCTAACCATTACACCGTCCGTACTGCCCCATATATATAACACATGGTGGGGATAGAACCCATGACCTCAGCGCTGTGAGGCAGTAATACTAACCATTACACCGTCCGTACTGCCCCATATATATAACACATGGTGGGGATAGAACCCATGACCTCAGTGCTGTGAGGCGCTCTTCACACCGTCGTAAGGGGCTGCGCTCCCTTAACCTGTGAACGCAGTTATTGCGTGAGTGAGGGTTATGTGATATGGGTGGATGGGAGGTGCTTGGGAGTGGTGTGGGTGTGTGAGTGGTGGGTTTGGGGTGGGGTGATGTAGGCTAGTTTGGCTAGGTGTAGAGTGCAGGGGTTGTTACTATAGTGGTGCAAAGATAGTGTGTGTGGTTTAATTGTGTGTGGGGGTGGGTAGGGGGTGTAGTCAGGGGCGTAACTATAGCCCCGCAGCCCCCGCCATGGCGGGGAGGCGCTGAGTAACTGTGGGCGCCGGTCTCCGCTGCGGGACTATGTTACGCTGTGTGTGGCTGGCCGGGACGTGTAGGCAGACGGCACCCTCCCCCTCGCCCTCCCATCCGCCTGCCCTCGTACAGTTAATCACCCCCCTTACCCCTCCTCGTGCCGCCGCCACATTCTCGCAGCGCAGATCTCCAGTCCTTCAGGCTCCGTCTTCTCCTGACGTACAGTGCTATTGAAAACTGCCCCTCAGAATATGGCTGCCCCCTAACAGCAGACAGTTTTTGTAGGGATGCTAGAGTAGGTGGCGGCCTCCTCTAGCATCCTTAAAATCTGTCTGCTATTAGGGGGCAGCCATTTTGTGATGGTATTATTTCATTAGCACTGTACGTCAGGAGGAGACGGTCCGGAGCCTGGAGGAGATCTGCGCTGCGGGAATGCGGCGGCGGCAGAGGGGTAAGGAGGGGGGGTGTTTAACTCTTGGAAGACCTAGGGGGGGGCGGCGCCTCCTATAACAGCGGGGGGGCGCAAAAATCCTAGCTACGCCGCTGTGTGTAGTGTTGTGGGGTAGGGGTATGTTGGGTTAGGAATTTTGTTGGAGTGGTGTAGGAAAGTTTAGGTAGGTGTACAGTGCATGTGTTGGTGGCATAGTGGTAGAAAGAGAGAGAGAGAGTGTGTGTGTGTGTGTGTGTTATTAGTTTGGGGTGGGGGGTGTATTGTGGTATTGGATATGTATTTGGTGTGGTGCAGGCTAGGTAGCATATAAACACATTGTAGGCGTGGGTATGGCAGGAGGGGGTGGCAGGCATCGGGCGCAGTTGCAATTATTAGGCACCTGTGCGAGTGTGAGCGGGTTGCGGTGGTGGCAGGAGGAGCTAGCAGGCAGCCGCCACACTTGTCACCATTGTGCGTAGCGTGTTGGGGGAACCTGCTGCCTTGAACCTGTCTGGCCTGTGCATGTTCCCTCGATACTTCCGGGAGCACAGGTGCTGGGCAGGGTGTTGTATTATATAGTTGTCTACATGTGGCATATGTTGGTGGTGTGATTGTAGGTGTGTGGTATAGCAGATAGGGAGGCACAGGGTGGTTGGGTGGGGACAGTGAGGCAGGATGGTAGGGAGGGGGCAGGGAGGCACAGGGCAGTTGGGAGGGGACAGTGAGGCACAGGGTGGTTGGGAGGGAACAGTGAGGCAGGATGGTAGGGAGGGGCAGGGAGGCACAGGGTAGTTGAGAGGGGACAGTGAGGCACAGGGTGGTTGGGAGGGAACAGTGAGGCAGGATGGTAGGGAGGGGGCAGGGAGGCACAGGGCAGTTGGGAGGGGACAGGGAAGCACAGGGCGGTTCTGAGGGGACAGTGAGGCACAGGGTGGTTGGGAGGGCACAGTGAGGCAGGATGGTAGGGATGGGGACAGGAAAGCACAGGGCGGTTGGGAGGGAACAGTGAGGCAGGATGGTAGGGATGGGGACAGGGAGGCACAGGGCAGTTGGGTGGGGACAGTGAGGCAGGATGGTAGGGATGGGGACAGGGAGGCACAGGGCAGTTGGGTGGGGACAGTGAGGCAGGATGGTAGGGAGGGGGCAGGGAGGCACAGAGCAGTTGGGAGGTAACAGTGAGGCAGGATGGTAGGGATGGGGACAGGGAGGCACAGGGCAGTTGAGAGGGGACAGGGAGGCACAGGGCAGTTGAGAGGGGACAGGGAGGCACAGGGCAGTTTGGGGGGGACAGTGAGGCACGAGGGTAGGGAGGGGACAGGGAAGCACAGACACAGGGGGCGGGATGTATTAATATACATCGCCGCCCTTCGCCTGCCAGAGGCCGCGATGCTACCGCCTATTTACTAACATATGCGGCTAGTATCAGGTTGCGGTGACGGAGACCCCCGCGATACCTGTAATGTAGTGTGCGGGGGGCCCGGTCACATCCCGGCGGCTGGCAGTGTCCCCCTGCGTCTCCTCCTCCCCCCTGCAGCCGGATGTCCTCCCGGCTGTGACACCTGCTGGGGGAGGAGGAGACAATTGAGGATGGGAGGGGGGGGGGGCGCAGACGACAGGCGGCGATAGAAGCCCATAGGCTTCTATAGGGTATCGCCACCCAGAGGGTTCCCGCGCCGAAGAGCGGCAGAAAATGGGGGCGCAGCCGGAGGACGCGCCATCCCGCGAGGCCACTCCCCCTTTTCATGAGGCCGTGCCCCCTTCGCCGCGCAAGAGTCCGACCTCCCAACTGCAGAAGTTGGGAGGTATGCTAATGGTAAATAGGAAAATGCGGTAAAACCCCTGTTTTACCGCATTTTCCCTTTAGCACATCCAGCCCAGGGAGTGAGATCCTTGCACATCTTACAGAGCTGTGCTTGCAACATTTTTTTAAAGCAGTGGAGGGGGTTGAAACATAGTGGATTTGACCATCTGTAGAAATGGTGACACCACATACACAGGTGTGCCTGCAGCAGCGCTCCATCCTGGCCCCCAGATTCATACACACATATATAGCAGTGACAGTGACACACACACACAGCCCCTTCCCTGTGTCACACTCACTTTTAGGCTGTGCTGCTGTCTGTGAAGCTGCAGCCCTGCAGCCCATAGGTAAACACCGCCACTGAGATAGAGAAATAGATATATATGTATGGTAGATGATGAAGTAAGCTGCGCTAGTCCATATATGTCTCTAGAGATACTCCTTTATTGTATGGTGCCGCGTATTTTCTCCTAGAAGCCGTTCCCCGGCTCCACCAATGTCATGTAAGGAAACCAGAAGGGAGAAGAGCACAATGAGCTAGATATTCAAATTTCTTTATATAATAAACAATGCTCACTTACATGTAAGATCAGGTGTATCAGCTTGCCAGCACGAGTATAATGCGGTCACATAACACCCTCCGTTTGCCGCTTAGAGCTGTGTAGCCTCTCCACGCTGTCTGCAGGGATCACCGATACCACACACAGAAATTACGTCACCGCCTTAGCCACGCCCAACGCGTTTCGTCACAAGAATAGGACTCCATCAGGGAGTGTGGATTAGTCCTGCCAGTCACTTGTTATATAGCGTCTTCAATTACATACAGCTTAGGTGCAATCAATTGTCATTTATAACTCTTTATGCATTGCTCGTCTCAAAGCTGTCCTATTTAACTTTTGATACATGCATATAAAAATACACATTTATATAAAAACAATACAATCATGATTTACTTTACATGGCAGGCAGATTATCATTGGTGTAGTATAGATGTAGGAGCCTTGTATACATCTGTTCTGGATAATGGTGGACTTCTAGCGGTCACATATCACCTATATAAAGATAGATCCCTCACAGAAGAATTTCATATATTTTTGATTAAAGCTATTGAAATGGTGATGAAACACAACTATATTCTGTTTCAAGAGAAATTCTTTCTCCAGCAATGCGGGGTTGCGATGGGGACGCTCTACGCACCCAGTCTAGCCAAGTTATACTAGAAAATAACATCAAATATAAAGAGCATATAAAATGCTTTAAAAGGTATATCGATGATATACTAATAATATGGCAGGGCGATATTTCCATATTCAACGAGTTCATGCTGGAAATTAATAATAATAATTAAAATCTCAAATTTACTTCCAATAGCAATACACATAAAATTGAATTCTTAGATTTTGTTCTAGATATCACTAATTGGCCTAATAACACATCAACTGAAACATCTACACACATTTAAAAAGTAGACAGTAAAGTGCCCATACACGTTACAATTATTGTATACAATATCGCATCTCATCATGTCTTGGTTTTGCGATGATATGAGATCTAGTACAAAAAGTATGTGCTGCACATACTATTTGTACGAGATCTCATCTCATCTCATTGCAAAACCGAGATGTGATGAAATGCGATATTGTATACAATAATTGTAACGTGTATAGGCACCTTAACAGTTATGTGCACTTTAAAAGTAGTCACTATAAAGAATGGTTACACAATACCCCTTATTCACAATTTATCAGGTTAAGAAGTGTCAGGATTGCCATTGATATCATTCTGGCCTGCAGTACCTCTGGTTTGCCGGAGGTGCTGCTGTTGTGTTTGGACTGCAGTACCTATAGATGGCCAGAGGTGCTGCTGTTATGTTCAGCTTGCAGTACCTCTGTGTGGCCAGAGGTGCTGCTGTTGTGTTTGGACTGCAGTACCTATAGATGGCCAGAGGTGCTGCTGTTATGTTCAGCTTGCAGTACCTCTGTGTGGCCAGAGGTGCTGCTGTTGTGATTGGACTGCAATACAGTACCTATAGATGGTCAGAGGTGCGTCTATGTTCAGCTTGCAGTACCTCTGTGTGGCCAGAGGTGCTGCTGTCATGTTTGGTCTGCAGTACCGATGGGTAGCCAGAGGTGCTGCTGTTCTGTTCTGCCTGCAGTACCTCTGAATGGACAGAAGTGTGGTTTCTGAGAGCAGTCCCAGTTTCAGCCAGCAGAGGAGTGAGTGACACATCACTATATTGTGGGATGTTTCCTGCTGGTGGAAATGATCTATTCTGATACTAAGAAGGTATCCTTCCATCTCCTATATAATATCCCAGATCTGTCACTCTGTGAGTGTGTGTATAAATGCTGGGTGGAGTCATGGGCGGAGTCATAGGCCTCTCAGCACCTATATGACTCCGCCCACACACAGTCACAGAGTGACAGAGAGGCACCATAGTTCTGATAATCCCACAAACAAACCCGCAGTGGCCGTAGAACAATCTGCACCCCTCTTCCTGCAGGCGGACACACTATTGTGCAGAGGCTGCGGCTTCCGTCACTGTGGCTGCCAGCTGGGGAAAGGTAGTACAATCAGACACCCTGCTGACACTCCCCACCCGGAGCGCCCCCCTCCCGCCCTGCAGCCGGACTGTGTCATGTGCCATTTCTCCAGACCCCCGTGACCGCCCCCCCTCCCCCGTGCGAATCACGGACTGACCACCCCACCCCCGATTTGCGGACCCCCATGACCCCCCTCCCGCGATTCGCGTGGCCCCCCGCGACACCCCCTCCCGCGATTTGCGGACCGATCCCGCCTCCCACCACCCCACCCCCGATTCGTGGAGCCCCCATTGCGACCCCCCCTCCTGCGAGAAGGGGGGGATGAGGTGCCGCCCCCAGCAGGTAAAGCCCATGGGAAGTCCGGCTCTACCGAGCAGGATGGCGGTATAGTGAGCAGTATCTGCTCTCAGTGTACTCAAGGTCCCCATACGACGCAATGATACTTTTTGTACATTCCCGGGGATCGCAAAATGCATACGTGCGATCTGATAACACCCGATAAAGCGCCGCATTGCACGCTGCTTATGGCAGGTGTACCAGTGGCATCACTAATTACACCCCCCCCCCCACGGTAGGGTTAACAAAAAGAGTGCCCCCCCACCCCCCGTGCAGCCGGTACCTCCTGTCCTCCTGCTGCCGGCGCTTCTGTCAGGACTCGGGTCCCGACTCTCCCGGCTCCTGCTGCTAATATAAAGTAACACTCAGAAAATGGCTGCCCACATAATGCAGACAGTTTTTGAGGATGCTAGAGGAGACGGCGGCCTCCTCTAGCAACCTTTAAAAATGGTCAGCTGTATGGGGGCATTTTCTGAGTGTTACTTTTTATTACCGTAGCAGATGGAGCCGGGAGAGCGGAGAGGACACGACAGAAGCACCGGCAGAAGGAGGTACTGCCGCACGGGGGGGGGGGGGACATAAGCATACCTCCCAACATGACCCTCTCCGAGAGGGACACAATGCTCTGCTCCTGGACTTCCCTCTTAATGTATAATTGCAAGCACCTGTATTGAACAGGGTAATTGATGAGAAAGGTGTTTCACCACAGGTGATGGCAATCAATAATTAAGAGGGAAGTCTAGAAACAGAGCAATGTGTCCCTCCTGGAGAGGGTCATGTTGGCACAGCGTTGCCGACTTATAAATGCTCCTCTCCAGGAGAAGCCCAGAGAGGAGACTTTCCTTACCCGATCGGGGGGCGGGGCTTGACTGTGACGTCATTAAGCCCCGCCCCCATTACGAGAAACAGGCAAAATGACTGATCTCTATGGAGGGGGCGGGGCTAAATGACGCGATTGTGCCATTTTAGCCCCTCCCCCTCCTCTGAGACCCGCGGATTGCGGCATTTAAATGCCGCGATTCGGGGGGCTCAGGGGGGTCCACCAGATTCCGGGAGGGTTGCCCACCCTTCCGGGGGGCCGGGAGGAGGACCCGATTTTCGGGAGACTCCCGGGAATTCCGGGAGGGTCGGCAACCCTGTGTTGGCAGGTATGCATAACTCCTGCCAGTGGGGACCCGCTCACCCTGTGTTGCCCACATTCCCCTATCATGCTTTACCACCCAGCCTCCTGCTCTCATGCACCCTAACTCCCACCCAGTAGGAGAAGACACTGACTCAGGGGCACCGGCCTGTACTCCTGTGCTGCCACGCTGGACCCTCACCCACTGGTAGAAGCTGCACAGTGTCCCCCACCCTCCTCTTTAGTCCTTCTTATGCCCACACACCCCTATCACTACCCAGCCTCCTGTTTTCCTGTGTCGTGACCACAATACAAACGTTCACAAATGAAGGGGGCGCAGCCCCTTACGCCGGTGTGAAGAGCGCCCGTAGGGCGCAATGAATCACCTAGGTAGTAACATATATATTGGGTTATTACAGAAGGCGTACCTAGATATTAGTAGGCTCCATAGCAAAAGTTGTAAGGGTCCCCTATTTAGAAACTGATGGTGTTAAATGTATGTAAAACATATTAGTTAGACAGCAAAGATGGCCCCCCCTCAGCTCTGGGCCCCATAGCAGCTGCACCCCTTGCACCTATGCCCCTATGGTAGATACACCTTTGAACCTTGCCCTATTTTTTATTTGTAGCTCTATGGGATGCGGGAAAAGCTGGTGAGGTTTTTCCATTCCAGATAACCTTCCTCATTCCCCTGTGATGCTGCCCCCCCCCCCTTATTTTCCCCTGTATCCAGATCCTACAGATTATAGACAGTTGTAATTTTGCCTATGAACAATAGAGGGCGACGTCTCCCAACATTTTCCTTTCCCATATAAAAGTTACCTTTGTGTTCCTGCTGCATTCAGCGCAGTTAAGAGCAGCAACGCAGCACAAAAGCTCTGCACCCCTCACTAGTCAGGCAGCGCTGCATTCACACTAAACTAAATATATGTATATTTCCAGCATTGTAGCTGCCTATTCTCCTTATTTACAATAGTGCAGATCACCAATTTCTCTGAGCTTTCTGTGCTGCACATGCCCTGATCTCTGGGAACATGACAGGGTATTGTCTAATCGCTGTGTCCAATTATCCCCCCAAAAATGACATAACTCTCCTGTTGGATAAAATTGGCCACAGCAGCCATCTTTATTGAAACAATACAATTTTAACAATAACCAAAAACATTCCCACGGAAGGTGGTCCCCGAGGCCCTCAATAAATCTATCCACACCTCTAAGCACTTCCAGGAGTTCTTACCCCCAGCCGATAGCGATTGGCTCGAGGGCACCAATTGTCAACACCCAGTGCTCATTAATTAACCTCACCCAGGGGAGTCCAGCCCCCTCATGGGGCCCTCCCCGCCACATAATTAAGCCTCAATGCCACTAACCTCGAGGACCCCCCTCCGCACAGGCCACTGTGACAAAAAGACATCCTATCAGTTATTCTACCTAAAACTCTAAAAAACAGGGAGGGTGGGTGGGGGCTGTTAAGAAAATTCTCCCAGAGACCCCTATCTCCCGCCTGAACCCTGCTTATATACCCCTCCAACACCCCGTTAAGCCCCTCCCCCTATGACCCTCTCCTTAGACACCCCTTCTATGACTATCCTGCTAGTCAGCTCCCTACAAACCCCTGTCAGGGGGGCCTCCCCCAAGGCTTTGCCTCCAGTCCGGCTCCTACATGACAGGGTATTGTCTAATCGCTGTGTCCAATTATCCCCCCAAAAATGACATAACTCTCCTGTTGGATAAAATTGGCCACAGCAGCCATCTTTATTGAAACAATACAATTTTAACAATAACCAAAAACATTCCCACGGAAGGTGGTCCCCGAGGCCCTCAATAAATCTATCCACACCTCTAAGCACTTCCAGGAGTTCTTACCCCCAGCCGATAGCGATTGGCTCGAGGGCACCAATTGTCAACACCCAGTGCTCATTAATTAACCTCACCCAGGGGAGTCCAGCCCCCTCATGGGGCCCTCCCCGCCGCATAATTAAGCCTCAATGCCACTAACCTCGAGGACCCCCCTCCGCTACCAAGCACGGGGTTAAACCCTTAACCCCGAGCGCCCCCCCCACATCCGGAATGCTGTTTCTATTCCCTCTTGTAGACCCAAAGACCAAACATCTATCCCTACAGCGTTAAGATGTACACCGTCCCCTCTCCAAAATGCCCCGGCACCAGACTCAAGTTCCCTGTGCCTCACCACCACAGCGCCATTTCTAGCCATAAAACGCCCAATTGCCCTGTTGACTTTGATCCGAGCCTTATTGATCTTGTCAGCCGACCTTGCATCCCTCCAATAATGGCGTGGCACAATATCCGACCAAACCGTGATCACTTCCGGAAACATCGCCCATAAACGTAGGAGATCAAACTTGATATCCCGTATCAACTCCCTAAATGGCCTGCCCCCAAGGTCATTCCCACCCACATGCAACACCAATATGTCGGGAGCCCTATCGAGCCGAACAAAGCGGTGAAATTCCTGTAACACTCCACTCCATACCATACCGCGCTTCCCCAGCCAGCGAACCACTGCTTCCTCTCTATCCAAACCTAGCTGGCGGCCGTTCGGTCTGACATCGGCCCGCAAAGCTCCCCAAAAGACATAGGAATGCCCTAAAATCCAAATCAGGCACGGGGGATGCCCTAAAACAGAAAGAACACAGTCAACCTCAACAATCCCCTAAACGAACATAGGAACGAAAACGAGACGATTCCCACCGCCCAATCTGCTTAATTAACTCATCCCCAAATCCCATTCTAGCAGCCTCAGTTGCGGCCCCAATGCGGAAAGAGTGACCCGCGTATTCCTCCCCCTTGAGGCCCAACGTCCGCAGTACTGTTCTAAACACACTTGTGAACTGGAACCGTGATAAAAAGGATCCATTTGCATGCATCAGCAAAGGATCCCTTTCCCTGCCCACTCTGACTTCCTTAAACATCCTTAGCCGTGCCACCGGGCACATATTTGAGCCTGGTACAGAGAAGAGAACTACCTTCTTCCCCCTCCCTAACTGATCCGTCTTAGACCTCCTCACCACTAGCTCCACCCTATCCGAGTATAAATCCACATCCTCTCCTAACAAACCTCCCGGCCTGGACACGCTTGGACTCACGAGCTCCCCAATCCGTAGTGCCCCGAAGAAGGCAAGCGAAAAGGCTACCCCGAACAACCTTTCCTCGAAATTGGAACTACAGACCTCCCCTAACTTCATGCCCATATTCTGCAACAACTGGAAAGACACCAGCCTTCTCTGATCCTGTACGACATGACCTCTCCTCCAACCTTTTAAAGCCTGCGCAATCAGGAAATTCTTCGTGACGTCAGGCCTACCGCCTGTACGAAACCCAAAAGCCAAGCCTGCCATGCAGCGCGTGATTTTTGCCACTGACCAACCAATCTCCTTACAATGGCCTATATATAGCAAGACAGCCAACTCGTCATCATCCTCCTTCAAACCTACTACTTCACGCCATTCTAACCAGATCCGCCATTCCTGATTGTATGCCGACCACGTATTCAGGGCCAAGGATTCCCTGATGAGCTGATCGACTACCCGTCCAGCAGAGCCCAGAGCCGACTCGGGAACCCGGTCCCCTCCCTGTCCGCCTCTGGTGCCAACTCCCGGAAACGTTCCCACTGTGAACGAGATAAAGAATCCGCAATGCCGTTAGAGACACCGGGAACGTGCCTAGCCACAACCCACAAATTCAAAGCCAGACATTCCAATACTAACTGCTGCAAAATAGTGACCACTGGCGGTGAAGATGCCGACAATTGGTTAATAGCCATGACAACCCCCAAATTATCGCAGTGAAAACAAATCTTCCTATCGCGGAATAGCTCCCCCCAAACAACTACTGCAACCAAAATAGGAAACAACTCCAACAATGCCAAGTTTTTGACCATGCCTCTCTGCATCCAAGACTCCGGCCACCGGCCTACACACCAATGTCCCTGGCAATATGCCCCGAAACCACCACTCCCGGCCGCGTCTGTGAAGAGGTCTAGCTCAGTAGCCACGCATGTGTTTGACATCCACAAAGCTCTGCCGTTAAAAGCTTCCAAAAAAGTTGCCCACACCCGCAAGTCCCCTTTCAACTCACTACCTAACCTGACAAAATGATGAGGAAGTACCACCCCTGCTGTCGCTGCTGCCAGCCTCCTGCTGAAAATGCGGCCCATAGGCATAATGCGACACGCAAAATTCAATTTGCCCAGCAAGGATCGCAATTCCCGCAATCTAATCTTCTTCAACAGCAATGCCCTCCCTACCTCGGCCTTTAAACCCAGCAATTTTTCCTCGGGCAAGCGGCACTCCATATTCTCGGTATCAATGACAATACCCAAAAAACTGATCACAGTCGCAGGGCCCTCCGTCTTACCAGGGGCAAGCGGGACCCCAAAGTCTGCCGACACCCTTTCAACAGTCCCCAACAATAAGTCACATACTCCGGTACCCCCAGGACCAATACATAAAAAGTCATCTAGGTAATGGATAACTGAACTGCACCCAGAGACATCCTTAACCACCCACTCCAAAAAGGAACTAAAGGCCTCAAAATAAGCACACGACAAAGAACAACCCATCGGTAAACAGCGGTCAACAAAAAACTCCCCGTCCCAACAACATCCCAACAAACGCAAACTGGTTGGGTGAACTGGCAGCAAACGAAATGCCGATTCAATATCAGTCTTTGCCAACCTGGCCCCTTTCCCAAACCGCTTCACCCACTGAACAGCCGCGTCAAACGATGTATAAACCACCGAGCAGATGTCGGGGTCGATGCCATCATTGACCGACGCCCCTTTTGGAAAAGATAAATGGTGGATAAGGCGAAACTTGTTCGCCTCCTTTTTAGGCACCACCCCCAATGGAGAGACTATCAAATCTGGCCATGGTGCCGACCCAAAAGGTCCGGCCATCCGACCCAGCTGCACCTCCTTAAGCAGTTTTTCCTGCACCACCTCTGGATGTTCCCTTGCAGACTTCAAATTCCTCTTAAAACTCCCTGAAACCTGCACGTCAGAAGGTATCTTAAAACCTTCCCTAAACCCCTCCTCCAACAACACGGCTGTCTGCTGGTCAGGATACCTACGCAGATAGCCCAGCATCCTTTCCAGCCGAACCGGTGTCTCCCCCTTTTGAATTACCGTCCCGTGACTTCCCTCTGAAGCATTTATTTGCACCATGGGTCCCTCCACACGAGGAACATTCATGTTTAAATTTGCATTTTGCCCCAAACCGACATGACCCGTCATTAAAGGCAAAGCAGAGTCCCTTCTGCATGGCCGTCCCATTTGTGGCCTCCCTCGGCCCCCCCCCTTCCCCACGAAAGGGCTGCCCACTTTTTATGGGGGCCGTCACCTTTAACCATAAAGCAATATCCTTATGGTCCCAACGTATGTTAGGGCGAACCGCCTTCCTCTGCCTAAACTGCTCATCGTACCTGAGCCAAGCCAAGCCCCCATAAACACGGTATGCCTCTCCTATTGCATCCATGTAACAAAACAAGCCTGAACAATTGTCAGGTGCCTTCTCCCCAATCACACTAGCTAAAAAAGCAAATGCTTGCAACCAGTTTGTGAATGACCGCGGTATCAGCCGATACCGCCGCCGTTCCTCCTCCTCCTTCTTCTCCTCCTTACGGGGCCTATCCAGATTAAAACGCTCTAAAGGGAGCAATGAAAATATATCAACGTATTCCCCTTTCCAAATCTTCTCCCTCACCTCCTGCTTCAGGTGGGCCCCCAATGGCCCCTCAAAGCATACATACACCTCCCCTTTTGCAGTGTCACTGAGCCTCCCACACTCCTCCTGCGTCCCAACACTGCCCCCTTCTGCCCCTGCACTACTGCTACTTTGTTCCCCGCCGGATACCAGCACCCCGCTGCTCACCGGCTCCCCACTGCTAACCGGCACCCCACTGTTAACCGGCACACTATTACTGACTGGCACACTAATGCTAGCTGGTGCGCCCGAATTCTGCGGCGCCCACGCTGCCGCCGGGGACGGCCCCGCCCCCTGCCGCAAACCCACCAACCAATCTGCAAAACCACTCAATAATTCAGTAAAACCCCTACTCATTTCCCCCTGGAGGGCTAACCCTCCCCCCCCCTGACTCTGCGCTAAAGCATTAACAGACATAGAGACAGACTCACCAGGCTGCCTGGGGGCTGTGAACCCAGCAGCCGCAGGTCCAGTGTCCTGACGAACCCCAGCCAATGATGAAGGACCAGGTATTTCTCCATCATCTGCTGACGCTGCCATCTCTCTTCTCCTGTCATCCCGACCCTCAGGTACAGCACCAGCCGGCGTGACCTCGTTGGAGGCGGAGCCAGCTGTGCGCCTCTCGCTCCGTGTACCAGGCCTGCGGTCCTCAGCCTGTACTTCTGCCCCCCTGGCACGACTCACCCCGCGCTGGGCAGCAGCATGCCCCGCATGCCCCGCCGCACCAGGTCTAGTACCATGCACCGTCGGATCTTCTTGCACGTGGGGGGGATCCCCCCCGCGCGGAGGGTTCCGCCTGCTGGTCGGATTCCTCCCAGACCTGGTCCTGCGGGCGGAAGGTGCCCGGCCCGCAGCCTGGCCCGGAGGGTCCCTAACGGGGCTCCGTGAACGGCGCTGAACCCTGGGGGACACAGATGGGCTAAAGCGCTCCGGAGGCCTAGACCTCCGAGGCCGTGCACCCGCTGGAGCAGCCTCCTGCGTTGCTGCTCCCAGTCCCCCCAGCAGACCTGACATCTGCTGCTGCAGCCACTCAGCCCCTCTGGTGCCCGCTGCCTCCCTGAGGGCAGCAAGCGCAGCGGAGACCTCCGCATCAGCGTTGCTTGGGGAAGCCATGGGAGATGCCACGCTGCTTGGCTGTTAAGGCTGTTAAGAAAATTCTCCCAGAGACCCCTATCTCCCGCCTGAACCCTACTTATATACCCCTCCAACACCCCATTAAGCCCCTCCCCCTATGACCCTCTCCTTAGACACCCCTTCTATGACTATCCTGCTAGTCAGCTCCCTACAAACCCCTGTCAGGGGGGCCTCCCCCAAGGCTTTGCCTCCAGTCCAGCTCCTACATAATGGCAGCACCACTTTCCTAGTGATCTCTGGGAACATAACGGCAGCACCACTTTCCTAGTGATCTCTGGGAACATAACGGCAGCACCACTTTCCTAGTGATCTCTGGGAACATAACGGCAGCACCACTTTCCTAGTGATCTCTGGGAACATAACGGCAGCACCACTTTCCTAGTGATCTCTGGGAACATAACGGCAGCACCACTTTCCTAGTGATCTCTGGGAACATAACGGCAGCACCACTTTCCTAGTGATCTCTGGGAACATAACGGCAGCACCACTTTCCTAGTGATCTCTGGGAACATAACGGCAGCACCACTTTCCTAGTGATCTCTGGGAACATAACGGCAGCAACACTTTCCTAGTGATCTCTGGGAACATAACGGCAGCACCACTTTCCTAGTGATCTCTGGGAACATAACGGCAGCACCACTTTCCTAGTGATCTCTGGGAACATAACGGCAGCACCACTTTCCTAGTGATCTCTGGGAACATAACGGCAGCACCACTTTCCTAGTGATCTCCGGGAACATAACGGCAGCACCACTTTCCTAGTGATCTCCGGGAACATAACGGCAGCACCACTTTCCTAGTGATCTCCGGGAACATAACGGCAGCACCACTTTCCTAGTGATCTCCGGGAACATAACGGCAGCACCACTTTCCTAGTGATCTCCGGGAACATAACGGCAGCACCACTTTCCTAGTGATCTCTGGGAACATAACGGCAGCACCACTTTCCTAGTGATCTCTGGGAACATAACGGCAGCACCACTTTCCTAGTGATCTCTGGGAACATAACGGCAGCACCACTTTCCTAGTGATCTCTGGGAACATAACGGCAGCACCACTTTCCTAGTGATCTCTGGGAACATAACGGCAGCACCACTTTCCTAGTGATCTCTGGGAACATAATGGCAGCACCACTTTCCTAGTGATCTCTGGGAACATAATGGCAGCACCACTTTCCTAGTGATCTCTGGGAACATAATGGCAGCACCACTTTCCTAGTGATCTCTGGGAACATAATGGCAGCACCACTTTCCTAGTGATCTCTGGGAACATAATGGCAGCACCACTTTCCTAGTGATCTCTGGGAACATAATGGCAGCACCACTTTCCTAGTGATCTCTGCCGCTGTGGGAGGAGAGGTGTCATCTATGGGTCTGTGAGCACCGCACACCCTGCTCCCATTATAGATACAGCGGGGTCTGCGTTCTCCCAGAGTGTGCCCTGCGCTAGTACCTACAGGCAGAATACAGAGACGTTACTGGGGAGAGCTGTACGCTCACTGGGACAGGCCAGTAAGGCAGGGTCTGCCATCGGTATAAATACAGCCAATTACAGGCCAAAACTGCAGATATTGGGGTCAATGTACTAAGCCTTGGAGAGAGATAAAGCACCTACCAATCAGCTCCTAGCTACCATGTTATAGACTGTTTGAATAGTAACAGTTAGGAGCTCGCGAGTTGGTACTTTATCTCTCCAAGGCTTAGTACATACTGTAGATCCAAATATTACACAGCATTTCATCATTTGTACAAAACAGACCCTTAGACCCAGTGGCGTAACTAAGTTTTGGGCACCCCCCTGCCGTTAGGGGGGGGGGCGCCCCCGCCCCGCCGCACACCCCTAATCCCCCGCCGCCCATGCAAAACCCCCCCCCCCCCAATCCCCTGCAGCCTTACCTATCGCGCTGGTCCCGGCCGCCTGGGGCGCTGACAGGGCTTGCACCGGCCTTGGGTGGGGCTACAATGGTGTGATTCACTACAAATTGCATCATCAGGTCCCCACTTGTATTCTTTTGTGGGTGGCTGGGTGGGGGGATGCAAAGAGGCCCCTGGGGAAGATGGGATCCTTGTCTTCCTTTCTAGGGGCCAAACACAAATTTTAAGAGCCTCTCAGCCATTCCCGGTGGGTAGGAAAGTCTGACAGCTCCACATTCACAAACATCAACAGTATATAAAATAACTGCAGTCAAATTAGAAACTGAGAGTTAAAGGTTCCCATAGACGGTGCGACAGGGCAGTGCGATGAGATGCGTGCTCCCGTGCTCATACCATCGCACAGCACATACTGTAGCACTAGATTGCATCGTATCTAGTACAAAAAGCATACAATGAGCTACAGCACAGCACCGTGCAGCTTCCTGTACTGGATATGATGCAATCTACTGCTAACAGCACGGGCTGCACAGACCTTATGAGCTGTGCGATGGGATGTGTACGGGAGCGGGCATCTCATCACACTGCCCTGTCGCACCACGTATGGGTACCTTAACACAATATAACACAAACTAATAATATAACAGTATAATATAACCCCATATAATAAAACACAGTATAATAATATAACACAGTATAATATAAAAGTTATAATAATAATAATATAACATTAAATAATAATATAACAGTATAATATAACACAATATACTAATATAACATTGTATAATAATAATAATAATAAAAAAGTTTAATATAACACAATATAATAATATTACACGTTTAATAATATAACACAATCTATATAATAAGTTGAAGAGTGTGTGTGTGCGTGCGTGTGTGCGTGCGTGTGTGCGTGTGTGCATGTCTGTCGCATTGCAGACACACCGTGGCACTCAGAGCCACCAAATTCAGCATCAAGATACCTCTGGACCCGGTGGTGTGCACCTCAAAGCCGTTTTTGGGAAATTTCACTTAGAAATATAAAAAAACACCAAGTTTTAATTTGCCTTCATTGATGATCTGGGGAAAATATTGACGATCTGGGAAACCGATGACGAAGGACAACTCCACACCTGATTTCATTGCTGTCATTGAGTATGAATGACACATTGGGCAGTATTCAATGAGCATTTTGGCGATGTGCAGCGAATCCTGTTTAGGATTCGCTGCACATTCGCCACTGCTCGCCGCGTTCCGGAGCCTCGCCGGCTCCAGTATTCAACGAGTCAGGGGCTCACTGCCCCTGACCGGTGAATTTTAACTCCTGCGGCGATGCCGCAGGGATCCTGAGGCGATGCCGCAGGGATCCTGAGGACGGCGGCAGGCAGGGAGATGGAAGTCTCCCTGCCTGCCCCAGAACGTTTGTGGGGGGGAGGTGGGCTCCCCGGGTGCCAGGCAGCACAGGCTGCTCCCCTGGGGTGTCAGCAGGGGACCGGGTATATTCACTACACCCGATCATGCATATGTAATGATCGGGTGAAGTGAATATGTGAATATCTAATGAGCGGCTTGGCTCCGGCCCCCTGCTGGCTGCTCTGTGTAAAAAATAAATAAAAAAATTCATTAAATATATATTCATGTGCTTACAGCACATGAATAAAAATAGCATGCCCCTGCTCAGAATAAAATTCCTGATTTTTTGACACCAAATGTAAAAAACAAAACACTTTATTTTAAAAGATCACCTTCCACTTCACCATAAAAAGATAGCGATTGCTACTCGGTGAATCATGGCGAAAAAAAACTTCAAATGTATTCGCCATGTGGTCATTGAATAGGGTGATTCACCGTTTTAGTCAGAAATTCGCCAAACAGCACAAATTCGCCATAAAAACCTGGCGAATCAGCCTCATTGAATACCGCCCAATGTAACATTATGGTGAAGGCTTTAAACAATTAAGAATAATTGAGGATATACATAGACCACACATCACACACACACGTACACATTGTACATGCACACACACACACACAGTACACCACATATGCACACACACACATATATACGTAGCGTACCTCACACACTTACACATTGGACAGATACACACAACAAAACACACACATAACACACCACATGCAGTACAACCAGGGCTATTTTTGTGCAGTCTCCAGCAGGAACTGAGGCCCTTATTCTAGTTCACTCTTTCAGACAAAATATTTCTTAGATGGGCAAAACCATGTGCACTGCAGGGGGGCAGATGTTACTTGTGCAGAGATAATTAGATTTGGGTGGGGTTTTACACCTGCCTCACCTGCAGTGCACATGGTTTTGTCCATCTAAGAAATATTTTGTCTAAAAGAGTGAACTAGAATAAGGGCCTCAGTTCCTGCTGGAGCCTGCACAAAAATAGCCCTGAGTACAACACAAACCCATATACACTACAACACACACCCAAAAACAATACAACAAACACACAGAACACACACACTTAAACATTGTGCAGAAACAGAAACACACAGAACACACACACCTAAGCATTGCCAGGATACGCACAGCACACTACACACACACATATATGTAGCGCACCTCACATTCGGCAGATACACGTAACACAACACACACATAGCACACCACTCACTGTACAACACACACCCACATTCACTACAACACGCACCCAAAAACAGTACAATACATAGAACACACACACAAACATTGCACAGATACACACAGCACACTACACACACACACACACACACACATTTATACATAGCACACCTTACGCACTTACACATTGGGCAGATACACACAACACACACACACATAACATACCTGTAAAAGCACAACACACCCACATTCACCACATACACCCAAAAAACAGTACAACACACAAAACACACACTTAAACACTGCACAGATACACAAAGGCACAACACACACATACCCATACTGTATATACATAGCACACCTCACACACTTACGCATTGGACAGATACATACAACACAACACACACAACCACATACACTGCAACACACACACAATAACAGTACAACACACACAAACACATAAAAAAAGAATTTGCCATTTATTTAACAGTCTGTACCGGCAAATAAGAACTGTACCTAATGTACCGTTTTTTTGTTTTTTTTTCTCCATATCTGTCTCTCCAGTCCTCCAGCCTGTCACTGCTCTCCCCGGCCAGTTGCACTGAGAAATCTTTGTCCTGGCCAATGCACCCGTTGATCAATACAAAGTGGGTACACTGCACTTACCCTGTTAGTCAGTTGGATATCAGGCACTGCTCTGCCTTAAGGGTTTCCCAGACTCTTTTGGTTCATAGATAACGTTTGGTCGATGGGCATGAGCGCTGCATGTATTTGTTTGAATGTTATGAGTGTAAAAAGTTGAAGAATAAGACTGAGATGAAGATTTGTCACGTTAAAATGTACAATTTACTCAATAAATCATGAAATAAATATTTCATAGAAGTACAATCAAGAAATGAAAGTAGGATTAAAAAATAAATTCTTATTCAAACTGATAATTGTTTAGATGGGGGTGGGTTGCGAAACAAATCTATAGGTGGGGGGTATGGATATTGTGGGCATGATTGGTGTTTGGTACACCTACAGGGGGTCCCCAGATGATGAGAAATTCTCACTACAGTGTCACCGTAGGGGGATTTCCAATTGGGGTTCAGGTGGTCTTTTAAGGACCCCTATACAATCCCGTTGGTCTCTTCTCCTGGAGCCTATGGTCTCACTCAGTGATTGACTATCATTAAGGGAGACAGTAGGCTCAAGGAGAAGAGACCTACAGGATTGTAAAGGGTCCCTAAAACCGTGTCACTGTGACCGTGACACTGTAGTGGAAATCCCATCAATTGAGGACCCCCTGTAGGTGTACCAAACAGCAATTATGCCCACAATATCCATACCCCCCACCTATAGATTTGTTTTGCAACCCACCCCCATCCAAACAATTATCAGTTTGAATCAGAACTAATTTTTTAATCCTACTTTCATTTCTTGATTGTTCTTCTATGTACACTTATATTTTTTTCACGATTTATTGAGTAAATTGTACACTTTAACATGGCAAATCTTTATCTCAGTCTTATTCTTCAAGTTCTTACACTCCCAACCTTATCAATGCACCCATTTATGATTGCGATGGCTGGATCGGTTGATTGGCCCGGCAGGTGTAGGGAATAATTTGTCCCATTGCACCCGTTCCGAGTGGTGCATTGCAGTGGTGCGGGTAGCGTGCATTGCATCATGACATGTGGCCAGGCCCGTGGACCTGCTCCCACACTCAGGGGCTGCCCCACTGTTTGGTAGAGATGCCTGGTGCATGTGCTTTACAGATCTCCAGACCTCAGAGACTGCTGCAGGCAGGATCGGTGAGGGGAGTGACAGTGGCAGGGTTAATTATGGCGCGGTAAGTAACGCCCACCCCGGTCCCTTCGCACTCAGCGCCTGTAATTACACACCCTAGAAACTGTACAATTTGAAAGTATAGAAATGGAGGTGTGGCCATGTCCCTTTCTGATTTTGTACCGATTTCTGACCCTCAGATGTTGGAGGATATGTCATACAGCAGGTGCTAAATCTCAGGAGCGGATGTGGAATTCATCAACACATACAAGTTATACTCAAGAGCGTTGTGTTTCAAACAACAACACCACACCTGATTTCATTGCCGTCATTGAGTATCAATGCAAACACATTCTAACATTATGGTGGAATCTATAACAAATTACAATCTTAGGTCTTTGGCACAGCATACTGTAAGATGACATTTTTCAGCAATTTTGGAAATAAAAAAAACCAAGGTTTTCCCGGGCAATGCCGGGCGGGTCAGCTAGTATAATAATATAACACAGTATTATAATATAACACAATATACTAATATAACATTGTATAATAATAATAATAATAATAATAATAATAATAAAACAGTTTCATATAACACAATTTAATAATATTACACGAATAATAATATAACACAGTATAACAATATTAGGTACTTGTGTACAATCACGGCTCCCACGATGTCCATCGTATAGGAAAAAATCGCATCGCATGCGATCGCATGCAATTTTTTTACAGAAATGCATCCAAATGCATTGAAATTAGTATCAAACATGTTCAATGGCCCCCAAATGTCATTTTTGAGGCTGTACCACCCCCACTATCAACGCGAACCCGAAGCGTGGCAAGCGCAGCCAGCCCGCGAGGGGCGGCGGTACGCGTCCTACGACCTTTTCATACCCCCACTATCCACGTCGGCGTGGAGTTGAGAATAGAATGTGTGGCGAGCGCAGCGAGCCACCGAGCCCGAAGCGTGGCGAGCGGACACGGATACCTTCACAGGTATACGCGTCCCCTAGCGGGCTTCACAGGTGTCTGCGTCCCCTCGCGGGGCTCACTGCGCTCGCCACACTTTCTATTCTCAACTCCACGCCGACGTGGATATTGGGGGTATGAAAAGGTCGTAGGACGCGTACCACCGCCCCTCGCGGGCTCGCCACGCTTCGGGTTCGCGTTGATAGTGGGGGTGGTACAGCCTCAAAAATGACATTTGGGGGCCATTGAACATGTTTGATACTAATTTCAATGCATTTGGATGCATTTCTGTTAAAAATCGCATGCGAGGCGATCGCATGCGATTTAAAAAAAATAAAAATGCTAAAACCTGCAAAAATCGCATGCCATTGCATGCCACTACATTTGGCATGCGATGGCATGCGATGGCATGCGATGGGAGCCGTGAAAGTACACAAGTACCCAATATTATACGGTATAATAATATAACACAATATAATAATATAACACAGTATAATAATATAACACAATATACTAATATAACACAATATAATAATATTACACAGTATAATAATATAACACAATATACTAATATAACATTGTATAATAATAATAATAATAATAAAACAGTTTAATATAACACAATATAATAATATCACACGAATAATAATATAACACTGTATAATAATATAACACAATATAATAATATAACACAACTAGTCTTCAGGCCAATCCGATGGAGGTGTGACAGTTTATCTTATATAATTCTCAAAAGTTTTGTAAAGTGAAAATGTTTTTCATGCAATGGAACCTTATAGGCCTTTAACCCCTTCGGTGGTATGGCTGGAAATTTCTCGTTCTGAGCTGCACTCAGGATCAGTCTCTCCTGAGACATTTCCGGGCATGGCACTGTAAAGATAGGGGGCGCCAGTGGTGCTTACAGCGGTGAACCACTGGCGCACCACCATCCTCCTGTCGCTGATCCCCCCATTGACGATCCTCTGCATCACCTCCCCCCTCCCTCTTAACCGATCCTCCCGGTTGCTGCTCGGGGCCGCTTGGGGAGGTTCGGCCTCACACGGCCATTTGTGTTCAGGTATCCAAACTAAGCGCCAGATACCGAGAGCTCCTGAGCCCCCCAAAGCTCCAAGCAGCCCAAAATTTCTCCGAAGCTGGCAGCAGCAGCCCCAGGGGAGCAGGGGCTGGTGCAGTCGGCAGCGGCTGCCCCTTCTGTGGTGAGTATTTTTGGGTCAGGACAAACCTGCCCTGGTTTCCTGTCCCAGGAAAACCCACCACTCAAGGCATACCTCCCAACATGACCCTCTCCAGGAGGGACACAATGCTCTGCTCCTGGACTTCCCTCTTAATTTAGGATTGCCATCACCTGTGGTGCAGCACCTTTCTTATTAGTCAACCTGTTCAAAAAGAAGGTGCTGGCAATCATAAATTAAGAGGGAAGTCCAGGAGCAGAGCATTGTGTCCCGCCTGGAGAGGGTCATGTTGGGAGGTATGCTCAAGGGGTTAAGGGTCCACTTAAGGGAATCTGTTTATTGTGCTGTATTCAGTGCCATTGAGGGGGAGCAGGTTTTTTTTTTTTACGTGGGCCCGTGTCTGATGGAGGGTCCCGGGTCCTGTGCCCCCCTACCCTGCTGCAGAGACCAGGCCGTGGTAGTAGAGAGCAGAGGGTGCCGCAGCAGCACAACCTCTCTCCCCCGCTCAGCACATGCTGCTCAGTGCCATGTGCTGAGCGGGGGAGAGAGGCAGCTGCAGCAGTATCCTTTTTAAAGTGAAGTACTGCCAATGACCACTATAGGCCAATCGAAAGACCAAATAGTGAAACCAAAGTTCTATGTTTCAAACTTCCTGTTTATGGACAGAGGGAGCTTTGAATATAATTATATAGCACAGTATAGTAATACTAGGTGATTCATCTTGCCCTGTCAGCGCTCTTCACACCGTCGTAAGGGTCTCCGCCCCCTTAACCTGTGAACGCGTTTGAGGGAAATATGGTGACTATAATATGGAGGATTGTCTGCTGTGGGTGTGGAAGCTTGGGTGGTGTGGGTTCGTGGGTACTGTGGGTGAGGGAGGTGCAGTGTTGCTGTGGGTGGGTGCAGGGGTATTGCAGGTTGAGGCAGTCCGGATGGGCGTGTGTAGTGTGTGGGGGCAGTTGTTCCACGGGAGGAGGAGTGGCAGGTGCGGGGTTGCTGCAGGTTGGGGATGGTGTTTAGTGGTGCTGTGGGTGTGGGAGGGTGGAGTGCGGGTGTCCTGCAGGTGGTGGAGTTGTAGGTGCGGGGGTGCCATATGTGGGTGGTGTGGGATGGTGGGTGCGGATGGTGTTGGAGGGGTGGGCGTAGGGTGTGCGGGGGTGAGGGACAGGGTTTTGGCATGTTGTGGATGTGGGAGAGGCCACTGTGGGATGGGTGGGGGAGGGGTCGGTGTACTGAAGGTGGGGGTGGGGCGGTTGGGGTGTTAGCGGAAGTGGATGCGGGGGTGCAGACATCGTAGTGGCCATTACATATTATAAAAGACACCGTAATGCACATTACATATTAAGTTACACACCGTAATGCACAAGACATATTACGCCGCACACCGTAATTTGTTCCGGCATGAGAGAAGCCTCTGAGTGACACAGACACAGAGGCAGGTAGAGAGACCCGGCGGCGGCATGCACATCTGACGGACACAGGTAGGCAGCCAGCAGCACACAGACTGCACAGCAGGTGGCAGTGGGAGTAAGACAGATGGGCCCTGGCCAGGCTCCAGGGCCCTTGAGATCGCCGGGCCAGGTCACACATGTCCCTCCCCTCCTCTGTCAGCAGCCCTGCTCCCACCCACGGTTTGCGGCTGCAGCTTATGGGGGTGTGTTTGTTACCTCCAGGCATGCCCCTGTTCTGCATAAAGGCCTCCTCCAGCGATGATGTCATGGTTCCTCTTCGCGTGTTCCCTGGGAACTTTAGCATGGCTTTTAAAGTTGTGTGGCGGGTGCTTGACCTACTGTGTGTGTCCACATGTGCGGACATTATAGTTGTAATGTTGGGCGGTCTGCTGCAGCTATAGGGGGTGTTGTCACTCTGTGACTCCGCCCATGACTCCGCCCAGCATTATAGACACACTCACAGAGTGACAGTTCTGGGCTATTATATGAGATAAGAGATAGTAGGTGGTTCATCTATAATGGCTCCATAGTGCCACATGCATAATCCACCCGCAGTGCCACATCCCTAATGGCCTCCGCAGTGGCAGATCCTTAATGCCCCCCGCAGTGGCAGATCCCTAATGCCCCCCGCATTGCCACATCCCTAATGGCCTCCGCAGTGGCAGATCCCTAATGCCCCCTGCAGTGGCAGATCCCTAATGCCCCCCGCAGTGCCACATCCCTAATGGCCTCCACAGTGCCACATCCCTAATGCCCCCCGTAGTGCCACATCCCTAATGGCCTCCGCAGTGGCAGATCCCTAATGCCCCCCGCAGTGCCACATCCCTTATACCCTCATAGTGACCCCTGTAGTGGCAAATCTGTACTGCTCCTATAGTGACAAATTCATAATGGACCATAGTGCCACATCCATCAGGCCCCCCCTAGTGGCACATCCATAAGGCCGCCACAGAGCCACATACATACTGGCCCTCATAGTGGCCAGGCAAAGGCGAATGGAGCTCCTGTGGGTGGGATGAGGAGGGGTGGGGCCGTAATCGAGCTCCCATGGCCGGGCTAAGGAGGGGGGAGGACCGGCATGTAGCTGCAGCATCCGGCCGGAGGGCGGGGAAAGAGAGCTACGCAGCTGGGCAGGGACGGGCTGGGCAGCAGCTTGTGTACCTCTCAAATGGGTCCTGCCGCCGCATGGAAAAACATAGGCAAAAGCAGCATGCGTGTGGGTGGCAGTGGGCCGGCAGGAGTAGGTCCGCCCTTGGGGGGAGCCGAGGTCCAGGGCTGCTGCAGGGGAAGGAGCAGCAGAGAGGGAGGCAGGGCAGGCAAGGTGGGAGAGTGCCGGGACAGGCAGAGGCTCAGGCGGGAGGGGAAGTCGGCTTAGAGGGACACTGCGGGAGGGGTGTACGGTGCTAGGGGTTTTGGGGTGTGTATGTGTGGGTGGGGGAGGCTTATGTAGAGGATCGGCCAGGGCACTACCTACCTCCTGTAATTGTGACTAAGGCACCTGCAGCATTTGCGTCCCCAGCATGGGCCGACCAGTGTTGGAAGGCACAGCCATCATAGTAGTAGGCGTGCGGGCAGAACTGTCAATCTGTATTCCCTGCTGGGTGGGGGGCGGAGTTCATTGTCTGACTCCGCCCAGCTATTACACACAGTTGATTGACAGATCTGGCTAAATATATAAGAGATTAACACAATATAATAATATAGCAGCATAATAATATAACACAATATAATAATATAGCACAGTATAATACAGAAGAACACAATAAAATAACCTAACCGTATAATAATATAACACAATATAATAATATATCACAATATAATAATATAACACAGGCACTAATTAGTCACATAGCTGCATATCTCTATGACATAGTGAAACTCTGACATGTAATAAGACTTTTGCAGACAAATCCACTAATTGATGTAATTACAGACTTATATCCTCTTGTAGCCTTTTACAGGCCTCAAATCCCCAGTGACAGCACCAGCACCTTTCCCTGTGGAGTCATCACAATAAATATTACATGTTGCACACAACAGATCATACAGCTCTCCCTGAGCCGGTAACGGATGCATTTATCCCGAATATTTTCCAGATATCTTCCTTTACCCAGGATGTCTCAGGTGCTGCCTGCCCATATGAAGTATCACCTGTATGTATGGGTGACTACGGAAGATATTAGAGATAACAGATCACAGCTGCTGCGGTCCTCCGGAAGCAGCCTCCATGGGTGACATCATCAGAGAAGGATCTGCAGGATCCCTCACAAGCAATAGGCGTTCTCACACTCGGTAGAACAGATTAATTACATGTCATTTCCATTCAATTTTGACCCCGTTCACAACATATTGGCCAAAGGGCGGCTGGCTAAACTAAGCAACGGAGCAGCAGCACAAACCCACGGCAGGTACATCTGTTCAGTAAGGAGTTGCAAATTAGTCCCTTATACCCACTTTTAAGTTGGATTTAAAAAGGACATGCACAGTTTGACAAGGGGGTTAATTATATTATAACTTTGTAAAATAAATCTCAAGACTTAACCATGAATTACATAACTTGGAGGAGGTGACTAGATAGTTACCGTCCCTACCTCTTCTAACTTTGGCCTCACAAACATCAGGGTTTGGGTAAAACTAATGCCACACCAAAGAGGTAGGGTTTTTTGGTCTTCAGTTCCACTGTTGCTTTTTGGGCACTGATTACTGACATTTTAATACGACACATTTACCCCTTTTTAAACAATGAAAAACGTTTTTGATTACAGGTTCCTTTTCCTTGACTTTCTGATTCGCATCAGGTGCCAGTATTTGGTTGCTGCTCCTGCTCTTCTATTGATAGTTGTTCTAAAAAATATATTTTTTTTTCACAAATGACAACTCGCACTGCAAAGTCACAGTGCTTAACAACAACAACATCATCACTGTGCTGTGCACCAATGTGCTGCACTTAGGTAACAGCACAAATGTGACAAAAATACATAATATAGTTCCTTTGACAAAAAATACAACTAAATTCCTGTAATTTTTAACAATCCAAAACCTAAAAATTCAAATTTTAAATCCACACCGGATTTTGGTTCAGAATTGCACATGTCTAATGTAAGTAAGGACAGGGCTGCATGTGACAAGGGCAGTGACATGACGTACTGACATATATGATGAGCAACGCAAAGGGCGGGTCTACTAATAAGAGCAGCCCCACGGCTGCCTGGACTTCCAGGTTTCTTACCAGGAATTCCCTCTGCACATGCGCAGAGATGCTGGTGGCCGCAGGGCATGTTGGGAGGTATCAGTGAAGGATCCCTCACACAGCAGCGCTGTAGAGAGGAGCCATAGGCTTCCATGGGTTTATGCCATCTAGAGCAAGCATAACCCTCCACAGCAAAGCCCCGCCAGGAGGTGCTTTAGTACATTTAAACATGCAGTAGAAAACCAGAAAACAGCATTTTTACAGCATTTTTTCTTTAGTACAATCCGCCCAATATGAGGAGAGGAATAGAGGCAGCAGGAAGCCACAGACTGAGAGTTATATAGTGGGAGGAGCAGGGTCCCCAGCAGCACAGAGTATATCAGGAGATGAGGGATGTGTCAGTGCGGACAGGGCTGCATGTGACAGGGGCAATGACATGATGTGAGGAGAGGAATGGGGGCAGCAGGAAGCCACAGACTGAGAGTTATATAGTGGGAGGAGCAGGGACCCCAGCAGCACAGAGTATATCAGGAGATGAGTGATGTGTCAGTGAGGACAGGGCTGCATGTGACAGGGACAGTGACATGATGTGAGGAGGGGAATGGGGGCAGCAGGAAGCCACAGACTGAGAGCTATATAGTGGGAGGAGCAGGGTCCACAGCAGCACAGAGTATATCAGGAGATGAGTGATGTGTCAGTGAGGACAGGGCTGCATGTGACAGGGGCAGTGACATGATGTGAGGAGAATGGGGGCAGCAGGAAGCCACAGGCTGAGCATTATATAGTGGGAGGAGCAGGGTCCCCAGCAGCACAGAGTATATCAGGAGATGAAGGATGTGTCAGTGAGGACAGGGCTGCATGTGACAGGGACAGTGACATGATGTGAGGAGGGGAATGGGGGCAGCAGGAAGCCACAGACTGAGTGTTATACAGTGGGAGGAGCAGGGTCCCCAGCAGCACAGAGTATATCAGTAGATGAGTGATGTGTCAGTGAGGACAGGGCTGCATGTGACAGGGGCAGTGACATGATGTGAGGAGGGGAATGGGGGCAGCAGGAAGCCACAGACTGAGAGCTATATAGAGGGAGGAGCAGGGTCCCCAGCAGCACAGAGTATATCAGGAGATGAGTGATGTGTCAGTGAGGACAGGGCTGCATGTGACAGGGACAGTGACATGATGTGAGTAGGGGAATTGGGGCAGCAGGAAGCCACAGACTGAGAGCTATATAGTGGGAGGAGCAGGGTCCCCAGCAGCACAGAGTATATCAGGAGATGAGTGATGTATCAGTGCGGACAGGGCTGCATGTGAAAGGGGCAGTGACATGATGTAATGAGGGGAATGGGGGCAGCAGGAAGCCACAGACTGAGAGTTATACAGTGGGAGGAGCAGGGTCCCCAGCAGCACAGAGTATATCAGGAGATGAGTGATGTGTCAGTGAGGACAGGGCTGCATGTAACAGGGGCAGTGACATGATGTGAGGAGGGGAATGGGGGCAGCAGGAAGCCACAGACTGAGAGCTATATAGAGGGAGGAGCAGGGTCCCCAGCAGCACAGAGTATATCAGGAGATGAAGGATGTGTCAGTGAGGACAGGGCTGCATGTGACAGGGGCAGTGACATGATGTGAGGAGAATGGGGGCAGCAGGAAGCCACAGGCTGAGCATTATATAGTGGGAGGAGCAGGGTCCCCAGCAGCACAGAGTTTATCAGGAGATGAAGGATGTGTCAGTGAGGACAGGGCTGCATGTGACAGGGACAGTGACATGATGTGAGGAGGGGAATGGGGGCAGCAGGAAGCCACAGGCTGAGAGTTATATAGTGGGAGGTGCAGGGTCCCCAGCAGCACAGAGTATATCAGGAGATGAGGGATGTGTCAGTGAGGACAGGGCTGCATGTGACAGGGGCAGTGACATGATGTGAGGAGAAGAATGGGGGCAGCAGGAAGCCACAGACTGAGAGTTATATAGTGGGAGGAGCAGGGTCCCCAGCAGCACAGAGTATATCAGGAGATGAGGGATATGTCAGTGAGGACAGGGCTGCATGTGACAGGGGCAGTGACATGATGTGAGGAGAAGAATGGGGGCAGCAGGAAGCCACAGACTGAGAGTTATATAGTGGGAGGAGCAGGGTCCCCAGCAGCACAGAGTATATCAGGAGATGAGGGATATGTCAGTGAGGACAGGGCTGCATGTGACAGGGGCAGTGACATGATGTGAGGAGAAGAATGGGGGCAGCAGGAAGTCACACACTGTGAGTTATATAGTGGGAGGAGCAGGGTCCCCAGCAGCACAGAGTATATCAATAGATAGGTGATGTGTCAGTGAGGACAGGGCTGCATGTGACAGGGGCTACTACACCCATAATTTAAGACAGTTGCCAAGAGTAGGGGGGTTTCTGTGCAACCAGAACCACCCCCCCCCCCCCCCTGCATTTGCCTATGGTCTATACAGCTCCTGAAATGAAATTACAGCATTGTTATATAAGAATGTCATCCGGCTGGTTGTGTTTTCTGTGTACATAGTATACTGTCATGTACAGTTGAATCATTGGAGTATATGTAAAAATAAAATAGATTAATATCTTACACTAATAATGTATAAAACTTTAATAATCTATAAATCTAATTATATCACAGTATGATTCATTGCTTCTCTCTCATCCAAGCGGTGTGTAAAACATTTCTCCTCCTCTGCACCAAGCACATAACCGCTGAGTAGGAGAATCACAGCTTAATAAATCTGGGTAATATTTCATTATGCTGGACACTTGCCAGTCACCTGGCTCTTATCCCGCCCTCCGATGGGACAACGTGTTCCTGCACTCTGCGCAACCCAGCGTCTCAGCAAGGTGCACTTACATCGCATGGGGGGTGTGTTTCACTGCCCAGATCCCCTCTGCGGTGACATAAATTGTGCACCATCTAGACTGCTTCCATCTGCTACACCATAACCAACAGGATGATAGGCAATGGCGACAGGCACATGTCCGACACGAACACTAGGCCGACATGGCGACGGTCCACATGAGTTTTTCACAGTTTTTTCTTTGTTACGATCCACGTGGACAACAATCGGGAGCAATAAAGTTCGCCAAGCACAGCGGTAGAGGAGGGGAAGCACTAGACTAATTGGGAGTCCACGTCGATAGATGGCGATATGGACACAGAAAAACCCATGACAAACCCATGTCGACCTTTTCATGTTTCGACCCTTTCCATGTTCACCTATTACTTGTATTAACCTTTTGACTATGGTTGACTAGTTGTCTTTTGTGAATGAGTCTGGTTGGATTAGCGTCCCATATGATCTGCACTATATACTGTAGCCATGTTCTGTAGTGTATGAGTTGCGTACTGTGATATGTAGCATCTTGTGCTCACTGTGAAGCCACGCCTCCTGGCGCATCTGCACCTGTTACTGGACATAGACAGGGGGCGGAGCATCTGCTACTAATTTAACGTCTGCGCCCAACTCACGTTACGCCCCATAACGTTACCTAATCTTATGATCATTTGAGAATCAGTAAAACGGCTCAGGCACGTGTGTAACATATGACATACATGTGACATACATGTGCCAGTAATGTCTGACATTCTGTGACTTCTGACAGCTGAAGCAAGCCCAGCGATTGGCCGATCTCCAGGCCCTGTCCCGCCTATGCACCCTGTGTGATTGGAGAGGATCAGCGCCTGTCATCCCAGGAACAGGACTCCTGTCAGAGGCGCTGATTGGTTGTGATTTGTGTTTTTACAGTGTTGGTTATTAATGTAAAGTTGTTATTTTGGACAAGTTGGGGCAAGAGAATAATTATCCCTCGCATGACTGATGTGCGGGTTCCGTGTGCAGAGTTTAGGGCAGGAATCCAGCAGCAGCAGGAACACGATAAATACCAGATATAGGAATCAATCTGACACGTTTTCATTAAGCTCTAAATTGGTTTCACAAGCGCAGCCATTCATTACTATAATGTCTTCGTTATAGCAGGCAGGAAAGTGTTACTACCTGTCATATCATCTTATAATGCCACAGACTGGCCATGGGTGCCGGCATTGTCCCATAATACCTAGGGGCAACGTATTGGCAGGGCAGGGAGCACCTTGTGCTGTTTAGAAGGACCTCAGGACTCTGGTGCACACATTAAGGGCCTTATGGTGACAGTGATTCGCCCGCACCGCCCATTCGCACGCCGAATTCATTCGCAAGGCTTGTGAACGGATGTTATACTTGAACGTCCATTCGCATGCCAGTGGGGACCTCTCCCATCCTTCGATGGTCAATGACTATCGAATGATGGCGAAGGCGCACGCATATGTAAGGGTGGCCCAGACCACTCGTACATACAGTATGAGCGAAGAAATACAGGGAATTGGGTGGGCAGCTGACATCCGGTTATGTCAGCTGCCCGCCCCCCGCATGTGCGTCACAACCGCATTAGCATATGTCCGCCCAGTGTTTGCATGGGAGCGCCAATGCAACGCAGGGATACACAAATGCTAAAGGCCCAGCACCCCACCACCTGGGGGCATGCACCGAGCAACCAGACTGCTCGCAGAGTTTGCACACACCCAGCTTATACACATGCACAGACATGCGGCTGCGCATATGCAAAATACCGGTCCCCGTGCGAACAAGCGGCGGCTGCAAATGAACCAGAGTACAGCACTAAAGCTGCACTACCATCTAGCAACAAGTTTCATCCGCCTCTTTAAAATGGCGCATGAGGACTGAGTGAGTGGGTTGGTCCTCTCCATGCCGCCGTTTGCACCTGAGGTCCTTGGTTCTTTCTCACAGCCCCTGCTGAAAATTGTAGTATCTGTTCCTAATATTGGGTCTGGACTAACTCTTGGTAGGGAATAAGGAAAGACTGGACTGAGTATACATTCAGATGCTAGAGGCTGTGGCTGGGCATAGAATGGAGAAAGGTCTGGTTGAGTATCTTCTACCCATCCAGAGGTGGTCTGGTGACTGCTGGTGGGCCAGTTGGAGAAAGACCGGGACTCGCGTAGATGACTCTACAAGGGTTTATAGTCCATGATAGAGAGTCAGCGAATAGCCCAGTTTAGTGTCCCTTCTTATTCTGGGGATTGGAAAGGAACCTACATATTGAACAGATAATTGATTGGACTGATGCTAGAGGGGCGACTGCTTGAAGCCCGAGGTGTTATGTTCCCCTAGTGATACCTGAACCAGAGTTGTCTGAACATGCGCTGGTGATTGGCACTTAGCACTATGCACTTTCACTTTCAGGTTACATTTCACGTAAAGGGAAAATTTTTACACCCCCACTTTAATCATATATATTCATTCCCACTTTGATTGTTATTTTTTCACATTATTTGTTTGCTTTTGTAACTTTTTTGGCTGTAGGCATGACCCTTATGGGCTTCCTGCTCCCCATGTACTGAGGCTCTCTACTCATGGGGAGAGCTGAGGGTTTTCGATTCCCCAGGGGGATGTTTCAGCCAACCCTGGAGAAGATGGGATGAACCCGGACCGTAAAACCAGTGGGAAGCCCACATACCTCTCTCCAAGCTTCAGCAAGAAGGACCCATCAGCCCCCCCCCCCCCCCCCCCCCCCCAGTAGGCTTCTTGGTTCTGAGGGGTTTGAGGAGTAATGCAGCTCTTCTCCTTGTAGAGTCCTACACATATTTGTCACACACAGGGAGATGAAACCAGGCACCTTGGGAAATAAATCACAGGCTGCTCACTCTCCTATAGATCCCTCTGCTGTCATTTTACCATCATCCTCCCATTGCCATATAGTCAGAGAACTCTAATGTGCCCGGCTCTGGAACATCAGACGTGCAAGTCATGGCCACCTTACAGTCTGGATGAAGGTCAGACTGGTTTCCCTTCAGCCTCCGAGTTCTTCTTCTTCTTGGCTGTGGCGTTGAAGATGACAGCCATATACGTAGTGCTAGGAGGTGATGGATGAGAAGCTACGGACGACTCTTGACCTCACTTTTGCAGTAGTTAATCTAGTACTAGCCATTGAAGACAAGTGTCAGAATATGTGCCTTCGGTGGGATTCCAGGTGGAGTGCAGAATGTTCTTCATTTCATTTTTGCTACAAAATGAATCCAGATCATTATATTTTTACAATATTTGGCGACAGTGAGCACCCAGCATTCATGCAGAGGCCATATTCTTTTTGTGTTTGGAAAAAGTCAGAATTCACAGAACTCAGAGGCTGATTCCGAGGTGGACACGAATGGCGTCTTTGTACGGCTGTGTCTTCTGAAGATGCGTATGAACATTTCCAGCCCATTGGATATTTCAGGAACCCGCAGATTCCTCAGGATGTCCGGTAAACTACGCTTCCGCTGGCTTTCCCATTATCTAAAAAGGCGGCTGATACAGCCCAGTTTTTGCCCAATGCCACCTCCAAGTGCCAGTAGCACGTTGACCATCTTTCGGAGCATTAGAAAGGAGGTTTCGTAATAAGGTCAAAACATATTGGAGCGTACATTGAATTAGTGTCCACCACTCAGCCCCTAGATCCGACCTGCTCGTCCCTGGTGGATATTGCTGCGATGACATGACCCAGATGAATGAAATGCAGGGCAGATGCTCCGATTGGCTTGGTGCGTAGGTTTGAGAAACGCTGACACTGTTTGGGAGAACGGGTCTGACAGAGTCTTGCGTAACTGCAGCCTTGTGCGTTGTGCTGATAATTACAGTGCCAACAAGTGTCATTATTTATATTGACTGTGCGATTTGGGCTTAGCTCTGGGTGGGGTAAAGTCACCGGTTCTAGTAAACAGCAGCACAGAGCAAAAGAGTTTTCCTGTGCGGTGTCGCTGCCAGACTCTTATCCTCAGCTCACATTTCATTTAACGTTTGGCTGCAATCACATAAAAAAAAATTAAAACATTTGGCAAGCGGGTGACAATTAGAGATGACTGTGCGTTGGATCAGCTCTGGGCCCTGCCTCCCACTTAATCATCTTCTCACATGTAGAAAACAATTAACAATTTGTGAAGACGTTGTGGGAAATGAGTTGTTAGTCAGCACTCCAGGGACGGAGTTTTTTGTAAGATCATAGTCTAAAATCACCTCTGTTCTGGGTCCGGTCCACTCATCTGCCGTAGTGGCTGCCCTTGCTGGTGCCCCTTGGGTGAGCCACACTGCCCCCCTTTGTTGGAAGAAACCGCCGCCCATCACTGGGGACAGGGGTCCTGAGCTTGGTTCCAGCAGAGACAATGGTAGTACGGTAAAATAGCGGGTGCACAGCTGCCATTAGGTCGACATGGGAAAAGGTCGACATGGATCTAGGTCGATATAGGAAAAGGTCGACATGGTTCTAGGTCAAAAGGTCACCATGTCGACCTTTTGAATGTCGACCTTCACATTGTCGAACTAATGATCTGTCGAACTAACGACCTGTCGAATTAATGACCTTTTGACCTAGAACCATGTTGACCTTTTCCATGTCGACCTAGACCCATGTCGACCTAATGGTGCTGACCTAATTACTGTCGATCATCATGCTGTAGACCAAATGATCCCAACCCGATAAATCTCAGACGCTGAAGGACCCTTTAGACCAGGGCTGGGCAACACTGGCCCTCCATATGTTTATGAACTACACATCCCAGGATGCTTTGCATTAGTTTTGCTATGTGGCCATGCTGAAACTGATGCAAGGCATGCTGGGATGTGTAGTTCATCAACATCTGGAGGGCCGGTGTTGCTCAGCCCTGGTTTAGACGCATGAATCACACTACACACCTCAATGTGTGACCATGTCCCTGCCAGCCCCACCGTCTGACACCTGAGGCTGGGTCAGTAGGATGCATATGAGGCGCAGTCTGATGGACGGACACCTGCTCTACATCGGAATAGAGAACATTACACACTCGAGAGGGCATGTTACCGACTTATTCAGTCACCCGTGACCCTCCAATAATTGGACTTGGGTTAATGTTGATTCCCTCAAGTCCTACTTGGAAAGGTTGCTCCTGGTAGAGGTCCTGTTGGAGGCCTTGAAGCATAGGGAGAGAGACACAAAAACAAAGGTTTGGACAATCCACATATTCCAGTATAAAAACCCAAAACTTCCCTCAGACCTGTGTTGACGAATGTCAAAGGTTTCAAAATAGAGAACTTGTCAGATGTTCCCGATCTTCCTCCTTCCAGAAAGTGACTCAAAATACTGAAAACAGACCCAAAAGTGACTACGTTCCCATCCAAAACTCCTTTTAAAAACTCATGGTCGTCAGGCGTGGCCATGCACCCTTAGAATAAAACAAAGAAAACATAGCACTTTAAGCACCTCCCTGACCACACTGCTGCCCAGCACAGAGCAGCCTGCTTCTGCCAGGTAACAGGGGCCCCACTGGGCCCCTTCATCGGGCCTGAGTCCAGGTGATTAGTACCCCACCTCTCTCAGAGCCGCTGGTAACATGAACAGTTTACTGTGTTGTATTGCACGTATTTCCGGGGTCCATCCTGTGTTTCGGGCAATGTCCCGCTGTCCCGCCCGCTGGCTGCAGTGTCCCGCTGTCCCGCCCGCTGGCTGCAGTGTCCTGCTGTCCCGTCCGCTGGCTGCAGTGTCCCGTGGGCAGCTGGGTGGTGGGGTTTAGAGCACTTTATATAGAACCATGTTAGTGGTAAGATATCCTGGGGGCAGCTGCCGGGGTCCTGGGCTCACACTAAGGGGGTTATTCTAATTTAATCGGTCCCCCGTCACATGGATGTTCCCATGAATATGCTGGACGTTCCCATTTATATAAGCTGGTGACACGGGTGCGGGCAGCTGATGCCAGCGAATGTCAGCTGCCCGCCTGTTTCCCACACAGGGCGCCCGCAGGTCTGAGACAACACAGAGGTGTCTCAGATCCACGAGCAATGGAGAAATCATTCGATGGTCGGAAGCCATCAAATCATTTCTCCCCCCCGCACCCAATGCTGTAAATGATTATGCAAATCATCCATTTGTAGCTGTGCGGGGAACTACGGCATGCAGGGGGCGCTATCCCTGCGGGCGGCGTTTAGTCCACACGCATCACTGCTAAATTTGTCGAATAAGGTCCCAAGTGCTGTGAGTAATGGTGGTGTGACTCGCGGTTATAACAGTAGGCGTGGCCTAGCTACCGTCAGCATCATTCTCTCCAGGAGTCTCGCTGCAGCCTTGCTGGGCAGTAGTCAGATCTCGCTATGTACTGTGTGTGTCTGTATATGCAACAATGTATCACACACTATGGGGGTTATTCACACGGGGGGGGACCGATGGTGTGCGTCTGCGCATGTGCGGACATACAGTCTGTGTGAACGCACCCAACATAGCGGGGGGGGGGGGTGGCGGAGAGGGTCGTGGGGCACCAGCCTGCCTCATCATCATATGGGAACGTTTCATAGGCGTTGGGTGTTCTCATGGTTATGAGGCTGTGAAATTTGCAAATTTACAGCCTTGCGAATCAACCAGAATAACCCCCTATAAGCGTGGCCATGCACCGTGTATACCCAGCACACTGACCATCCCCACAGCACACACAGGAGTAACACTATACAGGTACAAGTACACAGCAGGCTACACCTTCCCGCGTGTTCTAGTAAGAATGCAGTGTGTTCGGTACGCGGATGTCCTCCCCACAGCACCCACAGGAGTAACACTATCCAGGTACAAGTACACAGCAGGCTACGCCTTCCCTGCTTGCCCCAGTAAGAATGCAGTGTGTTCGGTACGCGGATGTACTCCCCACAGCACACACAGGAGTAACACTATACAGGTACAAGTACACAGCAGGCTACGCCTTCCCGCGTGTCCCAGTAAGAATGCAGTGTGTTCGGTACACGGATGTACTCCCCACAGCACACACAGGAGTAACACTATGCAGGTACAAGTACACAGCAGGCTACACCTTCCCGCGTGTACCAGTAAGAATGCATTGTGTTCGGTACGCGACTATCCTCCCCACAGCACACACAGGAGTAACACTATCCAGGTACAAGTACACAGCAGGCTACGCCTTCCCGCGTGTCCCAGTAAGAATGCAGTGTGTTCGGTACGCGGATGTACTCCCCACAGCACACACAGGAGTAACACTATACTGGTACAAGTACACAGCAGGCTACGCCTTCCCGCGTGTCCCAGTAAGAATGCAGTGTGTTCGGTACGCGGATGTACTCCCCACAGCACACACAGGAGTAACACTATCCAGGTACAAGTACACAGCAGGCTACGCCTTCCCGCGTGTTCTAGTAAGAATGCAGTGTGTTCGGTACGCGGATGTACTCCCCACAGCACCCACAGGAGTAACACTATGCAGGTACAAGTACACAGCAGGCTACGCCTTCCCTGCTTGCCCCAGTAAGAATGCAGTGTGTTCGGTACGCGGATGTACTCCCCACCACACACAGGAGTAATACTATCCAGGTACAAGTACACAGCAGGCTACGCCTTCCCCGCGTGTTCTAGTAAGAATGCAGTGTGTTCGGTACGCAGATGTACTCCCCACAGCACCCACAGGAGTAACACTATGCAGGTACAAGTACACAGCAGAAGAAAAGAGAATTTGGGCTCTATCTCGGGCGCTCTTTTGGGATGGCAGCTGGGGTATATCAATAGGCCAAACCTTGGAGGACCTAAAGCAACTGAATTGGGGAGATATAATTTTTGATAGACCCAATAGCGCTATCCCAGTGCGGACACCACAATATTTAGGTAGAATGATACTTCCCTTCCTTTAATATAGGGCTTCTTCGATCTTCTCGGACTTTGGTTACTTGGGTTAATGTAATTTTTCTCCCGATGAGGTCATGTGAGAAAAAGACAGAAATAGACGTTGTCTGGTATGCTTATTATCTATTTTGTTTTTTATAAAATTATGTAGTGAGGCTCAAAGTGAATGCATACCTCACTTACATAATTATGGGTAGAATAACATGTATAAAGGTATCTTTCATTTTAGGTGGGTGGCGTACCCGTACTCACGGTGTGACGATGTGTTCAACTCTTATAAAGGTATCTTTTCCAGTCTTGACTTCCAAAAGTTTTTATTGATAAAAAGATATATAAAAGTATTATATATAGTGCAGGGCAGTGGCAAATAACTGAGGTGGCTGATCAAATGACAAAAACAGTATCCCGATCCGGACGAAATACAGCTGTTCCAAAAATCAGACACTCTGCAATTAGTACCTTCAGTCCTCACCTACAGGGTATTAAAATCGATGACAGGCTCTCAGACCAACATGTTTCGGGACAAAATGTCCCTTTTTCAAGGTGAGAGCTTGTGTCTGTGCTTGCTGTATATATACCCTATCCTCATGTCACTTCCGGTATCGGAAGATCTTACTTCCTGTGAACTACATGTTGGATAATTACTGTAATATATAATATAACGGTTCCTTCATGTACCAGATGCTTATGGGTATAAGTATATAGTTGGATGATCTAAATAGTATGTACATGTGCGCTTTATTATCTCCTAAACATACTGCTACGATGTAGCCGGAAGTCCTCATGCGCGTGGAACGCACCGCTTGCGTTCCATATCGTCTTCAGCTTATACGGAAGCAGGGTTCTCTCTCCATCCGGAAGTTCCTCACAGTTGTGGAGCGCATCGCTTGCGTTCCATATCCCGGAGGAGGTACTTCTTATCGTGTATTCAGGCTGTCTTCTATACGTCATGTTGGACGGCTGCTATAGTTGTTATGGGAACCATAATGTTTATGTTTGTTTATCTCGCTATTGAACAGGTGTCTTTGGTTCATTACGAAATTTCTCCATTTTCTTTTAAGTTTTGTTCCTTGATAAAAACAATACGGACTATTTTAGTTAATTGATAAAAATGGTAAATATATAAAATAAAAATTTATTAATGGTTACAAAATTCTAAAAAAGAGGAAGACATTTGAGAGTGGCTGGTTAGGATTTGTGACATTTTACACTATGAGAAAGTGAATGGTGCCTAAAAAATTGGTGACATTTATATATAATATAATAGAGATGTCAAAAGTGACTAGTGCCTTGTGCCTAATAACATATTGCACGTAAAAGGTTGAGCATGGGGATATTATAAGAACCACTTCAACTCGAAATCCTGATTCAGTCCATTTGGGTGTAGAGTTTTTGATGTGTGGATCAATTTCATCTCAGATTTTGCCAAGTTGGTCTCTACATTGCGATCTTTCCATGTTGCTACTATTTTCCTGATCCCTATGAAACGTTTAATGTGTTTAGTGGAACATGAATGAGTTTCTTTGAAGTGGTTAGAAAGATGGTGAGCTTGAAAGCCCCGTCTGATGTTCCGTAGGTGCTCTCCTATACGTATTTTTAAGGCTCTTGTCGTGCGTCCTATGTAATAGAGGCCGCATGAGCACTCTATGGCATAAATTACATTAGAGGTTTGACAGGTGATAAAATCTTGTATCTTAACCTCCGTCCCATTGATGCATATTGAAGTTGTTTTGGATTTGTCACTTGTGATCCATTTGCATCCTTGGCACATGCCACAGCGATGGAACCCCCTCGTTCTTATGGTTGTTTGTCTCTCTTCAGCGAGAGAGCTCTTGACTAACATGTCCTTTAGGTTCTTTGATTTTCTATATATGAAGTTGGGTTTGGGGGGTAAAAGTTCTTTTAAGATTGGATCTTTTTGTAATATATGCCAATTCTTTCTGAAGATTCTTTCTAGTTCTTTATGGTTTTTGTCGAATCTGGATATAAAAGAGAATTGGTAGTCCTGTCGTTGTTTCTCTTTTATTACCTCCGCCTTCTTCTCTTCTATGAGTGTGGCCCTTTCTTTTCCAGAGACATCTCTTATGGTTTTATCGAGTGACTCTGCATTGTAACCTTTTTTGAGGAAGTTATTCTTCATCTTATTGATTTGTGTAGTATATTGGACGTCTTCGCTACAATTACGTCTCACTCTTAGGAATTGGCTTTTCGGGATTCCCTTTAGCCATGGTCCATAGTGTTGACTGGTGGCTGGAATATAGGTACTGACGTCGGTGGGTTTGTTATATATTTTGCTATTTATTTCATTATTGTTGATATATATGGTCAGGTCCAAAAAGTTTACTGTTTCTGTGCTGATGTTAAATGTGAGTTCAATATTTACTCTGTTATTGTTGAGTATGGTAATGAAATTCTTTAACTCTGATTCTTCTCCTTCCCATATTATAATCACGTCGTCAATATATCTCTTCCATTGTATTAGCTCTTTCTTCCACTTCTCACTGGTGTAGACGACTTCCTCCTCCCAACGTGCCATAAATAAATTCGCGTATGCTGGGGCGAATTTAGTTCCCATTGCCGTACCTTTAATTTGAATATAGAATTTGCCGTCGAAGTAAAAATAATTATTGTATAAAATAAAAGATATGGCCTCAAGGATAAAAAGTTTTCTTTGTTCTGTGTATGTCGACTTTTCGAGGAAATGTCCGGATCGGGATACTGTTTTTGTCATTTGATCAGCCACCTCAGTTATTTGCCACTGCCCTGCACTATATATAATCATTTTATATATCGTTTTATCAATAAAATCTTTTGGAAGTCAAGACTGGAAAAGATACCTTTATAAGAGTTGAACACATCGTCACACCGTGAGTACGGGTACGCCACCCACCTAAAATGAAAGATACCTTTATACATGTTATTCTACCCATAATTATGTAAGTGAGGTATGCATTCACTTTGAGCCTCACTACATAATTTTATAAAAAACAAAATAGATAATAAGCATACCAGACAACGTCTATTTCTGTCTTTTTCTCACATGACCTCATCGGGAGAAAAATTACATTAACCCAAGTAACCAAAGTCCGAGAAGATCGAAGAAGCCCTATATTAAAGGAAGGGAAGTATCATTCTACCTAAATATTGTGGTGTCCGCACTGGGATAGCGCTATTGGGTCTATCAAAAATTATATCTCCCCAATTCAGTTGCTTTAGGTCCTCCAAGGTTTGGCCTATTGATATTCCCCAGCTGCCATCCCAAAAGAGCACCCGAGATAGAGCCCAAATTCTCTTTTCTTCAGTAACTTAATTTAACCTTAGGGCAACCATCTTGGAGCCGCACTATGTTCGGACATCGTAAAAGAAGAATAGAAGAAGTCACAGAAACATTAAAATTTGACTTTAAAGAAAAATCACCAGAAATGACGGATGAGAGCCTCGAGACAGCCATGCACAAACTAGGAGATTGGCTAATAAGAGAAAATAAAATATGGTGGGAGGTGGCCACCCTTGAGAAATACCAAGCAGAACAAATCATACCTAAAGGACTACGTTTAAAAAAATCCCCGTCATTTCAAGAAAATTCTGAAGAATTTAAAACAGAATGGGACACAGTTCTGAACTCATGCTCATTTTCCCTCATGGATCTAGTACTAAAGGAACGAAGAAAGAAGTTGAAGGAAGTAGAGGAAAGAATTGACATCCTCCAGAAACTCATTAAACCATTCGAAGAACTACCAATGTTCGAACTCCTTGAACTAGAGATCATAAAAAGGATGGAGAAAAATACCAACTTTCTCACACGGAAAAAACAGAAGAAACTAAAAAGAGATTATGATTTCTATAAAAAGGGAGGAAGTGCCAAGGAAAAAGAAGACAAAATCAAAAAGAATACAGAAAAGAAAAAAAAAAAAAAAAAAAAAAAAAAGGAAAAGAAGAGAAAAAACAGAAGAGATACAGAACGGCATTTACCAAAGAAGAAGAGAAGAGGATCTCACACCTCACTACAGAGAAGAGAAAGAAAATTACCATATGGAAGAGGAAAGGAATTACGGTGAACCACTATACCCAAACAACGGAAGATATAGGTATATAGAAAACCACCAAGAAGAACCACCATATGGTAATACATATGAAGATAGGGACGCACGAAGGAAAGAAACACAATATCGAAGAAATCCCTATCAACAACAAAGCCGTAACTATACCCACCATCCCTATGGCAGACGAAGGGAGTACAATCAGTTCACGAATTATAATAGATATCATTATAACAAGGATTCACAACGAAATGGAGAATGTAGAAATTACACCCAGAACAGAAGAAATCTCCAATTCAGTACAAACAATTTTAATCCACACAGACCAGAAAGAAGACCATATCAACGTGAAACCACCTTTGGAAGATACGAGGAACCAGCACGAAGAGTAGAATCAAATTCTCAACAAAGAAGAAAAAAATATAGAGAACAAAACTCCCCAAAAAGGTATAAAGAAAAAACTACAAAACACCAAGTGGAAACGTATCAAAGAAGAATTAGATTTAGGTCTAACACCCCAAGAGCAACTCCAGAAAAAATAAGAAGATCACAATACAAAAACTCAGGAGGGCAGAAAGAGACAAGAAAACAGAACCCAAGGGACTCACCTTTTCAGGAACAAAGGAGAAGGTCCCGAGGAAGAAAAAGAACACCATCAGAAGACTACAACAGCTCAACAAGAAAATAAACAAGACAACCTCTAACTCACAGAAACAACAGCAAAAAATAAAAAGAGGAAAAAGGGGAGGAAAACAATCGAAAAAAGAATATCAGAAAAGAAGACGCCGCAATGTTAGAACTAAGAAAAAGGAACTCAATATTGAACCAGAAATAAGAACAGAAGGAGAAGAACAGAAACAAGAAGAAAATAGTAACATCTTCAATTTGAGTAAAAGGAAATTAACAGAAGCAGAAGAAAATCTACTAAAAAAAGGTCTAAAGTATGCTCCCACATCCTCAGCCGAAACTTTTGAAAAATTTATAGATATACATAAATTCATACGTTAAATCACTTTAAAGAAATTCTTTACTATAAAGGACAAAGAAAAAATGAATACAGAAAATACAACTACAGCAATTCAGCATATCACAGAAAAAGAAAACGAAGAACCAGAAACAAACAACTCCAAAAAACGAAAGAAGAAATCAAAATTTTACCCAACTTACATAAAAGGCAATTTCATCGACACATTCAGCAAAATTGTTATCGACGAAATGGAAGGAATCGGGACAAAACAACAACAAAACAAGAGAATCCATCAAAATCTCACAAAGAAGGAACGCGATGCCATAAAGAGTCTAAAGGATGACAAATCAATTATCATCAAACCTTGTGACAAAGGAGGGGGAGTAGCTATACTAAACAAAGATGACTATACAACCGAAATACACAGACAATTGGGAGACAAAGAAACTTATAAAAAACTCACCTCTGATCCGACCAATAAAATAAAGGAAGCCATGATAACACTATTGAAAAAACATCTTATATCAAAAGGCATTGACAATACAGAATTTGATTTCATAAATATAGAAGAACACACTACCCCAACAATTTATGCACTCCCCAAAGTTCATAAGAACTCCTCAAAACCGCCGGGAAGACCAATTATCACGGGTACCAATTCTATGACATCCAATCTATCCGAAATGGTGGACACACTATTACAGCCTCTGGTAGTAAACAATCCAGCTTATTTAAAGGATACAGGCGATGTGTTACGACTCCTAAAAGAAACATCATGGAATCAAAAAAACATCTTAGGAACAGGAGACGTTACATCGCTGTACACCTGCATTGCACATACAGACGGACTGGAAGCCGTTTCACATTTCCTCGAAAAGTCGACATACACAGAACAAAGAAAACTTTTTATCCTTGAGGCCATATCTTTTATTTTATACAATAATTATTTTTACTTCGACGGCAAATTCTATATTCAAATTAAAGGTACGGCAATGGGAACTAAATTCGCCCCAGCATACGCGAATTTATTTATGGCACGTTGGGAGGAGGAAGTCGTCTACACCAGTGAGAAGTGGAAGAAAGAGCTAATACAATGGAAGAGATATATTGACGACGTGATTATAATATGGGAAGGAGAAGAATCAGAGTTAAAGAATTTCATTACCATACTCAACAATAACAGAGTAAATATTGAACTCACATTTAACATCAGCACAGAAACAGTAAACTTTTTGGACCTGACCATATATATCAACAATAATGAAATAAATAGCAAAATATATAACAAACCCACCGACGTCAATACCTATATTCCAACCACCAGTCAACACTATGGACCATGGCTAAAGGGAATCCCGAAAAGCCAATTCCTAAGAGTGAGACGTAATTGTAGCGAAGACGTCCAATATACTACACAAATCAATAAGATGAAGAATAACTTCCTCAAAAAAGGTTACAATGCAGAGTCACTCGATAAAACCATAAGAGATGTCTCTGGAAAAGAAAGGGCCACACTCATAGAAGAGAAGAAGGTGGAGGTAATAAAAGATAAACAACGACAGGACTACCAATTCTCTTTTATATCCAGATTCGACAAAAAACATAAAGAACTAGAAAGAATCTTCAGAAAGAATTGGCATATATTACAAAAAGATCCAATCTTAAAAGAACTTTTACCCCCCAAACCCAACTTCATATATAGAAAATCAAAGAACCTAAAGGACATGTTAGTCAAGAGCTCTCTCGCTGAAGAGAGACAAACAACCATAAGAACGAGGGGGTTCCATCGCTGTGGCATGTGCCAAGGATGCAAATGGATCACAAGTGACAAATCCAAAACAACTTCAATATGCATCAATGGGACGGAGGTTAAGATACAAGATTTTATCACCTGTCAAACCTCTAATGTAATTTATGCCATAGAGTGCTCATGCGGCCTCTATTACATAGGACGCACGACAAGAGCCTTAAAAATACGTATAGGAGAGCACCTACGGAACATCAGACGGGGCTTTCAAGCTCACCATCTTTCTAACCACTTCAAAGAAACTCATTCATGTTCCACTAAACACATTAAACGTTTCATAGGGATCAGGAAAATAGTAGCAACATGGAAAGATCGCAATGTAGAGACCAACTTGGCAAAATCTGAGATGAAATTGATCCACACATTAAAAACTCTACACCCAAATGGACTGAATCAGGATTTCGAGTTGAAGTGGTTCTTATAATATCCCCATGCTCAACCTTTTACGTGCAATATGTTATTAGGCACAAGGCACTAGTCACTTTTGACATCTCTATTATATTATATATAAATGTCACCAATTTTTTAGGCACCATTCACTTTCTCATAGTGTAAAATGTCACAAATCCTAACCAGCCACTCTCAAATGTCTTCCTCTTTTTTAGAATTTTTTAACCATTAATAAATTTTTATTTTATATATTTACCATTTTTATCAATTAACTAAAATAGTCCGTATTGTTTTTATCAAGGAACAAAACTTAAAAGAAAATGGAGAAATTTCGTAATGAACCAAAGACACCTGTTCAATAGCGCGATAAACAAACATAAACATTATGGTTCCCATAACAACTATAGCAGCCGTCCAACATGACGTATAGAAGACAGCCTGAATACACGATAAGAAGTACCTCCTCCGGGATATGGAACGCAAGCGATGCGCTCCACAACTGTGAGGAACTTCCGGATGGAGAGAGAACCCTGCTTCCGTATAAGCTGAAGACGATATGGAACGCAAGCGGTGCGTTCCACGCGCATGAGGACTTCCGGCTACATCGTAGCAGTATGTTTAGGAGATAATAAAGCGCACATGTACATACTATTTAGATCATCCAACTATATACTTATACCCATAAGCATCTGGTACATGAAGGAACCGTTATATTATATATTACAGTAATTATCCAACACGTAGTTCACAGGAAGTAAGATCTTCCGATACCGGAAGTGACATGAGGATAGGGTATATATACAGCAAGCACAGACACAAGCTCTCACCTTGAAAAAGGGACATTTTGTCCCGAAACATGTTGGTCTGAGAGCCTGTCATCGATTTTAATACCCTGTAGGTGAGGACTGAAGGTACTAATTGCAGAGTGTCTGATTTTTGGAACAGCTGTATTTCGTCCGGATCGGGATACTGTTTTTGTCATTTGATCAGCCACCTCAGTTATTTGCCACTGCCCTGCACTATATATAATCATTTTATATATCGTTTTATCAATAAAATCTTTTGGAAGTCGAGACTGGAAAAGATACCTTTATAAGAGTTGAACACATCGTCACACCGTGAGTACGGGTACGCCACCCACCTAAAATGAAAGATACCTTTATACATGTTATTCTACCCATAATTATGTAAGTGAGGTATGCATTCACTTTGAGCCTCACTACATAATTTTATAAAAAACAAAATAGATAATAAGCATACCAGACAACGTCTATTTCTGTCTTTTTCTCACATGACCTCATCGGGAGAAAAATTACATTAACCCAAGTAACCAAAGTCCGAGAAGATCGAAGAAGCCCTATATTAAAGGAAGGGAAGTATCATTCTACCTAAATATTGTGGTGTCCGCACTGGGATAGCGCTATTGGGTCTATCAAAAATTATATCTCCCCAATACAAGTACACAGCAGGCTACGCCTTCCCTGCTTGCCCCAGTAAGAATGCAGTGTGTTCGGTACGCGGATGTCCTCCCCACAGCACACACAGGAGTAACACTATGCAGGTACAAGTACACAGCAGGCTACGCCTTCCCGCGTGTCCCAGTAAGAATGCTGTGTGTTCGGTACGTGGATGTCCTTCCCACAGCACACACAGGAGTAACACTATGCAGGTACAAGTACACAGCAGGCTACGCCTTCCCCGCATGTCACAGTAAGAATGCAGTGTGTTCGGTACGCGGATGTACTCCCCACAGCACACACAGGAGTAACACTATGCAGGTACAAGTACACAGCAGGCTATGCCTTCCCGTGTGTCCCAGTAAGAATGCAGTGTGTTCGGTACGCGGATGTACTCCCCACAGCACCCACAGGAGTAACACTATGCAGGTACAAGTACACAGCAGGCTACGCCTTCCCGCGTGTCCCAGTAAGAATGCAGTGTGTTCGGTACGCGGATGTACTCCCCACAGCACACACAGGAGTAACACTATCCAGGTACAAGTACACAGCAGGCTACGCCTTCCCGCGTGTCCCAGTAAGAATGCAGTGTGTTCGGTACGCGGATGTCCTCCCCACAGCACACACATGAGTAACACTATCCAGGTACAAGTACACAGCAGGCTACGCCTTCCCGCGTGTCCCATTAAGAATGTATTGTGTTCGGTACGCGGATGTCCTCCCCACAGCACACACAGGAGTAACACTATCCAGGTACAAGTACACAGCAGGCTACGCCTTCCCGCATGCCCCAGTAAGAATGCAGTGTGTTCGGTACACGGATGTACTCCCCACAGCACACACAGGAGTAACACTATCTAGGTACAAATACACAGCAGGCTACGCCTTCCCGCGTGTCCCAGTAAGAATGCAATGTGTTCGGTACGCGGATGGACTCCCCACAGCACACACAGGAGTAACACTATGCAGGTACAAGTACACAGCAGGCTACGCCTTCCCACGTGTCCCAGTAAGAATGCAGTGTGTTCGGTACGCGGATGGACTCCCCACAGCACACACAGGAGTAACACTATGCAGGTACAAGTACACAGCAGGCTACGCCTTCCCACGTGTCCCAGTAAGAATGCAGTGTGTTCGGTACGCGGATGTACTCCCCACAGCACACACATGAGTAACACTATCCAGGTACAAGTACACAGCAGGCTACGCCTTCCCGCGTGTCCCAGTAAGAATGCAGTGTGTTCGGTACGCGGATGGACTCCCCACAGCACCCACAGGAGTAACACTATGCAGGTACAAGTACACAGCAGGCTACGCCTTCCCCGCGTGTCCCAGTAAGAATGCAGTGTGTTCGGTACGCGGATGTACTCCCCACAGTACACACAGGAGTAACACTATGCAGGTACAAGTACACAGCAGGCTACGCCTTCCCTGCTTGCCCCAGTAAGAATGCAGTGTGTTTGGTACGCGGATGTCCTCCCCACAGCACAAACAGGAGTAACACTATGCAGGTACAAGTACACAGCAGGCTACGCCTTCCCGCGTGTCCCAGTAAGAATGTAGTGTGTTTGGTACGCGGATGTACTCCCCACAGCACACAAAGGAGTAACACTATCCAGGTACAAGTACACAGCAGGCTACGCCTTCCCGCGTGTACCAGTAAGAATGCATTGTGTTCGGTACACGGATGTACTCCCCACAGCACACACAGGAGTAACACTATACGGGTACAAGTACACAGCAGGCTACGCCTTCCCGTGTGTCCCAGTAAGAATGCAGTGTGTTCGGTACGCGGATGTACTCCCCACAGCACACACAGGAGTAAGACAATACAGGTACAAGTACACAGCAGGCTACGCCTTCCCGCGTGTCCCAGTAAGAATGCAGTGTGTGCGGTACGCGGATCTACTCCCCACAGCACACACAAGAGTAACACTATGCAGGTACAAGTACACAGCAGGCTACGCCTTCGCGCGTGTCCCAGTAAGAATGCAGTGTGTTCGGTACGCGGATGTACTCCCCACAGCACACACAGGAGTAACACTATCCAGGTACAAGTACACAGCAGGCAACGCCTTTCCGCGTGTCCCAGTAAGAATGCAGTGTGTTCGGTACGCGGATGTACTCCCCACAGCACACACAGGAGTAACACTATCCAGGTACAAGTATACAGTAGGCTACGCCTTCCCGCGTGTCCCAGTAAGAATGCAGTGTGTTCGGTACGCGGCTGTCCTCCCCACAGCACACACAGGAGTAACACTATCCAGGTACAAGTACACAGCAGGCTACGCCTTCCCGCGTGTCCCAGTAAGAATGCAGTGTGTTCGGTACGTGACTGTCCTCCCCACAGCACACACAGGAGTAACACTATCCAGGTACAAGTATACAGCAGGCTACGCCTTCCCGCGTGTCCCAGTAAGAATGCAGTGTGTTCGGTACGTGACTGTCCTCCCCACAGCACACACAGGAGTAACACTATACAGGTACAAGTACACAGCAGGCTACGCCTTCCCGTGTGTCCCAGTAAGAATGCAGTGTGTTCGGTACACGGATGTACTCCCCACAGTACACACAGGAGTAACACTATGCAGGTACAAGTACACAGCAGGCTACGCCTTCCCCACGTGTCCCAGTAAGAATGCAGTGTGTTCGGTACACGGATGTCCTCCCCACAGCACACACAGGAGTAACACTATGCAGGTACAAGTACACAGCAGGCTACGCCTTCCCGCGTGTCCCAGTAAGAATGCAGTGTGTTAGGTACGCGGATGTACTCCTCACAGCACACACAGGAGTAACACTATGCAGGTACAAGTACACAGCAGGCTACGCCTTCCTGCGTGCCCCAGTAAGAATGCAGTGTGTTCGGTACACGGATGTACTCCCACAGCACACACAGGAGTAACACTATGCAGGTACAAGTGCACAGCAGGCTACGCCTTCCCCACGTGTCCCAGTAAGAATGCAGTGTGTTCGGTACGCGGATGTACTCCTCACAGCACACACAGGAGTAACACTATGCAGGTACAAGTACACAGCAGGCTACGCCTTCCCGCATGTCCCAGTAAGAATGCAGTGTGTTCGGTACGCGGATGTCCTCCCCACAGCACACACAGGAGTAACACTATCCAGGTACAAGTACACAGCAGGCTACGCCTTCCCGCGTGCCCCAGTAAGAATGCAGTGTGTTCGGTACGCGGATGTACTCCCCACAGCACACACAGGAGTAACACTATCCAGGTACAAGTACACAGCAGGCTACGCCTTCCCGCGTGTCCCAGTAAGAATGCAGTGTGTTCGGTACTCGGACGTACTCCGCACAGCACACACGTACGCGGATGTACTCCCCACAGTACACTATACAAGTACAAGTACACAGCAGGCTACACCTTCCCGCGTGTCCCAGTAAGAATGCAGTGTATTCGGTACGCGACTGTCCTCCCCAGACTGCGGAATTCACGTCTTCTTGCTCGCTGTTCTCCCGCCAGAGGGGAAAGTAAGAACCAGTTTGACTCCATTTCTCGGTGCAGGAGTTTCTGATCTCATATGACAGCTATTATTACAGCTCGGTACCTCACCAGCGCACAGACACGGAGGCCATGAAATATACAGAGACCAGGAGGATATATATTATACAGAGACCATCCCTGTGGGAATGGATCACGCACCAGCTTGTAGCACTCACCGCATAGAGCCCCCTGTAAGAATGACACCCACCCACTGTTGGCGCCATTAGACACTTGGTACATCTTAAGATGTCACCACCTCCCCGGAAATTGCTGCTGTGCATGTGTGGTCAGCAGAACCGCGCATGCACAGTAGGGATGGCCATTGTTTCCTTTACCATCGATGGTTGCCATCAATGGAAATAGTGCAACTGGCCATCAATGGTGACAATGGATGGCCGTCAATGTTTTTTACCTATTGATGGTCATCGATTTTCTTTAACTGATTGGCCTGTGGGCCAATTAAAACATGAGGACAGGTCTTCACTTGGGTTTGGGGTGGAGCTATGCTCCGTGTCCCGGCCCCTTGGGTAAAACAAACTATTCGCTTATGCTTGACATCGATGGAGCGAAATCATCTGATGGCAAAACATTCACCATAAACCATTGTTGATTCTGAATCGTCATTGGTTGATGGCCAGTAGCCCCACTTCCACGATTCCCCATTGTCGGAGCTCCTCTCAGTGCCCTTGTCCCTGCAGGTGCACTAACCCCCCCCCCCCCCCCCGCCCCCAGATCACATTGCGTATGCAGCTACTAATACATGGGCCTGTTAGAGTTGCCTCCACGTATGTTGCAGTTGCTGACTCTTGCGCCTGGGAAGGTGAATACCAGCGACTTTGTGCGCGTACAATAAGCCCCCAGGCGCAGGTTTAGCTCAATGCTGTCAGATGTGATTCTGATCTGAAGGATCCTGAATTATTGCGTTGCATACAAAGCACTGCTGCATCCTCATCTGCCCCTCTTGACGTGAGTTTTAGAACGACATAATGGGGCTCATTTTCAGTTGCACATGAATTCAGTCTTATGCAGAAGCCACACGATTGCACTGTACATGCGTGACAATACTGCGTACACAGATGTCTGTATGTACAGTAACTTGTGTGCAATGTTAGCATGTACCCCGTTACGCCAGCGGAGGCAGAGAGGGAACAGTCAGTGGCGGTAAGTGTGGTCATTTATAGGGCACCTGGTGGTATATGTAATAATAACAGCATAATCACATCCGCAGACCCCCTCATTAATCACATACATCGTGATCTGTGCGCGATACCAGCACCCAATATCGCATTCCACAATGAGCATACATTGGTCCTGCTTCTGCACATCGCGGTGAGGACAGGCTATTGTTGGAGCGCCTGTCAGTGAGGGGTCCTAGGTACAACATTATTGCCCCCCCCATTATGTTACTCTACTGCCCCCTACATGTTGGGGCCTGCTGACTACCAAAGCCACACCAATGACACTACCCCTCCACCACCACAAATTACTGACCATTGCCCCCGCCTCCATCACATTACAAAATAACACAACAAATCAATTGCTTCACTTACAGGGAAATGTTTTCCATGCTTAGTGGGTATTGGAGCCACACAGTAGGTATGTGAAGAATGACACCTGTCTGCACTCATAATACATAAACAGAAAGTTTGTTTGGCCCCTGGGCGTCTGAACTCATTTACATTCTTCTTCTGCACTCGCTATGTGACCTCCTCGCAGAGGAATGAAAAGGCCGCAAGTAAGACTCGTAAGTGAGAAACGTTTTACATGGTGCGGAGGCCTCTAACCGGACTGACTGGCTGCATAGCCAGGTACAGCACAGTGCCGGCAGCTGTCTATGGGGGGCATGGATGTGAATCTGGGCAGTTTGGCTGAGGGCATTGTGGGACCATGCAATACCTCCACTCACCACTGGGGGAGCTGTATGGCTGCTGTTGGGGGGGATGGTGGTGTGGGTGACCACAAGGCAGTTAAACTAAAAGTGTTCCCCATGCAGGTGACTAATATGTAACCACTATCATTGCTTTGTGTGACGCGGAACCGAGCCCTGACGCCATGACGACCACGGATTCCATCAGCCATTGCTGTACCTCCCTTCTTCTTCTTGGGTATAGGTTTCCCTTTGTCTGTATGGAGCAATAGATACAATATGGACTCTATCCTCTAATCAGATAACATTTGCCTGGGGGACAGTGATGGCGTCAGGCGCTGGAAACCACAACTATTAATATAAAATTGCGCAGCGACAAATTCTGCGGTCGGACCAAGGTTCTCCTCTTCGCAGATGTCGGACTCCGGAGCTTGTGCTTTTCCAGTGATCGATGGTCTTTAGGTTTCATGTTATTTTGCAGCGATGTGTAAATAATCATTACAGATATGACAATAGTGACACGTCGCCCCAAGCAACGTAACTGGTGCGGCCACTTTCTCATGTGATGAATGGTGTGTATACAGCACAGTATACAACCTGCGGAGAATCCCAGCTACTATGACAATGCATGAGATATGGATGTGCTGCGATAATATCCGCGACGGACACCCATGGGCGGGATGCGATCAATTTGCCGACGGACGGGATCCCGGCGTTCAGAATCCCGACACTGGAATCCCGACCGCCGAAATCCCGGAACTTTCTCCCTCCGTGGGTGTCCACGACACCCGTAGAGGGAGAATAAAATAGTGTGCCGAGCGTAGCGAGGCACCGGGCCCGCTGCGTGGCGAGCGCAGCGAGCACGCAAGGGGGGGCGATCCACGTCCCCCCCATGTCGGGATTTCGGCGGTCGGGATTCCAGTGTCGGGATTCCGACCGCCGGCATTACGTATCGGATCCCCCATGGGCCTCTGGTGATACATATGGTGGAAAATTATTGTCATTGGTGCATCCTTATCTGCAGAACTCATTTCTGGAGATTCCGAGCAATATTCAGCTGCGCCATCAACTGGGACATACAGGGAGCTGTTGCTGCATTGAGAAGCACATGCGCGAACGCTAGGGGGAGTGGAGGGGCCTCACCTATGATTTCTGTAAAGAGAATAAAGGATTTGTTCATTATTTTATCACTTTCAAGAAATGGCGCCGTGATATTTCCCTGTTAAAATAAATTGTGATAAATAATGAAAATAATTATCGCCAATCACTTTCTGGGTAGTACATGCTCAAATTACTCACACAGGCAGGGAGGGGTTGTTCAAAGCCCCTCCCTTTATGTCTGCAGGCAGGGGGTCTCTGTAGCGCAATTGGTGCCCTATCGACATGATGGGAGGGACATCAATAAAAAAAATTGCCTGTCAACCATTTCATGTGTCGACATTTTCCATGTCCACCTTTTGTCACTGTTGACTTTGTGCATGCTGACCTAATGTTATATAAATACAGGGTACTCTTTACTTAGCACGGCGCCACCGATCAAAATCGTGGTCATCGCGGGTAAAAATCGCGGTAATCGCGGGCATCGCGGGTAAAATTGGATGGTCGCGATGCCCGCGATGACCGCGATCACCGCGATTTTCCCATAGGGAACAATGTTAAAAAAGGCTGATTGACCGCGATTTCACTGTTAAATGGCTCAATTGACCCGATTTGGCCATATTAACCCTGAATTAGGCCCAATTAACCCTTAAATGTCCCCAAAAAATTTTAACGCCACCCCACGATCCACGCGAACCCGAAGCGTGGCGAGCGCAGCGAGCCCGCGAGGGGCGGCGGTACGCGTCCTCCGACCTTTTCATGCCCTACTATCCACGTCGGCGTGGTGTGAGAATATAATAGTGTGGCGAGCGCAGCGAGCCACCGAGCCCGAAGCGTGGCGAGCGCAGCGAGCCCCGCGAGGGGACGCGGATACCTTCACAGGTAGACGCGTCCCCTCGCGGGCTTCACAGGTGTCCGGGTCGCCACGGACACCTGTGAAGCCCGCGAGGGGACGCGTCTACCTGTGAAGGTATCCGCGTCCCCTCGCGGGGCTCGCTGCGCTCGCCACGCTTCGGGCTCGGTGGCTCGCTGCGCTCGCCACACTATTATATTCTCACACCACGCCGACGTGGATAGTAGGGCATGAAAAGGTCGGAGGACGCGTACCGCCGCCCCTCGCGGGCTCGCTGCGCTCGCCACGCTTCGGGTTCGCGTGGATCGTGGGGTGGCGTTAAAAAATTGGGGGGACAATTAAGGGTTAATGGGCTCTGTGGCCCATTTAACATTGATTCCTATGGCCAAATCGGGTTGATTGAGCCATTTAACACTAAAATCGGGTCCATCGCGACTTTTAACATTGTTCCCTATGGGAAATCGTGAGCATCGCGTCGCGGGCATCGCGGGTACGTTTATGGCCGGCCGCGACGCGACCGACACGATTTTTATGTTTTACATTGATTTCAATGGCAAATCGCGGGCATCGCGTCGGTCGCGTCGCGGCCATACATTAATGTACCCGCGATGCCCGCGACGGGCGCCGCACTAAGTAAAGAGTACCAAATACAGTATTGTCTGTAATACATTGTGAAACTAAGAATTGTTGATAAATATTGTTCTAGGTAACTCTTTTTTACTGAGGGGGGGGTGTCAGGGGAGGCTTCCCATATTTCGGAAGGCTTGCCTACCTTTCTGTGAGGCTGGGAGGTTGACCCGATTTCTGGGACCCTCCCCTTAAAGATTAAATGAGAATTGTATTATTTCTGTGTGCATATATATGACTGCTCCTCTCTGTGAGCCAGCAGACAGTGGGACCTGTGTCAGCGTTTACCCAGATGTGGTAAGAAACACAAGGCCTGATTAAGAGTTGAACGTGGGACTGCAAAGTCACACAGTGGCCTATTACACCGGACAACAAATTTTAAACATTTTTTGGGAATCCTAACATGACATATGTTTATTAATAGAATTTAGGTTGCTGAAATGGAAAATGACAGTGAAGTTGAAAGATTTGCTGCCGTTTTATAGTTATTCACATTTGTTGTTTTCCAAAACAAATATCTTAATATACATCCACAACTTCAACAATAATTCAAATCATTGCTTTTAATGCCCCTTACGTTTTGCAAGCCACTATTTCCGGGGCATCCCTGACAAATGTCCAACATAGGCCCTTAGTCAGATCTGATCGCAGTACTAATGTGTGCTCAAATTGGGCAAAACCATGTGCACTGCAGGTGGGGCAGATGTAACATGTGCAGAGAGAGTTAAATTTGGGTGGGGTGTGTTGAAAAGGAAATCTAAATTGCAGTGTAAAAATAATGCAGCCAGTATTTACCCTGCACAGAAACAAAATAACTCACACAAAACCGAACTCTCTCTGCACATGTTACATCTGCCCCACCTGCAGTGCAGCATAGTTTTGCCCATTTTGAGAACAAATTTGTACTGCGGTCAGATCTGAATAAGGGCCATCGTCTGCTAGTATTTAAGCATTCCATTTCCCCTGGTATCTCTTTTCCATCTCAGAAATATCCTGGTGAAAACATTCACCGTGTTCATCACTAACGGCGCCGCAGTTAGCTGGGGGAAAATCTAAGTGACAGTGAAGAAAATGCAACTTCAGACATATTGCACCCAAGTGTCTGACAGGAGGAAATCATATTTTCAACCAGTTCAACGTAGTTGAATACAAATTGCATCAAGTGTGTAGCTACAAATCATAGCAATTTGACTTTTAGAAAATATATTAACCAGAAAGTTAAGCAATGATTTAAATAATCAATTTATAATTAATTAATCATTTAAATAATAGAAATGTCAATATAGATAATATTTAAAAAATGGCAAAATGTCTGCAATGCTTGACCACAGCATTGATCTATGATTTAGTTAATCGCTGAGGATCTTCAAAACTTGAACTTATGAACATCATATTTGTGTTCCGCCAGGGACGGATTGGGCCACCGGGAAACCGGGCCATTTCCCGGTGGGCCAGCCCGGATTTGGCCGCTTTCCCCCCTGACCGGGCCGCTGCTGTCTCTCCCCTGGCCGGCTGCCAGGCATAGAGATGGCGGCCGCAGATCTGGAGCCCGGTGAGTGAACGCTCCCCCTGTAACCCCGCTAGCACCCTGGTGAACAGCCTGATCGCACATCCCACCCCCCTACTACAGCCCCCAGGGCGGCAAGCCGATAGCAAAGCCCCGCCCTCCCTCCCCGGCCGCCACTGTCTCTCCCCTGGGCGTCTGCGGCCACAGAGCTGGAGTCCGGTGAGAAACACCCCCCCCCCCTGCAACACGTTAGCACCCCGGTGAACAGCCCGATCGCGCACCCCATCCCCCATACTACAGACACACCGGCAATGGCAACCCCCCCCCCCCCACACCGGCCGCCGCTGTCTCACCCCTGGGAGGCTGCCAGGCATAAAGATGGTGGCCATGGAGCTGGAGCCGTGCTGTCCTCCCTGCCACCGCCGCCCGGAGCTGCTGCAAGTGGATTGAAGCAGCCTAGCCCGGTGAGTGAACGCAGCCCCCCCCCCCCCCGCCTGCTGCAATCCGCTAGCACCCCGGCGAACAGCCCGATCGCGCACCCCAGCCCCCCCAAAGCCACCCCCCCGGCCCGGCGAACCCGGCAGCATCCCCCCCAGACAAACCCGATAGCACACGACCCCTCTACCGCCCCCCCCCCCCCTCAGAGCCCAGAGTAACAATCATTAGATGGGTTTTGGACTTTTTCGCACAGCTGCGAATGAATGTGAAGCCGCACACATCCATATGCACTGCCAGCACATTGATTCGCAAGGCGGGAATTCACTCTAGCGGGACGGTGATTTAACTGAACGCTGGCCGCTGGGAATTCACAAGTTACATGTGTGTCACATGTGCCCCACCTGACGGTGGTGCTACGGACACATATCAGGATGTATGAAATGCGTGCGATCTCACGGATATGTGTGTTCTGAACATTCGTATGTCTAGGACAGAACGTCTCAGCGCTATTCTATCTGTACAGTGACGGAATGGTTCCATGTGTGACCAGATACCTCCATGGGGAACGTGAGAGTGTAGGCTACCGGTATAGCATTCCTTGTCCGCTCATTAATATGCTGACATGTATGTCGCAGGAGTGTTGTGGGAAATGTCTTTATCTGAAGATAATGACAAAGTGATAACAGAATCTTGTCATCCACCGTATTGTTATAATCTCTTATATATTTAGCCAGATCTGTCACTCAACCCCTGTGGAGAACGTTCCTGTGTAGAACAGTTTCACTTTCATGTGTCTAACGTTCCACCCCCTTGACATCACCTCCCCCCGGCCAGCCAGGGCTACAGTACACGCCCACCATCCACCATCCACCATCCACCATTACTCCACAGCCACCATCCACCATTACTCCTGCACATCCCTACCCTCTGCCAGGACCCCCGCGACCCCCCTCCCACGATTCGCGGGACCCCCCGCGACCCCCCCCTCCCGCGATTTGCGGGACCCCCCTGCGACCCCCCCTCCCGCGATTCGCGGGACCCCCCGCGACCCCCCCTCCCGCGAATCGCGGGACCCCCGCGACTACCCTCCCGCGATTCGCGGGACCCCCGCGACCCCCCCTCCCGCGATTTGCGGAACCCCCGTGACCCCCCCTCCCGCCATTCGCAGGACCCCGCACCCCCCCTCCCGCGATTCGCGGGACCCCCGCTTTCCACCCTCCCGCGAGTCTCGGGACCCCCGCGACCCCCCCTCCCGTGATTCGCGGGACCCCCGCGAACCCCCCCTCCCGCGATTCGCGGGACCCCCGCGACCCCCCTCCCGCGATTCGCGGGACCCCCGCGACCACCCCGGTATCCGGACTATTGTTAGACAGCACTTACATCGACAGCCATTACATCGACACCATTTAGTTCGACAGCTCAATAGGGCGACATGGTTTTAGGTCAATATACCATTAGGTCGACATGTCATTATGTCGACAGCTCATTAGGTCGACAGCTTATTAGGTCGACATGTTTTTAGGTCGACACTGCCATTAGGTTGACAGTGTCTATGTCGACAGTCAAAAGGTCGACATGGGTTTTTTCACTGTTTATTGATCCGACATGTGCCGACAGGCGGTATTTCATGCCCTACTATCCACTAGGGCGTGGTGGGAGAATAAAATAGTGTGCCGAGCGCAGCGAGACACCGTGCCCGAAGCATAGCGAGCGGCTGCGGTACACTTCAAACTGTGTCCATGTCGACTGTGTCGACATTTCGGCCAAAAAAACTGTGAAAAACCCCATGTCGACCTTTTGACTGTCGACATAGACTCTGTCGACCTAATGGCAGTGTCGACCTAAAAACATGTCGACCTAATGAGCTGTCGACCTAATGAGCTGTCGACATAATGACATGTCGACCTAATGGTATGTCGACCTAAAACCATGTCGACCTATTGAGCTGTCGAACTAATGGTGTCGATGTAATGGCTGTCGATGTAAGTGCTGTCTAATATCCGTCCCAGACCCGACCACCCCCTCCCGCGATTCGCTGGACCTCCGCGACCACCCCCTCCCGCGAAACGAGGGACCCCCGCGACCCTCCCGAAAATCGCGGGACCCCAGCGACCCCTCCCTCCCGCGAGCCCCCTCCCGCGATTCGCAGGACCCCTGCATCCTCCCCTCCCGCGATTCGCGGGACCCCTGCGACCCCCCCTCCCGGCATTAAAAGGCCCCCCCACGACCCCCCCTCCCGCGATTCACGGCACCCCCCCTACTGTGATTTGCGACCCCCCTCCCGCAATTCGCGCCGCCCCCTCCCGCGATTCACGGAACCCCCCGTAGCGCCCCCCTCCTGCGATTTGCGGGCCCCCTCGGCACCTCTCGCGATTTGCGACCGCCCCGTAATTCACACATTCGGGGACCCCCCCTCCCGCGATTCATGCCCCCCTCACGCAATTCACGGCACCCCCCATACCCCCTTCCTGCGATTCGGAACCCCCCCACGACCCCCCCCTCCCGCGATTCATGCCCCCTCCCGCGATTCACGGACCCCCGCACCACCCCCCTGCGCCCACCCTTCCTTGATTCACGCCCCCCTCATGCAATTCACGGCAACCCCCCACACCCCCCCTCCTGCGATTCGCAGCCCCCCCACGACCCCCCCCCTCCTGCGATTCATGACCCCTCCCGTGATTCACGGACCCCCGCACCACCCCCCCTTGACTCACGGCACCCCACGCAATTCACGGACCTCCGCAACCCCCCCTCCCGCAATTCACTAACCCCGACAACCCCCCTCCCGCAATTTGTGGACCCCCCTTCCCACGATTCAAGCGCCCCCGCCCACGATTTGCGGACCCCCCCCTCCCGCTAACCGCGGATCCCCACACACCACCCCCCCTCCCGCAATTTGCAGACCCCCCAGACCCCCTTCCGGCAATTCCACCCCCCAGCGGACCACCGTGGCCCCCGCTCCCGCATTTCACGTACCCCCGTGACAATGGGGGATCCTGTACCACCACAAGCAGGTACCGCCCCTAGGTGGGAAATCCGGCCCTGGCTGCCGCACTGCAGGTTTCCCCACTGCCCACTGCACCAGCGCCACAACTTTTATCAATGTCTTGCCCACATACCACTATTATACAGCCTCCTGCTCTCATGCACGCTCACTCCCTCCCAGTGGGAGGAGACGCTCACCCACTGCCGGGAGCTGCATACTGTCCCCCACCCTCCTCCAGTTCTAGGGATGCCCATCGACCATCAATGATTTTCAAATAATCGATGGTTTATGGCCGATGTTGAATACTTTTGCCATCAATGTGGGAGGACACTGCCCTGCCTCCTGCCCCGTAACTTCCGCCAGTGGAGACCCGCTCACCCTGTGTTGCCCACATTCCCCTATCATGCTTTACCACCCAGCCTCCTGCTCTCATGCACCCTAACTCCCACCCAGTCGGAGGAGACACTGACTCCTGTATTTCTGTGCTGCCACGCTGGACCCTCACCCACTGGCAGAAGCTGCACAAATTAAGGGCATAGCCCCTTACGCCGGTGTGAAGAGCGCCCGTAGGGCGCGACGAATCACCTAGTATAATATAATACTCCAGATAAGCTTCCCTATTAGAGTGAGGTGATGGGCGAGGAAGCTTCTCACACTCCCAGGATTGGGACAATAAATAACTTAAGAAGAAATGGTAAATGGAACGATGGCTGTTTGCACAGTTTTTTCATAGTAGTATGGTGGAGCTGTCGTGCGCAGTGGTGTAAGAACGCAAAATGCTTGAAAATCGTGAACTGCGTGGGTGCCTAAAACCATGTCATTATTACAGGAGCTTTGGTTGAGGACCCAGGGAATGGGACATATGTCCACTACATCTGATTAAGCTGATTGGATATGGTGTCTGTACAAATTCTGCTACAGACTCTCCCCCTTGTGTACATCTGAGCGTCAAGGACTGTGGTTTCCCACTGTTAGCATCCGAGCATGCAGTAATAATGCTGCATCCTTATTCACCCAAGGGTTGGATCATCAACAATTGATGACCACGGCCTCCTACGCATGCAGCTGTGCACCCACGCCATCACTGACACACCCATAACACACCCACTGCGTGCTAATTTTTTAGGGCACTACTAGCGACCTTCCAGTCACATCCCAGCAACTCTGATACAGTGATACAGTGCATCACCATCTCATCAGAGTACTGTGACTGGGCACTACAGCATCACCCGGAGCCAGTGACAGCACGGGTGAGAGATGTGACAGCTGCATACATCTATTCTCCCTAAGACTCCGGCCAGACGAGCACAGCCCTCCTCCACCCACGGCGGGTGCCGCAAACTTACATCCACTAGCGGGTTGCTCCTTAAGATCAACCCAATTATTTGGAATGTGTTAGTTTGCCTAAGCTGGATAACAGACACATATACTTCAATACAAATTATAGAAGTAATGTAAAAGAGTAATTATAAGTTTTATTACCAAACATTTTATATCTATTTGTGCTGTTTATTTTATGTTTATATATTATTAAATATTATTATAATAAGGTTGGCCACCTAAACAACTGACACTTTCCAGTAAAATAGTATATTTATAAATACAATCTGTCTCATTAAGCTAATTAGCACAGATTTTTCAAAATTTTGTTGAAGCTGGGGCTGGAGAGACAGAAGGAGGCTGACTGAAGCTGGAGAGACACTGGGGGCTGGAGAGAGAGAGAAGGAGTCTGGCTGGAGCTGGGGAACACTGGGGATCTGTAGAGACAGAAGGGGGCTGGCTAAGGTTGGGGACATGGAGGGAAGAGCTGAAGAGACAGAAGGGGACTGGCTGGAGCTGGATATACACTGGTGGGCTGGAGAGACAGAAGGGGGCTGGCTAGAGCTAGATATACGCTGCTGGGCTAGAGAAACCTGGCTGGAGCTGGATATACAATGGTGGGCTGCAGAGACAGAAAGAGGATGGCTGAAGCTGGGGAGACACTTGGGGGGCTGGAGAGACAGAAAGAGGATGGCTGAAGCTGGGGAGACACTGGGGGCTGGAGAGACAGAAGGAGGTTGGCTGGAGCTGGGGAGATACTGGGGGTTGGAGTTACAGAAGAAGGCTGGATGAAGTTGGGGACATAGAGGGGGGGCTGCAGAGTCAGAAGGGGTCTGGATGGAGCTGGGGAGACACTGGGGGTCTGTAACGACAGAATGGGGCTTGCTGAAGTTGGTGACATGGGGGGTAGCTGGAGAGACAGAATGGGGCTGGCTGGAGCTGTATATACACTGGTGGGATGGAGAGACAGAAGGAGGCTCGCGCTGGAGCTGTATATACACTGGTGGGATGGAGAGACAGGAGGAGGCTGGATGTAGCTCGCAGACACTGAGGGGCTGGAGAGACAGGAGGAGGATGGCTGCAGCTCGGGCAGATAATGGGAGGCTGGAGAGACAGGAGGAGGCTGGCTGGAGCTGGGGAGACACTGGGGTCTGTAGAGATAGAAGGGGGTTGCTGGAGCTAGATATACACTGGTGGGCTGAAGAGACAGAAGGGGGTTGGCTGGGAGCTGTATATACACTGGTGGGCTGAAGAGACAGAAGGAGACTGACTGAATCTGGGGAGACACTGGCGGCTGGAAAGACAGGAGGAGTCTAGCTGAAGCTAGGAGACAATGGTGACTGGAGAGACAAAAGGAGGCTGGCTGGAGAGAGACTGGGGGTCTGGAAGTTAGAAGGTGTCTGGTTGGAGCGGAGGAGACACTGGGGGCTGGAGAGAGAGAAGGGTCTGCCTGAAGCTGGGGAGACACTGGGGGGCTGGAGAGAGAGAAGGAGGCTGGCTGAAGCTGAGGAGACACTGGGGTGCTGGAGAGAGAGAAGGAGGCTGGCTGAAGCTGAGGAGACACTGGGGGGCTGGAGAGAGAGAAGGAGGCTGGCTGAAGCTGAGGAGACACTGGGGCTGGAGAGAGAGAAGGAGGCGGGCTGAAGCTGAGGAGACACTGGGGGCTGAAGAGACAGAAGGAGGGCTAGCTGGAGAGACACTGAAGGCTGGAGAGACAGAAAGAGGCTGGTTGGAGCTTGAGAGACGCTGGGGGTCTGGAGAGTCAGAAGTGGTCTGGCTGAAGCTGGGGGAGACACTGGGCTGGCTGGAGCTGGAGAGACATTGGTAGTCTGGAGAGACAGAAGGGGGCTGGCTGTAGCTGGGGAGACAATGGTGACTGGAGAGACAGAGGAGGCTGGCTGGAGCTGGAGAGACACTGTGGCTTGAGAGACAGAAGGAGATGGCTGTAGCTGGAGAGACACTGAGGGCTGGAGAGACAGAAGGGGGCTGGCTGTAGCTGGGGAGACAATGGTGACTGGAGAGGACAGAGGAGGCTGGATGGAGCTGGAGAGACACTGCGGCTTGAGAGACAGAAGGAGGATGGCTGGAGCTGGAGAAACACTGGGGCTGGAGAGACAGAAGGAGGATGGCTGAAGCTGGAGAAACACTAGGGGTCTGGAGAGTCAGAAGGGGCCTGGCTGAAGGGGTGTCGGACGGGGTCCCGACAGTTGGGATCCAACAGTCATTTACCCGATGGTCAGGATCCTGCTGTTAAAACACAGACAGAAGGGTTCCCGACGGCCACCGGCTATCTCCCTCGTGGGGACCACAACCCTCATTGAGGGAGAATACAATAGGTTGCGAGCGTAGGGAGCCACCTTGCCCGCAAGGGGCTTTGTTGTTCTCGCCATGCTGTCTGAGTCCGTCTGAGATCCCGACTGTTGGAACCCTATACCACACCCTGGCTGAAGCTGGGACACACTGGGCACTGAAGTGACAGAAGGAGGCTGCCTGGAGCGACATTGGAAGTCTGGAGAGATAGAAGGAGGCTGGCTGTAGTTGGTGAGACACTGGGGGCTTGAGAGACAGAAGGAGGTTGGCTGTAGTTGGTGAGACACTGTGGGGCTTGATAGACAGGAAGGAGGCTGGCTGTAGCTGGGGAGACACGGGTGCTGGAGAGACAGAAGGAGGCTGGTTGTAGCTGGGGAGACACGGGTGCTGGAGAGACAGAAGGAGGCTGGCTGAAGCTGGAGATACATTGGTGGACTGAAAAAGACAGAAGGGTCTTACTGGGGCTGGAGAGACACTGGGTGGCTGGAGCTGCAGGAACACAGGGGAATAAGGCTGAACATACACACGTGGAGGATGAGGCTGAGAAGGACAGGAGACAATAGCTGTGGATAATGCAGAACCGGCAGGTTAACTGTCATACAGTATTTTTCCGCCTTTGCTATGTTGCATGTGTATACCTCTCTATGTATGTCCATTTCAGCTACACCCAGTGCTTGGACAAACATCTCAGTGCCTACCCAAATAATTGTGGGTAGCCACTGTCCTGTGGCAGGGCTACAATACACAGAGCATTTTATGCCCACTGGCAGTACAGCTGTAAACGTGGTGGTCCCGATGCCCCCTGACTGAAGGGACATCTAATCCCTATTAGTGATCATGGCTCTATAATGAGGTGTCCTACAAGCCACATATGGGTGTGATATTCCGTGTACTTATAGAGTGTTGTGTATTCAGCCGAACTTCTCATAGAGCCGTGTGTGAGTCAGGAATTGCGCCATGTAGGAAACACTCGGGTCTGGTCTATTTGCAGATTATATATAAACGGTTCTTCCCAGTGTAAAACACCTAAATATAACTCAGCCTATTCAGGGTGACTGGGGAGAGGTCATTACTACAGCAAAGATTCATCACAGATTAGGGTGCAGAGAAGATGTGAGAAGTGATTGTTATGTCATTATACCCCCGGGGAATCTGGAGGGACGAGCACCAGTTATTAGCACTGTGTATTCCTCGTACAGCTCCGCCATGGCCTCCGTGTGACAGACGGATCTGTGCTCAGACAGGACCTTAGCTCTATGTATCAACGTCTCACAAACTGTTACTGGTAACTGAGACAATTAAAGTTCCCACAAAATGAAAAAAAATAAAAAAATAAAGGGGATATAAGGCTACTCAGAGGTGGACTAAGACGCGGTTGCGGCTGCATCTTTCCGATACCTGCTGCAATCAATCCATTCCCACCCATAGGGGCCGATTTATGTTTTTACTGGTGGGTGCTCAAGCCAAAAATATGAGGGAGTGGCTGCCTGGGAAAGGGGCGTGGCCACAAAATGAACTGATTCATATTACGCAGCGCAGTTGTCTCCAATATTCAAATTATGGCAACAGTGTAAATACATAAAGGGGAGTGCAGTGGGACATGGGCGGGTGTGCCGCTGCTGAGCGGGCGTGGGTGCTCATCAATTTCCGTGGGTGCTCGGGCCCTCAAGCACCCACAGAATCGGCACCTATGTTCCCACCGGTAGCTGCATCCCCTGTAGGTTTCTGGTGACGGTACAGACTAGATCCCCTTCAGTTTTTACAGGATGTGATGTTCAGTGAGGGCGGAAGTTGTTAGATGCCCTCACACCGTTTTTATTTTATCTGTAATTCACGTAGGTGTCGGTTATTTTGTGTTATTTTAGCTGCATTGTGACGCTCTTACTGTTCTTTCTACGGCGCTGCGAAACACTTGTGGCGCCTTATTAATAAAACTATAATAATAATAATAAGTATCCCGGCCATTCCAGGAGAGAAGGTTGCTGAAATGCTTTATAACAGCAGGTGAGTGTGGTCTGTAGAGATTTAGGGGGGTTATTCATGTTTGTTCGGGGTTATTCACGTTTGTTCGGTCATGCGTGCATTCGCACGCAGGACCGATGTTGCGCGTCTGCATTCGCAAGCAGACCGATGTTGCGCGTCTGCGCATATGCAGGCGGGTTTCTGCGCATGTGCAGACGTATGGTGCGTGCACCCACGACGACCTTTCGGTCGCCGTGAGATGGGCGGGGGGCGCTGGGCTGCCCCATTATCATATGGGAATACCCAGCGTTCCATGGGCATTTCCATGAGAACGCTGGGCGTTCTCATGGTAATGAGGCAGTGACGCGGGTGTGGGGGCGGGTAGCTGACATCACCGGATGTCAGCTGCCCCGCCTATATCCACGCCAGCGTGCACGCAAATGTAAGTAACTTAAAAATCACTTATATATGCGTGCACGCTAAACATCATTCGATGGTCGGTGATGTGGGCGGTTACCCGAGCCATGCGAATGGATGTTTATGCAAAACATCCATTCGCAGCCTGAGGGGGCGGCGGGTGGGCGTCCATTAGCAGGGCGGGGTTTGGTGGACTCGCAAGGCAGCGTAATCGCAGCCTTGCAAATCAACCAGAATAACCCCATCATCACTGAGAAATAGCCGACACCTTACTCCGTCAGATCTGTAATACAGGCCCGCACCAGGTCCGTGTGTTCAGGGGGAAGTATAACATCTTTCTCTTAGTTCTGTACAGAATGTAAATGACCTTTATCGCTGTTGTTGTTCTCTGTGGGAGGACTCTAGAAACCGAATTCCTTTGTTCTGTGACCAGAGAAGGGTCAGAGGGTCAGTAATTACAGATAATCGGCACGTGACTGACGACCTGAAGCTGAAGTTCACTCATAACTCTATCCGGACTCATGATAGATTGAGTGTACATCGAGAAGGTCAAAAAGTCGACAGTAAAGGAGGTTGACATGGAAAAAGGTCGACATGAAAAAAGGTCGACGTGGGTTTTTTTACAAAAAATCCACTACGGCGTGTAGGGAAAATATAGTGCCTGATGCATGGCGAGCCGTGCAAGAGGATGCAGTACACTTAGATGGTGTCCATGCCGACCTATGTCGACATAGACACCGGAAAAACATGAAAACCTCATGTCGATCTTTTGACCCTGACGACCAATAGTGGTCGATCATATATGACTGTAGATCTAATGTACCATAAATAGTGATAAGTGATCCCTTAGTGCAGCGCCACGCTATACCGAGACATACCCAGACAGGCGGATCCCTTAGTGCAGCACCAAGCCTATACCCAGCGACATACCCAGACAGGCGGATCCCTTAGTGCAGCACCACAATATACCGAGACATACCCAGACAGGCGGATCCCTTAGTGCAGCGCCACGCTATACCCCAGACAGGCGGATCCCTTAGTGCAGCACCACGCTATACCCAGCGACATACCCAGACAGGCTGATCCCTTGGTGAAGCGCCACGCTATACCGAGACATACCCAGACAGGCGGATCCCTTAGTGCAGCACCACACTATACCGAGACATACCCAGACAGGCTGATCCCTTGGTGAAGCGCCACGCTATACCGAGACATACCCAGACAGGCGGATCCCTTAGTGCAGCACCACGCTATACCGAGACATACCCAGACAGGCGGATCCCTTAGTGCAGCACCACGCTGTACCCAGCGACATAACCAGACAGGCTGATCCTTAGTGCAGCGCCATGCTATACCGAGACATACCCAGACAGGCGGATCCCTTAGTGCAGTGACACGCTATATACCAGAGACATACCCAGACAGGCGGATCCCTTAGTGCAGCACCACGCTATACCAGCGACATACCCAGACAGGCTGATCCCTTAGTGCAGCGCCACGCTATACCGAGACAATACCCAGACAGGCTGATCCCTTAGTGCAGTGACACGCTGTACCCAGCGACATACCCAGGCAGGCGGATCCCTTAGTGCAGCACCACACTATACCGAGACATACCCAGACAGGCTA